>NC_140931.1:135567828-136200328 GCF_014529385.1 Adiantum capillus-veneris | reverse complement strand
TTGAGGCAATGTATGGCTATAACTATCCTACACCTATTCATTTTCTTAATTCGAGGAATAAGGTAGAACTGACATGTGAGAAGCTTGAGAAAATGGATAGCGAGTTGGCCAAAATCAAGGGGAATATTAGAGAATCTCAAAAGAGACATAAACTATATTATGACAAGAAACATCGTGTTGTGGAGTATGAAACTGGTGATATGGTTTTTTAAAGGTTATTCCTGAGAAGTCTCATTTGATTCTTGGAAATGATAGAAGATTGTCTCCACGATTTGTTGGTCCATTTAAAATTTTGAAGCGCATTGGTTCATTAGCTTACAAATTGGAATTGCCTTCTCATGTTAAAGTGCATCATGTATTCTATGTGAGTTTATTGAAAAAGTATGTTCCTAATGTGCATCATGTTTTAGAGGACAACTCTAAGTTGAAAGATGACGGACCATTGACTGTAGAGCCAGACTTAGTACTAGATAGGCGTTTTAAACATCTGAGAAATAGAGACATTGTGGAAGTTTTGGTTAAGTGGCAGAACTCTCCAGTAGAGGATGCATCATGGATTGATCTTAGTGTTTTGCAAAGAGAATTTTCCTCTTTAGACCAACTCTGAGGACATAGTTAATTTTGATAAGGGGAGAATGTAATAGGACTAGTCTTTGAAGTTCTTAAAGTCGAAAAGAATGTAGCAGGGCATATCTTTCGTTAGCACGATTTGAAAGATTGTTGAATAGTCTATTAAATAGAGCTTATACGAATGAGTTGAGATATTAAGAGAGAACATATATTCTTTTTTTTAAATAATACACTAAAGACGGATTTGATAAAGATTAATGAATAACAGATAGTCTGTCTATGAACAGTAAAATTGAGATTTTTATTAATATCAATATTTTATATTTATGTGTTTTAGCTTAAAATGCATGGATAGGCTTAAAATAAGTTGTAAAAGTAATGGAGACCCAAAAATAGAGGTTTTATGAGTCGCGACCTAAAAGTTGCGTTTTTAGCCAAACAGAGCTGTTTTTTCGCAATTCTATCCGCGCTGCCTTGTAGATCAGACCTATTCCCGTCGTTTTGAGTACCTGGATTTATATGTTCTGAGTTTGTTTGTAAAAGTTATGATGAAAACAAACAGAAGGCAGCAGTAGTGTAGTGTACACAGGGACAGACAGACATACAACATCATACAGTTCTCCCTGCTATCAACCAAGAAGTGGATTGTTTCCTCATGGTAGAGTATGGCAATTGAGATTATGAAAGCATATAATTATGTTTTTTTACTTTGATTATCATGTTGAATTGGTTGCACGAGTATGTTCTTTTGGCTATTTTGTAGGCGATGCAGAAATCAATGTGTGAAACGGGATCTGTGCAAAGTGTCATGATAGAAATCTAACCTTTACGGATCGCTTAGCGATCACGTTCTTATATTATTCTAGCAGGTATACTTGGTACGAAAATCGTGCAGCCTTTCGAGAAAAAGAAGGATAAAAGCACGACGGGTGGTGCGTTTGGGGATCATTCACCGATCTCTTCTTCTGTGAGTGCGAGTGCGAGTGAGACGCTGCATGCAAGCGAACTGAAGCTCGGGGGTGGTCGGGAGGTTCGAGCTCCGTACAACAGAGTGCGGCCATATATTTTGCTCTTCTGTTGTATCAAACACTATCAATACAAAGATTTCTTCCTCTGTTATGCTGTCTATCTCTATTATTCGGTTCCCGTGACAATTGGTATCAGAGCAAGCGGTTGATTCTGGACATGGAAGGATACGAGAGGAGGATGAAGGAGCAAGAAGACCTGATTCAGCGACTATGAGAAGATCTGAAAATTGCAAATCGAGAGCGTGCTGAGGCTCTGCGGGGCAAAAAAACACGAGAGCTTGATATCTATGTAGACTTGATGGCCAACATGAAGGTGAAAACCATGCTAATCCACCTGGAAACAATAATCATCGTGGCGGCGCTGGGGTACCGCCAAAAGAAACGATGACGATTGTTGGAATTAGGGTTGCAGAGAAACACACACAGCTTGGAGAAGACGAAGGAAGCTCAAGGCACACAATAGAGAGTGTGTTACTTAGTGTGCAATGGAAAGATAGTTAGCCCTAGAGTGATGGGCGTATATACAATGCACGGGGGAAAAAACCTCCTAAAGAGGGAAAAAATGCCCCGGCGGTCCTAGTGTGTTCACACACATCACTACCACATGTATATGGTAACAAATCCCCCCTGGAGTGATGCGGTGAACGAGAGCTGGCACATGAGTAAAGGGAAGTGCCATGCCCTGAGGACAGGATCAGTCCACAAAGGGGAGTAAGCCCAAAGCTTTGCGGAAAGCTTCAAGCTTCTCACGAGACAATGCCTTTGTGAAAAGATCTGCAAGGTTGTCCTGTGTTTGCACATAAGCCAAGCTGATCTCTCCTGCTGAGAGCCTCTCCCTGACATAGTGGTAATGCACCTCAATGTACTTTGTGCGAGCATGAAAAACTGGGTTCCTCGCAACTGCCAATGCGCTCTGACTGTCAGTGTAGATAGTGTTGGCAGTGTCCTGTCCAACACCCAAGTCAGCCATAAGGTGTCTGAGCCATACACACTCAACCGTAGCTGTGAAGACTGCCTTGTACTCAGCCTCACAACTCGAAGTGGCCACAGTAGGTTGCTTCTTGCTCAACCATGATATACATGAATTGCCAAGCATGAAACAAAAACCACTTATGGACACTCGCGTGTCAAAACAACCAGCCCAATCTGAGCCCGAAAAAGCATGTAAGTCTGGCGGCAATGATCCCCCCTTGGGATAAAACAAGCCAAGATGTAAAGTGCCACTAAGGTAGCGGAAAATCCTCTTGACAGCCTGCCAATGCTTAGGCCCTGGGCTATGCATAAATCTGCTGACCTGCGAGACTGCAAACTGAATATCTGGCCTCGTGTTGCATACATAAATGAGGCAGCCAACAGCAGTTTGGTAAAGAGTGACATCAGCAGGATCGCCAGCATCATGTAGACTCAACTTCAAACCTGTTTCCATGGGAGTGGCAATAGGTTTGCAATCCTCAAGTCCAAACTTACATAGCAATGTCTCTATGTAACTTTTCTGACACAAGGCAATACCACCATCACACTGCTTAAACTGTATACCCAAGTAATGATGCAACAGCCCCAAATCTTTCATCTTGAAAGTAGCATTCAAATCAGCCTTAAATTCAGCAATATGTCTCTCATTTGGTCCAGTGATCAGCAAATCATCAACATAAAGAACCACAATGAGAAATACATCATCCTCACGCTTTACATACAATGTGCTTTCTGTTGGACTGTTATGAAAGCCTCGTTTAACCAAATGAGTGTCAGCTTTCTCATACCAAGCACGAGGAGATTGCTTCAACCCATACAAAGCCTTCTTACATTTGCACACTTTGTCCTCTTGTCCTTTTATGACAAAACCGCGAGGCTGCGTTACATAAACTTCCTCAAATATGTCACCATTCAAGAAAGCAGTAACAATGTCTGATTGATGTACATGCCAACCAAAATGAGCTGCCAATGCACATAGAAAACGCACAGTAGTCATACGACAAGTGGGAGCAAAAGTCTCTTCATAATCTATGCCTTTTTGTTGTGCATAACCCTTTGCAACAAGTCGAGCCTTATGGCGATCGATCTCACCATCCGGCTTGCGTTTCAACTTGTAAACCCACTTCGTACCAATGGCCTTTTTGCCAGGAGGCAAATCACATAAAGTCCATGTGTCATTCTCTATAAGTGCATCATATTCTGATTTCATGGCAGCAATCCAATTTTCTGAATTTTGTGCTTCATCAAAAGACAGAGGCTCCTCAACATCATGTAAACTAGACACAGCCAAAGCATAACAATCTGATGCATAAGATGCATGGCGAGAGCCTGAACGAGTACGACTAGATAAAGGTGCATCCAATTTACTGTCACGCAAAGTGTGCACCAGCCATTTTGGCATACCTCTAGCCTGCTCATTTTCAGCCCTTTCCTCATCAAGTACATCGTGTACATCTGCATCAGTGATAGGCTGTTCTAAAACATTTTCAGAAACCCCCATAGGCTGTACATTTGCCTCATTGGAACTTACATTCGTATTTCCACCACTGAAAAGAGGCAACAAAGTGTCATAAATGTCCTGTGAGCTTACATTACTGTCTCTAGTACATGACAGCAAGGGCTGAACAGAATCTTCCACAAACACTACATCCCGTGAAACCAGAATACGTTTTGTTTGCGGATGATACAACCTGTAACCTTTGCTTTCAGCACTATAACCAACAAAAATACATTTGACAGCCTTATCATCCAATTTTTTGCGCTGCACTTGTGGCACCAAAGCATATGCCAAACAGCCAAAAACACGCATGTGTTCAATAGAAGGCTTTCTATCATGCCATGCTTCATATGGAGTAATAGACTGCAAAGCTTTCGTAGGACACCTGTTAAGTACATAAGTGGCACACATGATGGCCTCAAGCCAAAAAGAATGCGGCAAAGCTTGACTTTTGACCATACATCGTGCCATTTCCTTTAGTGACCTGTTTTTCCTCTCAGCAACACCATTTTGTTGAGGTGTATAAGGCACTGTACATTGGTGTTTTATCCCACAACTAGCCAGAAATGCATTAAATTCATGAGACATATACTCCCCCCCTCGATCGGAACGGAGGGTGCCCATAGTACATTTTGAGACATTTTCAGCCATAGCCAAAAATTGTTTGAAGCACATAAAAACTTCGGACTTCGCTTTTAGCGGAAATACCCATGCATGCCTGGAGTAATCATCAATGAAAGTCACGAAGTACAGGTAATTGCCCAAGGACGGACTTTGCATGAGCCCACAAACATCACTATGCACAAGCTGCAACCTGCATGTGGCCCTAACTGAACCATCCTTTGGAAACTTAGAACGCTGCATTTTACCCAGAATACAGCCTTCACAAACATGTTTGACAGGTGCTTCAAGAGGCGGTGAAGAAGCAACCATATCAGATTTCTGCAAACGCAGCAAACTGGCAAAATTCAGATGACCAAAACGTGTATGCCAAAGTTTTGCATCTGAAATAGCCCTTGAATCTGCAACAGCATTTGCAAAATTTTGTCCACACTTGTCATACAAAGTGAGCTTATACAGCCCACGGCACAAAAGCCCAGATGCAACAATTTCATCACCAAAACTGAGATCATGAACTGTACATCTGTCATCCACAAATTTGACTACAAGTCCAAGTCTAGCAAGTGCGGATACAGACAAGAGATTCTTCTTGATCCCAGGTACATAAAGTGCATCAACAAGTGTGAAGGAACTGCCATTAGCAGCAGTGAGCACACTCTTTCCAACTCCCTGAACTGGATAAGAGGCGTTGTTGGCACAAGTGACTGAATTCCCATGAGGGACAGACTCGGGAGAGGTAAACAATTCACGATGTGAGGTAATGTGCTTTGTAGCACTACTGTCGAAATACCACACATGTGAATCTGCAGCAACTGACAAGCATGCATCATGGACAGCAGGATTGTAAGTGCACTCTGCGCTAAAAGCCCATTCTGTATCAACATCAGCATCACAATCTCCTTTCACAGAAGACTCAACAATGGCTGCATTTGTAGTGGAACCACCCTCTTTCTTCTTAGCCTCTTTGGCCTTCAACTTAGGACACGACTTGATCAAGTGATCATTGGCTTTACAATAATGGCAACGCATCTTCTTTTTGCCCTTATGACCAGAATTGCCAGACGAAGTGCTGCCAGCAGAAGCATGAGGAACAGAATTTTTTCCACTCGCAGCAGAACCATAAGAAGTGGCTGCATTACTGTTACCACCCTTTCTTTGAGAAGCAATAAAAGCCTGTTCAACTGCACGCTGCCTAGTCCTGTTTTTTCTAGAAAGTGACTCTTGCAACAGCAATGTGCATAATGCATCAAACTGGACAACTTCAGGATTTCCTTGGGTCATCAGTCTCCAAGTACTAGCAAAAGTCTGGTAGGAATCTGGTAAGGCATCAAGAACAGTCTGCACAAGGGAACTGTCCGAAATGACTTCACCTGCAGAAATGAGTTGCTCATTGATATCCTTGACACTAGCAAGGAAAGTGTCCATATCATCTTCCTCATGCATAATCTTCGACTCTAGCTCTTTACGCAGCAAAGCAATTTTAGCCTCATTGCGGCTTGCATAAAGACCTGCTAGAATATCCCAAGCCTGTTTTGCAGATTTTGCTGAACGGATGTGAGGAATAATGGTGCGCTTCACAGACAACGCAATCAATGCATGAGCCTGCGCATCCTTAACATCCCAACGAGCTTGTTCTGCCGTAGGCAAAACAACTCTAACAGCTGCAATCCTTGCAGCAAGACCTGCAACATCCTCAATATCGCCTACATCTTCAGAACCAGGACGTACATCAATGCCCTGCACAATGTTCCAGACACCTTTTGACACAAGAACATGTTGCATCATATAAGCCCACATAGGGTAGTTGTCCCCATCCAACCTGTCCTCAGCAGCAAACATCTTGAACACATCTGTGTTGTTGTTGTCAGCCATGGTAAATGCTGCACCTGTTGTGAAAACTGCCCGAAAATAGGAGAAATGGAGCGGGAACAACTTGTGCTATATAGCACAAACCGTAGAAGACTATAAGGCACATGTTATGTAGAAAACGGCACTGACAGAAAATCTGCACAAAATGACGAAATAGCCTGTGCAGTACTGCCCGTAGTGGAAACGGAGGCCGAAATGAGCCCAAATCAAAATTCTGAGCAGACCAGGCTCTTTGAGCTTTCCCAAAATATTTTTCGACCTGCGAACGCTCGCCAAAGCTCACTGAAATCGGAGAAACTAAGACTCGGTTCAGAAGAGCCCTTTCTGAGACTTTGGCTAGTCTTTGAGTATGCATAGCCTTTTGTGAGGGTCGTTGCATGAGGTTTTTTGAATCCGAGAACTAGGGGCCAGGTTACTCAGTGTGAGGTGGATTAGGTTGTTGGAGATCCCTTTCATGGCCTTGTTGTGTATAAATGGGTATAAGTGTTTTTGATGCCAAGTTGAAAGTCCTTTGACAATTTATTCTTGCTAGTTTATACCCATTGATTACTTTTGTTGGTTTATGTATTGTTTTTGGTTTAGTTTTGCTTGAGATTTGGATCTCCAAACAGGGGAGACTTTGCCAAATTGTTTTCTCGCGAGGTGTCCATATGCGTTTTTCGCACACTTGATTGATCACTTGATTGTTTCAAATTTTTTTCATAAGTCTTTTGTCACATTTTCTTGAACTATGGCTGCTATTAGTGCCATAAAATTTGCAATCTGAAAGTAGCATATGCAAGATGTGTTGATCAATAAGGGGTCGATAGCATTATTGCATGAGAAAAAAGGGAATTCATGCATTGATGATCACTGAGCGTGATATGCACCTTGGTGAATCCATTTACTTCATAATAATAGATAAAACCAAAGCCAACGATTTATGGGATGCCTTATGTGCAGCATGGGATGGTAAAAGTGCCTCGAACAAAACTTTTCTCATGATGAAACTTATGTGCATGAATATGAAAGAAGGCAACAATGTTAGCTCTCATTTGAATTAGTTAAACAATGTCTTTTTGCAGCTTACTTCCAAAGGTCTTCACTTTGATGATGAGATGAACACTATGAAGATCTCCAAGTGTTTACCGTGCTGTTTTATTACGTTTTGTAGAGAGAAGGTGCAAACTCAAGTAGAGAAAGAAGAGAGAGGAGGGCGGGGGTTTTTTTGTGTCTAAAATATTACCGCGACAGTTTTTGCGGTTATTAACGCATTTTTACCGCTGTTATTACCACATAGATTACCCCCCCCCCCCCCCCCCCCCCCCCCCCCCCCCTTTAAATTTTGGTGTTTCCCTCCTCTCAATAAAAATTAAAGAATATTGTATAAAATTTTCAAATGTAAAAAAGAAGAGAGAGAGAGAGAGAGAGAGAGAGAGAGAGAGAGAGAGAGAGAGAGAGAGAAATAGGGGGGGAGGAGGGGGGATAATAAGATTATACTTGGTTACAACTAAAATAATCACTGTCAATTGATTAACATAATTGAGCATGTTCCCAAATCTAGAGAGAGGAAGAGGGGGGAGAGAGAGATGAATAGATTACATGACCAAAAAACTTCATGACTGCAAAATGTTTATGAATCATCTTCCAAAACATCTCTACATGAGGCATCGTCCAATTCTAAGCCCATGGCTCCTAAATATATAAAGAGAGAAACGGAATTGTCATTTGTGGATGCATTGGCTTCATCACCTTCAAGTTCGTCATCCTCCATCTCATCATCTTCATCATCATGACAATCATCCTCGCTACTTAGACTTGCTGCCACCAGACTTGATTCATTGACCTCCCTCTCCTCTCTTTCCACCTCATCCAAAGTCAAAGTGGAAGAGGGTCGAAGATGGTCTCCACTTCATTAGTGAAAAAAATGGTACTCCTCTGAGGTGTTACGGGAATTACGAACCAAAGTTTTGTTTGGTGGATTGTTGGGATATAGATGACCTATAAAAGAGAAGCTCAAAAGTGAGTAACATTGGTATAATTAATGCTACAAGCAAACAAGAATAAAAAAGGTACATGTTACTCACCTGTTCACATTTGCGCGATAAAAGTAAATTGTCATATCTCCTTGTGTGATGCACACTAGAGTCCACCATGTAGAGGCCATTCTCATGTCATCTACACACATTTGAAAACCACTTGCACTCGAAGATAAAGGTATGAAAGGTTCTAAAACTAACCTTTAGTATCCTTTCACCGTCTGTGTCAAAGTTGCCCATGATGGCACAATCCATGGTGGTTCTACGCTCGTCAATGTGGTGCATAAGAAAGTGATGACCCTTTGACCACATAGAGTTAAAGGAAAGGCACTACAAAATAGAAAAATATCTTTTATCAAATACATATTAAAGATAATTTCAAGAAAAAAATTTACAACATGGTTTAGGTATATGAGTACTCTACCTTTGGCATCCTCGTGCATACTCCCATTCTTTGCTGGAGATGTCTTCTCCGTGCGCTTTTGCCTTGGTCATTCTCTCATGAATCCACTCTGCACTAATGAGATCTGGGAAACATGCAAGGTGTCTAGGCACTGGGGGTGCCCTCCTTCCTCCATGTACTTGTTTCCATGCTCTCTCTCTTGCAAACGCCTTGCCTTTGCCACTGTCCACAAGTCCACCCACTTGGTCATAATCTTTGCATTGAGAATACAAAAGTTATTGACCACTCGGGATAGATCCATATCTATGTTACGTAGTTTTCCCTTTCCACTTCGCAAGTGTGAAGTCATCCTTGCATCTTCCTCGTCTGACCACATTTGAGGCATTGAAGGATCAACTTGTGCCAAATTACTCTGATATGTAAACAAATGCCTTTTGAACGATCCATGCTTCGGCCATACATGGCTTTGGTTTGAGACCGTAGCCACACAAAGTCTTTGAGAGTCTCTAAAAACCTCTCTAAAAATAACGTCCATCGTGCGTGCACTACTCCACATATAGCGATCTCCTCCACCACGTGAACCAAGAGGTGAATTTGACTAAGAAGGACTGATTGAGGAAATGCATCTTCAATGGCACACAAAGTTTCTGTTGCAAGTGTTTGAGCAGTAGGGATAGCATCTATTTTGATTTCCTTGGAGCTCACAAATCTGCAAGAAAACACACAAGGATACACTAAGTGCTAGTTGAAATTATTGTGTTCATAAAAAAGGTGTAGTTGAGTGGAGTCTTGTGGGGTACTTTACTAGCTCTCCTAGTTTGAAAATAGTTTCCCTGACTTTCTTGTCCCGACAGATACACATACTCACCGGCATAATGAACTACAATGTAAATCAGGGGAAGGGAAAGTGAGTGAAATCCATACACACAAACTATAGATAGAATAGGGAGTATGAATATTACCTGAAGCATCTTGTGCCAATCATGGAACTTCAACCCATACAATTGAACAATTCCACCCTTCTTTGCTTTTGTGAAAGCTCCCTTTAGCGACCTCATGTATCTGGTTGGTGTGCGAATAGAGGCAATGGTATTCTTCATCTTTTCTAATTCTTCTTTGGCTAGCATCCATGGTGCTTTAGGAAGCACAATCTTTCTATGTGGGGCACGACGTGGAGTAGCAGAGGCGGGAGACATTTTAAAAACATCAAATCCTCCCTCGCACGCAAAGAGTCCTTCTTGCCAATAATGTGGTCCCATAGTGTTTGGGATACATTCTTGAATATGTGCATAGGATCCAAGAGGTATTGTATTTTTAAGTCCCTCCCATATGGAAGCCTTAAAAAAATGGAATACCTTGACATACCTTTTGGTGGAGGACACGGAGCTGAATTGTTGTTGTGGTGTTCTTCCCAAATGGTTGCCCAATCTACCATCGTGAGCTTTAAAGGGGTCTTCCCATTTGTTGGAGCCTTATGCTTGTTATGCCCTTGGGGTAAGAAACAATGGTTGTTTGTATTAATTACCTTGTGCAAGGAACCGGGCCTCTCTATCACCAACGATGGCCCGCAAGTAGGACATGCATTGTGACCTGATGTGGACAACCCTGCATACATACCATATCGTTAGAGAGATGAGTGAACTAAAGGGAGAGAGGAAAAGATAGAGAGAGAGATAGAGGAAAAGGGGGTTACCAAAAATCTCTTCAAGCCCACAATAGTCGTGCATAGTCCACATAAGGATTCCCCTCACAATGGCTTTCTCCCTCCCTTTGCAAGTGAGATATCGACAATAGGAATGCCTCTCCATAACTCCTCTAACTCCTCAATGAGGGGCTCGAGGTAGACGTCAATATTTGACACTTTGTACTTCCCTGACACAAGCAAGGAAAGAAGTATATTATCCTTCTTGGTTGTCTCCCATGTTGGAATATTGTAGTTGACAATCACCACAGGCCAAGTGCTCCATGAAGTAGACTTAGTGCCAAAGGGGTTGACACCATCACTTGCTAACCCAAGCCTCAAGTGTCAAGGCTCCAACCCAAACTCTATCCATTGAGTTTTGATGTGCCTCCATGCAGGTAAATCGGCAGGAACACGGACCGTTCCATCATTTGAGCGGTGGTTGGCGTGCCATGTGAGAAGCTCCATGGTAGACCTGATTTTAAACATGTGTTGGATGTGAGGAATTAATGGGAAATGTCTCAATACCTTGCGGGGTAGGTGCCCCCCACTCACTCCGGTCTTGTATCGTGCCTCCCCGCACACGGGACATGAGGTAGCATGTGCGTGCTCATTGCGGTATAGCATGCAATCGTTGATGCATGCATGTATACGCTCATACCCATTCCAAGTGCAGTGACATACGATCTAGCATGTCGACGATCTGGAGGCATGTGGTGATCTTCTAGAAATATTTTGCCCATCAAACTACAACAAACAAGCGTATTAGTATAATTGCTAGAAAATGGAACCATAAAGCGAATCGAGAGTATATAAAAGCCACATTCCATACATACAGAAGTAGTGCATCGATGCTTGCATTAATCCAACCGAAGTTTTCTTGCAAGTTGAGGAATTTCAACAATGCTCGGAGCACCGAGTACCGTGCACCGTCGTAAAGAGGTGTTCGGGCACTCACCATCAATCTATCCTCTGTTTCAGTAGCCCGTTTAGTGTAGGGCTGACAATCTTCCTCACACACGTTGCGCTCATGAGCTAGTAACTCATCACACATGTCGAATATGTGCTCATCCTCTACCTCAAAGTGGGATGGAGACTCCATAGGAGCTACTGAACTAGAGCCAATGGGAAGATCACCATGTGGTACACCCAAATCGCCCAGTCGCTCTTGCCTTTGCCATTTGGCCTTGCGCATCGGTGCACCACCATTGAACACAGACCAATGGGGCACCAACTCCTCAAGTGACGGGTGAGTCGTGCTCTCATATCTCCGAGTGCTTTTTTGAGGATGTCAAAGCCTTTCGTTCTCCAAGTGATCCAAGGCAATGCGCCTCAAGCAAGGGATTGCCCTTTTGCAGTCTAGTGATCGCCCTCAGGGCCTGCAAGGGAACCACAATCATCCCAGTCGATGTCCTGCACACGCAAAATGTTGTTTATTTAGTCATGTGTCCTCAAAAATAAATAATTAAGAAAGCCCTAAATTCCATTAAAGGAATTACATAAAGTTAAATTCAAAGAGAATAAATGACAATGAGTGCTAAATTTATTTTTAACTAAAAGAAAACTTAAAAAATGCAATTAATAAACATCTAAAAGTACTACAAAATAAAGTATCCATAAAAAATTAAAAATCTTCATCAAAAAACTCAAAAGGCTAAAAAATTGAGTAATGGATAGCTAAGGGTAGAGGGGGTGGTTTCCCCCTGCAACCTCGGATTTGCATGTATCCGTTTGAAATGACT
This sequence comes from Adiantum capillus-veneris, assembly GCF_014529385.1. NCBI lineage: Eukaryota > Viridiplantae > Streptophyta > Polypodiopsida > Polypodiales > Pteridaceae > Adiantum > Adiantum capillus-veneris. The sequence continues at coordinate 136,187,926 of NC_140931.1, read as the reverse complement.
AGTCGCGGTAACATGCGCGGTAATAGGCACGGTAATGCCTGGCGCCTAAAATAGGCAAGGAGGGAGAGTATGCCGCGTTTTTGCTGTATACTTTGCTCTCTTTCCTCTTCGCCATCGCTCCCTCTCCAAGCTCCCCGCCCCCCCCGCCCCCTCCTTCATCTCAAGCACAACATCACACACACAGACACACACACACACACACACACACACACACACACACACACACACACACACACACACACACGTGCGTAAACCCTTTTTAAAAAAAAGTAGAGATATCATGACATACCTCGTTCATTTTCCAAATGGTTGTGTTGTTGAAATGTCTCTTTGTGCGTGGTAGAGAAGAGACGCTTGTTTGGAAATGGTTGCATTGCTCAGCTTGTTAGATTTGCAAATGTTAAAAATGTTACGTTTGTTAGAGATAGTGAATGTTAGATAGAAATGTTACATAGAGAGAGAGAGAGAGAGAGAGAGAGAGAGAGAGAGAGAGAGAGAGAGAGAGAGAGAGAGAGAGAGATAAAGAATAGAGAGAGAGAGAGAGAGGGATAAAGAGAGAGAGAGAGAGAGAGAGAGAGAGAGAGAGAGAGGGATAGATAGATAGAGAAAGATAAAGAATAGAGAGAGAGAGAGAGAGATAGAGAGAGAGAGAGAGGGATAGAGAGAGAGAGAGAGAGAGAGAGAGGGAGGGAAAGAGGGAAAGAGAGAGAGAGAGAGAGGGAATTAGAGATATCCGTTGGCAGAAAATGATAGGTAGAGAGAGGAAGATAAAGAAATAGGGAGATAAAGAGCAATGGTTGTAGGCGGAGCAACCATTTTGTGGTGTATACAGTGCGGGTATGCTCCTGCTTCTGTATAGTGCTATGAAAAAGACCTTCTTTACGTGACGTCTATAGACTCTCGGAAATTACTTTCTACTCTCTTCTCTTAACTTCTCTCTATCTCTTTCTCCCCACCGAATAGACATTAGGTTGGATAGATTTTAACGATACCGTACCTCAGAATGGAGGCACACATGCGTACAGAATGGAGGCAAACTAATCCCTCAAACAAGGAGCTACTATGAAGAGATGTTGCGCAAGAAGCACAATAAAGAAGCTCTTCTTCATAGCACTCTACACAAGCAACGAGCACTCTCGCACTACGCACAACACAAAACGATGGCTACATTTACAACCATAACTCTTTATCTCTACTCAAAAGATGGATACATTACATATATGTATATATATTTGTGTGTACATATATATTTGTCTATGCATGTATGTAGGCACTAAGTACGGGAGCATAGCACCAGAAGGTTAGACGCTTCCTCTTGGGTATAGTCCCTTTTTAATTGTGCCGTTGCGGTCATTGGTCCACTCTTGCATGGACTACTGCAACGTACGTTTGGTTTTACCACGGTTGAGATGTGATGATATCTAAAGAGGTGCCACTTGACCTTTGGCACTACTAGCCTCTACTTAGGTCTACTAGTATGTATATGTATCTATGTGTTTGTGTGCTAATATACTTATGTACGTATTTATAGATGAGTGAGTAGGGGGAAAAGCTTAATCTTATATTGCTCAAGTTGTAATGTAGATGTCAGATGAGAGACAACCTGGTGGGGAGCAGCCAGCTGGCTCTTCTTTTGGTTGGTTCACATCCCAGGTGGGCTCCCACCCGGAGTGGAAATCGCCTCCAGTGGACCCGGGTCTTGAGTCAGCGAGAACAAGCAAAGAAATAAAGAATTTTTTTGGCTAGTGAACCCTAAACCATGAGTATCATAGGTTTATTTTTTTTATTTGTAGGCATGGCCTTCCTATAGCTACCCTTCTCAGGTTCATCCACCGATCGTAGATCCAGACCTACAACGACCAGTACCTCCAAGAGACAAAGAATTTGTTTGGTTGCTACACTCCACAGCAGCTTGCGGTCTTTCTCCGCAGACTACACCATGGGGCAGTCAAGGAGGGACTCCTTACCTACAAAGCCTCGCACGGATGACACCTCAGTCTACAACCCCTTCTTATCGTCCTACTCCCCTTTCAATGCAAGGTCCCACTCCCATCGCATCACAGGGTCCTACACCACTCCATTCCACTCCTACTTTGTCAGAAAACTATCGAAGAGCTTCCTCTAGCAGCACGCGTCGACGCTTGTCTCAGGGCAGCGAGCGCCGTGAGAGACGAAGCGGTAGTGGATCTTATGGTTTCGCCTGTTTTGGTAGTGGCAGGGGAATGGAGTCCCCACTTTCCGAGGGTGCCACCCTTGACACAGAGGAGGACGAGGATACTGACGCACCTGTGCCAGACATGCATGGGTGGTACTACAAGGTTAAATATGGCGGGAAGGTGGACTTTCGCACAGCATAGGGCAGGGCAGTTTGACGCCATCTACAAATTCTTATACATTCAACGTATAAGAACTATTCTATAAAGTTTAGAGACCAACTACCCGATCATGCACGGTACATAGAGGACGCGTTGTTAGCTAGATTTCCAAATACCCCCGATCAACGTTTTTTACAACAATGGTTGGAGGGCTACATAAAGACATTTCTGAAAAACAAGCAGTCCAGTGTGCGACGCGCAACAACCAACCAGGTCAGAGATCCAGAAATGAGCTACTGCGGTGGCAACATGGCAAACGTGGAGTGGGAGTGGGCAATTCAAGAAAAGAGAGATCAAGCTGCAACGGGTTCATTATACAGGCAGCAACGCGAGGCTTGCACCAAAAAAACTCCCACGCACTATGGCTCAGGAGGCAAAGGAGATTAAATTATAACCTCGATTACTGATTATTAATATTGTAGTTGATGATTTGTTATTGTTATTGTTGACTTAGGAAAAGATCACTCTTTCTTGACCAACCAAAGAGATGGTCAAGTATTGGGAGCGACATACATAATTTGATACTTGGCGATGGTTGTTCGAAAACAACCAAATCTCTCGCGAGCAGTTCGACGCAGCGGTTGGATCACTACAAGCGATAAGTTTAAACATGTAATTTTGTATCAATTGTTTTGAACTGTTGATAATTTTTTAATTTGGTTTGGGTTTATGTAGAGTCGAGGTGATCAAACGTATGTGCCTTTGGACGATGAAGAGATAGAGGAGGATTAGATAGAATAATATTTTGTCCAAACTCTCGTAAAGTCCCAATGTGACACAATGTATATACAACTATTTACTTTTTATTGTAACTTTTTTAAATAGTTGATCTTCTGTATATTAAATTGTCAAGGTAAAGTAAATTCAATTTCAATTCTTTGGTTTTTTTAATACTCTTCCAAAAAACAATTGATGTTTCATTGTTTTATGCAGGTCAAAAATAAAGGTGCTCATTTGGGCCACCCAATTTTTGGTGGCCCAAATGAGCATCTTTATTTTTGAATGGGCGTGTAGCGGCAAAAAGTGGGGTAATAGGAGAGACAACTGTCGCAATAATAGCAGCAGGTATATTGCCACAAGTATTACTGTGCATATTGCTGAGAAACCACTACTGCGTCCATAGCCGCAGTTATTTCCGCTCCCACAATTTTTTATCTCTCCGTTTTCCTTTGTTTTTCCGCGGCAATGCTAGCGGTTATAGATAACTCCTCTTATAGTGGAAGGCCATCGTCTGTTGATGTTTGTTACCATCATCATGGGATATGTTCAACACTGACATTAGTAACTCTACCCTTAAGGGCAAGCTTGTTTTTAGCGACATTACTAGCACGTTACTCACTGAGGAAATTAGACGCTTGTCTCTTGATGCGAGTGGGCATGGTGATGCATATATGGCTAGTGGCAATCATGACAAGCCAAGGCACTTTGGTTGTAGTCGCGGTTGTTCTAAGGGTTGCAAGAACAATCGTAGCAAGAATCATGGAAGATACATTAAAAACATTGAATATTATCACTACCATAAAAAGGGAGACATGAAGAACATAAATTGTTAGGACTGTCAAAAAAAGGCACACATGAAGAAGGATTTACATGCATTATAGCATGAAAAAGGCAAGAAAAAGTGAAGTCTGACACACCTAAAAGCACTAAGAAGATAGAAGAACTTAATATTGTTGAGTCTCCAGCGTTTGAGACTATTCTTGATGTCATGATGAAGAAATCAAATGTGTTGATCTTCACCTTACATGTGATTCATGATGCATTCTTATCTCTTGGTGAGTGTTATGCCTAGAATTGGATAGTGGATTCCGGTGCTAGCTTTCATGTGACTCTTCATAAGGAGTGGTTCTCCACATATACTGCTATACATGGTACAATGAAGCTGGGGATTCCTTATGAGCTTGATATATGCGATATTGGGGCCACGAAACTTTGTATGTGTAATGGCACTGAGTTTATGCTCTAGAATGTTAGACACATAGCCAAATTGACAAAGAGTTTGATGTCTATTGTGGGCAATTAGACGATTTGGGTTACACCGCCATTTTTGCACATGGTTCTTGGATAATCAAGAAAGCTAACTTGGTCATGCTTAAAGTCCATAAGTCTGGCTCATTGTATTCACTTTGTGTCTCTCCAATGAAAGAGAATTCTATTTGTGTAGACTAGATACCATCTACAGAGTCGTGGCATAGCTGGTTGGGACATATTAGTCAGAAAGGAATGAAGGTACTACATCATTCTGGTTATATCCCAATGTTAGATTACTCAAAATTTTCCTTATGTGAGCATTGTATTTATGGAAAGCATACTAGTTTTACTTTAGTTCCCTTAAACTGTTGGAATTAGGATTGCAGAGAAACGCACACAGCTTGGAGAAGACGAAAGAAGCTCAAGGCACACAATAGAGAGTGTGTTACTTAGTGTTCAATGGAAAGATAGATAGCCCTAGAGTGATGGGATTATATACAATGCACGGGGGAAAAAATGCCCCGGCGGTCCTAGTGTGTTCACACATATCACTACCACATGTATATGGTAACAAATCCCCCTAGAGTGATGCGGTGGACGAGAGCTGGCACATGAGTAAAGGGAAGTGCCATGCCCTGAGGACATGATTAGTCCACAAAGGGGAGTAAGCCCAAAGCTTTGTGGAAAGCTTCAAGATTCTCAGGAGACAATGCCTTTGTGAAAAGATCTTCAAGGTTGTCCTGTGTTGGCACATAAGCCAAGTTAATCTCTCCTGCTGAAAGCCTCTTCTTGACATATGTTAACCCTCGTGGCTCACGGACACCCTATCGCCTACGACGGACACCGTAACCGTATTATTTATTTAAGTAGAGTTAGGCACCGGGCTTGTCGGTCCAATAGGGAAAGGTAGAGTGATCGCCGATGAGAGGCGCACTCTAACACGAACATGCTAGGGTTAGTTGGCTAAGCATGGGCGCCCAAGTGTGAATGGGGTGAGCTCACATAAAAGCCAATTAAACCTAAAATTGAGTCATTCTCTCATTGTGCAATAGAGCTGCTCTTGCTTCATCTCCACCTTCTCCTTCACCATCTCCTTGTGTGTGTGCGTGTGTGTGTGTGTGTGAGAGAGAGAGAGAGAGTGTGAGAGTGTGTGTGCGATCGAGCGTTGCGGTGGCACGACGGCGGCGAGGCGGTTGAGCACGGCGTAGTGGCGTCTCCCTCTTCTTCGCGGCGCGGGAATCCTTCATTCGCAACTACGCAGGAAGGTGAGTGACACACCGTTCTTCCTTGTGAGCTTGTCTGTTGTATGACTGTGTGCTAGGAGCCTTTGTGGCTCGCACACGGCCCGTAGCAAGTTCCTAGCCTTGACATTTTTGGCGCCGTTGCCGGGGAACTGCTGCGCGTGAAGCTCCAATGGCGACCTGTAAATTGTATTGAAGCTATGTTTTATGTAGGAAAGGTGCGGCTTAAGTTTTCTGTGTTCTGTTAAGCTCTGTGTTGTTAGTTCTATTAAGCTCAGATCTCAGCTTACACAGTTAGCATTTCTTGCATTTCTGCGTTTTCTGCATTTTCTGGTTTGCACTGCACAGTTCTGTCAAGTTTCGATTTTCTGCATTTTCTGGTTTGTGCACAGTTAGGCGCACAGTTAGTTAATTAAGCAGGTTAGTAATTAGGTGAACCACTGATTAGCAGGTCAGTAGGTAGGTGTGACAGTAAATAGTTAGGTGAGGTCAACGCGCACCAAAACGCGTACCAAATAATATTCCCAAAAAAATAAAAATAAATAAATAAATAAAATTTTTTTAAAAAAAAACTTTTTCGAAAAAAAAAAAGTGAGTGAGGAGGAGGTTAGATTTTCGGAAATAAAAAACGTGAGTTATAAAAACGGACGGGTTGGTTTGTATAAAAGTTAGATCGGGATCATTTCCCCAAGCCCAAGCCCGGGCCTGGGCCGTGCCCGGGCCCAGGCCTTAGTCCTCAGTCTTATGATATATACTAGACTCACTCTTATATATATACCCTACTCCCTCAAGAGGGAATGAGAGCATGTGGGACAAGTCCTCCACTCTCCTCCCTTCTCTTCCCACTTGCACCCTTAGACTTGCTATTTGGAGCCTAGTTCCCCAGCTAGGAAAAGACTGTTTCGGGATTTTCTGGAGCAAAATAGAACCAAACGGCTGTAAAGCACAGCGCGTCCCTCCTAGCAATACGCTCGTTTCGAGCTATCACACGGCCCATTCCACGACACGCTCTAAAAAATCTAGCAAAAAATCAAACAAAAAACACGCAAAAAACTAGTCACAAGGCCTCCTAGAGCAGCTTTTTGACACCTTAGGGTATCAAAAGCACATGCACTTACGCTCTGGGTGGGTGCTAGAACACGAGCATATTGAGGGTGCCTCTGTTCATACGGACACCCATTACCCATCCACGATAGGCTCTAGACCCTCAGCGGGGACACAAGGTAGCACCACCCAAGACCCTAAAATAGCCGCTAGTGATTCCTGCTCCGACTCAGAAATCATGGAAGCATACCCAGCTACCCAAAACACTGAGAGAGAAGGCCATGCACCTCCCGAAGCTCCACACCCTAGTACTAGTATGTTTAGCCGTTTCATGGAAACATTAGGTAGAGCTACTCGCTCGGAACCTGATGCAAATGAAGCACACGAAGGGGGTGGGGAAGTGGACTCTCCTTTCACATCGCACGTGGACCCCACACCCCCAAAGAGTGTCCATGTGGATATCCTGCCAACTTCTTACCAAGAAGGCCCTGTTGAGCTACCTCCTTCAGAAGTTCCCTCTAGAGTACCGTTGCTGACAAGTAAAACCACGGGGAGCAACATTGCTTCTACCTCACAAGAAACCGTTAACACGTCGACTCTAGAAGGATTGTTCATTAATGATCATTGGACATACGACCTCCACACTGAGGTGTTGACGGATCTACACTCTGGCCACGCCTACATGTAGGATGGATAGAGATTGTACGATCCACCTCTAGTGCCACGAGCCTCGAAGATCAATAGAAAATGATCTGTAATGTTATCCATGGCATTATTCAATCAGAAAGGCAAAACCGAGGGGTAAATATACTCTCAACTGGCCCCATGAGATTTTTGGATACGAGCAAGGCTCAACAGCCTACTCTATCACAAATGGAGACTCCTCTAATGAGCCCCATGGACCCATCTTACGTCATTTTACCTGGGGTCTCTATGCAATCTGAGCCTCCGAGCGACAACTTTAGCTTCCCTAACTTGGCTCAACCCTATATTAAGGAAAACACAGTTCCCACTCCAGGGATAAGCCTGACAGAGAATGTATCGATGACATCTACGGTTACCGCAATGCCACTACCTAGTGTCATAGTACCTAATATGGGGCCTCGACCGTATGTGCCTCTAGCCCCTTATGCACACATGGCCCCCACACCTCCAATTGTACCACTTGTTTATGCTCCTCGAGTGCCGCTCCCTAGCCCTTATCCGAGTGGACCTATGCCCGGTTATGTTCCATATCCTGCATCATCCACACATATGCCAAGACCGGTACCCGTCCCTCTCCCACATATGATTCCAAGAGTACCTCCACCGGCCCTGCCTCCTCACATAGGTGACTTGGCAGTGTTTGCTCAAACCATAGGTCGATCTATCGCGGAAAATATGCGCCATGCATCTGATAGAGAGCCTAGAAGTAAGGCAGTACAAATTGCCAAACTCACACAAAAATTCAATGGGGATGAAGATGCTAGAAAACACATTGAAGTGTTTGAACAAGTATGTGATTCCTTAGGGGAACGCAACGAACTACATAAGTGCAATGCCTTAAGCTTGACATTAAGTGGGAAGGCTGGAGATTGGTATAGAACCCTAAGGGTGGACGAGAAAACAATCTACCCTACCCTTCGAAGGTTGTTTCTAAAGGAGTACATACGAGAAGGTGTGCTTTGGGGTGTAGCATCTCAGCTACAGAAGGCCGAACGTAAGGAAGGAGAGTCAGTAAGGGACTTCATTAGTCGTCTAAAGCACTTAAACTCTCGCTGCCCTGTAAATGAGCGCTTCAACAATAACCAACTGCTTGATCGATTCATTCAAGGGTTGAGGAATGAAGGAATCTATAATGGACTAGTGATTAGAGGTATCACAACCTGGGAAGATGTCACTGCCAATGCAATCCAATTAGAGGACAACTTGATGATAGCAGGCATGAGGGTGTCTACTGACACGAGATCCACTAGCTCACAAGCCATTGAGTATGAACCCATGACTGCAAAGCCCATTGCCAATGAGCCAAAGGTATTTGAGACATTCTTGACAGACCTCACCAAGGCAATCCAAGAGTCTCTTAAGGATAATCGACCCTCTCAAAATAGTCACATGTATCCAAGAAGGGAGCAACAATGGTGTTCCATTTGCTTAGGTCCACATAGCACTAGTGAGTGCCCTACGTTTAGAGTAAAATTTAATGGAACTTGCAACGCATGTGGTAGGTATGGTCACCAAGCTAAGGATTGTTTAATGATCAAACGTATGTTGGCAAATAGACCACCTGTAGCCTGGACGGATGCACCTCGAGCTCCTGTATTGATGCCTGCTCCACCTATTGAGCAACTACCGCAACACATGGTCCCTAGATCTCAAAATGTTGTACAAGCTACACCGCTACCACCTCTTGTGCTAGGACCGCAGCCCCCGCATCCAAGAGTCGCCCCTATGAACCAAGTGGGTTGCGAGCCATCTAATGCTTATGCAGATGGCTGTGAAGAGGAAATAGACACTAGTATTGCCTACGGACTTGATACATTGGAAGAGTGTCCTATATACTACATGGAAGATTGTTGGGGGCAAGTCAAGCCGGTTTATCAAGCTGCTGCTCTCGCATCCAGAGGTCAAAATATCAACACCCAGGCTAGGAGGCCACCTCTTCAATGCTACGAGTGTGGTGGACCACATCGAGCAGCGGAGTGCCCTATTAGGATGCAAAAGAATGCTGCACAGATGCAAATGAGTCAAGGGAGCACGTCTGCAATGCCAATACTCACATGTAATCGTTGTGGCATAGATCGCTTGATTGCCCAATGCCCCTATAACCCAAATGCGCCTAAAATCACACCCCTAAATTTGGTCGAAATTGCTAGTGTGACATCGCCAATACCACCCGTCGCACCCGCTTATGCGATTACACGGTCCATGCTTCAAGGGCCAGGCCATATCCTCGAAGAGAGAGATACCGGGTCAGTTATGCAAGCAAAGAAAAAGAAGACACGAAGGAAGAGATCGCAGAATACGGGAAATTCAAAGCCAAGTTCCAAAACAAACATAGGAACAGGAGATGACCCCGTGTATATGAATGACCTCGAGGATGATTCAGATTCAATCGAGACAATGGAGACTAGAACCAATACCACAAAGGGAAAGACCGACAAAGAAAACCGTAACATGGAACCAAATGAAAACCGAATAAGAGAAAACCATAAAGAGCCTCTGAAAACACCACAAGTGTGTCCAAATCCAATCCAAGACCCCCAAGATAAACAGCAGGGGCAAAAAGGGAAGAATCTTAAAAAGAAGATTGGGACGTACCCAAACCCAGTAGACGAGATTGAGCAGGTGAAACATCTAAGAGGTTTAGTGGAGGAGACTCAAAGGAAACTAGAACCAAAACCCATGCATGTCAAAATTCATGAGACAGTGTTTCCCACGCAAGTTCATCCACCCCACATGAACCATAGACCGTTAGCCATATCTAGTATCATCCAAGAAGGGAGTGAGGACGGGACATTAGAAAGTGAGCATACACCTTTCTTGTTGGAAAGGATGTTTAATGAAGGAATACCTGATCCCATTGAGGAATATGAGATTCCATCCTCACCAGTTCCTAGTCAAGGACCTACACCCTGCAAAATGCCAATGAATGTTGCCAAACTAGTGGACTTCATGTCTTCTGAGGTCCGAACCACGATCATAGCAAAGCTGTATGGAGATCCTGAGTTATTCCTTGCACTTTGAGCATTCCTTAACGGAGAGCTACGAACGGGATTACCGCAGTTTGCGCAACCAAATAGGCGCGACTCGATTATGATTGATGAGGAAAATCATGTGCAATCACTTGACTTAGATGGACACGAGTCTGTGATCGAGGTACCCATTAACGAATTAGGGCAGTATTTTGAAGGCGACGAGTCTAATGCGACCCTACCCATCACTACCAAGGGATTAACTATAAAGGGAATTCTTGATGGTGGTGCGGGAGTTAGCATCGTTACAAAAGATTGTTGGGAATCCATGGGAAAACCCCGCCTCAGTGTTACTAACATTGTGGTAAAGATGGCAAATGGTACCATAGCCAAACCTATGGGGATGCTCAAGGATCTTAGGATCAAAGTTCTAGGACACAAGGTACGACATACGTTCATTGTAATGGATTTCTCTAAACACCTTATGTCATATGAAATGATTTTAGGACGACCATTCATGAGGGAAGCACAAATGGTTCACGATTGGTCTAAAAATCATGTCTATTTGCAATTCCAAGACTCTGTCCTTAGAGTGGATTTGGTGACTGGTAAGGTACACCCCTTAGGGAGTAAAACCATTATTGATCATCGCTCTCACACCACAGTTCACTCGGCCCCACTACAATATTGTTACACTTGTAAGAAGGATACAGACATTGGCCAAGATTCTCCTTACATGGATGTGTTACCGGGTATGACGGAATCAGACAACGTAGACTGGGTACACCTAGCTGCAACCATAGATACCTGGGGAAATAGAGGTCCCTATGATTAGCACTGCGAAGCCCGTACAACAAAGACCCTACCCGATGAATCCTAAGTACGCAAAGATCATTCAAGAAGAACTAGAAAAGCTTATCAAATGTGGGTTCATATATCCTATTGAACACTCTGAATGGGTGTCTCCAATAGTGATCGTGCCAAAAAAGAATGGGAAACTCAGGGTGTGCGTGGACCTCAAAAAAGTTAATGCAGCTACTAGAAGAGACCATTACCCCCTACCATATTTCGAACATGTACTCGAAAGAGTTGCAGGCAAGGAAGCTTATAGCTTTCTAGATGGGTACTCAGGCTACAACCAAATCACGATAGCGCTAGAGGACCAAGCTAAAACTGCCTTCATCACGAAATTTGGCGTGTTTGCATTTCGTGTGATGGCTTTTGGCTTAACAAATGCCCCTGCTACATTCCAACGATTAATAAACACTGCTTTTAAAGAATATTTGAGAGAGTTTTGTGAAGCTTTCTTAGACGACCTTTGTGTTTACTCTTCTTGGAAAGAACATCTATCATGTTTGTGGAAGGTGTTTGAAAAGTGTAGGTTATATCGTATCTCATTGAACCCGTTCAAATGCCAATTTTGGGTCAAGCATGGAGTTATTTTAGGGCATATAGTATCTAAGAATGGTATCTCAACCGATGAGAGAAAAATTAAAGTGATTCTAGAGTTACCACCACCAACCAATTACAAGGGAGTTCAAAGGTTCATGGGACACGTGGGTTATTATCGACGGTTTATTTTATTTTTCACTGAGATAGCACATCCTTTGTACAAGCTTCTCATTGAATTTAAATGGACTGAAGAGTGTGACCAGGCCTATGAACAATTGAAGAAAATACTAGCAAGTGCTCCGATTTTAAGGACACCTAACTGGGATGTCATTTTCCATGTGCATATTGATGCATCAAACTTTGCTATTGGGTGTGTTCTCACTCAACCAGGAGAACATAAATTGGACTATCCCATTAGCTTTGCAAGCCGTCAATTGAACGATGCTGAAAGGAACTACACCACTACAGAGCGAGAAGGTTTGGCAATGGTTTATGCAGTAAAGAAATTTCGCTACTACCTTCTGGCAAACAAGTTTGTATTTTATGTGGATCATCAAGCGTTGCTGTATCTGGTAAACAAGCCATGCTCCACAGGAAGAATCACACGATGGTTGTTAATTCTTCTGGAGTTTGATTTCACGATTGTAGTGAGACCCGGTAAAAGGCATGTCATGGCTGATCATTTGTCTCGCATACCCAATGGTGAAGCCCCTACAGGAGTTGATGATGAATTACCCGATACTTCCCTATTCATAGTTGAGACTATGCCTGAATGGAGTGAGAACATTGTTAACTTTTTAGTTAATGGTTTTCCACCCAAGGAACTTCGTAAGGATATCGCTCGAAGGCTAGTAAAAGAATGTGAACCCTATTGCTTGATTGCCGGAACTCTGTATAGATTAGGCAAGGACGATATTCTTAGGCGTTGTGCCCACGAGGATGAATATTTGTATATCTTGCAAGAAGCACATATGGACAGAGCAGGAGGACATTTTTCAGGAGACCTGACTGCTAGAAAGGTGTTGCAATCAGGCTATTGGTGGCCAACTTTATTTAAGGATGCATAACTTTTTACAAAAGGGTGTGATGAGTGCCAACGTTACAAGACCACACAACGCAAAGACAAAATGCCCTTACATCCTATTAAAGTAACCCAACCATTTGAAAAATGGGGCTTAGACTTTGTAGGTCCAATTAGTCCCGCAGCTCGCAACACTCAATCTCGATATATTCTAGTTGCTACGGACTATGTAACAAAGTGGGCTGAAGCTAAGGCTTCACAAAAAGCTAACGCGAGGACAACAACTAAGTTTCTTTTTGAGAACATTATCACAAGATTTGGTTGCCCTTTTGAAATTGTTAGTGATAATGGTACCCATTTTATAAATGAGGTAATAAGAGAGCTTACCACGACCTTTATGATATCCCACCATAAGTCTACACCTTATTACCCGCAAGCTAATGGACAAGCCGAGAGCACCAACAGGACTCTAATCTCTATTTTAACCAAGACGGTAGAAGCTCATCGCACTGATTGGGATTTGAAGTTGACATCTGCTCTATGAGCTTATCGTACTGCTTATAAAGTGGCTATTAATTGTACGCCATTCAAAATGGTATACGACCAAGAAGTGGCTCAAGCTTGTTAAGTATGGAGCCTCATTTTCCCTTGTAATTTTCTGTGGTAAAAGCGCACATTTGTAAGGCCCCCATTATGAGGAGAAGCCATCGTGCGTGAAGGAAAATCACTCACCGGAAACCAAAATTTTCACGGACAAGAATCAGGGGCAACTTTAAAGGCCGGAATATTCCTTTTCGTCGGAATATTATGGCCGGACGGCGGTCGGAAAGTGGTCGGAAAACAACCGGTCGGTTGGCCGGTAACCGGTAGTCAATGGCCAATGGCCGGTGGCCGGTGGTCGGAAGTCAATGGCCGGTGGCTGGTGGCCGAATTCAATGGCCGGTGGCCGAATTCAAAAGCGGACTTGCCTTCTCAAGGGCGGCCACACATGGGCGGATTGGAGGGTCCGATTTGGACTTATTCGCACAAGGGCGGCTACACATGGCTGTCTCTCATAAGAGAGGGCAGCCCTTTTGGCCTATAAAAGGAGGCCATTTCTACACACATTTCATAGTGTGAAGTTGATGCAACAAGGTGAGTGTGAGGTGGTGAGAGTGAAGCAAGGCGGGAGCTCCATTAAGGGTATAATCCCTTTGTAAACTACTTCTTGTTTTGAAGTACCAAAGCCATTGAGTGGCTGCTTTCCCGTGGACGTAGCCCACATTGGGTGAACCACGTATATCGTGTGTACTCTCTCTCTCTCTCTCTCTCTCTCTCTCTCTCTCTCTCTCTCTACACTATAATCTCGTGTATATAAATTTGTCTCTCTCCATTAAGTAATCTACTCAATTATCTATTTAGCTACGCCTTATTTCCTAACAAAGCTGAGGCTAAGGAGCGACAACAACGTATAAGACAAAAACGAGAGGCTAACCTTGGAGTCACAAATGCATTCCACGTGGAAATCGAAGAGGATGGGCTGGACTCTGACACACCTCTACGATACCCTATTGAGTTAAATAGTGCCTATGGAAAAGTGCTATATAACGCCTTATTGGACACAGGTGCTAAATATAATTTGCTATCCTATGGGGTGTGGTGTCAGTTAGGGAAGCCACCTCTATCTGAGAGTATTATCCAAGTCAAGGGTGTCAACAAGAAAAAAACTACGGTTTTTGGAATCTGGCACACTTCTGTCAGTTATGACAATGGAATTGTAGCTCAAGACTTTTTGGTCATGCCTACTGGAACTATGGAGGGTAATATAAACCTAGGCTGCACGTGGATGATAGCCACCAAATGAACTATTGATTGGGGGACTGGGGGTGTTACAACGCAAAACCCAACTCTTAGCCCTACCACTCAAGCCATAGTCCCTGAGATATTGCCTAAGGAAATAAAACCCAAGACATTGCATGTCCAGGAGGTTGAACCATACGTCCCCATAGCCCAACTCTCTAGAGCTTCAACTGATGTAGTTGAAAGAAATCTTGAGACACACAAGAACCATCCTAATATAACAGAGAAAACATACAAGTGGGTCCCTAAAGCTTCTGTAGTGAGCATGGTTGATGCAAAAAAACGGAAACCTCGTAGGAACCGTCCCACTCACTCCAAGAAATGTAAAGAAACGTTGCGTTGGATTCCTAAACGACTATTGGAAGCCCAAGGATACTATGAAGGAAATGATCAAATCTGGGTGCCCAAACGTAAAGTGTACTCTTACCTGTCACCTGGCCCATGTAAACCCAATCCTGTGGCTCCAAAACAAATTGAAAATCGCGGAAAGGAAAAAATCATGGAATGTTATACACCCGCTCTAGAGCTAGTTTGGGTACCAAAGAAAGAACGATTTGTTCCACCTAGCTCAGGAACAGGGAAATCAAATGAAGCTTCTTGCTCTTCATGTAGTTCCTATACGCAAATAGAAGCTTCGACACAACCTCCACCTACCACTGTACATATCCATACAAGCACGAAAGAGTTTGCACCTCCCGGGGTAAGTTCACCACCTACAACAATGTTGCAAATAAAATCATGGGAGAGTACCTTACCACCCTTGCAACTAGATGAAACGCATAGGGCGGTCGAAAACTATTGGTTAAAACCTTCACCCATAACAACTTGGAACAATTGGTTTCAAAAGGTGACGACCTCATTCCAAAAGGTATGATCTACCCAAGGAAGGGGGGAGTGTTTGCTAACATCAATCATTCACTTGCTCCCCTCTCAACCTTCCTCCCTGACCTCTCAATTCCAATCTTAGGGAATGTATATATATAGCCTTATACTCACAAAAAACAAAAATAGTAAAGAGCAAGAGCGACTAGCAACGAGAGAGCACCCTATCAGATCTTACATATAAGTCCAAATTCACCGTGTCAATTCAAGCAACACACAAAAACAACTCTTATGTTTTAAAGGCCTAACCAAATCTATCTGTATTGTCAGAAATGGCCACTTCACCAGAGGCATGCACTTCTATTTTTGATGAAAGGTACCCTTTGTCTTTTCCTCAAGTATTCTACGTATGCTACCCTATACTTTCTTGCGAATGGGATTTGATAGAGAGCCTTGCATGTGAGAGAAATTTTGAGGAGTTAGAATGGCTGATACGTCTATGGCTAACTAGTGATCCCTACCCAGTAGCGAATGTGTCTCCAGTGGCACATGCTTATTCTTTTGCACAAGATGAGTATCCACGCATCGCGAGGTTCTTGATTAGCATGCTTGCACAAGACGATGATGAAGAGGAACTAATAGAGACCGAGGAAGACTATGGCCTCAAGGACAACGATTTTATTTATCTAGATGATGAGGATAGAGGCCTAGCCTTAGGGTGGCCACCCGGTTTATATAATATCCTCTTTCCTTGATTCTAAAAGGGGTGGCAGATAGGTAGGTTAGGGGTCTAGATTGTGTTTTGAGTTTGTTTTTTAGGAGTTTTAATTTTTCACATTGACATGCCTCCTAGAGGTATAGTGCCTGTTTTTGGATGTGTTAGGTAGGACTTATATGGATCTCCATCCACATGGCTGAGGACATCTGCTTAAACGAAATGAGCCACTCCATACCTCCAGGTGTACTACTTTCCATGATTCATGTTGGTGGATATGTGTAATTGCTAATAATGATTTTTCATTCTTTGTTTGAGTGCAATAGTTATGATTGTTATCTGCCATTATAGATGTATAAATTTGTCTTTGCTTAAGTTGATTGAACTCCAGTTTAATCTTATGGATGAGCCTGGAGATTAGGAGACCGTGACTTTAGGTTAACTCATTTACTTGACCACTAGGCCTAGCTAGTAAAATTATCCGAGTATTTGAGACCTTAGGAATGTTTTAGGCAGAGAAAGGCTTGCTCACTTAAACAACAAAAAACACTAGTGCGAATACCAAGGAAATGGAAGCAAAAAAAAAAAACAACATAAGTGCCACAAATGAAAAATCTTACGCTGGAAGAGAAATCGTGGCTAGAATTGGTACTTCACTCACATGTATTGTCTATGGTACTAGAGCCCTAGAGGTTCCCAGTGTGGGCGCTTTTCCTTGAGAAGCAAAAAACCCCGGACATACAAAATAAGCACACACGTCACATGATTGTGACCCAAAGTAAAAAAGTAGTAGTAATAAATCAGGAAGGGGGGCAATGTTAACCCTCGTGGCTCACGGACACCCTATCGCCTACGACGGACACCGTAACCGTATTATTTATTTAAGTAGAGTCAGGCACCGGGCTTGTCGGTCCAATAGGGAAAGGTAGAGTGATCGCCGATGAGAGGCGCACTCTAACACGAACATGCTAGGGCTAGTTGGCTAAGCATGGGCGCCCAAGTGTGAATGGGGTGAGCTCACATAAAAGCCAATTAAACCTAAAATTGAGTCATTCTCTCATTGTGCAATAGAGCTGCTCTTGCTCCATCTCCACCTTCTACTTCACCATCTCCTTGTGTGTGTGCGTGTGAGAGAGAGAGAGAGAGTGTGAGAGTGTGTGTGCGATCGAGCGTTGCGGTGGCACAACGGCGGCGAGGCGGTTGAGCGCGGCGTAGCGGCGTCTCCCTCTTCTTCGCGGCGCGGGAATCCTTCATTCGCAACTACGCAGGAAGGTGAGTGACACACCGTTCTTCCTTGTGAGCTTGTCTGTTGTATGACTGTGTGCTAGGAGCCTTTGTGGCTCGCACACGGCGTGTAGCAAGTCCCTAGCGTTGACAACATAGTGGTAATGCACCTCAATGTTCTTTGTGTGAGCATGAAAAACTGGGTTCCTCGCAAATGCCAATGCGCTCTGGCTGTCATTGTAGATAGTGTTGGCAGTGTCCTGTCCAACACCCAAATCAGCCATAAGGCGTCTGAGCCATACACACTCAACTGTAGCTATGAAGAGTGCCCTATACTCAGCCTCACAACTCGAAGTGGCCACAGTAGGTTGCTTCTTGCTCAACCATGATATACATGAACTGCCAAGCATGAAATAGAAACCACTCGTGGACACTCATGTGTCAAAAAAACCAGCCCAATCTGAGTTCGAAAAATCATGTAAATCTAGTGGCAATGATCCCCCCTTAGGATAAAACAAGCCAAGATGTAAAGTGCCACTAAGGTAGCGAAAAATCCTCTTGACATCCTGCCAATGCTTAGACCCTAGGCTATGCATAAATCTGTTGACCTGTGAGATTGAAAACTGAATATCTGGCCTCGTGTTGCATACATAAATGAGGTAGCCAACAATAGTTTGGTAAAGAGTGACATCAGCAGGATTGCCAGCATCATGTAGACTCAACTTCAAACCTATTTACATGGGAGTGGCAATAGGTTTGCAATCCTCAAGTCCAAACTTACATAGCAATGTCTCTATGTAACTTTTCTGACACAAGGCAATACCACCATCACACTGCTTAAATTTTATACCCCACTGCTTAAACTATAATGATGCACATCCCCAAATCTTTCATCTTGAAAGTAGCATTCAAATCAGCCTTAAATTCAGCAATATGTCTCTCATTTGGTCTAGTGATCAGCAAATCATCTACATAAAGAACCACAATGAGAAGTACATCACCCTCACGCTTTACATACAATGTGCTTTCTGTTGGATTGTTACAAAAGCCTTGTTTGACCAAATGAGTGTCAGCTTTCTCATACTAAGCACGAGGAGATTGCTTCAACCCATACAAAGCCTTGTTACATTTGCACACTTTGTCCTCTTGTCCTTTCTTGACAAAACCGCGAGGCTGCATTACATAAACTTTCTCAAATATGTCACCATTCAAGAAAGCAGTAACAATGTCTAATTGATGTACATCCAAACCAAAATGAGATGCCAATGCACATAGAAAAAGTGCAGTAGTAATACGACAAGTAGGAGGAAAGGTCTCTTCATCATCTATGCCTTTTTGCTGTGCATAACCCTTTGCAACAAGTCGAGCCTTATGGCAATCGATCTCACCAACCGGCTTGCATTTCAACTTGAAATACCACTTCGTACCAATGGCCTTTTTGCCAAGAGGCAAATCACATAAAGTGCATGTGTCATTTTCTATAAGTGCATCATATTCTGATTGCATGGAAGCCATCCAATTTTTTGAATTGTGTGCTTCATCAAAAGATAGAGGCTCCTCAACATCATGTAAGCTAGACACAGCCAAAGCATAACAATCTGATGCCTAAGATGCATGGCGAGAGCCTGAACGAGTACGATAGACAAAGGTGCATCCAATTTACTATCATGCAAAGTGTGCACCAGCCATTTTGGCATACCTCTAGCCTACTCATTTTCAGCCCTTTCCTCATCAAGTTCATCATGTACATTTGCATCAGTAATAGGCTAATTTGTAACATTTTCAAAAACCCCCATAGGCTGTACATTTGCCTCATTGGAACTTACATTTGTATTTCCACCACTGAAAAGATGCAACAGTGTTTATAAATGTCCTGTGAGCTTGCATTATTGTCTCTGGTACATGACACCAAGGACTGAACAGAATCTTCCACAAACACTATCCCGTGAAACCAGAATTGGTTTTGTTTGCGGATGATACAACCTGTAACCTTTGCTTTCAGCACTATAACCAACAAAAATACATTTGACAGCCTTATTATCCAATTTTTTGCACTGTGTTTGTGGCGCCATATCATATGCAAAACAACCAAAAACATGCATGTGCTCAATAGAAGGCTTTCTATCATGCCCTACTTTATATGGAGTAATAGATTGCAAAGATTTCATAGGACACCTATTTAGTACATAAGTGGCACACATGATGGCCTCAAGCCAAAAAGAATGCGACAAATCTTGACTTTTGCCCATACATCGTGCCATTTCCGTAAGTAACCTGTTTTTCCTCTCAACAACACCATTTTGTTGAGGTGTATAAGGCACTGTACATTGGTGTTTTATCCCACGACTAGGCAGAAATGCATTGAATTCATGAGACATATACTCCCCCCCTCGATCGAAACGGAGGGTGCCCATAGTACATTTCGAGACATTTTCAGCCATAGAGACATTTTCAACCATAGCCAGAAATTATTTGAAGCACATAAAAACTTCAGACTTCGCTTTAAGCGGAAATACCCATGCATGCCTAGAGTAATCATCAATAAAAGTCACGAAGTAAAGGTAATTGCCCAAGGACGGAGTTTGCATAGGCCCACAAACATCACTATGCACAAGCTGCAACCTACATGTGGCCCAAACTGAACCATCCTTTGGAAACTTAGAACGCTGCATCTGACCCAAAATACAGCCTTCACAAACATGTTTGATAGGTGCTTCAAGAGGCGGCAAAGTAGCAACCATATCAGATTTCTGCAAACGCAGCAAAATGGCAAAATTCTGCAAACGAAGCAAAATGGCAAACTTCAGATGACCAAAACATGCATGCCAAAATTTTTCATCTGAAATATCCCTTGAATCTGCAACAGCATTTGCAAAATTTTGTCCACACTTGTCATACAAAGTGAGCTTATATAGACCACGGCATAAAAGACCAGATGCAACAATTTCATCACCAAAACTGAGATCATGAACTGTACATCTGTCATCCACAAATTTGACTACAAGTCCACGTCTAGCAAGTGTGGATATAGACAAGAGATTCTTCTTGATCCCAGGTACATAAAGTGCATCAACAAGTGTGAAAGAACTGTCATTTGCAGCAGTAAGCACAATCTTTCCAACTCCCTGAACCGGATAAGAGGCATTGTTGGCACAAGTGACTAAATTCCCATGAGGGACAGATCACTCGAGAGAGGTGAACAATTCACGATGTGAGGTAATGTGCTTTGTAGCACCACTGTGCAATTGAAAAGCATGCATCATGGACAGCACGATTGTAAGTGCACTCTGCGCTAAAAGCCCATTCTGCATCAACATCAGCAACACAGTCTCCTTTCATAGAAGACTCAACAATGGATGCATTTGTAGTGGAACCAGCATTTGCAGTGGAACAACCCGAGTCTTTCTTCTTACCCTCTTTGGCCTTCAACTTAGGACACGACTTGATCAAGTGATCATTAGATTTGCAATAATGGCAACGCATTTTCTTTTTGCCCTTATCACCAGAATTTCCAGACGAATTGCACCAACGGAAGCATTAGGAATTTTTTCCACTCGCAGTAGAACCATAAAAAGTGGTTGTATTGCTGTTACCGCCCTTTCTCTGAGAAGCAATAAAAGCCTGTTCAAGTGCACGCTACCTAGTCCTGTTTTTTCTACAAAGTGACTCTTGCAATAGCAATGTGCATAACGCATCAAACTTGACAACTTCAGGATTTCCTTGGGTCATAGTATCCAAGTACTAGCAAAAGTATGGTAAGAATCTGGTAAGGCATCAAGAACAGTCTGCACAAGGGAACTGTCTGAAATGCCTTCACCTACAGAAATAAGTTGCTCATTGATATCCTTGACACTAGCAAGGAAAGTCTCCATATCATCTTCCTCATGCATTATCTTTGACTCCAGCTCTTTACGCAGCAAGGCAATTTTAGCCTCATTGTGACTTGCATAAAGACTAGCCATAATATCCCAAGCTTGTTTTGCAGATTTTGTTGAATAGATGTGAGGAACAATGGTGCGCTTCACAGACAACGCAATCAATGCATGACCCTGTGCATCCTTTACATCCCAACGAGATTGTTCTGCTGTAGGCAAAACAACTCTAATAGTAGCAATCCTTGTAGCAAGACCTGCAACATCCTCAACATCGCCTACATCCTCAGAACCAGAACGTACATCAATGCCTTGCACAATATTCTAGATGCCCTTTGACACAAGAACATGTTGCATCATATAAGCCCACATAGGGTAATTGTCCCCATCCAACTTGTCCTTAGTAGCAAACATCTTGAAGACATCTGTGTTGTTGTCAGCCATGGTAAATACTGCACCTGATGTGAAAACCGTTCGAAAATAGGAGAAACAAAGCGGGAACAACACGTGCTATACAGCACAAACCGTAGAAGTCTGTAAGGCACCTATTATGCAGAAATCAGCACTGACAGAAATTCTGCACAAAATGGCAAACACTACAAGAGGCTCTTCACATTAGCGACGCTCACACAGCGACGCTCAAAAAAAAAAATTCCCGGCGTCGCTATGAGCGTCGCAAATTTCTTTGTAAATTTGCGACGCTTATAGCGACGCTCATAGCGACGCCAGCTGGGGTAAAAAAAATAACCGAGCGCGCCCAAAAACTCAGATCTCATATCTGAGTTTTTCGGCGCCCTCAAGCAAAGAGCAGGTAACGCTCTCTCTCTCTCTCTCTCTCTCTCTCTCTCTCTTTTTCTTTTACACACACACACACACACACACACACACACGAGGAGAGGAAGGAGAGCCAGGTATGCTCCTTCCCTCTCCTCATTCTCATGTTCCCTTCCCCTCTTTCTCTCTCCCTCGCTCTCTCTCTCACACACACACACATACACACACACATAGTGTTTTTGAGAGAGAGAGAGAGAGAGAGAGAGAGAGAGAGAGAGAGAGAGAGTGCAAAAACGCACACACATACATAAACAAAGAATGCACACACACATTGAGAGAGAAAAAGAGAGAGAGAGCATGCATAAACAAAAAACGCACGCATTGAGAGAGGAAAAGAGAGAGAACATGCATAAACAAAAAACGCACACATTGAGAGAGGAAAAGAGAAAGAAAACATGCATACGATCCAAAAAAACGCACACACATTGAGAGAGAAAGAAAGAGAAACTAAGGGAGCGTCGTAGGAAACTAATTAAAATTAAAAGACCTAAAGATCTAGCCGACGAGGAGTTGAACTGAAGACCTATTATTCAAGAGAGAAATGGCATAATCAATCTATCATACTTGGCATGGGTGATAGAAAGGTTATACCATTTATCTCTTTTTATTGGCACACACATCCACACACGCGCACACACACACAGGAAGAAGAGAGTTATAACGTCGTAGGAAACTATCTTAAAAGACGTTAAAGATTAGGTTATATGTAGACTTACATTAAATTAGATTTAGGTTTATTTTTAACTAGATTTACGTTTATTTAAGCTAGATTTAGATTTACGTTATATTAGATTAGATGCGGGTCTCCATAGACTGCGATGCCTGCATGAAGCGGGTGAAGAAAGCCCTCAATGGAATATAGGGTATTGCTGCCTTCACTCATGGTGGGCTCCGTCGATCCAAAAGTACTGGTGAAATGTCTTCAGAAGATAGGGAAGAAGGTGGATCTTTAGGGCGGCAAGAGTCACTACATCCCCGACACAATGACCATCTAGACAACCTCTAGGCATTAGACTTACGTTAAATTAGATTTAGCTTTATTTTTAGTTAGATTTACGTTTATTTAGATTTACGCTTATTTATGTTAGATCGAGTCCACGCAAGAATTACTTACGGTTTAGGGTTTAGAGTTAGACGAACAGTGAAAAGATCTACTGTGAAAAGATGTTAAGATGAAGTGAAGTGCTACAGCTAGAGAAGAGGCAAAGGGATTTTGTCCACTACATGCAGTATCATGTAGACGTGGGTGTGTAGATTTCTTGTACCCACAAATATAGGTATTGACCAATAAAGACGAGATTATAACCCGGTGGTTCTGATCTCCGTGCACCTCTAGACCGAGGTGTGCGGGGATTGGACATGACTAGAGAATGTGAGGTAAAGAGAGAGAGAGAGAGAGAGAGAGAGAGAGAGAGAGAGAGAGAGAGAGAGAGAGAGAGAGAGAGATAAGACGAAGAATGCCAATAGAATATTAAATTTGTTGTCTAGGTTATAAGTTTTTTATCCTCATTATGAGTAGCGACGAGGATGTGGGACCGTCCAACCGAAACACCTATCTCTCAACGAGGGTCTTATGTCCTTGTAATCAATGCAAGCATGCTATGCGACGGACAAGACGTGTTTCTTTGCAGCACGTTCGCGAATTTGGCGAGTTCGATCCATCTATTATAGATCGAGTTGTTGCCAATTATAACTCGTCGGACTCTGACGCTGGCCAACAAGCAGCAATCTTGCAACCCAATAGACGTATTCGCAGGCGCTTTGGTCAAGCAGCATATGTGAGGCCACAAGATGTAGCCTCTGACAGCTCGGGGGATGATCATGCAGAGCACATTCCCAACGAGGCAATGTTTGAGCCCGAGATTGATGAAATGATCGAGACGATCATGGATTCAGAAAGGCTTATCTATGATGATATGAAAAGTGAAGCCGATACATCATTGTATAATGGAGCACGTATATCTAGATTGAAAGCACTCCTGGTTCTTCTCAACATGCAGGCAAAGTTTGGATGGAGTGACACTAGCGTCACAGCGCTTTTCAGGTGATCTATTACAATTAGTTTACTTTAATAGAACTCTAAATGTATAATGATCTGATAGATTTTTACACGACTGTATCATATTTTTATGTTGTGTAGATTGCTGAAAGAGCACATTCTACCAGCTGACAATGTGATGCCAGATTCCCGAGATGAAGCAAGAAAGATTTTGCGAAACTTGGGGATGGATTACAATTCTATCCACGCTTGTCCTAATGACTGCATTCTTTTCAGAGGGGAATACACAGACATGGAGAAGTGTCCGAAATGTGATTCCGAAAGATATCGAGTAGATCTCCACGGGACAAAAATTCCACAAAAGGTTTTGCGACATTTTCCTTTGCTTCCTCGCATCAAGCATTTCTTCGAATGTAAGTCCATGGCCGCCCTAGCATCATGGCATGAGGAGAATAAATCTTCGGATGGTGTGCTACGAATTCCTGCAGATTGCGCAGCCTGGAAACATATAGATGGAACATGGTCGGATTTTGCCAGGGAAGCTCGAAATTTGCGCTTAGGTCTGGCTATGGATGGCGTAAATCCATTTGGTCAAAGATCAACATCTTACAGTGTATGGCCCGTTGTCATCGTCAACTACAACATTCCCCCGTGGTTGACTACGAAGAAGGGGCACCTATGGCTAAGCTTGATTGTGCCAGGGCGATATAAAGTGGGGAATATGGATGTGTATCTTCGTCCACTATTGGAAGAGCTACAACAATTGTGGATTGGCATAGAGGTGGTGGATATGAGCCGACACACAGGACGACGGAATGCTTTGATCAGAGGTATTCTAATGTGGACCATGCATGACTATCCCGGGCTAACAGAATGCTCAGGTGATCTATTGACACTCCTCTCTCAAACACTGTAAATCTTGTTTTTCCCCATAGTTGATCTATTATCATGTGTATACATGCAGGGCTTCAAACAAGCGGATACAGAGCATGTGTCACATGTGGACCTAGACTGAATGCACGTAGGGCACCCTCACTGAAGAAGCAAATCTACGAAGGTCATCAAGCGTATCTTCCGGAGAATCATGTGTTACGCGACGGCTTTTTGGGAAGAGAGCCACCAAGGATGTCTGCACAAGCATGGTTAGAGCAGAAGGAGATGTGCGATGACGGATTGCCTCCAGGGATGAAGAGACTATCTCTATGGTACGAGTTACCATACTGGCCCCGACTCGTGATCAATCACTTGCTCGATCCAATGCACATATTCAAGAATGTGGGTAATCTACTATGGGACCATTTGACCGGCAAGAAAGATACTTTGGGAGCCAGAGTTGACCTTAGAAATGTGGATCGTATGGAGCAATATTGGCCGCAAACAGCGTCTGATGGATCGATAAAACTTCCTAAAGCACCATGGATTTTCACAGGAGCCCAAGAACGCAAAGTAAAAGAGGCCATTCGATCTTTGCGGACCCCCACTGGCGTAATGCACTCGCTCCAAACGTGTTTTACTAAAGAAGGAAAGCTTACCGGTTTGAAGTCACACGATTGGCATAAAATGTGTCAGGTACGTTCATAGTGGACTTTAATATCATTGCATAAAATGTGGACTTTAATATCATTGCTGCACATACTTTACAGTTTATTTTACCGGTTGCCATTGAGGGATGTTTGTCTCTCGACATCCGTAACACAATCTACAAACTTGCGAAGCTGGTGCAATGGATCTCACAAAAGGAGATCGACGTAGACTCCATACCATTCGCCAAACTAAATGCTGCGGAGCTTGTGTGCATGTTTGAGAAACATTTTCCTACTACAATGCTAACCATTTAGGTGCATCTTCTTATTCACATAGTTGATGAGGTGGAAATAGCTCGCACAGTTCATTCCAGATGGATGTTCTTCTTAGAGCGTTTCATGAAAACGCTTAAGGGATATGTGCGTCAAAAGGCACGTCCGGAGGGTAGCATGGCAGAAGGTTGGTTGGTATCAGAGTCCCTAGTGTACATTGGAGAGTAGCTAGACGGATTTGATAAATCCCGGGACACGCTATGGCGAACCATAGATGATGAGCGCATATCTGGGATTGTCATGTGCAATCTCGGTGTTGAGAAGAAGATGACGGAAGATCTAGAGGCTAAAATCAACCGATTTTGCATGCTTCACAATCCAGTGATGCAAAAGTGGATTTCACAATATGAGGATGCAAAGCAAGAGCGCCAAAGGGCACGAATCGAGTGGAGACGGGGAAGACGACCACCGATGCACTATCCAGCGGTTCTGGAGAGCCTACCAACCTTCATGAGCTTAAGATGGTTGCACAACCAATTGAAAAGCGCACAACAATGCGGTGACGAAGTGACTGAAGAAGAGTGGGAGTACTCTCGGGGTTGCGCGACCAAGGTAAGTTTGCAATGTACGACTAGCAAGTGACTTTATTTATAAACGTTTGAACGGCCACTCATAATCTTTGTTCGTTGTAGTATAAGTCATACACAGCAGCATGGTGTAAAGGTCGACATTTTAGGGTGGAACGAATCGACAAAAAGCGTTTTACTCAAGATTGTGGAATCATGGCAAAATTTGAACAGTCTAGTCGACGACGTTCCTCTGATGCAGATCCCGTGGTGGCGGAACTCACTTACTTCGGCACGCTGCAAGAGATTTTGAGGATCGATTACAGAGGATTTTTTGTCGACTTGTTCGACGTGCAATGGTTCAAGATAATCATGGAGGGTCGAAACGCTACTGTGCGTAGAGGAGAGTCTGGTTTTCTTGAGGTGGATTCTACTAAGAAATGGACTGACCTAAGAGACACTTTCGTACTACCCGAGCATTGTGAACAAGTAAGTATATAAATAGTTAACATCCCCCTTTTACAAGTTATGTGCTTGAAAGCTCTCATGTAAGTTATGTGGCTCTGGTAGGTAGTATTTCATCCTACAAAGTCTACATCAAACTGGTGGTACGTCATAGAGGTAGCCCCTCGTAGTGCAAGGATGTATGAAGGCTACCATGTGCCAATCACAACGACATCAATGGAGGAGATCAGAGAAGATGCTCAATCAGAAGCCGCTGCGGTGGTGCCAGACGAGCATCAAGATGCTACTACTCTATATGGGGTGCATGCAGAGGAGCTACAAAATGAAACAGAGGATATGTGTTTAAACGGAGAGCTCTATATAGATATAGGAAGTTATGCTGAGTTATGCGAGGATGAGAGAGAGATCTCTTAAAGCCACAAATATTGTATTTGAACAATTTTGCTCCGTGCTGTAAAAGCTCTAGCTCTCTAAGTAGCTTCCATGGTGTGTAACGCTCTTTTCTACTCGCGCTCACATCTTTTGATTGAAAATTCTGAGTTTTCGACTTGCCTCTTCTACCACTCGATTCATTGCGTCATTGTATTTATATGCGTCATTACGTCATTGTATTTAATGGTCTTTGCGTCATTGTCTACTCTATTCATTCAATATTAAGTTTAAATATTCGTGTGTTTAATGTAGGTATGGATGATGAGGAGTTTCTTTCTTCTTTGTCACCGCAGCAGAGACAGTGGTACGTGGAGCGTCATCGCTCTGGCGCATCATCGCGCGTTCCTACACCATCCGCATCTCCCTCTCTTTCGGAGCATTCGGCGCGCTCCGAAGCTTCGGCGTCGACGAGACGAGCGTCACACTCGTCTAGACACCGGCGCTCTAGTGGTGGCGGTGGCGGTTGTTGTGGGGATTCCGCCACCGATGCCTCCACACCGCCTCGTGTTCGACGAGGCTCTTTACCCTCCCCTTCTTTGCCCGCCCCCACACCAGCCACAGCATCGCCGTCTACGCCAGGTTTTGCACGGCTGACTGTTCCTAGAAGCTACACACCTCTACCTACTCCGCCAGGAGCCACCCCACTCGACACTCCTCGCTTCGGCGCCCAGACGCCGATGGAGACACCTGACGTCCGTACCCCCATCGACACGCCGCTAGAGACCCCTGCCGGGACACCCAGGTTCACGCGTCACCGGCCAGAGGGCTTGCCTTACTCCGTCGACATCAGCGGCGGCATCATCATGGATGATGACGGCAAGAAGGTGATCTCGCGCATGCGTGGTCTTTGCTCTCAGCTGTTTAGACACTATATACTAAACAAATGGAGTGAAGTACCAAGTGATTTAAAAAACAGAGTCATCAGCATACTTCATGATGAGTTTCCCGTTCCAACACGGGATCAGCGCTTCAATGAAGACCTGATGAAGATTCGAATGCGCGAATACTGCAAACACAAGCGTTCCGAAGTGCAAAAAGCAATCAAGAATGGGTGGAATAGGCCAGATTGGCTGGCCAAAGAAGATTGGAAGAATGCGAAGAAAGCAGCGCGCGAGAATCCCGACAAGTGGAAGCAACAAAAGGATGCAGCCAGAGCGCGAGTAGAGGCAGGGAGCTCGCACCACTTGGGGAGCGGTGGATGGGCATCATTTGAGGCCGATTTTGTAAGTCTTTTCACATTGCTCTTTATGCATGTTCGATAGTTTAGGGTTTATGAGTTTTTTAGTTCTAACATAATGAAATCTTTGTATGTTTTGACAGTGGTCGATGACAGGACGTGATCCCACACCGTACGAGCGCGAGTACGCAGGCAGGAAGGGCTTAAACGCCCTGATGGACATTCTCAGTTCTCGCGGCGGCATGGTTAGTATTAGGGTTTACTCTTTTTTATTTTTTGTATTGTTTTATAAATGTCGTTATATGTTTATATTTACTGAAAACTGTCTTATTGTCTTTTTTTGCAGAATCCGACAGATACGCCGCTTGGACGCGATGAGACGTCTGATTAGACGACGTCAGTTTAGCCGTAGCTAGATAGCATTAGTTTAGGGTTTCTCATAGCTTATGTATCATGAGACGGATTTTATACGTCTTTTTGAACCATGTATATTATTACATTTGTCACCGCAATTCCTTTGGCCAATCAATTCTTTATGCCTATGATGTTGTACAATTGTCATTATTACATTTGCCAATCAATTCAGTTTGTCTATGATGTGTACAATTGTCAATTTTGCAAACAATGCGTCTTGTGGGTGACTATTTTGGGTCTATTATTTACCTTTGCACTTTTTTTAAAAAGTGAATCAAGTACAATATGGTTGATGGGTGGCAGGGCATTCAATGCCCTGTCACCAAAAAAATATTCTCTCAGGCGTCGCTATAAGCGTCGCTATTTATGGCTCTGTAGCGTCGCTATATGCGTCGCTATACTCTTCTGTGAGAGCGTCGCTATAGGCGTCGCTATATAGCGACGCTCATAGCGACGCCTATAGCGACGTCTATAGCGACGCAGATAGCGACGCTCTCGTAGCAACGCTTTTAGCGACGGTTATAGCGACGCCGGGGGTTATAAAAACCCAGTGTATTTCCGTCGCTAAGAGCGTCACAAGAGCACACAACCTCTTGTAGTGAAAATTGCATGTGCAGACCTGCCTGTAGTGGAAACGGAGGCCGAAATGAGCCCGAATCAAAAATCTGAGCAGACGTGCGAATGCTCGCTAAACCTCACTGTAATCGGAGAAAGTGAGCAGGCGTGTGCTGGAGCAGCAGGGGACTAAGCCCGGGAGGATGTAACCTACTCTAATACCAATTGTTGAAATTAGGGTTGCAGAGAAACACACACAGCTTGGAGAAGATGAAGGAAGCTCAAGGCACACAATAGAGAGTGTGTTACTTAGTGTGCAATGGAAAGATAGATAGCCCTAGAGTGATGGGCGTATATACAATGCACGGGGGGAAAAACCTCCTAAAGAGGGAAAAAATGCCCCGGCGGTCCTAGTGTGTTCACACACATCCCTACCACATGTATATGGTAACATAAACAAGGAGTTAGGAAGTCCTCTAGATCTTGTTCATAGTGACTTATGCGTACCTATGCTTTTTGAGTCTCTAGGGGGGGCACTATACTTCCTAACATTCATAGATGACTTTGCTAGGAAGGTGTGGGTTTGTGCTCTTGAAGCAAAGTCCATATTCAGTGTCTTTCAAAAGTTCTTAGCAATGGTAGAAAACCAATGATCATGTAAAAAGCTTAAAGCTATGCAAATTGACAATGGAGGCGAGTATATCTCCTCTGAGTTCAAAGAATTCTATAGTAAACAAGGCATTACAAGATAGTTCATTACGCCTTACACACCTGATCAGAACGGTGTGGCAAAAAGGATAAATAGAACTATCCTAGGAGTGGGTCAATTATATGTTTTCTATGGCCACTTTACCTCAGGAGTTTTGGGGGGAAGCTATTATGACAGCTTATTACCTGATAAACAGGTCACCTGGTACACCACTGAAGTATAAGATTCCTTAGGAGATGTGGACAAGCAAATAGCCTAATTACGATAGGTTACATGTATTTGGGTGTGAGGCATTCTCACATGTGTCAAAAGAGCTTGGGAAAAAGCTGGTTCCCAAATCACACAACTGCATCTTCATTGGATATGGTGTAAATGGAGGGATGATATATCATCTCTGGCACCCAGAATCTAAGAATGTTATAGGAAGCTCAGATGTGATATTCAATAAGTCTAAGATTGAAGTGAAAGATCAGATAGAATATCACAAAGTAAGGCTCTTATCCCGTAATTCTTTCTCTCTATTGGGGTGTTTAGAGCTTGGAAAGGAGGGTTACACGTACCATGGAATCTTGAAGAGCATCATTTTCTTGGTTCGAGGAAATCTTTGCAAGAGAATTAGTTGTGTTGTAATTGAAGCTCTCTTTGAGAGAGAATCATAATACAAGGACCTTTTGGAGGGAGCATGTACCATGGAATCTTGAAGAGCATCATCTTCTTGGTTCGAGGAAAGCTTTGCAAGAGAATTAGTTGTGTTGTAATTGAAGCTCTCTTTGAGAGAGAATCATAATACAAGGACCTTTTGGAGGGGGTCATATTAATTTGCCAAAATGCCCTTGGTTTTTCCAAAATTTCCAAAAATACCCGTGCTATTCTCACAAGCGTCTTCAAACACTTTCCTTTTTGCAACTCTTCATAGGAGGATTTGTTTGCCCTCAACCGAAGATAATAGAACTAGGATTTCGGACGGTATTGTGTCTCTCAAGCTGAAATAACTTATTATAATTAGTAGACTCTATTTGTGAGCTCACCAGTGAAATTTTATTTAATATAAACTATGGAAAATTTGGAGCATTAATCCATCTAAAATTGATACAAGGGAATCTTGGGAATTTTTAAAGTTGAGGGTGTTTTGGGAATTTCTCCGAATTTCAAGGGTACTTCGATAATTTTCCCTTGGAAAAAAAACATAGGTTTAATGTAACCCGCAATAATTTTTCTTAAATTTTACCTTTCAACATAAAATTTAATGGTGAAAAACCCATTCAATGTAGAAATGCAGAGTAAAAACTTTCAAATATAGCTGATTTTCCTCTAAAGTTTTTCACCAGTAGGTTTAAAAAATAGGGAAAACTACCAAAATACCCCTCTAATTTGTGGAATTTTCCAAAATATCCCCCATATTTTGTCAAAAATTCCCAAAATGCCCTTCAAATTTTCCCCAAAATTGATAGGAGACTGAACATTTCCAAAGACAATTCTTTTTGTACCTTTTCATAAGATGATTGATTGTCTATCATTGTAAGATGTTAAAACTAAAATTTGAGCTGGTTAAGTAGGCATTGGCGATGAATTGTATCATTATTTTTAGAGAAAATGCCTTTTTTGCTAGCTAATTCATGAGAAATTATGTGTTTAGCAGTCAAAAATGGATCTCAATTTTTGAAACAAATAAACTCTAAAAAATCCAGAGCAACGAATCCACCCAAAATAGACACAAGGTTAGTTTGGGAATTTTTGAAATTTGAGGGGTATTTTGGGAATTTCCACAAATTAGAGGGATATTCTGGTAATGTTCCCTAAAAAAATATATACTAGAACCAAGGCTTGAAAAGACCTAAGTTTAGTGTAATTCCACCTACAATGTTTTAGAACTATTTATGTTTTAGAACTATTTAAATTTGAAGGTGAGAAAGCCTACAAAATTTAGATAAAATTAGTGTAAATGTTTTGCAAAAACCTTCAAAATTAACCAATTTATCTCTACTGTTCCACACATGTGTAGGTTTGCGAAGGTTTTGAAGAAAAGGTATTTTTCGAGCACTGACTGGAACTTGAACCGGTGGAGAAAGCTCCTGAATGGTGAGTTGACTTGCAGTAGAAAGTGTAGGTGCAGGCAGAGAGGGCCGACCTTGCAGGAAAGAGCACACGGGTTTAAACTTTAGCCGCTAGCTGGCTGCGTCTCGTAACAAGAGCAGGCTGCAGAACTTAGAAGGGGGGTGCCAGCGGCAGCTGAAAAGACTGCAAATTTGCGTGTTTCCGCAACCCAACACTCTGCAGCAGCAGATTGCGATAATCCATGGCTGCTGCAAACGACAGGCACCTGCGATAGCAAAAAGAGAGAGAGAGAGAGAGAGAGAGAGAGAGAGAACGTCAAGGTCCGTGTAAGAGTGAGCGAATGAGAGTGATGCCACGTGCGTCCCGGCTACTGATGACTGCAGTAGCCCCAGCTCATGCAGCAGCAGATTGCGATAATCCATACCCAATCCCATTTCTGCTCCAAACGACAGGCACCTGCGATAGCACTAAGCAAACACAAGCAGAGAGAGAGAGAGAGAGAGAGAGAGAGAGAGAGAGAGAACGTCAAGGTCCATGTAAGAGTGAGACTTGAGCGAATGAGAGTGATGCCACGTGCGTCCGGTCTGCTGATGATTGGGTCATGGACGGGAGTCCGACTCTCACTGCACTGCTCAAAAAAACCCTGCTAGCCTGCTGGGTAGTCAGTGCTCCAAAAAAATTTAAACGCTTGGAAACCCTACACATGGACACTTTTCGAGGTACATTGAAGGTTTCTTCTCTCTTATTTTGTAGGTTTTCTCACCTCCTAGGCTCCTGCCAACAAATTTAGAAATTTTCCTCTAAATTTTTGAAGTAATTTTACTATCCTTGAAGGGTTTTGCACAAAATTTCTCTAAATTTTGTAGATTTTCTCACCTTTGACCAACAAATTTTCCTAGAAATTTAAACCTTGTGGATTTCCTCACCGCCAATCAACAAATTTAGAAATTTTTCTCTAAATTTAAACTTTGAAGGTGAGAAAACCTATAAGATTTTGAAGAATTTAGGGTAGAAATCTTTGCAATTTCACCTCTTCCATTTTCTCACATGTTGGTTTCTCAAGTTTTTATAGAATCAGTTCTTTTCAAGCTATGCGTAACTCGCCAAGCTGGTGGCATGGCATAACATGCAATAGTGCTTAAAAAGTACTTTTCCTGAATGTGTCGAAAACCTATATTTCTCACCTCTTATTTAAAAGTTCAAATGTAAATTTCTTAACTTACAAATGAAATAAGGGTTTTTTTAAGCACAATGGCACGCACAATGGCAAGGAAACACTATAAGAGGAAAATTTCACAACTGTTAGCATTGTCGCGAAAAGACAAAAGAAAATAGAAAGAGAAAATATTGTGTGTGGCACTAGCAGCGACAAAATATGCGATAGTGGTTAAACAGCAATATATGTGATAATGGTCGCGGGTATATATGTACGACTATTATCGCATGCATTGTCGCTATTAGTATCGTATATATTATGATCGCTAAATGTCTATTCAAAAATAAAGGTGCTCATTTGGACCACCCAAAATTGGGTGGCTTAAATGAGCACCTTTATTTTTTACCCGAATTAAACATATGAAACATCAATTGTTTTTTGAAAGAGTATACAAAAAACCAAAAATTGAATTTGAGTTTACTTTACCTTTACAACTTAATGTGCAGAAGATCAACTATTTTAAAAAGTTACAAATTAAATGAAAAGAGTTGTATATACATTATGTTACATTGGGACTTTATGAGAGTTTGAACAAATATTTTTCTATTTAATCCTCCTCCTCCTTATCGTCGTCCACAAGCACGTACATTTGATCACCCTGACTCTACATAAACCCAAACCAAATTAAACAAATATCAATAGCTCAAAACAAATGATACAAAATTATTTGTTTAAACTCATTGCTTGTAGTGATCCAACCGCTACGTCAAATTGCTCGCGAGAGATGTGGTTGTTTTTTAACAAACATTTTCAAGTTTCAAATTTTGTATGCCGCTCTTGAAACTTGACCATCTTTCTAGTTGGTCGACTAAGAGTGATATTTTCCTAAGTTAGCAATAACAATAACAAATCATCAACTAAAATCTTTATAATCATCGATTTAAGTTTTAATTTAATCAATCTTACATATTTGTCCTTTCATGCTGCTTTGCCTCCCGAGCCATAATGCGTGAAAGTTTGTCTAGCCCACGCTTCGTGTTGTTTTCTGTAGGATGAGCCCGTTGTAGCCTGATCGTTGATCTTTTCTTTCATTGCCCACTCCCACTCCGCATATGTCATGTTGCCACTACAAGAGCTCCTGTATGGATCTCTAACTTGGTTAGCCGCTACGTGTCGTACACTGTACTGCTTGTTTTTCAAAAATGTTTTTAAGTAGCCCTCCAACCATATTTGTGAAAAACATTGATCGAGGACATTTGAAAATCTAACATGCATCACGTCCTCAATGTAGCGAGCATGATTGGGTAGCTAATCTCTAAACTTTACAATATAATTCTTATACTCAAATATATAAGAATCTACTCTTTCTCTATTCTCTCTCTCTCTCTACTCTATCTCTCTCTCCCTCTCTGCTCTATCTCTACTCTTTCTCTTTCTCTATCTCTCCATCTCTTTCCCTCTATCTCTCTTTCTCTATTCTCTCTCTCTCTCTCTCTCTCTCTCTCTCTCTCTCTCTCTCTCTCTCTTTCTCTATTCTCTCTCTCTACACTACAAGAGGCTCTTCATATTAGCGACGCTCACACAGCGACGCTCAAAAAAAAAAAATCCGGCGTCGCTATGAGCGTCGCAAATTTACAAATAGCGACGCTCATAGCGACGCCGGCTGGGGTAAAAAAAATAACCGAGCGCGCCCAAAAACTCAGATCTCAGATCTGAGTTTTTCGGCGCCCTCAAGCAAGGAGCAGGTAACGCTCTCTCTCACTCTCTCTCTCTCTCTCTCTCTCTCTCTCTCTCTCTCTTTTTCTTCTCCACACACACACACACGAGGAGAGGAAGGAGAGCCAGGTATGCTCCTTCCCTCTCCTCATTCTCATGTTCCCTTCCCCTCTTTCTCTCTCCCTCTCTCTCTCTCTCACATACACACATACACACACACACATAGTGTTTTTGAGAGAGAGAGAGAGAGAGAGAGAGAGAGAGAGAGAGAGTACAAACAAAAACAAAAACGCACACACACATGCATAAACAAAGAATGCACACACACATTGAGAGAGAAAAAGAGAGAGAGAGCATGCATAAACAAAAAACGCACGAATTGAGAGAAGAAAAGAGAGAGAGAACATGCATAAACAAAAAACGCACACATTGAGAGAGGAAAAGAGAGAGAAAACATGCATACGATCCAAAAAAACGCACACACATTGAGAGAGAAAGAGAGAGGAACTAATTTAACGTCGTAGGAAACTAATTAAAATTAAAAGACCTAAAGATCTAGCCGACGAGGAGTTGAACTGAAGACCTATTATTCAAGAGGGAAATGGCATAATCAATCTATCATACTTAGCATGGGTGATAGAAAGGTTATACCATTTATCTCTTTTTATTGGCACACACATCCACACACGCGCGCACACACACAAGAAGAAGAGAGTTATAACGTCGTAGGAAACTATCTTAAAAGACGTTAAAGATTAGGTTATATGTAGACTTACATTAAATTAGATTTATGTTTATTTTTAACTAGATTTATGTTTATTTAAGCTAGATTTAGATTTACGTTATATTAGATTAGATTTAGGTCTCCATAGACTGCGATGCCTGCATGAAGCGGGTGAAGAAAGCCCTCAATGGAATATAGGGTATTGCTGCCTTCACTCATGGTGGGCTCCGTCGATCCAAAAGTACTGGTGAAATGTCTTCAGAAGATAGGGAAGAAGGTGGATCTTCAGGGCGGCAAGAGTCACTACATCCCCGACACAATGACCATCTAGACAACCTCTAGTCATTAGACTTACGTTAAATTAGATTTAGCTTTATTTTTAGTTAGATTTACGCTTATTTACGTTAGATCGAGTCCACGCAAGAATTACTTACGGTTTAGGGTTTAGAGTTAGACGAACAGTGAAAAGATCTACTGTGAAAAGATGTTAAGATGAAGTGAAGTGCTACAGCTAGAGAAGAGGCAAAGGGATTTTGTCCACTACATGCAGTATCATGTAGACGTGGGTGTGTAGATTTCTTGTACCCACAAATATAGGTATTGACCAATAAAGACGAGATTATAACCCGGTGGTTCTGATCTCCGTGCACCTCTAGACCGAGGTGTGCGGGGATTGGACATGACTAGAGAATGTGAGGTAGAGAGAGAGAGAGAGAGAGAGAGAGAGAGAGAGAGAGAGAGAGATAAGACGAAGAATGCCAATAGAATATTAAATTTGTTATCCAGGTTATAAGTTTTTTATCCTCATTATGAGTAGCGACGAGGATGTGGGACCGTCCAACCGAAACACCTATCTCTCAACGAGGGTCTTATGTCCTTGTAATCAATGCAAGCATGCTGTGCGACGGACAAGACGTGTTTCTTTGCAGCACGTTCGCGAATTTGGCGAGTTCGATCCATCTATTATAGATCGAGTTGTTGCCAATTATAACTCGTCGGACTCTGACGCTGGCCAACAAGCAGCAATCTTGCAACCCAATAGACGTGTTCGCAGGTGCTTTGGTCAAGCAGCATATGTGAGGCCACAAGATGTAGCCTCTGACAGCTCGGGGGATGATCATGCAGAGCACATTCCCAACGAGGCAATGTTTGAGCCCGAGATTGATGAAATGATCGAGACGATCATGGATTCAGAAAGGCTTATCTATGATGATATGAAAAGTGAAGCCGATACGTCATTGTATAATGGAGCACGTATGTCTAGATTGAAAGCACTCCTGGTTCTTCTCAACATGCAGGCAAAGTTTGGATGGAGTGACACTAGCGTCACAGCGCTTTTCAGGTGATCTATTACAATTAGTTTACTTTAATAGAACTCTAAATGTATAATGATCTGATAGATTTTTACACGACTGTATCATATTTTTATGTTGTGTAGATTGCTGAAAGAGCACATACTACCAGCTGACAATGTGATGCCAGATTCCCGAGATGAAGCAAGAAAGATTTTGCGAAACTTGGGGATGGATTACAATTCTATCCACGCTTGTCCTAATGACTGCATTCTTTTCAGAGGGGAATACACAGACATGGAGAAGTGTCCGAAATGTGATTCCGAAAGATATCGAGTAGATCTCCACGGGACAAAAATTCCACAAAAGGTTTTGCGACATTTTCCTTTGCTTCCTCGCATCAAGCATTTCTTCGAATGTAAGTCCATGGCCGCCCTAGCATCATGGCATGAGGAGAATAAATCTTCGGATGGTGTGCTACGAATTCCTGCAGATTGCGCAGCCTGGAAACATATAGATGGAACATGGTCGGATTTTGCCAGGGAAGCTCGAAATTTGCGCTTAGGCCTGGCTATGGATGGCGTAAATCCATTTGGTCAAAGATCAACATCTTACAGTGTATGGCCCGTTGTCATCGTCAACTACAACATTCCCCCGTGGTTGACTACGAAGAAGGGGCACCTATGGCTAAGCTTGATTGTGCCAGGGCGATATAAAGTGGGGAATATGGATGTGTATCTTCGTCCACTATTGGAAGAGCTACAACAATTGTGGATTGGCATAGAGGTGGTGGATATGAGCCGACACACAGGACGACGGAATGCTTTGATCAGAGGTATTCTAATGTGGACCATGCATGACTATCCCGAGCTAACAGAATGCTCAGGTGATCTATTGACACTCCTCACTCAGACACTGTAAATCTTGTTTTTTCCCATAGTTGATCTATTATCATGTGTATACATGCAGGGCTTCAAACAAGCGGATACAGAGCATGTGTCACATGTGGACCTAGACTGAATGCACGTAGGGCACCCTCACTGAAGAAGCAAATCTACGAAGGTCATCAAGCGTATCTTCCAGAGAATCATGTGTTACGCGACGGCTTTTTGGGAAGAGAGCCACCAAGGATGTCTGCACAAGCATGGTTAGAGCAGAAGGAGATGTGCGATGACGGATTGCCTCCAGGGATGAAGAGACTATCTCTATGGTACGAGTTACCATACTGGCCCCGACTCGTGATCAATCACTTGCTCGATCCAATGCACATATTCAAGAATGTGGGTAATCTACTATGGGACCATTTGACCGGCAAGAAAGATACTTTGGGAGCCAGAGTTGACCTTAGAAATGTGGATCGTATGGAGCAATATTGGCCGCAAACAGCGTCTGATGGATCGATAAAACTCCCTAAAGCACCATGGATTTTCACAGGAGCCCAAGAACGCAAAGTAAAAGAGGCCATTCGATCTTTGCGGACCCCCACTGGCGTAATGCACTCGCTCCGAACGTGTTTTACTAAAGAAGGAAAGCTTACCGGTTTGAAGTCACACGATTGGCATAAAATGTGTCAGGTACATTCATAGTGGACTTTAATATCATTGCATAAAATGTGGACTTTAATATCATTGCATAAAATGTGGACTTTAATATCATTGCTACACATACTTTACAGTTTATTTTACCGGTTGCCATTGAGGGATGTTTGTCTCTCGACATCCGTAACACAATCTACAAACTTGCAAAGCTGGTGCAATAGATCTCACAAAAGGAGATCGACGTAGACTCCATACCATTCGCCAAACTAAATGCTGCGGAGCTTGTATGCATGTTTGAGAAACATTTTCCTACTACAATGCTAACCATTCAGGTGCATCTTCTTGTTCACATAGTTGATGAGGTGGAAATAGCTGGCACAGTTCATTTTGTCAAAATGGAGATGAGAGTTTTGTTGGTACTCTGAGCTTGGCCATTTGCTTGTGGATAATAAGGTGTGGACTTATGGTGAGCTATCATGAAGTTGGTAGTGAGCTCTTTTATCACTCCATTTATAAAATGAGTGCCATTGTCACTCACAATCTCAAAGGGACAACCAAATCTTGTAATAATGTTCTCAAAGAGAAACTTGGCAATTGACCTTGCATCAGCCTTGCATGTCACCCTAGCTTCCGTCCACTTTGTTACATAGTAAGTGGCAATGATAATATATCGAGATTGAGTGCTACGAGCTGCCGGCTTAATTGGGCCTACAAAGTCCAAACCCCATTTTTTAAATGGTCGAGTCACTTTAACGGGATGTAAGGGCATCCTATCACATTCATCACATTCTTTTGCAAAAAGTGATGCATCCTTGAATAAGGTAGGCCACCAAAAGCCTAATTGCAACACCTTTCTAGCTGTTAGTTCCCCTCAGAAATGTCCTCTGGCTATACCCATGTGGGCTTCTTGTAGTATGTATAAATACTCATCCTCACGGGCACAACGTCTAAGAATATAATCCTTCCCTAGCCTGTAGAGAGTTCCTGCAATGAGAGAATAAGGTTCACATTCTTTTAACAGTTTTCGAGCTATGTCCTTACGAAGCTCTTTGGGTGGAAAACCGTTAAGTAAAAAGTTCACAATCTTCTCACTCCATTCAGGTATTGTCTCGATTAGGAATAGAGAAGTATCAACCAATTCATCACATCGAATCCAGTAGGCTTAACCATTGGGTATGCGAGACAAATGATCCGCCATGACATGTCTTTTCCTAGGTCTCACCACAACGGTAAAATCAAACTCAAGGAGAATTAACAACCATCGTGTAATTCTTCCCGTGGAACAAGGTTTATTTACTAGATACAACAAGGATTGATGATCAACATAGAAAAAAAACTTGTTGGCCAGAAGGTAGTAGCGAAATTTCTTCACTACATAAATCATACCTAAACCTTCTCTCTCTGTAGTGGTGTAGTTTCTCTTGGCATCATCCAATTGACGACTTGCAAAGCTAATGGGGTAGTCCAATTTATGTTCTCTTGGTTGAGCTAGAACACACCCAATAGCAAATTTTGATGCATCAATATGCACATGGAAAATTACATTCCAATTGGGCGCTCGTAGAATAGGAGCGCTAGTCAAGGTCTTTTTCAATGACTCATAAGCATGGTCACACTCCGCGGTCTAGTGGAACTCAATAAGAAGCTTGTACAAAGGACGAGCTATCTCAGTAAAGTTTAAAATAAACCATCGATAATAACCAACATAGCCCATGAACCTTTGAACTCCTTTATAGTTTGTAGGTGGTGGCAATTTAGCAATGGCTTTAATTTTGCTCTCATCTATGGAAATCCCATTTTTGGACACTATATGCCCTAAAATGACTCCATGTTTAACCCAAAATTGGCATTTGAAAGGTTTTAAGGAGACGCAATACAATCTGCACTTCTCAAACACTTTTCGTAAGCATGATAGATGTTCTTTCCCAGAGGAATAAACACAAAGGTCATCTAAGAAAGCTTCACAAAACTCCCTCAAATATTCTCTAAAAGCAGTGTTTATTAATCTTTGAAAGGTAGCAGGGGCATTGATTAAGCCAAAATCCATAACAAAATGTGAACACTCCAAATTCGGTTATAAAGGTTGTTTTAGCTTGGTCGTCTAGCGCAATTGTGATTTGATTGTAGCCAGAATACCCATCTAAAAAGCTATAAGCTTCCTTCCCTGCAACTCTTTCAAGCAGATGTTCTGAATATGGCAAGGGGTAATGGTCCCTCCTAGTGGCGGCATTGACCTTTACGTTTCCCATTATTTTTTGGCACAATCACTATTGGAGACACCCATTCTGAGTTCTCAATAGGGTACATGAATCCGCATTTCACAAGCTTTTCAATCTCTTCTTGAACGATCTTTGCATATTTAGGGTTCATTGGGTAGGGTCGTTGCTGAACTCGTTTAGCCATGCTATTCATGGGGATTGTGTGTTGCACCACAGAAGGTGGAACACCTTTCATATCATGATATGTCCAAGCAAATATATCCCTGAATTCCTTGAGAAGTTCTTTAAGTACACACTCCTCGGTCTCTATCAGATCTTGGGCAATGAAAACAGGTTTGGACTCTTCTCCTGGGTCTGCTAACTCTATTTCCTTAACTATCATTG
This sequence comes from Adiantum capillus-veneris, assembly GCF_014529385.1. Classification (NCBI taxonomy): domain Eukaryota; kingdom Viridiplantae; phylum Streptophyta; class Polypodiopsida; order Polypodiales; family Pteridaceae; genus Adiantum; species Adiantum capillus-veneris. Next base: position 136,146,705 of record NC_140931.1, on the reverse strand, counting down.
GACCATCATAGACTCCATTGCTTCCATCGATAGATTTTCTTTGAATCTTTGTATACACAACCTTACGTTTCTCTGTGGTGTAGGATTTGAAATGTTCAGGTGCAGGGTGTAACTTTGTGGAGTCATGTTGTTCTGTGGACTGTGATTCACTTCCAATTCCTTTTGTTGTTGAGCTAACTCTCAATTTTGTTGTCTCCTTATGGTACGGCTTAATTTTGGCTTCTCTGTAGCCTCTAGTTGTGCAATGTCAATGGGTTGTAGACTACACCACATAACGCTTTGAAGTTATTCACCCCAGTTATCTACCAACTTCCGATGAGCATCACATGCCCCTATATAATTAAGCCATTCTACGGTAGATTTCTTTTCATTTATTCTAGCACACACATTTGCTCGATATCATCGCCTCTTATATCTCTTACTCTTCTTGTCTAATTTTTTATTACGGCCGATCTCTAGTGAAGAGCCACTAGATGAATCGCTACTTGTGTCTTCCGCTCCCTTGGATAGATTGTCATCTAGGGTACCACTGGGCCCTGAATGGTTTGTCCCCACATTTGCACTAAGATTTAACTCAGATTCTTTGTCCTTAGAGTCAATTTCAATTGATGATTCTGACCCCAAATCGTGTGGGCTATAGACTAATGAGATGCTATTGGTTTGAAGGTCAGTCAAACCTTCATCTTGTAGGTCATTAGAAGTTATATGCATTGCTTTCAGCATATTTAAGGGTACGAGTGGTGGCATTTCATCCCCCTCAGGTGTTAACCAGGTTGTCCCCCTATTTCCCCAAGTGTCTATGGTTGTTGCTAGGTGGACCTAATCCACATTGTCCGACCCAGTCATCCCCGGTAGTACGTCCATATAAGGAGAATCTTTCCCAACATCAGTGTCCGCTTTACACATGTACAATACTTCAATGGGTCCGAGTGAACTTTGGTGTCAGATCTATGATCAATTATAAGCCTGTTTCCTAGAGGATGTGCTCTACCATTTACAAGATCCATTCGAATGACAGAATCTTGGAACTGCAAGTAGACATTGTTTTTAGACCAGTCATGCACCATTTTGCTTCCCTCATGAAAGGACTTCCTAAGATCATCTCAGATGCCATAGTGTGCTTGGATAAATCCATAACAATGAAGGTAATTTTTATTTATGTCCAAAGACCTTGATCTTGAGATTTTCTAGCATCCCAATAGGTTTAACAATAGACCCATTGGCCATCTTTACTACTATGGTTGTGGTCCCAAGGTGAGGTCTTCCCATAGTTTCCCAGCAATTTTAGTCACAATGTTAACCCCAGTTCCACCATCAAGGATTCCCTTCACAGTTAATCCCCTAGTAGTGATTGGTATGGTCGCATTGGATTCATCGCCCTCAAATTATTGTCCCAACTTGTTAACAAGTATTTCTAACACAAGATTCTCATCTAGGTTGGGTTGTGGATCTAAGTGTTCCCCCTCTATTGGCATCTCCCCAACTCCATCCATTTGTGCAAATTGTGGTAGCCCAACCTTCAGTTCTCCATTGAGGAAAGCTCGAAGAGCTAAGACTAGCTCAAGGTCTTATATAGTTTGGACATTATGGTGGTTCTAACTTTTGAAGACATGAAATCCATCAATTTTTGGCAATGTTTAACGGCACCTTTTGGGCTTCAGTCCCTTGATGTGGGGAAGATAGGGTCTCCATTTCTTCGATAGGGTCAGGTAGTCCCTCTGTAAACATTCTTTCCATCAAGAAGTGAGTACGCCCACTTTCCCATGACTTTAAGTCACTTTCTTCTTGGATGACACTAGTATGGCTAAGCGTCTATGGACTTGGTGAGGTTGTTGTTGCGTAGGGAACACTGTGTTTGTAATCTGGATCTGCCTAAGTGCTAGTTCTAGATCCCTTTGGGTATCTTCTACCAAACTCCTTAATTGCTTGACTCGCTCGATCTCCTCTGTAGGGTTTGGATAAGTTCCTATATTCTTCTTGGATCCAAGCTATTATGGCTCATGAAGATCTTCCTTGTTGGTTTCTATCTTAGTGGTCATTTTGGTCTCCATGGTTTCACCTGAATCAGAATCCTCTTCAGCATCGTTAATATATATGGGGTTGTCACCAGTCCCTATGTTGGTCTTCGAACTGGGGTCTGACTTCGCTGCTTTTTGCGATCTCTTCCTTCTTGTTTTCTTCTTTTTTTGAGATTGGGAAATTGATGTCGTGTCTCTTTCCTCAAGAATATAATTTTGTTTTTGGAGCATCGATCGTGTGAGTAGTTTACTGGTACCACAGGTGTACTTTGTGATGGCTCCTCGAAAACCTCAATCAAGTTTAATGGCATGATCTTCGGTGCATTAGGATTATTCGGACATTAGGCAATCAAATGATCTATGTCACATCGATTACACATGAGTATCGGCATTGTAGACGTGCTTGCTTGATTGGTTTGCATTAGTGTGGCGTTCTCTTAGCAGTGTAATTGATGTTTTGGCCTCTTGCAGCAAGAGCAGCTACTTGATAGATAGGTTTGACTTGTCCCCAATAGTCCTCCATGTAGTATTGTGGACTTTCTTCAAGTGTATCCATCCCATAGGAAATATTAGGGTCTATATCTTCCTCACAGCCTTCCAAACAAGCAATAGATAACTTACAACCCACTTGATTCACAGAAGTGATTCTCGAATGTGGTGGTTGTGGTCCTAGCACTGGAGGTGGTAAGGGCATTGTTTGAAGAGCATTTTGGGCCCTAGGGACCATGTGTTGTGACGTTTGTTCAAGAGGTGGTACCAGCACTCGAGGTGTGTTTGTCCATGCTAAGGTTGGTCTATTGGCCATCATGCTCTTAAGTACTATGCAATCCTTAGCTTGATGAACATACATCCCACAGGCGTTGCAGTTCCCATTGAATTTTACTCTAAAAGTAGGGCATTCACTGGTACTATGCGGTCCATAGCATACTGAGCACTATTTTTGCTCCCTTCTTGGATGCATATGATTGTTTTGTGGAGCACAATTTTCTCTAAGACTCTCTTGAATGGCCTTGGTGAAATCTGCTAAAGTCGTCTCAGCTATCTTTGACTCCTTAGCAATAGGCTTTAGCCGTAATGCTTGCGATCTAATAGATTTAGGCTCAACAGACACTCTTTCTCCTTGAATCATTAAATTATCCTCCAATTGGATCGCATTGGTGGTGATTTCTTCCCAAGTAGTGATACCTCTAATGACTAGGCCATTGTAGATATCCTCATGTCATTATCCCCTAATGAAGCTATCAAGCAATTGATTATTATTGAAGCGCTCATTTGGATACAACAAGAATTCAAATGCTTTAAGCGACTAATAAAGTCTCTCACCGACTCTCCTTCCTCTCATTGGGCTTTCTAGAGTTGAGAGGCTACACCCCAAAGCACTCCCTCTCGTATGTATTCTTTCAAGAACAATCTCCTAAGAATGGAAATCAGAACTTGGGTATTGTGGTTGTGGAGTATAGGTTGTTGAAACAATGGGAGGGGTAGGGACTACATGGGTAGGAACTATGTGAGTACGAGGACCCATAGGTGTATACGATTGGTACACACTTGTAGGTACTGTTGTAGACATTGAGCTACCATGTAGCGGTTCTTTAGTAACAAATGAGGTCCAGTGTTTCTTGGCATGCCCATCATTGGGGTAGGCATGGTAGCCATGGTTTCATCAAGGGAAAGATGAGCTAGACTTGGAAAAGTAAATCTATCACTTGTGGGCTCAGATTGCACTGACGCCCCTGGCAAAAAAACATATGGAGGATCCATCAGACTTACCGAGGGAGTCTCCATTTACAATAAGGTTGGTTGTTTAGCCTTCCCTGTATCCAAGTATCTCATGAGACCCGTTGAAGGCATGTGGATCCCCTTGTTCTGTCTCTCTAGCTCAATAACCCTATGGATGACATCACAAACTCTTTGTTGTTGATCCTCCACACTAGTAGCACCTGTTGTGGATTGTAGGATATCTAACCAACACACGTAATAGGTGTGACCTATGTATAGGTCGGTTAAAGTTTTCGTTTGTAGTTCATACTCCCAGTTCTCATTTAAGAACACTCCATCTAGGATTGAGGTGCTAGGGGTGTCTTTTGAACTAGATGCAATGTGGCTCTCTATGGGTTGACCCTTAGTGGTCTCTAATTCAGGAGCACTCGATTTCTCTCCTAGCAACGATATTGACATAGGGGCTTTTTATTTTAACTCTCTTGGTTGCTCCGCCTTGCATAAGCTCTCAATTTCCTTTTCCCTAGCCGCAATGATATATCGCTTAACCTCTTGCACTTCGGCAAGGTTTCTACCATCAGGTAATATAACTTCGGAGGGGAATAGCTCTGAAGAGTCAGGGGGTGCAATGAATGGAGTATTCACATGCACATTCTCTAAGGGCATAGGGTCTACGTTGGTCATGAATGGACAATTTACTTCCCCACCCCCCTCATTTACATCGTTAGCTCCATGCCCGAGGAATTCACTCTATTTAAAAACGGGACACCACCTACGAGCAAACAACTTTGATAAAACCCCTATATACTATTTATATTAGGGAATATGACCCCCCTTTCTACGCTTATACGACAATCAATGAAGAAAACTATCATACCCCTATCTTACATATCAAATTTAGGTCTCACATGCTCTAACTGAATAAATGTAGTCAAAGAGTGTGTAGCATAGTGACTGGCAACTTACTAAGGAATAACTTCTGTTGATAACTAGATGTACTCTCAATGTGTCTTAGTTTGAATTTCAAATTATGTGCCCGATCAACCTGCACTCTAGCTACTTGTCCAATTCTGACCCATCCAAAGATGGTATAAATCAACACTTGACCTGCTCCAAATCAACCCTTATCTATGACCGGCTTGATAAAAAATTGAATGTGTGACTTGATAAACATTTCCCCAAAATTCATCCGAGTTCTAGTGCACACAGGTGACCAATCGTTACAAGTAATCAGCCCGGGTCAGTCCCCCCCCCATAGGTATGATACCCCTCCCTTATTTTTAAGCTTGGGAGATAAATTATTGGGGCCTTCCCTTAACTTATATGCTTATGTAACTTGTTAAAAAAAACCCTCCCTTGCACTTACGTGGTGCGATAAATTTTTCATGGTGAATCCCCCGGGGCTCCATGTTCGGAGTGAGTGGCTCTACTAAAGGTTTTCTTCAAGCGGCTAAGCACGCTCGGCCCAGACCGTGGGCCCATGGCATGCATGTCTTGGCTTGAGCTATCAGGTTTAGGCATTGGGTAACCCTCCATGACGTCGTAGTCAGAGGAAGAGTCACTAGACGCTATATGTGGATCCTGAGTGGTACTACCTTGGGTTCCCGCTGAGGGCCTAGAGCTTAAGGTAGAGGAATAATGAGAACTCATGTAAGTCAAAATGCTTGATAGTTGCTCGACCTCTAGCACACGACCAGAGCGCAGATGCATGTGCCTTTGGCACTCTACAAGTGTAGACGAATACCCTCAAAGGTTAACCGCCTGATTTTTTGGGCGTTTTGCACCCCATTTTCACTCGTTTTTGATGTTTTTTAATATTTTTTAATGATCGGTTATTGGATTAGAGCGTGTGATAGCTCAAAACGAGCGTATTGCTCAGAGGGTCGTGGTGAATCTTGACATAAAACACATTACTATAACAGTGCTGATTGATCTGGTATCAATGATAATTTTCATATTTAGCCATTGAAGGGATTAGCCTAATAAGTTGTAATTCTCATAGGAGCTTTACCTATTGGCTGATGCATTTGATGCTTTGATGACTAATTATGTTATCTCTGGCATAAGGCTTTTGATATGGATGGCCTTAGTAATACAAGGATAGGGCTGCTACCTTTTGCTTGATTATATTGAGGTTTCTTAAAAATTGACACTTGTGACCTTTTTAGAAGAAAACTAATGACTCTTTCAAGACTTTACTTGAAAAATATGACATCTAGGCACTTTTACTATATGTCTTTAAGTTGATAAACTTAATAATCCAAGACCATAAGGAATGATCACTCAAATTAGACTTTAATAAGACTTTGATAATGGTTTTACTACTTGAATCAGAAGGGGGTGATGTATTTTTTATCCTCATAACAGTAAAATATATATTTGTTTGCAGTAAGGAACTTGCATAACTTACCTGAGTACATAATTTTTTTCTTTAGAAAAGGAGCGATTCTCTCTAACACTTGGCTTAGAAGGGTGGTGGCCTTCTGATCACAATGAATAATCTTTAAAATTAAGAGGAACTTTTGACACTTGGATCAGAAGGGGTGGTGGCCTTCTGATCATTATTAAAACATATGGATATACACTTTTTTCTTATATACTTCAATTTTTTAAAGGATCTGTTTTGACACGAGGTTCAGAAGGGGTGGTGGCCTTCTGATCATAATGAATAACTCTAAAGTTAAGGGGAATTTTTGACACTTGGATCAGAAGGGGTTGTGGCCTTTTTATCACTATCAAAACACATGGATATACACTTCATCTGGATTATATAGTTATTCTTGGATGGGTTGTTAATCTCCTAAACACTTTGCCTTATCTGATACTCTAAAAAGGACAGTAGGTTTAAGTTAAAAAGTTTTTAAGTAGGACATGGATAACAATTGATAGGTTCATTGAAATCTGCAATATGTATTCAAGGCTAACGAATTTGTTATCTTGTTTATATGGATGGAGGTGAGGACTCTATCTTTTATTATGATCTTTTTGACTTAGTTGTTGTTTGTGACTGTTGAACTTGGACTAAGTCACTTTATAATTAGTTGTTCTTAACTATCTTATGTACTAAACACTAGAATGGTACCTCATTCTCACTATGATATACAAAAATGAATCAAAGATCGAGTCGTGTTTGTGCAAATCCGTGTCCTTTTTCTAAAGGCAATTGTCTTTTGGATTGTTATGTTATATTGTATATACATATAAGTCTAAAAATAGAAACACACATCCTAAACACAAGGTTCTCCCAGAAAGCTGGAAACCAGGGCGCTGGCTTTGGAGATTTTTGTCTATAGGCTTTGATGGACTCTCTGTCTGTAATTCCTTGTTAGGTTGACATGTGTTAGGTGGTCTTTCCTTGTCTAGATATCGGATTCCTTCTCACAGCTATTGTAGTCCTTGACTTTGCTAGTTTTAGGTTGCAGGTTAGTCCAAAATTATTTACCATTATATTCTTATGATTTCAAGAACATTTACCTGTAAAACGGAGTACTCTTGGTTGAATGATTCGTTTGAGGACTATTGCTAAAAGCAAGGAAAACTTCTACGACTAATTATGAATGACATCCAAACTCCAACTAGAGTATAATCCTCTCTGTTAACATTGTCACTTATAGCCCCAATGAGACTCATGGACTTTTTGATATGATACAACTCTTTGGCTTCAAATTTGACTATTCTACTCTCATCAACTCGATGAGGTAGTAGGCCCATACTCTATGGGCCTATTGCCGAATCATTGAGTATGGTGCCAGGATTAGGGCGGACGCGTCCACGCATGCGCGTGTACACATACACACACACACACACATGTCACTTCATGTGTGGCTTACTCTTGGCCTATCCTTTACATGGAAACTTAGTTCTCTAATTGGTAAACTATGATGCTTATTGCACCCTAAGATTTGCTCATAAAATAAACCTTTTAATAGTTGCCTAAACAACTATAGCTCTCCTTTAGGGCTAATCCCGTTCCTACACTATCTCGGCTTAAGTAAAATGTGGGTGTTAGTATGCTTTAGGTTGATATCACCCCTAAACACTCCTATATAACCTATCTCTCGTCCTAGAAAATCTTGTTTGTTTTTTTAAAAAAACATACCCTCTAATGGACCTTCCACTTAATCTTTATAACCTATAACTCTCCTAGTGAGTCGTACCCTTGCATGTACTATCCCAGCTCCAAATTGGTATAGCTCTTGTCCAGCTTTGGTATAGCTCTTTGGACAATTGAAATGCTGGTGGAACTTACCCCTGTACACACTGGGGTAAAAAATGACTCTCTGCAGTAGTGTGAACACCCCCCGTATACTTATCTTAAAGGGTTAATGACCCTGGCATATTCAAGTACATGCTCTTGAATGTGGGTTCTCCTCTCGAGCGTAGGTATGAAGCTCACTGTTGTCTTCGTCCCTCCCTAAGACGTAGCAGAGCTATATCTGTTTGAAGTGGTAATGTTTTGATGATAGAATTATAAACTATTTACATGGCCCTTTTAGGTTAAAGAGGGGGTTTTTCATCTTAAACCTAGCTAACAAATGGCGATGACTGTTGGCTCATAACTTGCCTAATATTGACTGGTTGATAGCCAAGAAAGTTTTAATTCTAAGATGGGTCAATTACTAAGAATGATTCAGTTCTAAGATAACTTTGGGTTTCTAAAACAAAGCAGTTGTATTGCTTTCTTTTGGTTGAGCTAATTTCTTGTTAAGTAAACCACATTATTGCTTGACCTGGTTTAATATTATGGAATTACAATTGATTCATACCATATTAACGATTATCTTTTACTCTCAGACTATGATTTGATGGTTATTTTACTATGGTTTACTTAACAAGAATTAGCTTAACCAAAAGAAAGCAGTATAACAGCTTCGTTTTAGAAACGCAAAGTTATTTAGAATTGAATCATTCTTGGTAACTGACCCATCTTAGAATTAAAACTTTCTTGGTTATCAACCAATCATTAGGCAAGTTATGAGCCAACAGTCACCAAAGTATGCACCATATGGCTAGCTAGGTTTGAGATGAAACACCCCCTTTAGAACCTAAAAGGACTATGTACATTGTTTATAAGTCTATCATCAAAACATTACCAAGTAGGAAATCTTAATAGCTCCATATCATGTCATAAAATCTAATATCTATCTAATGCAAATGATTTTCTCATATTAAACTAATCATTTAATGTGGGAGAATAAACGGGAACAAGAGTTAGAATAGAAACATGTGCTTCTAGACGAAAAGGAGAGATGGTTGCATCTCAATAGGGGTTCAAAAGGAGAAGGTCTACCAAAGAGCAATGTGCAATAAGTGCTTATCTCAACAGGGGACCAAGTAAGGAGATGGTTACATTTCAATACGGGTCCAAAAGGAGGTAGTCTATCAAAGAGCAATGTGCATCTAATGGAGCTTAAAAGACCTTAGGGTTAGCTTCATTAAAGACCTCCAATGGTTAGTGTTAAAATTCCTTTGACCTTAGGCAAGCTAGGGCTGAGCTTGAGGCAGAAATCCGACCTAAGCTTGAGGTGCTTGTCGTGCTTGATGACTAAGGTGCTTGAGGTTCTTGTCGTGGTTGATGACTAAGGTACTTGAGGTGCTTGTCATACTTAATGAGGAAGGTGCTTGAGAAGCTTCCCATGCATGGGGGGTAAGGTGCTTGAGTCAAAAAGAGACTCTACAAACTTAATGAGGAAGGTGCTTGAGAAGCTTCCCATGCTTGGGGGGTAAGGTTCTTGAGTAAAAAAGAGACCCTAAAAAGAGGGGGAAAGTCCCAAAGTGCAGAGAATGTTTGACTTAACCTTCCACTCACCCAAAAGGCACCTCTTTTCTCAAGGGGCAGATGGGATACATGTCAGACTCTCCCTATGCTTAGCCACATGGTGTGCTTGAATGCTATTGGTTGGGCTAAAGAGGAGTCCAATGAGCTTCTAGTTCCATCCAACAAATATCTAGATATTTTCAAGCTCTCTCTCTCTAAGGGGTAAGGAGGACACTTGTCCAAAGACTACCCATGTACTTGAATGCATGCTGCATGTGATTGGCTAGGGGGAGAGGGGTCCAATGAGCTTTAAGCATGTGGAAAGGCTAGAACTCACCCCAAACAAGCAAGGGGGGTGTTGGGGGGGTATACACCACACACGCGCTCATTTTGTAGATCATTCTCACTTGGTGAAAGTAGAGGAACTCCATCTCCTTCTCCAAGCTTGTGAGAAGTGAGAGCTTACACCAACACTCTTGGTTATGGAATGCAAATCCAACCAAGAGTCATGCTTCAATGCTTAAGCTTGCCATCTTCTCCATCTTCATTACTATGCTATCATGTATGTTAGCAAGAAGAGTGAGGAACTATTTCTTTCTCCTAGGGAATGTTTCTTCTTCCTCTTCCCTACCTTCATTCCCCGCTAGCTCTCTCCACCTTCGAAGGTGTTTGAGGCCTAGGGACTGAGGCTTGGGATAGTTAATGCTTCTACAAAGTTTATATTATGTTTGTGATGCATAAAGCTTTCCATCTTCATTGTATCACCTAGGTCACAAGGAACACAAATATTGTATTTTACCAAGTCTCTCTTTATGGGAGAAACTATAATACAAATGCCTTTTGGAGGGGGGACCGGCTCCGTATGAATCCAGTCCTCAACTATTTTCATGTTCTCTAAACTCTCTCTCTCTTGCAAAAGTATTGTCCATGCCAAGTTAACTAAGTACCATGTTTATGTTGCTACCATCAATTAAGTTCACCCGCTATGCTCACAAAGTAACCTCACAAAAGTGCTTTATCTAATTTCCTAATTCTGCTACTCTCAAAGTTCATAGGCCATTTCCATTACATTGGTATCAGAGCATTTGGTTTGTCTTTTCTTGCTTAAGAAGAGAGGTCCTTAAGTAGCCTTTTAATGGTTGCTTTTGTTAATTATATTAGGGTAAGTGGGACTGGGATCTATTATCGGTTTTGTTGAGCCCACTATGTGGGATATGGTGCACACCTCGGGAGCTTTGGTCTTAATAATGGAGTCTTTTTAGACTTGCCTGCGGCTTTACCATTATTGAGCCATAAGAAGTCCGAAAGGAGTTATCCCTCGGCAACTTCGTTATGTTAGACTCACTCCACTACTCTCTATAATTACCAATTCGAAGCGTGGGTGTAGATACTTAAGTGGCTATTTTCAAAGGCTAAGAGGAGTAGCAACTAAGGTTTTGAAGTGCCAAAGCATACACTAAGTAAACACATAATTTTAATTAACATGGCTAACAATAACTAAGAGAGTAGAATGAACATTGATAACTTTGATTTTATACATGAAGGTGCTAATGATGATGCCCCCATGTTTGTTAATTATCTTGTCACTAGGTTGCAACAAGCTATGGGCAACCTCGCTTTGTAAGCCGAAGTTACTCAACAACTTTGTGCTTATGGGGTTTCCTTTCCTCTCCAAGAGGAGAGAGAGCTTAGGAGGCCTCTTGATGAGACCCCCAAAAGAAGACTCTCTCCCATACGAGAAGAGGAATCCAAAGATCAAGAAAGTAATGAATCCCTAAATTCCTCCAAAGATGTGGCTCCTTGAAGAAGGCGGACTAAACGATCGCCAACTCCTCCCAAGAGAAAACGGTTAACCCATAGTCCTTCTCCTCGTCACTCCAAAAGTGAAGAGAGGAAACAAAGAAAGAAAAGCACAAGAAAGAGGGCATCCTCTTCTCCTTCTTCTTCACCTTCCTCCTCTACCGATGAAATCTATCTCTTTTCTCACCTATGATGGCACCTTTGGTGCTACCGACAAAGTATTGGCCTTCATCCAACAATTTGATGCGGCCTTTGGAGACGAGCGCTTCATGGAGTCCTCCAAGCTACACCATGTAGCTATGCACTTCCAAAATTGGCTCATCAGTGGTGGGCTAGCCTTTGTGGCAACGGCAAAGCCTCAAAGACATGGAAAACTCTACGAGTTTCCATCATGAAGCAATTCCTTGCAAGCGATGCAAAGGACAAAGTGCTCACCAAATGGCGGATTTTGAGGCTTCTCTCTCATGAGTCTATCCACAAATATGTGGACAAGTTTTGGGATTTACATCTCAAGGCTACTGTCTTTCAAAAGATAGGCTTTTCGGTGCAAAAGAAACAATTCTATGCGGGATATGGCCGAGTATGTCAACTCTCAACGGCCTGGTTCTATCATCGCAATAATCCACCACACCATGGTTGCTTCGCGCATCAATTTCCAACAAGGGGCTAGACAGAATGTTAAGCCCATGGAAAATAAAGACAAAAGTGATGCCAAGAGGAAAACCTATACCCAAAATTCTTACCAAGGCTATTCCAATAACAACAAAAATCGGTCCAAGGAGAAGAGAGTTTACAAAGGTAAATATAAGCTCTCTCTTAAAGAGCTAGAAGCTTTTTGTAAGGACCAAAAATGTTTTAAGTGTGGGGAGCAAGGCCATGGTTATCGTCCTTGCCCCAAGAGAATTGCCCGCAATGAGACTCTTAGAGCCTCTATGTTTGAAGCTCCAAAAGAGGATGCTCATTGCCAAGGATTTCTCCTTTCCTATGCTTGGGAAAAGATGGAAGAGCATGATGCCTTTATTTTGTTTGACCCCGTTCAACTCACAAATTCATATCCACGGAGTTGACCACTAAGCTATGCATACAAGCCCATGAGATGGGAGATGCATTGACAGTCAATGGAGCTATCAAGGGACAAGACGTCTCAAATACTCCCTTAATTGGAAAATTAATGCTTCATGTCCAAAGCTATGTGGACAAAAAGGATTTATTCATCTCCCCTCTCAAACATGAGAATGTTATCGTTGGGGCACCATGGTTTAACCGCATGGCTTCCAACATGAAGTTCCCTAAAAGGAGAATCTACTTCACCTACAGTGAAGAGAGCATGTACATAGATGCTAATGAGTCGGGGAACAGCATATCCTTGCAATAAAGGGAATCAAGAGGAATTAGAGTTGTTAAAATTCCTAAATGAATCCCAAGATGTTTTCATTGATGACATCCCTAGTGAGCTACCTCTAAAATGAGGGATGATGACCATGCAAATGAGCTCCTACCAGAAAGCTCACTGCCTAACAAGCCTCCTTATCGAGTCTCACAAGCTCAACAAGAGGAGATCATGAGGCAAGTGCATGAATTTGTGGAAAAAGGGATGGTGAGGTCTAGATCCTCTCCATTTTTTTCACCATTGCTTTTAGTGCAAAAGAAAGACGACACATATCACATGTGTGTCGACTATAGAGCACTAAATAAGATTACTATCAAAAATAGATTTTCTGTGCCGTGGGTAGAAGATCTATTTGATAATTTACAAGTTTTGGCCTGACAAATGCTTCAAACGCATTCAAACTCATGATGGACAAAAATCTTCAGGCCATTCAAATTCTCTTGAGGAGTACAAGCGACACCTCCAGGTAATCTTTCAAGTTGTGAGAGAGAATAAGCTTTTCATTAATCGAAAGAAAAGTGAATTTTTCCCACAAGAGATTCAATATTAGGTCACATTATCTCTAAAGATGGCACCCGTATGGATCCAGCAAAGTTAGAGATAATAAAAGGATGGGCCAATCCAAGGAATCTATAGGAGGTACAAAGCTCCATAGGTATGTGTGCATACTATAGATGCTTCAATTTTTAAAAAAATCTCGCTAATAGCAAGCCCATTATATGACTTAACAAGAAAAAATAATGTTAAGTATTCATGGACTGCAAAAGTGCAAGAAGCTTAAGGAGAATCTTATCTCTCAATGTGTGCCCGAATGTGTGCTCACACTATTAGATCTCTCAAAGCCATTTGAGGTCCAATGTGATGCTTGTGGTGATTGCCTTGGAGCTATTTTTCTTCAAGAAGGGCATGCCATCGCATATGAACGTCAAAGACTGTAGCGCGGATAATGTGTCGTGATCTCGACAATGGGTGATCCTCAGTGCAATGTGCGTGACAATCTCACTCAAACAGACTGAAAACGGGAAATAATAAACACACCCTAGCTCATAGAGACACAACAGCAGTAGTAGAGTAGACCACAACAAGTGACTCGACTATCTCAAAGCACCGATACAGACTCTGGCGTCGTGCTCTGTGTATAGACTCACTCCAGCCGACTCCTCGCTGGACCAGAGGTGAAGAGAATATGTCGATGATCAATCGCTACTACTCATATGTACCACCATAAAGAGCCACCAATGGCTCATAAATGTCAGCCACTAGACCACCGTCGGTACCCTGTCACATGGGTCCGTCCAGTGTGAACCAGCCTAGACCAACTATACTAACTGTGTCCTATGAAAGTGACATTGTAGCCTACTCTACTAACTCTGTCTTGTGAAAGTGACACTGTAGCCTGCTACAGGTTGCCCGCCACAAGACCGCTCACCGTCTCGGTGAGAAGAATACTGAAAAAACCTTGAAAGAAAACCACTAGGTAGTGCATCTGTACATTGCTTGAAGCGGGTGCTAGGCCCAACCATGACCTTACATGCCTCAAAAGTGGAGTAAACATTGTCCTGCTTGCAACGCCTTAAGCCTTTTAATAGGCAAGAACCCAATATGATTGCATAGTCCAAGAATCCCAATCGGCAAAACAGATTGAGGCTCCTCAGCAAAGAGATATGCTCTGTTCGGATCCAACGCATCTTTATCCTCCATAACCATAGTGAGAAGAAAATGACCTCATCCTCACTAGCAGATGAAATTGTTGAAAAGATTGATGATCAGAAGCTCGAGCAATAATGCAGGTGAGGTTAAGCTCTCATTTAATGGCAGAACAAAAAGCATTAACAACAACAGGATTCTTGAAAGCCACAAGGAACACAGGTGAATGCTTGAAAGCTGAGGGGTGGGTAGGTAGTACCCAGGTGAATGCTTGAAATCCGAGGTAGATAGGTAGGTAGGGGGGAGGGCAAGGGGTAGGTAGGGGGAGGGCGAGGGCGAGGGAGATAGGGAGAGGGCGAGGGCAAGGGGGTAGGTAGGTGGGAGGGCGAGGGCGGGGGTAGGTAGGTGGGAGGGGGAGGGCAAGGGCGAGGGGTAGGTGGGTGGGAGGGCGAGGAGTAGGTAGAGGGAAGAGGGCGAGGGAGGTAGGGAGAGGGCGAGGGGGTAGGTAGGAGGGCGAGGGCGAGGGGGTAGGTAGGGGGGCGAGTAGGGGGAGGGCAAGGGCGAGGGCAAAAGGGAGGAGGTAGGAGGGCGAGGAGGAGGGCGAGGGGGTAGGTAGGTGGGAGGGCGAGGTCGAGGGCGGGGGGTAGGTAGGTGGGAGGGGGAGGGCAAGTGCGAGGGGTAGGTAGGAGGGCGAGGGTGAGGGGGTAGGTAGGTGGGAGGGCGAGGGGTAGGTAGAGGGGCGACGGCGAGGGATGTAGGGAGAGGGCGAGGGGGTAGGTAGGAGGGCGAGGGCGGGCAAGGGGGTAGGTAGGTGGGAGGTGGGAGGGGGAGGGGGAGGGTGAGGGGGTAGGTAGGGGGACGAGTAGGGGGAGGGCAAGGGCGAGGGCAAAAGGGAGGAGGTGGGTAGGGGCGAGGGACGGTGAGGGGGGAGGGTAGGGGCGAGGGTAAGTGAGGGGAGAGTAGGGGCGAGGGGAAGTGAGGGGAAGGGTAGGGGTGAGGGGGGCTAGGTAGGGGCGAGGGGGGAGGGGGAGGGTAGGGGCGAGGTCGAGGGGAGTGACTAGGGATGAGGGCGAGGGCGAGGGGAGGGACTAGGGGCGAGGGTGAGAGGGATAGACAAGGGGGTGAGGGGGAGGGAAGGGGGCGAGGGCAAGGAGGGGTGGGGTGAATAGGGTGAGAGCTGGGCAATGGAGAGGGATAGACAAGGGGGACGAGGAGTGGCGGGGGATGATGGAGCTGCTCTCCTCCACCAGCCTGCATTTACTGTTTAATCTTTAAGCTTCTTGCTACAATCTGCAGCTTTAGAAGCGGCCTGTGAGTTATACTGAGCTTCACCATCACTTACCGTTACTGATTGCAACCCAAAGTCAATATGAGAAAGGATATGCCAAGGAGACACCTCCCTACCACACAGGCGATCATCATGCTTGTCACTGTGGAAAGCGACAATTTCATCTGCTGAACAACAGAATGCAGGAACCGGCACCAAAGGAGGATTCTGTAGGAGTCGGCACCAATGGAGGAGGGCCTGCCGTGAGGAGCCTACAGCAACAGGGGACAACATTGGGGAGAACATTAGTGCCTGCTCTATATTGTTTTGGTGACTCTCATGTAGATGATGGGAACAACAATGTTCGGCGCTCTTGATGATCTCTTTGCCACAGCTGTGAACCCTAAGGATGTGGGTATTCTGATTGTGGGTAAGGTCGAGGGGGTAAGGGTAGATAGGTACAAGTAAGGAGCAGACAGCTATCATGAGCAAGACAGCTATCATGATCTTGGAATTCATCTTGCAGGACGGGAGTTCGCTAGACACAGAGGAGAGCTTTGTTCTGGTCAGAGAAGCAGACACCACAAGGGTTGATGTTTGAGGTGTGGTGAACTCCTGTAGGGGAGATTTCTTCCCGCTTATATACGTTTTCATAGGCTTTCCAAATTCAACGGCTTCCATCAAGAGGGCTTTCACCGAGAGCGCATCAGGGGTATCTTTTGCGACCTTCCACTCTTGAGCTGGCACATTAGGTTTAGTGACTGTGGAAACATTTGAAGAGGGTGTATCTTCAGGCCAAGAGTGAATAGAGACTCCATAACAAGGCATAGATTTGGTAGCCTCCAACCACTCGAGCAGATCTTCATCTGACCCTTCAGGTGTAGAAGGTTGTTCTTGTTCAGGTTTGGTTTCCATTGACAAAGAAACTTGTTGCACCACGGGATCCATACCACCTTCTAAGAGAACGGGTTGCATCGAGGAGCCAGAAGTATGTATCCACATTGCGTCGTTTCCCCAATCATGAAGTGCTTTAGTGTGTCGCAGACATGGTCTTCCAATGAGCAAAGGAAATCCACCCTCAACCTAGGGAAGACAAACCACAACAAAATCCAAGTTAAAAGTAAAGTCTTGTACCTGCGGAGGCACATTGTCCAGTATGCCCACTGGGTAGACTCTCCGCGTTGGTCGGCCAATGTAACTGTGAAGGGAGCAAGGCGAGTAGGCTGTAGACCTAGAGCTAACATAGTGAACTCGGGCATCAGGTTGATGCCAGATCCACCATCCACTATCACTCCGGAGAATTTCCGACCTAAAACGGACACTGTCAGGCGAGGGCTTCTATAATCAGTGAGTGGCGCAGCGGGATTGGATATCATATAGGACTCTGATGGTCGCACTAGGAGGTGCCTGCCATTAGGACCTGCTCCAGAATAAAGTGACTGAATAACAGCAAGGGTGTCACTTCTAAAATTTTCATCTAGCCGTAACATGTCATAAAGGGACACTTGTTGGAAAGTGTTCTTCAAGACTGTCTCTGCTGTAAGCTTCTCTTTTTCTACCTGTTGTTCCTCTGGTATCTTGATCTTCTGCAGATCAGAAACTGCTTCCAAGAAAGCTTCATCAATATCAGAGAGCAAAGATTTGCATTCTTTCATGGCACTGGGGGATGGCTTGTTAGCAGCTGCTGCAGGCAGGGTATCCACTGGTGTGAGAATGTGTGGGGGAGTTGAACTTGATGGAATGCTAAGACCGAGAGCGGCTCTCTGGGCCCGGGTGAGGACGTCCGATGGCTCCTCTGCCAACTGCGGCGGCTTATTTTGAGGGGTAACCACGTGGGTAGAAGGAGGCGGCTGAGAAACAGTGCTCACTGCTATCAAGTTGAGCTTGGGAAAGGAAAACTCATTCTGGCTTTGACTTGAGTTCGAAGCCGTGGATGCACGAAGTTTAGGGCAATCCTTACTGTAGTGATCCTTCGTTTCAGGGCAATGACGGCAAGGAGGGGACCCTTCTAGCACGGGGCATTTGCTTTGGTAATTCCCATATTCTCCGCATCTGTAGCACAAAATGGGCCGATTCAAAGGGCAAGTCGAAGGGCGAGGTGGTCCTTGCTCCTGGTGCATTGAGTTGGAGGTGGAGGCATAGAAGCTTTGAGGTGATGAGGGGGCATGGGTATGATAAAAGCTCGGAGAGGGAAAAGTGCTCTGCATACCTTGCATAGGAGGGGCTGTCAACAAAGGTGGCATATGGTGTGGATGGCCACAAGGCGAAACCATGTTGGATGCAGGTGCTGGCCCTTGCTGAAGAGAAGGACCAAGACTTTGTTGTATTTGTCGCAATCCCTGAGGTAGTAACAATCCTTGTTCTCATGTCCAAATTTTTCACAGAAGTGGCAGTAAACCCGAAGGGGGCATTCCTGTGGAGGGTGCCCTAGAGAGCGGCATGAGCTACACCAAACCGTAGCCTTAGTCTCTTGCTGACACTTGAGCTCGCGCTTAATCTGTTCCAATGCCTCGTGATGTGGAGGCTTCTCTTGTCTAAGAGAGAAGGACCTCTCCTCTTGAAGAGCTCGCTGTAACTTTAGGGCTTCCAGTTCCCTGCGTAAAGAAGATAAAGGATTAGAAGGACTTTCTGAAAACACAGAGGGGGTCTCTATGTGAGGGGGGTTGGTGAACAGCTTCCTAGCCCCCTCTATCCTCGTAGCAGCTGCGATGAACTCCTCCAGAGTGGCGTCGGGTTGGAGACTCTCTCGTAGTTTCTGATGATAACTTTTGGGAAGCGCCTTCTCTACCCACTTCTTAACCATAAATTCATCTGGTTGCTCGGGAATCTTGGAAACCAGAGACTTGGTTTTCTTCATAAGTTCTCCAAAAGTCTCCTTTGGCTGGAGCACCATGTTGGCCAACTCATCCAACACCTTCTCCTGGTAGTCACCTAGCCTGAAAGCTGCACAGAACTGCTGTCTTAAGGCTGCCCAAGTTGCAAAATGGTTCTCTGCAAATTGGTTGTACCATTTGTTTGCTAAGCCATCCAAGGTGGATGGAAAGAGTACCAAATAAGCATCTTCCCTGTTAAGACCCCGACCCCTACAGAGAGATACAAACCTCCTTGCATGGTCATCAGCATCTTCTGAAGAGAGTCCTTTGAATGTAGGGAACTTGATGTTTACCTTAGCCAAAATGCTAGCCAATGGCTCCACGGCCCCTCGCTGAGCGTGTTTAGCCTGTTGTAGCAGAATAGGAGAGAGCTTTACTGGCGAAGGTGATCTGGAAGATGTGGAACCGGAGGGAGTAATGGTTGAAGTTGTATGTGGAGGTATGGGTGATGAGGTTGATGGACTTCTAACAGGTTCCAAGGGTCATCTTCTGTTGTAGTGCTTCAGAGGGCTCAGTAGTGCGCTTTGACGCTCGACTGACCGCCTTGTATGTGTCATGCAGTGACCACCAACCCAACCAAGCTTTGGGCAAGAAGACCTTGAACTGGCTGAAGACTGGTCTAGACTCTACTAGACCAGGCAAGTGACTAGACCAGGCTGGACCAGGGACGAGGTCTAGACCAGGGTCGAGGAGAACTAGACCAGGGACGAGGACAGGTTGGACCAGGGCGAGAGAATAGTTGGACCAGGCGAGAGGAGAACAGTGCAAGGCAAGGTCGGCGAAGCTAGGCAAGGTAGGTGAAGCTAGATAGACCCAACTAGCTTCAAGATTTACACCTCACAGAGTGATATTTCACTTGAGGTCCCACCGTGATCGCCAAAATGAGAGCACCTGTAGCTCGGATAATGTGTCGTGCTCTCTACAGTGGGTGGTCCGCAATGCAATGTGTGTGACAATCTCACTCAAACAGACTGAAAATAGGAAACAATAGACACACCCTAGCTCATAGAGACACAACAGCAGCTGTAGAGTAGACCACAACAAGTGACTCGACTATCTCAAAGCACCGATACAGACTCTGCCGTGGCAGCACACACAGCTCCAGTCCAGGACTCACAGGTACAATGGGTATCGAGGCTCAGATGTGCACGGAAGGTGAAGACGTGCTCTATGTATCATACTCACTCCAGCCGACTCCTCGCTGGACCATGGGTGAAGAGAATATGTCGATGACCAACCGCTACTACTCATATGTACCACCATAAAGCGCCACCAATGGCTCATAAATGTCAGCCATGTGGTGACCTGGCCACGAGGTCCACTAGACCACCGTCGGTACCTTGCCACGTGTCACTCCTCAGGTCATAGGGTCCATCTAGTGTGAACCAGCCTAGACCAACTGTACTAACTATATCCTGTGAAAGTGACATTGTAGCCTACTGTACTAACTATGTCTTGTGAAAGTGACACTGTAGCCTGCTACAAAGACAACTTTGATAAGTGCATATTAAGCAAATACGAAAAAGAGCTACTAGCTATTCTATATGTCCTAAACACGTGAAAATACTATCTCTTGGGGACTCCATTCATCCTACAAGTGGATCGCAAAGCCTCAAGAACTTCATGACGCAAACCAAGCTCTCCGACAAAAACGAGCTTTTTCAATTTAAATTTCATATTGCTCACATTGCTAACAAGCACAATCAAGTGATTGATGCACTTTCACAAACGACCAAGGATAAATGTGGTGTCTATAGCAACTCACAATGATCTATCTTTTATGATAGATGAGTATGCTACTGACCAAGACTTTAAGTACGTAATTACAGCCTTTGCAATAGGGAAGAAAAAAGAACCATTCACCTTGAAGGATGGTTATCTTCCAAATGGAAAATAGGCTATGTGTTAATCACCCATACAATAAGAAAGTCATTTATGAATCACATACTTCTCCTTATGCGGGGCAAAGAGGGATTCCATAGTCTACTCTTCGAGGAGTAGAAATGTATTTCTGTTGGTCTATTACGAAAAATAAACATACAAGAGTATATTTCAAAATGCGTGGTATACCAAAAGTTGAAATTTGATCAACGGAAGCAACTTGGATTGTCTCAACCCGACAGGCTTAACAAGAAAACACACTCTATGCCTGTCAAAAAGACTATCAAGGCACATCAAATGGCAACCCTATTCAAATCTCAAATTTTCAAGCATCATGGCTTTTCAACATCCATAGTGTCGGACAAAGATCCTATAATGACCAGTAATTACTAGAAGGGTCTCTTTGAGAATCTAAGAAGTAGATTAAATTTCTCTTTCGGCCTATCATCCACAAACGGTTGACCAAAGTGAAATAACTAATCTAACGATTCTTGAATCTACTAAAAGCCTATGTCATGGAAGTAGATCAACATTCTCAATGATAGAAGTACCTACCTCTTATAGAGTATGCGTACAATGACATTGTACATACTTCTATGGGGAAAGCACCTTTTGAGGTTAAAAAGGGAAGATCCAAAAGTCCCTTACTACTTAAAGTATATAGGAAGATCTTTGCTACTAATGAATATAGCCGACTCACAAGAATCTTTTCCAAAGATTAAAGAGATTATATCCATCTCAAAGCAAAGGCAAAAAGGGTTGCTGCTAATAAGCAGAGAAGAGCCTTAGCCTTTAAGTAAAATGATTGGGTGTTGCTCAAGTCTCTCAAGGCTCGTCCAAGACATACTACGGGCAAGAATCCTATGGGCCACCAAGAGTATTATGCTAAACTAGCAAAAAGATACTATGTTCCTTTTTAAATTCTTAAGCCAATCGATGAGATGGCTTATCAATTAAAGTTGCCCCAACCATTGGCTCATGCACCATGTTTTCCATGAGAGCCTACGTAAGCCTTACAAAGGAGCGCCATCAAAAGAAGCAATAGTTGCAGATCCTCCAAAATCCGGAGATCAAGTACTTCAATCTGAGTCCCAATCTGAGTCCATCCCAGCCTAGAAATTGCCCCAAGCAAGCAAGGGGGATGTTCGGGGGGTATACACCACACACACACACACACACTCATTTTGTGGATCATTTGAAAGTAGAGGAACTCCACCTCCTTCTCCAATCTTGTGAGAAGTGAGAGCTTGCACCAACACTTTTGGTTATGGAATGCAAATCCAACCAAGAGCCATGCTTCAATGCTTAAGCTTGCCATCTTCTCCATCTTCATTACTATGCTATCATGTATGCTAGCAAGAAGAGTGATGATTACCCTCATTCCCTACTAGCTTTCTCGACCTTCGAAGGTGTTTGAGGCCTTGGGACTGAGACTTGGGATAGTTAATGCTTTCAGTTTATGTTATGTTTGTGATGCATGAAGCTTTCTATCTTCATTGCATCACCTAGGTCACAAGGAACACAAAGATTGTATTGTACCAAGTCTCTCTTGATGGGAGCAACTATAATACGAATGCCTATTGGAGGGGGGACCGGCTCCGTATGAATCCGGTCCTCAACTATTGTCATGTTCTCTAAACTCTCTCTCTTGCAAAAGTATTGTTCATGCCAAGTTAACTTAAGTACCGCTACCATCAATTAAGTTCACCCGCTATGCTCACAAAGTAATCTCACAAAAGTGCTTTATCTTTCCTAATTTCGCTACTCTCAAAGTTCATAGGCCATTTACATTACATATCAGCTAGGTATTCCGAGCCAGTGAGTGGCCAACATCACCTTAAAAAAACCTCTGAAAGTTTTATTTTCCTAAACAGAACCAATGAGAAGGAGCCCAATATTGCTCAATCAATCTCACGAAGTTATTATTAAGATATTGGAGTGAACAAAGCATGGTTTAGCTCAACCTTTTCATCAAAATTAGTGACAAACCACTACATTGAGCATATTGTCAAAAAAGTAACTCATGTTTAAACCAAAGTAATGTTAAACAAATATCAGTCTTAACCCTTGAAACAACAAATTACAACAGATAAAAGACCAAAAATAAGTTACAGTAATTTTATATTATCCATGGGTCGACACCAACCTGAGAGGTGGTGCTTTGCTCAACCAACTCGATAGCGCAAGGTCTTAGTGCTGGATGCCTAGCGATCTCCACCCCACAATATAATCAACAGAAAACCAAGCCCTCAAACTCAGTTTCCAAGACACACACAAATGCAAGCAAGGCTAAGTGAGCGGTAAGAGCAACCACCACCTTTAAGTAGAGGTCCCTCTAATCGATTTCAGACAGACACCCATAAGTCCAGCCTACAAAATCGGCACAAAATCCAAGTGTGCACGCAATGTCCGTCCCTTATTAAGCTTGTATGAGCCTATGGCAATGGAGCTGGGGGGAGAGGGAGAGAATGGGAAATAGATATAGCTATGCTACGCGTTAGGCAAGGATGAAGCCAACAGTGAGCTTCATAACCTACGCTCGAGAGGAGAACCCACATTCAAGAGCATGTACTCGAATATGCCCGGGTCATTAACCCTTTGAGATAAGAAACAAGGGGTGTTCACACTATTGTAGAGAGCCATTTTTAACCCGTGTGTTTAGGGGTGAGATCACCAGCATTTCAATTGTCCAAAGAGTTGTACCACAGATGGGATAGTATAGGTGAGGGTACAACTCCTAGGAGAGTTATAGGACATAAGGATTAAGTGGAAGGTCCATTAGATGATAGGGTCTTTTTTTTAATTAAGACAAGATTTTCTACGACAAGAGATAGGTCATACAAGAGTGTTTAGGGGTGGGATCAACCCAAAGCATACTAACACCCACATTTTACTCTAGCCGAGATAGTGTAGGAAGGGGCATGACCCTAAAGGAGAGCTACAATTTTTTAAGCAACTATTAGAAGCTTTATTTAATGAACAAAGCTTAGGGTAAAATGAGCATTGTACTTTACGAGACCTAAGTTTCCATGTATAGGATAGGCCAAAAGCAAGCCACAAATGAAAGTGACACGTGTGTGTGTGTGTGTGTGTGTGTGTGTGTGTGTGTGTGTGTGTGAGAGAGAGAGAGAGAGAGAGAGAGAGAGAGAGAGAGAGAGAGAGAGAGAGTGTGTGTGTGTGTGTCTGTGTGTGTGTGTGTGTGTGTGTGTGTGTGTGAGAGAGAGAGAGAGAGAGAGAGAATTGATCATTCCCTTTTCTTTGAATTTTCTATATAACTCCTACATAAAGTTCCACCAAGAGTTGGTCTAACAATCAAACTTTGGCCTCTCAACCTACGGGATGCACTGTTGGCTCACCTCTAGAGGGACACCTTGTGCTCACCTAGTGTTCACGCTGCTAGGGCTCTTGACTTGAGTGCATCATCCTCCTAGGATGGGTCAGCGGAGGAGGAATTCCTAGCTGGTTGCTACGAGTTCTTTTTGTCATTCCCAAGACGTGGTGCATCAATTCGGTGGCCATGGTGATGCCTACGCATGGCTCTTACCAGATGGTATGCGGCCCTTGCCCGACCATGTTTCATGGCTATTATTTGGAAGGAATAAGCACCTCCTCCTATGGGCCCTCTGGTGCCTCGAAGAGAAAAAATCCCCTAGAATTCAAATATCTTTGAAATCTTTATCGTGAAAGGATTGGTACATTCAAAATACTGACAATTTTAAAATGGGTTCATTCTTTTTCTGTGTTATTCCTCGGAAAAAGAAACAAGAATTATCATAGTAAATTGTTAAGAGGGACGCTTTATTAACAATACTATAAAAATATATCAATTGCTACAAATAACTCAACTAACCCATTTGTCTAATGCATAAAACAAGAGTAGGGTGTTTTTGCTCGACGTGAAGCAAAGTTTTTGTGAGCAACGCCCCTTTGGCAGAGGCCCATCTTCATTTAGACTGCATCCTCATGGTGCCTAAACTTAACTTTCACAGTGAAATTTAGCAGATATGAGCTTATCACAACAATATACAGCAAAACCTCAGATGCCCCATGTCACCAAACAGTCAAAGAAATGAAGAACACAAACAAAAACACAGGCTATTTAACTGCTAATAATACATTCGCCAGTAGCAAGCCTTGTGGGAAGCCGATGGCAGTGCGTGATGTTGAGACGCAAGACGCTATTCATTTTGTGAATAGCACCTTCAGTGCATTAAGTGCCGCCTTCGTTGCGTGCAGGCAATCCCTGCTACTAGCAGAACAAGCTCTCTCTTGTATCAACACCAGTCACAGGGTTTGTGCCCTCGGCTTTCTTACACATTTTCAAGCGTTGAGCTTTATCTATGATTGAATCTGTGAAGTCGGCGCCCGTAATATCTGCCCCTGACATTGCAATAATGCAGACACAAAGTTCAAACTCTGGCCAAGACTCTGGCACTAAAAATCCTATTTCTAATTATAAACCTCACCATCAAATTGAGACCCAGTCAAGATGGCATTTGAAAAATTTGCTGCAAACAAGTTTGCAAACACCCCATTACTGGCTTTTTCCTGCAATCTCTCTCTCTATGTCTCTCAAAATGCACAAGTGCAATCATACACACCATTTCTTAGGTTTGCCGCACGAAAGACAACTCGATCTGCAAGGGATCTTATCCTGTAAGAAGCCACAAAAGCAGTCAGCTATAACCTGCAAGGGTGCTTGACAACTAGTACATAGCCCTAATTTATATAATAAAAGAAGAGAAAAAATCTGCCAACTTTTGACCCCTCAAATGATTTTTGTACTCTTAAATGGTCACAGATATTTAATGGTGCATGTCTCTGTCGATGTTCTTGGGCTTTATGTTATGCTGGAACTTAATTATGGACTCGGTCTTCTGTTGGGCTAGCTGTTTATAGGATCTAGTACTTTGACAAGAGCATCCTCCAGTCATAGGCTCACAAACTCCTCTAGTCATAGGCTAATGAACTGGGACTGTCTATGCTTAAGTCATAGAGCATAGCATATACATAAAAATGCATGCATGCATACATGACAACAATGAGAGAGGAGCACATAGATATGGTGGAATGGTGACAAACAAGAAGGGGGAGACCACAGAGAAATGAAATGAAAGGAAATATTATATTAACGTCTTCTAGAGGCCAAAATGACCTATGAGAACGAAGACTTCATCATGGTGAATCTGATACAAAGTCTCGATAAAGGAAAGAAACTAAACTAAAAAAGAACACTGATTGAGCTGTAAAATGTGCGTAGCACAAGCCGGAAGGGTACATATACAAAAAGTGGGCACGTATCTCAAAATGCATATGGTGGATATGTATGTATCAAAATGCGGTGATAGCTTGCACCGGCCGGTGCATGATCATGTTGATGTCCTCCATGGAGAGAGAGAGAGAGAGAGAGAGAGAGAGAGAGAGAGAGAGAGAGAGAGAGAGAGAGATGAAATGAAATGATATATTAACGTCTTCAAAAGGCCAAAATGACCTATGAGGCCAAGCTCTTACAACATAGTGAATCTGATACCATGTCTGAAATCAAAAGAACTGAAACAAAAAAAACAAGTACTACAAGCTGGGACTGTATGGATGTGCCAGCTAATACAAAAGGTGCCCAATACAATGTATAGTACAATGAGAGAAGGGGAGGGGGCGGGGCGGGGGGGGGGGGGGGGGGGGGGGGGGGGGGGGGGGGGGGGGGGGGGGAGGGGAGGGGAAGATATGGTAGAGATCCATCCTCATCTACACTCTGGACATCGAGAAAGTATGGCTCGAATCCTCTATTGTAGTCTCCGTCGATGCTGTGTAGCTCCTCTCCTCAATCGCGGTCGTCTAGATCTCCCTAGCGGTCTATGAGAATGCCAGTAGTGGTAGTATGAGTGCGGGCAGAGCTATGCTCCTTTGGGTGTCCAATATCTAGGGTAAAGAAATCTGTAATCTGTCTCTGGGACTGTCTCTCTCCAACTCTCCTCAATAAAGTGTCTCTATGCCTATGTAACTCAAGTAGATACAATCCAAGACATCTCTGATCCTCATAACTCATGACCCTATATGGAGGCCCAAAACCCTCTTTGAATAGACAATGAAAACAGCCTCGTATCTCATAGTACACTGTGCAATGGCATATGTAATGTAACTCTGTGGCATATCCTACTATCTGTTGGTATCCCTCTGAATCTGCCAGTGTCAATCTCGAGCTGATGTGAGGATGTGCGTACTTGGGATATGGCACAACGCAAACCATGAGAAAGATGTGTGTCCATATAGCTAGGTCGAATCACAAACCCATCCCTTGTGAGGTGGAGAAGATGCTCTCTATAGAAAGTCATCTTCGTGCCCAACTCCTGTACCAGCTCTATCCATGTCTTCCTCGTCCAGCTGGATCAGATCCTAAAGAATGAGTCTAATATAATCTCCACCCTTGTCAGGATATCAAGGGTGCCTGTAAAGAGTACTGAAAAGGAGGCAGCATGTCCATGGTGAAACCATGTGTCTGAAACCATGATGTCATCTGTGCATACCAGCATGATGTATCCCCTTGTAGAGCTTTATTAACATCTGCTAGAGGCCGAAAATCAGCCTATGAGACGGAACGATGTACATGTGAGCTTTATTAACATCTCCTAGAAGCCTAAAGTTGGCCTATGACATAACGATGTACATGTGATCTTTACTAGCGTCTCTAGAGGCCAAACGATGTACATGTGTGTCCTCTGGGTATCCAGGAAAATGGACAAAAATGCTGAAGCCTGAAAATAACTTGCTACAGAATAAAACAGACTAACATGTGGGTGTGTAAATATGTGTATGAGGAACGAAGGGGATGGAGCTCTAACTCTACGTAGGGGACTACAACCATGATATGCCGAAAAGACTACCTAGCTCCATCTAGTACGAGCATCTTCTAGTCATAGGCTCACGAACTTGGACTGTCAATAATAGTAGAAAGAACAGACCCCTCCACCTTCCCGGAATGCCTTTCAGAACCTTGCCATGCCTGAAGATTCCGTGTCTCAGCTTGTTACTGGCCACAACATTGCGGAATGCGTTCTGCTGGATTGGAGTGCCCCATCCGGAACATCATGTGGCAATGTCCTTTTCTTCATTATCTTTTGAAAATTGGGCCCCATCCCGTTACTGAAGTGGTATTTGCCTCCTAATATCACAAGTGATTGTACATGGTGTTCATGCAACTTGGATGAAAATCCAACAGATAGATGACTTGGGAACCGGATGACAGCTCTCTCAACTGGCTCCTACGTCACTTCTTCAAAGAGACACCTCTAAGGCTGAGGATGTAGGGCTTTAGAATTCCAAATCCAACTTATACTTCGCTGACAATGACCTCGGCTGAGAACAAAGATCTGATGGACTGATTAGAATCTGGCCACTGTGAGTGCTTAAAGTACAGACCTATGAGCATTGGAAGCAAACCAATGGTGGCTGCCAAAACACAGCTTTTCACTTGTCTAGGGATCGCCTATGAGAGTAGAAGATGGCTGAACCTGCAGCCTGAAGGATGTGGTCGCCTTGCTAAAATAATGTTGGCCCTATACGCTGAATGGAGGTCAGCTCAGAGGGGAAGAGATGGCTGCAAACCTTGCCGCCATCAGCTTGCAAACATGAAAAGACCTGGGCTCTTAATGGTGATGAATTCAGGTAAGGAGAGCGCCCCATCAGGCTGTCCCCCAAACTGCAATCAGATAGAAAACATGGCAGCCGTTTGAGGTCCTACAGAAAAATCCATCAGCTGTAGTCAATACTTTTGATGGCTGATGGTAGATCAGCCACTCGCTTGCAGAAAGACAAGGGCTAGGACCCTTTGTAGGCACAAAGGGAGGAGTCCCAAGATAGGCGCCAAGCTAATGGTTTTTGCTTGAACTTCTACATGGTCTCTACGTGGGGAGAAAGTGAGACACTAAGGGTCACTCAGATTACTAATGTGGCTCTTAGTCTACAAAGAGTCGAAAAATCTGTCCAGCCACTAGGCACCCGGATGCAACTAGATTCCTTCATTCCAGACACAGTATTCATTTTATCCCAGAAATTATTGATTCTATTTTCTCATGTTTGACAAAAGAATCTAGGAAAGTGTGAAAAAGTAAATTTGAGGCCAAGGATTCCAGTGTGTCATGGCTTTCTTTACAGATTCTGCCAATTTTAGTGATTTGAGCTATTTTATTGAGGTTCATTTACTTAAATGTAAACCCTATTGGAGGAATGTCGAAAAGTAAAGAAGGCTAGTCCTTCGGAAAAGTGTGTTTTGCCTTGCTATGCGGTAACCCATTCTAAGAAGACATGTCACCTGCACATGGCTCTATCCGCCACATGGACATGCTGCATCGAATTCCAGAGACAATCCAATACACAGCAATGTCTTAGAGCCTAGGGGATTCAGTACCGGCAATTTTGGGAGCCTATTCGCACGATCTACATGCCAGACTAGTCCGTTAGATTAGGTTTTCCAGTTGTCATGAGTTAGTTACACTTCGATGGTTGCGACTCTTCGCTCAAAGGACATGCCTCTTCGTCAAAAGCCACACTCCTTCGACGACTGGTCACACCCCTTCGCTCTATGGGTGCGACTCTTCGCCCAATGGTTGCAGCTCTTCGTCCAAGGGAAGTGTCTCTACGCCTAGAGTCATGTCTATTCACCATGAGTTGTGACTGTTCACTCGTGACTCTTCGTCTCCTATATAAGGAGCCTATTCTACTCAGTTTTCAAGCATTCAATCAATCAATCAAGCACAGAGTCTTCTGAGTCTTATCTCTGAGTCAAGTTCAAGTTTCTTACGTCTTAATCATGAGTTGTACTTAATTAAGGATTAGTACCTAGAATCCTTACAATGGTATCAAAGCAAAAAAAAAAAATCCCGGGACCCGAAGGTTGTGAGCCTCTCACCCTCGCCACTACCCTCTCCCCCCCTCTCCCGGAGTTGCATGGAAGCACAAGAAAGGTGGTACACACACACAAACGAGCATGAGGTAACATAAATTTTTATGTTCCAATTCTATAACTAAAGAACCGAACACAGATGTGTGTCAGTTGCATACCCGGTGCATTTTGGGAACCCTTCTGTTGGTGCCTCTTCAAGTGCCCTTTTCTCGGGTAGTACCCCTCGCACTCACACCCCTTCACACGAAAGGACACAAGAGAGCACAGGAAACACCCTTCTCCCATGCTCGCAACCCTTCCCTTCCATGAGATCCCTTTGTGTAAATTGATGGGCTGCTTGGCTGAAATTTTCACGCACCCCTTTGCCGGTGCCCGCACCTCTTCACGTGCCCCTTCGCTGGCTGAATTTCTGCAGCGCTGGACTGCTGAAACGCTGGGCTGGGCTGCCTATTCAAAAAACCAATAAGCTCTGTGCTGGCTGTTTTTACGTAAGACACCAGCAGCGCAAGACTTTAAACAAAACAAATTCACCGCTAACGTTTAATTGAAGTGGCCGGCCAACCCCAGATTGGCCCGGCCGCCCCAAATTTAATAAAGTGTGGACGAAACAATAATCTGATAATTATAAAAATCACAAAATGACAAGCGGCAGCCAGATTTTCTCCCTCTCCCTTAGCGTTGGCACACTCTTTGCCACCACTCTGCGTGCATGATGGCAAACGAATTCTTCGACGCGCCCGTGCCGTACCTCTTGTATGTAGACGAGGTCCCCGAAGAAGACTTGCAGGCAAATCCTCTTCCTTCACAGGAGGTTATTCTCATTCTGGAATCACCCCTACCCGAGCCAGAGGTCGTCATAATTCCCGATTCCCCAACTCCAAAGCGGAAACCCGTTCCAAACGCAGTCTCCGCTCCCGAAGTATCAGTTTCCGCTGAACAATCGGCATGGCCAAATCACAAGATGACGACGAAAATATTTTACCCGAGGATCCAATAGCAATTTTCAAACAGTAGATGGCAGCACTTTGAGCAAGCCTCGTATCGATTCACACTCGCTTCGATCAAATGCAGATGCAAACCTCTTCTCAGAGTCACCCAACTGCTTCTCAGACTACACATGCAGTTTCTCTACCATCTTCTTCCGACGCTTCAGTGGTCGACCAAGAAGAACCACTCAAACAAAAGGCTTCAAAACTCAAATTTTCTCACTCAAAGCATGGTTTCTCAGAGACAACTAGACACAAAGTATCTTCGTGCGAGCAACAAAAGTCTCAGCATGAATATTCTAGGAAAAGTTACAGTTCTAAACAACCTACTACTTATTGGAATCATCAGTAACAAAAGCAGTAACATGAAGCTTCCAAAGGATCATCAGCGATATCAAGATGGGCTTACTTAGTGGCACATATATCGGACCCTAGTCAAGTACTCGATCGTGAATGCAGCGACGCTGAACAAGTTCCCTCTCGCGAGCCATGCCCTACATTTAAGTCTTTCTTGGCTGATGATGGTACAGTTGAAGATTTATTGATCCTTTCCTTGTGCAAGAGGATTCTTCAGAGGTCTAAGAGGTAACAATTCCCTCAACCTCCCCCAGCTCAACTGGAAGCCTTAATACCCGCTGAAACAACAAAAGATTCCGTTTCTTGTGTGACAACCAACAAGCACATAACCACTTCTATGGCCGTGATCCAGGCAGAAAAAGTCGCCTCGTCACCGCCCTTGCAGAATAAAGTCTTTGTTTCTGAACAGATACCAGATGCTATGGTGAATGATAATTTTTCAAACTTGAAGACTCCAGTCCTTACCTCCAACGGTGCAAAGGATAAATCAGATCCACACTCTTGTAGCACAACTTTAGTCGTTGCAAATGAATCTTTGGACACAACTTGTTCCAGTGATAAACCTTTACAGATGGATATACCTCCAAACACTGCTCTGTTTCAGTCTACGACATCCTTTCAGGAGGATTTCACTGTTCCAGACAAACCAATGAAATACCTTACAGATTTCCAACCAGTGGTCTTCACTCAACAGAAAACTCAAGTCAGTTTACCAATCACTTGAAGTAGACAAAGATTCAATCTTTTCTTGGATAAAGCTCGAAGCTACAAAAGACTTTGACAAAGCGATTATCAAGTTGCAGATATGATCAATTTTCAAATTGGCAAAATTGTTATGGTCAATAACAGTGCCATGACATGGGACTTAACAGAAAGAGCTTTGGATGCAGAAGCACTACAACAAATACCTTTGCCTCTCCCGGAGTTTCTACAACTACCCTCGGTTTTATTTTAAATGGGAGGGAATGTCACGATTGTGACTATGTTACAGTATTACATCTACTCCTAGTTGCAGATATACGAAGTGTCATGCCAAGGAGGACCCCTACGCTTCGATGGTTGCAACTCTTCGCTCAAAGGACATGCCTCTTCGTCAAAATCCATACTCCTTCGACGATTGGTCACACCCCTTCGCTCTATGGGTGCGACTCTTCGCCCAATGGTTGCAGCTCTTCGTCCAAGGGATGTGTCTCTACGCCTAGAGTCATGTCTATTCGCCATGAGATGTGACTGTTCACTCGTGACTCTTCGTTTCCTATATAAGGAGCCTATTCTACTCAGTTTTCAAGTATCCAATCAATCAATCAAACACAGAGTCCTCTGAGTCTGTTCAAGTTTCTTAAGTCTTAATCATGAGTTTGAAGTACCTAATTAACGATTAGTACCTAGAATCCTTACACTTGACACATAACTTCAACACCCCTCCTCAAAGATTCAATCTTTGCACTTCCATGTCCTATATGCCTACTTCCCTAATAGCACATAGCCCGCACATGGTGCCCTAGACTCCTTTAGCACAAATAAACTATCCTCTACATCCACCTCGGCCTCGACCTCTTCCTCTTGTCATTGTTCCTCCCTTGAATCCTCCCTGGTTGAAGAACACTCAATCTCTTTGTGCTTCTGTTGGAGTTGCATTTCCCGCATCTGTCATGTGCTTTGAATCAATTCTAGGAGCGTTGTTTCAACATCTTCCAATTTCTTGTCTAGATTTTGTAGTGTGGATACCAAGGTGTCGAATGGTGGCTTGTCCACGCCGTTGAGCAATATTGCAATTGCTTCATCATCAAGTATATTTTTCTGGACTCCTCGTAGCTGTTGCTTGAGAGCTTTGAACTTGTTGAGATGAGCTACAAGGGATTTTTCATCTCTTTTCTGCAATTTGTAGAATTGCATAAGCAAATTGGTTTTCGAGCTTTTTGATGCGGTGCCAAATTCTTTGCTTAGAACATCCCAAGCTTCTTTAGTGTCCTTGATGCTAGCAATATATGAAATAACATCGTCGCCAAGTGATTGCGCTATAAGTCCTAGTGCTTTTTGAGCTAGGAATGTATCCTCATGCGGCTCTATCACGTGCCAGAGCCCTTTGCACATCAGCAAATACATCATTTTGCTTTGCCAGGTGAAAAAACTATTGCCATCAAACGTGGTGATGATGGCGATTTTTTGCTCCATGAGGTGGTCTTACTTGGCGACTCGCACAAGCAATGTCTAACCTCTACAATGAGCATGTGTTCATAGAAAACTGACGTCTAGTGTGGTTAAAAAGACACAAATTAAATTCACGGCTTAATTTGGAGGGTCATTGTACCTTCCCTCGACTTGTGTGGATGCAAGGGTATTATTGCACATGAGAGCCCTTTGAGGCTATATGTGGCATACAAAAAAGTAATGGGCTGTCTTACAGAGTGCTAGTGGCACTGGCAGTGTCTAAATCCCTTACAATTTGCACAATTTAAAAACACAATGCTTGTGATGATAAGCTCGGCAAATTTCCTAACCATAGATCTTACAAGGTGCTCCCTTTAATTCCTTGGGAGGCGAGGCTTTCTGTGCCGACGGTGGCCACTGCTCACCAAGGTCGAGAAGCTGCTTGTCCGCCTTTCGAGAGGCTGTAGTGCTGAGAGCGGCTTGTCTGCCAGGAATGCTACACCTGCCAAGGGCGGCTGGTGAAGGGGGGGAGATTGCCCGAGGAGGGGGGCATGGGATGAGAGGAAGCGCGGTCACGGCTTGAGGGAAACGACCAGAGCCAAACCAGAGGGCATTGCTGCCGTTCATCGGAGGCGTGGCATGCTGAGGTTAGTCGACCAGAGGTGCAACGATTCTGCCTTGAAGCTGTTGCAAAGAAAAAGGCTCGCTGTCACCGCCATGGTATGTGTGAATGGGCTGGAACCCAAAAGCGACCCAAGGGTTGAGGATGCCAAAAGTAGACCAGAGGTGCAGTGACACCCTTCAAATTCTTGCTTGCGAACACCTTGCCGTAGGTGTGAGCTTGTTGTCTTTAGCTTGTGCAGAGAGTTCAGATGAAGCTAAATCTCTCTCTCTCTCTCTCTCTCTCTCTCTCTCTCTCTCTCTCTCTCTCTCTCTCTCTCTCTCTCTCTCTCTTTTCAGTTGCCCCTCTTCTTGCAAGGTCCAAATGCAAATACACAGTTGTAGAAATGCCAGAGAGTGAAAGAGAAGGGCACTAAATGCTACAAAAAGAATAGTAGCGAAATCAGATTAGAGCAATAAGCAGTTATTAGATTGCTTTTGACAAGGCCTTTTTCCACTCACACAGCCAGTGCAAGATGTGAGCTCAAGAGAAGTTAATTGACGATCCAAAATGTAAAGAAAATGTCATTAAGGTGCAGGGTGTAATCAAAAAATATGCTTTAAAATTTTTAAAAAGAACACATAGAATCAATTCCATCTCACCCTAATCGTCATGAGTAGTGGAGCATGCTCATATTCCAAATCATGATTAGGGAGTGAAATTTATTAATGCAAGAGGTTAAGTGCAACTAACTAGGCTACTAATGACGAACCAATGAAGAAACTCATAGATTTGGATGTGATATTGGAGCCTGGCTCTACAACCATGTTCTAGTGCTTGGCATGATGTGCGTGTGTGCCTATGAACCATAGTCACAGGGGACGCCCATTTTTGGGCTTCCCGTCCCCACTTACCCTCCCGCCCTCTTTTTTACACAAAAAATCCATTTAAGCCCCGCCCCCATCCCCACTCCTCGGAACGCTTCCCTTGTGACTATGCTATGAACAAACTGTCACAAACTACTGACGTGTCAAGCCACTGAAGAATGGAGCCAACCTGCAAATCTTCGCCGAGGAGCCTAAACCCTAAGGGAGGAAGTAGAAGCAACAGAAGAAGTTTTACCAACTTGCAAAGTCTTGCCGAATGGCCTTTTTTTTAAAGAAAAGTTTCCACCAACTTATGGGACCCCGTCCGATGGGGCATAAGTGACCTAAAGAGATTAAAATCTGCAGCACACATAGAAGAATTGCATTCCCAGCTGATGACGTGGCACTGTTGTACGGATTTTCAAATTTTGCGCTGACTGCTAACGTGGTAGCCTGTACAGATTTCTGGATTTTACGCCGACATGTTGCCGTGGCACCCGTACAAATTTACACGCTTTACGCTGATTGCTGGCATGGCAGATTGTACGGATTTCCATAGTTTGCGCTAGTAACTTTGAGGGAAAGATGCCTTTTGGGA
Source organism: Adiantum capillus-veneris (assembly GCF_014529385.1). NCBI lineage: Eukaryota > Viridiplantae > Streptophyta > Polypodiopsida > Polypodiales > Pteridaceae > Adiantum > Adiantum capillus-veneris. The sequence continues at coordinate 136,111,894 of NC_140931.1, read as the reverse complement.
CCAGATGCTTTTGAGTTTGATGCTTTTCATGTAGCTACTTTTCATGGGCCAAGGGCTTTTAAATATGTTCAGAGGGCTCATTCTCTGGAATGCTTCAGTACGAAGGTGCAGAGGGTGGAGTACCCGCATTGTACTAAGTTCAAGCAATATAAAGAAATACCGAAAGGGGTGTCAGGTTTGGGGCCAATGCTCTCTTGGGGTGGAACTCCGCCACTCCCCGTCTCGTGTGTCGTGCATCTCTTTCAGTTCAGTTGTTATTTGAAGTGTTGAAAGTTGTTCAATCTATTCTCTTCCGTTGGCTCGTGGTGCCCGTTTTCGTTATACAATAATGTTACTCAAGCAAATTAGGTCCCAAGATGGAAGCTTGGGCTCATAAACATGATCTTAAGTATGTCATAAAATCTAATATCTAACCAGCCCAAATGATTTTCTCATATTAAATTGATCACTTAATGTGGGAGAATAAACGGGAACAAGTGTTAAGATATAGATATGTGCTTATAGATCTATCTCAACACGGGGCCAATGGTAAAAGGGCCCAAAAGGGAGATGGTATATCAAAGAGCAAGGCTAACCAATGGAGCATAAGACCTTAGGGTTAGCTTCATTGAAGACCTCCAATAAATGTGTGTAAAAGTCCTTTGACCTTAGGTAAGGTAGGGCTGAGCTTGAGGTGGGAACCCGGCCCAAGCTCGAGGTGCTTGTCCTGCTTGAGGTGCTTGTCGTGCTTGAGGTGTTTGTCATGCTTGAGGTGCTTGATTAAGATGCTTGAGGTGCTTGACTGGCTCCATGCTTGAGGTGCTTGACTTGCTGCATGATTAAGGTACTTGAGGTGCCTTGAGAAGCTTGCCTGAGATGCTTGTGGGAACACCCCCTAGTTCAAGTGCTTTGTCATGCTTGGTGAGTAAGGTGCTTGATCACCTAAAGTCAAAAGCATTCCTACAAGAGGGGGGGCGAGCCCTTTTCCTAGGGGCTAGAGAGAGAACACCCACTCACACACAAGGGAAGCCCCAACTTGAAGAGGCAGCAAGGACACATGTCAGGTCCCTACCCATGTTACCTTCATGTGTTGCTTGAAGCCTATTGGCTAGGCTTCAAAGGGGTCCAATGATAAATTACTTGAATTATCTAATTGATTTTGCATTTATCAAGTCCTCTCTCTCAAAGGGGAAAGGGGGACACTTGTCCCAAGGCTACCCATGTTACTTGTAATGGCTCCTGCTTGTGATTGGCTAGGCCTGGAGGGGTCCAATGAGCTTCAAGCATGAGCTACAAGGGGGGGTCGACCCAAGCTAGCTAGGGGCTTGCTTGAGGGGTATACTCACCCACACACACTCACAATCACTCTCAGGGTGTGCTATGCAAAGTGCAAGAGCTCCCTCTCCAAGCAAGTAGAGGTTGAGAGCCTACACCAACACTCTTGGCTATGGAGTGCAAATCCAACCAAGAGCCATGCTTCAATGCTTGAGCTTGTCATCTCCTTCTTCTTCATTACTATGCTATTATGTATGCTAGCAACAAGAGTATGATAAGTGAGGAACTAGTTCTTTCTCCTATGAAATGTTTCTTCTTCCTCTTCCCTACCCTCATTCCCTGCTAGCTCTATCCACCTTCGAAGGTGTTTGAGGTCTTGGGACTGAGGCTTGGGACAATTAAAACTTTCTTCAAGTTCATGTTATGCTATGATTGTGATGCATGAAGCTTTCCATCTTCATTGCATCACCTAGGTCACAAGGAACACAAAGAATGTATTGTAACAAGTCTCTCTCTTAATGGGAGAAATCATAATACAAATGCCTATTGGAGGGGGGACCGGCTCCACATAAATCCGGTCCTCAACTGTTGTCATGTTCTCTAAATTCTCTCTCTTGCAAAAGTATTGTTCATGCCAAGTTAACTAATTGCTATGATTATGTTGCTATCTTCAATTATGTCTACCCGCTATGCTCACAAAGTTATTTCTCGAAAGTATTCTCATTAATTTCCGCTATTCTCAAGTTGGTTGCACACAGCATGATCATCAGAACCCATCAGGAGCATTTTTACAGTGCGTAGACCTATGTTCCCTATTTTTGACATTTTTCACTTATTATTTTTAAGTTACTTTTGTTGGAAACTGGGTAGGGCAATTTGGCAAGCAAAGTATATAAGAAAACCTAGCGCTAGCACTTTCTGGCAGAAGAGGCAGCAGGAACACCTTTGTTCAACAGCCACCTTCTCAGTAGGACCCCCACCACGACCCTAGCGTTTTGCACCATCTGCAACAAGCTAGCCTTTTTGGCACCCTTCCCGGCGACAGCGGATAGCAGATCAGCCCTAGCGTTAGCAGTTTGCACCAGCAGATCAATAGCGTTTTTGCAAAAGACTCCAATTCAGCCCTAGCGTTTTTGATTTGCAGATCAGCCCCTAGCATTTTGCAGATTCACCGTGACAAGATCATCAGAAGCATCAGCGTTTTCAGTTTTCAGTATAGACTCACTGCAGTAGAAGTCCCAAACCTCGCAGATCTCACCTTCCCGCAGCAGATCCTCGCCGCATGGTCAAATCCATCAAAGTTTGCAGTTTCAGCCCAGAAAACGCAGATTTCGGCATCTACGTTTTCAGCGCGTCATCGTTGCATCGTCGTCATTGCCGTCGTCACCTACATAGAGTCAGAATTCAACACATACAAGATTTGCAGATGTCGCAAATGGTGACGTGGCAGCCCATTCACACACACTCTCTGCCCTGCATGGACAAGCCCCGGAAATTGCAGACTGACGTGGCTGGTAGTGCGGACAGGCCCGCATTTTGCGAAAAGAATGCCACGTGGAAGCGTGTACGGATCTCCGCGTTTTACGGCATTGATTGTGGAAATTTTTGGAAGCTTTTGGGTGATGCTTTTATTCGCAAGAAGGAGATAGAGAGAGAGAACTCCTTTGCTTTATTTTGTGCCAAGTATGGCTTGAGAGAGAAAAGGGAAAGCTCCTTCTTTATTTTAAAAGGGCTTTTGAGTTTACCAGCTTTTGGGGCTCTGCTTTTGGCATCCCTTGTACTCTTTAAATAAGTGGGTAGGCCACTCACAACTCAGAGCATCTGGGCGCAGAATCTGAGTTTGAGCACCTGCCTGCACTCTTGTACTTTGAGCACAGATTAATACAAAAAGAAATACCCAAAGGGGCGCCAGTCTTTGGGGCCAATATCTCTAGGCACGGAACTCCGCCGCGGGCCAATGTCGAATCAATTATAAATTGTGAACTGTTTTGAAGTGGTTATTTGTGCTGTCGCGGTAGATTCTCGACTTGGAGTGTCCAAGTCTGTTACAATGGTATCAAAGCACAGCCGATTTCTCTTCTACGGGAAATCCGATCCCTATTTTTTTTCCGCGGCATTTATGGATTCAGGCAAAGATCAGTCGACTCCCTCTGCATCCGGAGATGCAGGAAGGGATCACAACGAAGATTCCGGCAAGGAGTATGGCTCGCCTTGGCCTACTTAGGCGGAGCGTCAAGAGATGGAGCGTCGAAAATTGATCGGCAATGCAACAAAGATGATGCTTAATTTTGCCAAGGACCCGAAATTGGCTAAATATATAAGCAAGACTTCTTTCGAAGAGGTGCACACGCAGTGGCAGAAAACCACAAAAACCCGCTCTCAAGAAACCTCCTACTCCCAAGAAGTACACAGAGAAAGAATTAGAAGAGGTGGTTGATGCATGAATTGCTCAGCTTTTTGACGCGCAGAACAAAGCTAAAAAGCACGACAAAAAGCAAAAGAAAGGCATTGACATCCCGGGTTATTTGGGTCGGCAGTCTACTTTTGAAAAGGCAAGAAAGCAGAAGAAGTGTGTTTGATTTAAAGGAGTACCCAGGTCTTCTTCTTCTTCTTCTTCTTTTGAGAGTTCTTCTAGCTCCTCTGACTCGAGTGAAACAGACAGCAAAGGCAAAAAGCGAAGCAAGAAGCAACGCTTCGGAAAGGGTAAGAAAAAGGCAAAGAAGTCTCAATCTCGCCCCGTGATTGACAGTTCTACAGAGGGCTCTTCTACAGACAGTTCAGACTCTGATGACAACAACTTTTATGCAAAGAAGAAGAATTTTTACAAAGCCAACCAGTATGACTTTCTGGAGGATAAAAGCAAGAAAGTCCGCGAGTTTAAGGAAGGTGGACAGTCAATTAAATTTGACACGTTTTCTAGTTATAGAGATGCTTCGAAGGCTGTCTTTTGTACATCAGTTTGACATCGCTTTCGCGGGAGGGCGTTACTCAAAGCACTCTTAAGATTCGGAGAGCTACCTCTTATTTTAAGGGGAATGCTTGAACTTGGTGGTCCATGCTTCTATTAAACAAGATTGCGCCAATAAAATGGTTGACATTCAAGAGGCTTTTTATTTCTTCTTGGCTGACTCGAGAGTATGAACGTGATATACGAACTGCTTGGAACCATCTTCGGATGACCAAGAAGGATACAGTGGACGCTTATTGTGAGAGATTCTGGAACTCTTTTCTACCCGCCTCTTCATTTAAGAAGATCCCGTTCAAGGAACAGATTGAGCGGTTTACCTTGCGTCTACCTACAGAGATCTGAGATCACTGCTTGGAACAAAAGTCAACTTCCATTCAGGAGTTGATGAGTCATGCGAAGAAGGGTTTTGCCATTCACTCAGGCAGTTTGACCTACCCCACCGATGAGATTATAACACAAAGAGCCGAACAGACTTCGACAAATGAAAGTAGAAAGAGGAAGAGCAACCCAAAAAAGAAAGATGCACGACCCAAACTCACTCCACAGGAGAGAGCTCACTACATCAGGGAAGGGAAGTGCTTTGGATGCGGGGAAACTGGACATATCTCCGCGAAGTGTCCTAAAAAGGCACAGAAAGAACAGAACGACAAGGACGACGAAAGGCCTGAGAGTTCGAGAGCAACTAAGGAACGTGGAAGAAAAGGCAAGATGAAAACAGGACTGGTTCCAGATTGCGTGGGTATTGATCCCAGCACGGTGAACGAGAGTACAAAACTTTGCGGAGCTTGGGGCAAAGTGAGACCAAGAAGCCCTGATCTTCTTTGATGGAGGAGCCAAGGCCAACTTCATTTCACCGGAATTGGCAGCGCGGCTCGACATCACTCCCGATCGGATGGGACCACTTGCGGAGGCAGTTCTAGCAGCACCCGGTAGGGACGTAGCCATTACTCCTGTCATTGGCAAACTTCGGCTGCATTGTCAGGGGTATTCGGTCCATGAGGACTTTTACATAATGCCTTTGGAAGGTTGTGATGTTCTCTTGGGAATTCCCTGGTACCACAAGAACAACATCGTGGTCAACTATCGGGCGAGGAAAGCGACATTGGCAACAGAAAAGGGCAGAACCATTGTACTTGATATTAAACTTAAGGGCGAGTCTGTCCCCTATTGTATCGGCTTCGGCCATTTCCAAATTAATGAAATCCAGTCTGTTTGTTTACTCGATCTTTATGAAAGAGTTGAGTGATGAGGATAGGACAAATATATCTGAACTTGATAAAGAACGTCAAGATTTTCTCCACTCTCATGCCGATTGCTTCTCAAAGGGCCTACCAGGCAAGTTACCACCTGCTCGTCCTGAAGATCATACCATTGATCTGATACCTAGAAGCACACCACCGAACCGGCCACCTTACCGTGTGAGCCGAGCCCAGAACGAAGAGATTATGAACCAAGTGAAAGACCTCTTGGAAAAGAGTCTTGTCCAGCCTAGTACTTCACCGTATTGCTCTTCAGTGTTGTTGGTTTTGAAGAAAGACGGATCTTGGAGAATGTGCATCGATTATAGAGCTCTCAACAAAATCACCATCAAGAACAGATTTCCGATTCCTAGGATTGATGATATACTCGACAGATTACAGGGATCCTCGTGTTTTAGCAGGATTGATTTGAAGAGTGGATATCATCAGATCCGAATCGCGCCGGAAGACGTCTACAAGACAGCCTTTCGGATGACTTTTGGGTTATTTGAGTTTTTGGTGATGCCTTTTGGCTTAATCAATGCTCCTGTGACATTTAACCGGATGATGGACAGGATTTTTCAAGAGTACATGCTATTTGTTGGCACTTTCGTTGACGATATCATTGTTTTCTCCAAGAATGAGGCAGAACATAGAGATCATTTGCTTCAGGTCTTTCAGGCATTACGAGATCACAAGTTAGTGATTAATGCGAAGAAAAGTGAATTTTTCCTACCAGAGATACACTTTTTGGGACACATTGTGTCAGTAGCAGGAGTGCAAATGGACCCAGCCAAGATAGAGACTATCCGTGATTGGCCCAATTTGAAGATGTCCATGAAGTCAGAAGCTTCTTGGCATTGTGTTCGTACTATAGGTGGTTCATTCGAAAGTTTGCAGAGGTTGCTTCCCCTTTGCATATCTTGACACAAAAAGGAGTCCCTTTCTCGTGGGGACCCACAGAGGTGACTGCCTTTTAGACTTTGAAAGAGAAATTGACTACGGGACCAGTTTTGACTTTGCTGGACTTGCAGAAGTCATTTGACGTATATTGCGATGATTGTGGTCGTAGTCTAAGTGCGGTCTTAATGCAAGAAGGCCATGTCATTGCTTACGAGAGCCGATTGTTCTCAAGGCCGGAATTGACAGCACAGATTTATAAGAAAGAGCTTTTGGCGGTTATCCATGCTCTTACTCAGTGGCGGCACTACCTACTTTGGAGCAGATTTTACTGCCTTTACAGACCATCAGAGTTTGCACTACTTCTTGTCACAGAAGCAGCTATTGGAAAAGCAGATGCGGTGGGCGAACATCTTGTCACAGTTTCACTTCCAAATTGTCCATGTCCAGGGACAGAAGAATATGGTGGCAGATGCTTTGTCTCGGAAGCCGCTGATCTTGGCTATTTCCGCAATACATCATAGGAGCTTCGAGGATATGGTCGACCAATATACCACAGATCCGGATTTTGCAGACGTTTTCACATGGATACGGAATGGGGAGATAGTAGCGGGATATTCCATTCGGGATGGCTACTTGATGAGGAAAACCATGTTGTGCGTTACACAGCCGTTGAGGGAAAAGGTTATGACTGAATGCCACTGTCCGCCTTTTACGGGTCACCGCGGCATTGCTACCACCATGAAAGGGGTAGAGAGATACTTCTTTTGGCCGAGACTCAAGAAGGATGTGGATGAGTTTATGCGCAGTCGCTTGGTATGCGAGAAGGTCAAGTTTGACAGGCATAAAGCACAGGGATTGTTACAGCCTTTGCCCATACCCACCCGCCCCTCGGAAAGTATTGCAATGGATTTCATTTTTTATCTCTCGAGAACACAGAGTGGTCACGATGGTATCTGGACTGTTATTGACAGATTTAGCAAGCAGTCTCATTTCATTCCAGTAAAAAAAAAACAGTCAAGCCGGATCACTTAGCGAAACTGTTTGTGGCCCAGATTTTCAGATTACATGGCATGCCTGAGACGATTGTCTCAGACAGGGACCCCAGATTTACGAGTTTGTTTTGGAAGGCAATTTGGGAGAACATTGGCACCCGGTTGCGGTTCTCGTCATCTTTCCACCCGCAGACTGACGCGCAAACTGACATTGCCAATTCAGTGGTTTTAGATTTATTGAAGTCTTATATCTCAGATCAGAAGTCTCAATGGGAAAAGTATCTACCTTTGGTGAAATTTGCCTACAACAACATGATACACTCTTCGACGGGGAAGGCGCCATTTGAAATTGTTGAAGGTTCCACCCTTCCTAAGCACGAAAGATAAGATTTTTGAAGCCGATGAGTATACACACGACTTAGACACGGCTTTTGCCAAGGTCCGCGAGGCTTTGCAGAAATCTCAGGAAAGACAGAAAAAGGCAACGGATTGCCATCGGCACGGTTTGAAATTGAAGGAGGATAATTGGGTGCATATCATATTGTATTAAATTACTATTAAAATTGTCAATTAAACTATTCTCATTTATGTCACCTAAATAACTATTATTTATTATATGAAATATTAATGGAAATAAACTTACCACTTTTAATAACAATAGTTTTAGGCTTGATAACTTATTACTTATTACTGAATTTACTATATGCGGGGTTGAAACACATTGTATACCCGACAAAGAAGAAGAAAAAGAAATTGGTTTCGACGAAGAAGCGTAAGGCAAAGAAGCAATTAGCTGAGAAACTGCGGGTTTCAACGAAGAAGCAATTGGCAAAGATGCTACGGGTTTCGACGCTGCGGGCGAAGACGGAGAAGCTACTGGGCTCTTACGTTTTGAGAAGGCACGCCTGAGAAAGAAAAAGGGAAAGGAGAGGCTTTTTCCAAAGCTTAGTATGCAATACTACGGACCTTTCAAGATCTCTGAAAAGATCAATGATGTCTCCTTTCGATTGAAACTGCCTGACACTTGGAGGATTCACAATGCATTTCATGTGAGTCTCTTGAAACCTTTCAAAGGTGATATGCCTGAAGATGGGGAGCCTGATGAGCAACCCGAAGGGGAAGAAAACGAGGAGATCCTTGTTCTTGAAAAGATTTTGGCACATAAGGACATAAAGAATAAGGGTAAAGTAAGAAGGCGGTTCTTGGTTAAATTCAAGAACTATCCTGCATTGGATGCGAAGTGGATGGAGGAGGAAGCCTAGCAGATACTCCTCAGATTGTGAACCTTTACCTTGAAGCTTTTGGTTTAGCATAGTTTATTCCAAATGGAACCCAGAATTCAATTTGGCCGCAGATCTGGGAAAGTGGGATGCACAAGAGGGGAGTTACTCCGCTCCTTTGTCAACAGATCTCTCGAATTTTTAGAATACTAGAGTCACTGATGTCTCTTTGAACTTCAGGGATACTGAGAGCTGAAAATATTCTGCTATATGACTTTATGAAATGGAATTCCTGAATATGAAACTGATTTGTTCTTGGCTTGTTTTGAAGTGCAGGAACTGATAGACAAAATGACTGCAACATTTTTGTCTGAATGATCTCGAATAGACATGGTTGCAATAGGGGTTAGTCAATCGGGCATCGATGAGGTCCTGAGTGGATCTATATGTGATTGCTAACTGCATTGCTAATAAATCATGGTCTAAGATCCGAATGAATGTTGAATGTCATGTGATGTCCTGTGATGTGATTGTCAATCGATACATGTGCTAAATGCTTGTTCCTAGTGCGTAGGTACTAACAGTCAGTGTCTGTTAAGACAGTTTATGGCTTCTGTCTGTTTTGCACACGTAATCGAGGGCGATTACAATGCTTTCAAGAGGGGGGTATGTCACAAATGGTGACGTGGCTGCCCATTCACACACACTTTGCCCTGCATGGACAAGCCTCGGAAATTGCAAGCTGACGTGGCTGGCAGTACGGACAGGCCCGCATTTTGCGGAAAGAATGCTTCGTGGCAACGTGTACGAATCTCCGCATTTTACGGCGTTGATTGCAGAATTTTTTGGCAGCTTTTGGGCGATGTTTTTCCTACGCAATGAGATAGAGAGAGAGAACTCCTTTGCTTTATTTTGTGCCAAGTATGGCTTGAGAGAGAAAAGGGAAAGCTCCTGCTTTATTTTAAAAGGGCTTTTGAGTTAACCAGCTTTTGGGGCTCTGCTTTTGGCATCCCTTGTACTCTTTAAATAAGTGGGTAGGCCACTCACAACTCAGAGCATCTGGACGCAGAGTCTGAGTGTGAGCGCCTGCCCACACTCTTGTACTTTGAACACAGATTAATACAAAAAGAAATACCGAGAGGGGCGTCGGTCTTTGGGGCCAATATCTCTAGGCACGGAACTCCGCCGGGCCAGTGTCGAATCAATTGTGAACTGTGAACTGTTTTGAAGTGGTTATTTGTGCTGTCGCAGTAGATTCTCGACTTGGAGTGTCCAAGTCTGTTACAGCAGATTTCAGCCCTTAGCGTTTTCAGATTTCAGCCCGTCTCATCGTCATCGACATCATCGGCGAGTTCAAAGCATTGTAGAGATTTGTGCAATCAATAGTAGACCGCTCTCACCATAGAGAGTGGGGCCTTCAGAGGAGGGTTTTGACAACATTCTGGTGTCATATTCTTCTTTATCTATCTCTCAGTCTCAGCACCTTCACCCACAGTGTTTGCCACTTTGTTTGTGATCATTTGCACTCTCTCACTAAAGGAGCGGAAGGCTCTCCCTTCCGTAAGTAAAAGGAACCTTGAGCACAGTTCGGAGCACTCATCTTGAGCAAAGTTCAACATTCACTTCCGCTGCACCTTACATTGGTATCAGAGCTTTGGCAGTTTTCTGTATCACTCAAGGAAAGAACCACAAAATGTTTTTTGCTTATTGCGGCCGCACGTAACCCAAGTCCTCTTGGGCGTGTCGATTCCTAATCGGGTTTTTGAAGAGTGACAGGAAACCCAAGAAAGAAGGGCTTGTCCAGCCTCCCCTTGTGCCTCTTTTCACTCATTGAGAGCGGACCGTGCACTTAACGGCCGGCCAATCGACGTGAGGTGGGAAAAAGCAACCTTGGTGTGAACGCAAGGCCGCCAAGGGGTGCGCCGCGGAAAAGAGGAACTCAAGTGAAGAGAAGATCCTTCTCTAACACACATTGCAAGAGAAAGAAGAACCGCAAGAACCTTAAGAAATCAAGAACCTCAAGAACCCAAGTTCCTCGTGAACTAAAGAACCCAAGACTTCACTGGATGGTCATCACCCGAAGCGGAATGGATACTTCACATGGAGGTGATGAGCATGACAGTGGCGAAGAAGAATTTTCCCGACCAGGAGGTTTTTCTAACCCTCCCCCTTCCCCATCTACGCTACGGATTGCACCAAATCCTATGGAGGCTTTGGTCAAGTCGATGATGGACATGATGGTACGACAAGGTAGACAACGAGAAGTGTGGCACAAAGAACGAATGGCATCCATAGAGCGTGAGTGCGAGCAAGCACGCTTGGCGGCCACAGGAAGAAACGCAGAATTGGATCACGAGTCCACAGAAAGACTAGCCGAATTGGCTCGCGAGCGCAAAGAAAGACGGTTAGAGCGTGAAGCGCAGACAAACCAACGCATGCAAGAGTTTGTCCTACTATTCTCTAATGTGCAGGTGCAGATAGAAGAGAATCAGGAAAAGGAGACTCTCTCAGTCTCTTCTTTTCCAAAGCACGACACACATAATTTGCTTGATAATGATAAGCATGATGAATTGCATGATAATGATAAGCATGATGATTTTCATGGTCAAGATGTGATTATTCATGAGCATGATGATTTGCAGAAAGAAACTGTGATTGTTCACAAGGATGATGGTTTAGTTGATACTTTGTCTAGTAAAGCTAACCTCATTGCAGAGTCGATCAATCACGAAGAACCGATCTTGGCTCTCGAGTCGAGGTCCACAGAACCCCCACAGGAAGATTCGATCAATCACGAAGAATCGATCTTGACTCTCTAGTCGAGGTCCAAAGAACTCTCTCAGGAAGTATTATGTGTACGAATGATTAGTCAGCACGCATTGTTCGAGTGTTTTATTCATGATGCTTTCCTGTATTGTAGTCAACGTCCTTATGTGATCCCTTTTCGCAGGCATGACATATTGTACGATGAGCACGGATGTATGCGGATTACTCATGGAAAGATGACATGTTTGTATTCAAGGAATTCACATTCCATGTCTCTTCCTTGGCATGACACAATATCAGAAAGAGCACAAGAAGGATTGAGCATCAAGCATCGGCATCAGATCAAAAAGTCGAGATTCAACCCCATTGTTTGCGTGTGTTTGATGAACGGTTTAGCACTCCGTCACTTTGTTCATCTGCATTGCATGCACAATTTTTTTGAAAGAATAGTCTTTTTCCAGTCACTTTACATGGAATGGGTATGTTCATGGTTTTGTGTTGAAAGTGGTTTCAGGAATTTTCATCCTCGGAGATTCTTGAAGAATGTAGACGCATGACTATCGACGCAGTTGAAGCATTGAAGGAGCCACAGATTACTTTGTGACGCTTTCGGCGCGGCCCAAAGAAGCAAGCGTTGCAGACCTTTATGAAGTTCAAGTATCGCATGATCCACGCTTCAGAGTGGGCCGGCAAAGAGTCCTTTCCAAGATTCCAGACGCTGTTGGCGATCTCCTTCGACGCCATACAATTCGGCACCAGTACCTCACTTTGAAAAGGAGGGGATGTCACGTGACACATCTAACCCTATGTGCACATGGACAAGCTACTTCATGGCAAGGGTTCAGTTCAGTTCTATTCAGTTAGATTAGAAAGTGTTCTGGCACTTTTATGAGTCTCTTCGCAAACCGTGCATGCCCAGGCACTTAGATTAGATGTATATCCTCTGGTTGCACACAGCATGATCATCAGATTTCCATCACAACCCATAAGAGCATTTTTACAATGCATAGACCTATTTTCCCTATTTTTAACATTTTTCACTTATTATTTTTAAGTGACTTGTTGGAAACTGGGTGGGGCAATTTAGCAAGCAAAGTATATAAGAAAACCTAGCGCTAGCACTTTCTAGCAGAAGAGGCAGCAGGAGCACCTTAGTTCAACAGGCACCTTCATAGCAAGACCCCCACCAGGACCCAAGCGTTTTGCACCATCTGCAAGCTAGCGTTTTTGCACCCAGATCAGCCAGTGTTTTTTGCACTTGCAGATTCCGGCGACAGCGGATAGCAAATCAGCACTAGCGTTAGCAGTTTGCACCAGCAGATCAATAGCGTTTTTGCAAAAGACTCCAATTCAGCCCTAGCGTTTTTTATTTGCAGATCAGCCCCTAGCGTTTTGCAGATTCACTGCAACAAGATCATCAGAAGCATCAGCGTTTTCAGTTTTCAGCATAGACTCACCGCAGTAGAAGTCCCGAACCTCGCAGATCTCACCTTCCCGCAGCATATCCTCGCCGCGCAGTCAGATCCATCGAAGTTTGCAGTTTCAGCCCAGAAAACGAAGATTTCAGCATCTGCATTTTCAGCGCATCGTCGTTGCATCGTCGTCATTGCCGTCATCACCGACATAGAGTCAGAATTCAGCAGATACAAGAGTTGCACATTTCAGCCCTTAGCGTTTTCAGATTTCAGCCCGTCTCGTCGTTGTCGACATCGTCGGCAAGTCCAAAGCATTGTAGAGATTTGTGCAATCAATAGTACACCGCTCTCGCCATAGAGAGTGGGGCCTTCAGAGGAGGGTTTTGACAACATTCTTGTGTCGTATTCTTCTCTCTGTATCTCTCAGTCTCAACACCTTCACCCACAGTGTTTGCCACTTGGTTTGTGATCATTTGCACTCTCTCAATAAAGGAACTGAAGGCTCTCCCTCCCGTAAGTAAAAGGAACCTTGAGCACAGTTCGGAGCACTCATCTTGAGCAAAGTTCAACATTCACTTCCGCTGCACCTTACATTCAGCCTAGTAGATCGCCTTTTTGTTCACCAATGCTACTAGTTTTGAAGAAAGATGAACTTTGAAGAAAGATGAACGATGGAGAATGTGCATTGACTACATAACTCTAAATAAAATCACCATCAAGAAGAGGTTTCCAAGACCCAGGATCGATGATTGACAGACTACAAGGTTCTTCATGTTTCAGCAAAATCGATCTAAAAAGTGGCTATCATCATATTAGGATCGCTCCTGGAGATGTATACAAGACCGCGTTCAAGACATCCTTCGGATTGTACGAGTATTTGGTGATGCCTTTCGATCTCACAAATGCTCCTACAATGTTCGACAAAATGATGGACCAGATTTTTAAGGAGTACAAGCAGTTTGTGGGTACCTTCGTTGACTATATCATTTTATCTCCAAGAATGAAGAAGAACACAAGAAACATCTCCAAGAAGGAAGAAAAACATAGGAAACATCTCATATACGTTTCTGAGGCATTGCAGAAACACAAATTCGTGTGATCAACAGGAAAGAGAGTGAGTTTTTCTTGCCAGAGATAACACTCTTTGGGACACATCATCTCGACAAAGGGTGCAAAAATGGAACCGACGAAGGTAGAGACCATTCGGAATTAGTCAGAACTAAAGAATGTGCATGAAGTCCAAAGCTTTTAGGGTTTGTGCTCGTATTACCAATGATTCATTAGAAAGTTTGTGGAGATTTCTTTGTCGTTGCATACCCTCACTCTGTTCCCTTCACTTTTGGATCCTCAGAAATTGCAACAGATTTACAAAAACGGTTTGAGGTTTACTGTAATGCTTGTGGTAACAGTCTGGGTGCGATCTCAATGCACAAGGGCCATGTCATAGCTTACGAGACTAATATGTTCTCTAGACCTGAGAGATTTGCATAGATCTACGAGAAAGAGGTATTAGCAGTCATACGTGCTTTGACTCAGTGGAGGCATTACTTGCTAGGAGCAAATTTCGGAGTGTTTACAGATCCTCAAAGTTTGCGATACTTGTCCCAAAAGCAGCTTTTGGATAAGCAAATGAGATGGGCAAATATTTTGTCTCAGTTACATTCCACATTGTTCACATTACGGAAAAGAAGAATTTGGTGGCAAACGCGTTGTCTCGAAAGCCACGGGTATCAGCCATGTTGCAATACACCACAAGAATTTTGAGGATGTCACGTGCACATCTAACCCTATGTGCATGTGGACAAGCTACTTCAGGTCCAGGGTTCAGGTCAACGTACGAAGTGTTTTGGCACCTTAGTGAGCTTGTGCGCAGGCCGTGCATGTCCAAGCACTTAGAGTAGTTTCATATCCTCTGGTTGCACACAGAATGATCATCAGCATGACAGTCAGTACCCATCATGAGCATTTTACAATGCACAGAACCCATTTTCCCTATTTTATTCATTTTTCACTTATTATTAATAAGTGACTTTGTTGGGAAACTGGGTAAGGCAAATTTGCTAAGTTCTATAAAAGAAACATAGCGCTAGCACTATCTGGCAGAAGAGGCAATAGAAGTCTACCAACTTACAGTGCACCTTCTCAGCAAGACCGCCGGCAGGAGACTTTGCATTTTCAGCCACTAGAGTTTTGGACTTCCCAGATCAGCCAGCGTTTCCCAGGGTCTCCTCATTTTCTTCCACTTCGGGTTGCTCATCAGGCTCCCCATCATCAGGCACATCACCCTTAAAAGGTTTCAAGAGACCCACATGGTATGCATTGTGAATCCTCCAAGTATCTGGCAGTTTCAATCGGAAGGAGACATCATTTATCTTTTCAGAAATCTGGAAAGGTCCGTAGTATCGCATACTAAGCTTTGGAAAAAGCCTCTCCTTTCCCTTTTTCTTTCTTAGGCGTGCCTTCTCAAAACGTAAGAGCACCCAATCATCCTCCTTTAATTTCAAGTCGCGACGATGGCGATCCGCTACCTATGTCTGTCGTTCTTGAGACTTCTGCAAAGTCTCGCGAACCTTGGCAAAAGCCGTATCCAAATCTCGCGAATATTCATCCGCTTCAGATATCTAATCTTTCGTGCTTAGGAAGGATGGAAGCTTCGCAACACTTTCAACAATCTCAAATGGCGTCTTCCCCGTCGAAGAGTGTATCTTGTTATTGTAGGCAAATTCCACCAAAGGTAAGTTCTTTTCCCATTGAGTCTTCTGATCAGAGATATAAGACTTCAATAAATCTAGAACCACTAAATTTGCAATCTCAGATTGCCCATAAGTCTGCAGGTGGAACGATGACGAGAACTGCAACCACGTGCCAATGTTCTACCAAATTGCCTTCCAAAACAAACTCGTAAATCTGGGGTCCCTGTCGGAGACAATCGTCTCAGGCATGCCATGTAATCTGAAGATCTGGGCCACAAACAGTCTCGCTAAGTGATCCGGCTTGACTGTTTTCTTCACTGGAATGAAATGAGCCTGTTTGCTAAATCTGTCAATAACAATCCAGATACCATCGTGACAACGCTGTGTTCTCGGGAGATCAAAAATGAAATCCATTGCAATACTTTCCCAGGGGCGGGTGGGTATGGATAAAGGCTGTAACAATCCCTGTGTCTTATGCCTGTCAAATTTGACCTTCTGGCATACTAAGCACCTATGCACACATTCTTCCACATCCTTTTTGAGTCTCGGCCAAAAGAAGTATCTCTCTACCCCCTTCATGGTGGTAGCAATGCTGCGGTGACCCGTAAAAGGTGGAGAGTGGCATTCAGTCATAACCTTTTCTCTCAACGGCTGTGTAATGCACAACATGGTTTTTCTCATCAAGTAGCCTTCCCGAATGGAGTATCCTGCTACTGTCTCCCCATCCCGTATCCGTGTGAAAATATCTGCAAAAATCTGTATTTGTGGCATACTGATCGACCATATCCTCGAAGCTCCTATGATGTATCGCGGAAATAGCGAGAACCAATGGCTTTCGAGACAAAGCATCTGCCACCACATTCTTTTGTCCTTGCATATGGACAATCTGGAAGTGAAACTGTGACAAGATGTTTGCCCACCGCATCTGCTTTTCCGAAAGCTGCTTCTGTGACAAGTAGTGCAAACTTTGATGGTCTGTAAGACAGTAAAATCCGCTCCGAGTAGGTAATGCCGCCACCGAGTAAGAGCATGGATAACCGCCAAAAGCTCTTTCTCATAAATCTATGCTGTCATCTCCGGCCTAGAGAACAATCGGCTCTCATAAGCAATGACATGGCCTTCTTGCATCAAGACCTCACCCAGACTACGACCACAAGCATTCTCCAAGTCCGGCAAAGTCAAAACTGGTCCCGTAGTCAATTTCTCTTTCAATATCTGAAAGGCAGTCACCTCTGTGGATCCCCACGAGAAAAGGGACTCCTTTCTGTATCAGGATATGCAAAGGGGAAGCAACCTCTACAAACTTTCGAATGAACCGTCTGTAGTACGAACACAGTCCCAAGAAGCTTTCAACTTTATGGACATTCTTCAAATCAAGCCAATCACGGATAGCATCTATCTTGGCCGGATCCATTTGCACTCCTGCTTCCTGAGACAAAGTGTCCCAAAAAGTGTATCTGTGAAGCAGATGATCTCTGTGTTCTGCTTCATTCTTGGAGATAACAATGATATCATCAAAGAAAGTGCCAACAAATAGCCTGTACTCTCAAAAACTCCTGTCCATCATCCTGTTAAATCTCGCAAGAGTATTCGTTAAGCCAAAAGGCATCACCAAAAACTCAAATAACCCAAAAGTAGTCCGAAAGGCTGTCTTGTGGACATCTTCCGGCGCGATTCGGATCTGATGATATCCACTCTTCAGGTCAATCCTGCTAAAGCACGAGGATCCCCGTAACTTGTCGAGTATATCATCGATCCTAGGAATCGGAAATCTGTTCTTGATGGTGATTTTGTTGAGAGCTCTATAATCGATGCACATCCTCCAAGATCCGTCTTTCTTCAAAAGCAACAACACTGGAGAGCAATACGGGGAAGTACTAGGCTGGACAAGACCCTTTTCCAAGAGGTCTCTCACTTGGTTCATAATCTTTTCATTATGTACTCGGCTCACACGGTAAGGTGGCCAGTTCCAGGTATCAGATCAATGGTCTGATCTTCAGGCCCTCTAAATAGCAATCGGCATGCGTGTGGAGAAAAATCTTGGAGTTCTTTTGTTTAGGTCAAAACATATTCAACCTTTATCCATCGTTCAGTTCTCTCCTAAAAGAATGAGTAAAGAAACTGAAGTTCATCAAGTACAATCTATGAGCCCTTCATTTATTAAAGTCGCTTTCTCGGCCTGGTAGTCAACCACGGCGTAGTTCTTGTGGTACCAAGGGATTCCGAGTAGAATGTCACTCGCGCGCACTGAACACCCCTGTCATTGCAAACGAAGTTTGCCAATGCTCGGTGTAATTCCAACATCCCGTCCGGATGCCAGTCGAACTACCTCCGCCTGTGGCGTCAGTCTGTCGAGCATAATTCCAAATCGAGCCGCCAATTCCAAGTGAAAAGAAGTTGGCCTTGGCTCCTTCAAAAGAGCTTCCTGATCCTTCACTTTGCCCCATAAGCGGCAAAATTTGTACTTTCATTCATTTGATTCGGTGCAGGTCCCACGCCATCTGGTACCAGTTCTGCTTTTCTATCTGCCTTTTCTGTCACGTTCCTCAGCTGCTCTCGAACTCTCAGGCCTGTCGTCGTCTTTATCATTCTGTTCTTTCTACGCCTTTTTAGGGCACTTCGCGGAGATATGTCCATGTTCCCCGCATCCAAAGCACTTCCACTCTCTGATGAAGCGAGCTCTCTTCTCAAGAGTAAGCTTGGGTCGTGCATTCTTTTTCTCTGGGTTGCTCTTTTTCTTTCTACTTTCATTCCCAGAAGTCTGTTCGGCTCGTTGTGTCATGGCCTCATATGTGGGGTAGGTTAGACTGCCAGAGTGAATGGCAAAGCCCCGCTTCGCATGACTCATCAACTCCTGAATAGAAGCTTACTTCTGCTCCAAGCAGTGATCTCGAATCTTTGTAGGTAGACCCAAGGTTAACCGCTCAATCTATTCTCTGAACGAGATCTTCCTCAATGAAGAGGCGGGTAGAAAAGAGCTGCAGAATCTTTCACAGTAAGCATTGATAGTATCTTTCTTGGTCATCCGAAGATGGTTCCAAGCAGCTCGTATATCTCGTTCATATTCTTGCGTCAACCAAGAAGAAATAAAAAGCTTCTTAAATTTCAGCGTGGACCACCAAGTACAAGCATTCCCCTTAAAGTAAGAGGCAGCTCTCCGAATCTTGGAGTGCTCTGAATAGCGTCCTCCCGCGAAAGCGATGTCAAACTACTGTATAAAAGACAAAGCCTTCGAAGCATCTGAGTATCCTGAAAAAGTATCAAACTTGATCGAGTGGCCACCTTCCTTAAACTCTCGGACTTTCTTGCTTTTATCTTCGTAAAAATTCTTCTTGTTCGCATAAAAGTTTCCGTCATCAGAATCTGAGCTGTCTGTAGACGAGTCCTCAGTAGGACTGTCAATGTCTAGGCGAGATTTAGCCTTCTTTGCCTTTTTCTTGCCCTTTCCGAAGCTTTGTTTCTTGCTTCGCTTTTTACCTTTTGTCGTCTTCGCTCGAATCTGAAGAGCTAGAAGAACTGTCAGAAGAAGAAGAAGAAGAAGAGCTGGGTACTCCTTCAAATCGAACACGCTTCTTCAGTTTCTTTGCCTTGTCCAATGTCGACTAACGACCCAAATAACCCGGGAAGTCGATGCCATTCTTTTGCTTTTTGCCGCGCGTTTTGGCTTTCTTTTGTGCGTCAAAAAGCTGAGCAATCCGTGCATCAACCACCTCTTGTAATTCCTTCTCTGAATATTGTTTGTGATCAGAAGGTTTCTTGAGAGCGGGTTTCAGAGGTGGTGTAGTGGTTTTCTGCCACTGTGCATGCACTTCCTGAAAAGAAGTCTCGCTCATATATTTTGCCAATTTCGGACCCTTCACAAAATTGAGCATCATCTTTGTTGCATCGCCGATCAATTGACGACGCTTCATCTCTCTTTGCTCCGCATGAGTAGGCCGAGGCGGGCTATACTCTTTGCCGGAATCTTCGTTGTGATCCCTGGCCGCATCTCCAGATGCAGAGGGAGTCGACTAATCCTTGCGTGAAGCCATAGGTGCCGCGGAAAAAAAATTGGGGGATCGGCTTTTCCGTAGAAGAGAAATCGGCCATGCTCTGATACCACTGTAACAGACTTGGACACTCCAAGTCAAGAATCAATCACCACAGCACCAAATAACCACTTCAAAACAATTCACAGATCACAGTAGATTTTGCACTGGCCCGGCGGAGTTCCGTGCCTAGAGATAGTGGCCCCAAAGACTAGCGCCCCTTTCGGTATTTCTTTATGTATTAAAATCAATGTCAGAGTACAAAGAGCCGTTAGGGTTTCACTCTCAGACTCTGCGTCCAGATGCTCTGAGAAGTGACGCCCTCACCGCGTATATAAAGATTACAAGGCATGCCCAAAAGCAGAGCCCCAAAAGCTTTCAAAAACAAAAACAGAACTGAGAGAGAGAGAGAGAGAGAGAGAGAGAGAGAGAGTAAAAATAAAGCATGTCAATTCTCTCTCTCTCTCAACTCAAATTTGCGTAGCCAAAAGCTGGCAGCAATTGCGTCGCTAGGTGCTTTTTCCCACCTCTGTGATTTTCAAAAATCCGTACACTACTGCCACGTGGCATGGCCGCTTGCTTTTAGGGTTTCCAGCCATTTTAGGGTTTCAGCCAGCAGTTAGGGTTAGGGTTTCTGCAAAATTAGGGTTTCTGGCAAAAATGGGTTTGCATGAATTTTATGGCTTTTGGCAGAAATTAGGGTTTCTGTTGTTGGTAGGTCATCACTTTGTGACAAAGCCTGTCTTGGGAACATCTTCCAGTTTGATGCGTATCTGATGATAGCCTGATCGCAGGTCTATCTTCGTAAAATACAGCGCTCCATGGAGCCGATCTATTAGAACGTCCATGTGCAGGAGCGGATACTTGTTCTTGACAGTGAGCTTGTTCAACCCCTTGTAATCCACGCATAAGCACATAGTGTTATCCTTCTTTCGAGAAAGTAACATTGGCGCTCCCCATGGAGATTTACTTGGCCGAACAAAACCTCTGTCGATATAATCCTTAAGCTGCCGCTAAATCTCGTCCTCCTCGGTTTTACTAAACCGATAGGGTTGCTTTAAGAAGGGCTGACTGCCAGCCACCAACTCAATGCCATGATCTACTCCTCTCGAAGGCGGCAATCCAGGAGGTAGATCATTAGGGAAACATCTTGAAATCATTCATGATTTCTCGGGTAAGGTCGGAATCCCCAAGTTCAACAGAAGAACATGAAACATTTTTACGAAATTCAGTGATAGAAGTACCAAGCACTAATGAATCAAACCAAACAGATGGTACACATTGATAAAAGTCAACATCAGAAGACTTTGTATCTTTATACATTTCCAAAGCAGTAACAACTAGTATTGCAAAACCATTATTTACAGACTTCTGATTACGAAGTGAAACAGATACATGAGGCATGTCCTACTTAACAAAAACAAGAGAGTGATGTACATAGTCTATATACACTGAGTCTTGTTTATCATAAAACCATGGAATTCTTAAAATAGCATCTGCTCTATCCAGACGCATGATGTGGAAATCCAAGTTCTCTTTGTAATCAGCTAGCTCGAGCGACAAACCTGGAACCATCCGATTCCATACATCCGTATCCTCGCCACGAGCCATCTTCACGCGATACTCATGGTCATTGCCGCGTCCGCAGGCTCAGCTTGTCACGTGACACATCCAACCCTATGTGTCCGTGGACAAGCTACGGCATGACCAGGGTTCAGTTCGGTTCAATCAGTCTAGAATAGAAAGTGTTCTGGCACTTTTGTGAGTCTGTTCGCAGACCGTGCATGCCCAGGCACTTAGTGTAGATGCATATCCTCTGGTTGCACACAGCATGATCGTAAGCATTCCATCAGAATCCTTCAGGGGAATTTTCCAGTGCATTTAGCCTATTTTCCCTATTTTTGACATTTTTCACTTATTATTTTTAAGTGACTTTTGTTGGAAAGTAGGTAGGGCAAATTGAGTAAGTTTGTATATAAGCAAACCTAAACTAGCACTAATTGGCAGAAGAGCAGCAGGAGCACCTTGCTCAACAGGCAACTTCTCAGCAAGACCAACCCCCGCGACAACTCTGGCGTTTTCTCTCAACAGAAGACCTAACGTTTTTGCATCAGATCAGCCTTGGCAATTTGTGCACAGCAGATCAGCCCAGGCGTCGTCAAGACACAGCAGATCAGCCTAGCGTTTTGCATTTGCAGAACAACCGGCCACAACGACAGCAGCAGATTTTCAGCCATAGCGTCTTTGCATCTGTATTATACCCCAACGTTTTGCAGATTCTCCGCGACGGAACCTCAAGAACCATCAGCGTTTTCAGTTTTCAGCCCTTAGACACCGCAGATCAAGTCCCAAACCTCGCAGATCTCACCTTCCTGCAACAGTTCCTCGCCGCACGGTCAGTTTCTACAAGGTTTACAGTTTCAGCCCGGAAAACGCAAATTTCAGCATCTGCGTTTTCAGCGCGTCGTCGTCACATCATCACCATCGACATCGTCACCGACATAGAGTCAACAGATAGAAGATTTGCAGATTTCAGCCCTTAGCGATTTCAGTTTTCAGACCGTCTCGTCGTCGACATCGTCGGCAAGTTCAAGCATTGTAGAGATTTGTGCAATCATAAGTAGACCGCTCTCGCCATACAGAGTGGGGCCTTCGGAGGAGGGTTTTACGTCTCTGGTGTCGTATTCTCTTCTCTCTCTATCTCTCAGAGGGGCATAACATACTGCCAAAGGGGAGAGAGAGGGCACTGCGTAGCGTGCAGGGCATCACTCTTGGCACCGCACTGTGCATAAGAGGGAAAGCAAGCACTCCATAGCTCTTAACCTGTGACAAATCTGAAAATGAGGCTCTCCCCCTCCTAAATTCAGCGCCACTTCTTGTTGCATGAGGCAAGTGCACCAGAATGTGCCACTTGGCACATTTACAAGCATTTTCCCGTTTCGGGGTTGCCGCCTAAAAATCTCCCAACCGGTTGCCCAGTTGACTTCATGGCAGAGTAAGAAAATGTTCCCCTTGTCATTCCGGAGGTAATGACGTCAACACATTTTCAGGTCCCAAAATAGCAGTTCCCTAAATTTTAGGAGATGCTGCCATTGTATCTTTCTAGGTCATCCGACCCTCTTTGTACACTACGGCCACATCCAGAACTGAAATGTAGCCTCTGTAGCAAAGGATTCCACTTTGGCTAGTCAATGACCCCACTTGGCTAACCATAGCCCTTGTCCAACCTTAGTGCTCTCTTGCCCTCAAGCCTGGACTCCCTCTGGACAGTTCCACACTAGCTATGCAATGCAGGGCAGTTAGATTTCCCGAGGGGTGTTTCCAAAAAGTGAAAGTAAATAGATAATAAGAAAGAAATCAACAAAAACGATAGATAGTAGTCACACGCTGGTGACAAGAGTGTCTTTGTGTTTTGTTTACAATTCAACAACAAGCTGCCTTCACTAGAAGATTTTTTGTCTCTCCTCTCAGGATTTCGATGGTTTCGTGATCTTAACCCTCTCATTGATTGGGAGGCTAACACTTTCACTCTCTATGCCAAAAGGGATTCTCCCATTGTCATTCGTGGAGAGGACATTGTTCATTCTCCCTCTCTCATTGCTAATATGCAAGACAAGATTGAAAGGATTCAGGATAAGGAGACTCTCTCGGTCTCTTCTTCTCCCAAGCATGAGACACATGATTTAATTGATAATGATTTGCATGATGATGATTGGGATGCCAATGACAACCATGATGATTTGCATAATCAAGATGTGATTTCTCACAAGCATGATGAGTTGCATGAAGATGATGTGATTGTTCACAAGGAAGATGTGTTAGTTGATGCTTTTGCTAGCGAAGCTAACATCGTTACAGATTCTATCAATCACGAAGAATCGATCTTGGCTTTCGAGCCAAGGTCCACAGATCCCACACAAGAAGATTCGATAGATCCCGCAGAACCGATCTTGGCTCTCGAGCTTAGGTCCAAAGAACCCTTACAGGAAGTATTATGTGTTCGCATGATTGATACGCACGCATTGTTCGAGTGTTTCATTCGTGATCGTTTCTTGTATTTTGGTCAGCGTCTTTATGTGATCCCTTTTCTTAGGCATGACATATTGTACGTTGAGCACGTTTCACTCATGGATGAGCACGAATGTATGCGGATTTTTCATGAAAAGCTAAAAAGTATGCACTCAAGGAAGTCACGTTCCCTATCTCTTCCTTGGCATGACACATTTGTAGAACGAGCACATGAAAGTATGAGCACCAAGCATGGGCATTTTCATTGTGAGTTGCCACAGTTGATTGCTCTAGATCATAAGAGAGATTCATCTCATTGTTTACATGTGTTTGATGAACGGTTTGTCACTCCGTCTCTATGTTCATCTACTTGCATACATAGTCTTTAGAGAAGACAAGCTTTTTTCCATCCACTTTACATGGAATGGGTATATTCATGGTTTTGTGTTGGAAATGGTTTTAGGAATTTTCAGCTATGTAGATTCTTGAAGAAGAAAGAAGCATGACTCTAGATGAAGTTGAAGCATCGAAGGAGCCTCAGAACTTGCATAGTTACATGGTGGACGGCGGGTCGGGGTCGGGAACGGGGAAAGTCAGGAAACGCGGGGGTCGGAACGGCAAAAAAAAAAGAAGAGTTTTTTTGGCATTTTTTGACCTACACACATGCCACACACATAGAGCATCACTTTGACCATAAATTTACACTAAATAGACCAAAGAACATGAGTCATATAGGCGGAAATGTGCTAATAAAACATCGATGATCGATGGATACAAAATGAGAAGTGCATGCCACAAGGGCTCAAGAGTCAAAAAGCCTAAAGGACTTAGGACAAGCCTGAGGCCTCAAGGATAACAAAAAGTACAAAGGGCTATGTAGTAGGTAGAGATCCGACCGTCCCAAGGCGTCCCCTTCCGTCCCCGGCCCGGTTACGACCGTCCCCCGGCCCTAGGGCCCGTCCCCCTCGTCCCCTGTAACTATGCTCAGAAGACTTTGCGTCGCTTTCGGCGCGGCCCAAAGAAGCAAGCGTTGCAGACCTTTATAAAGTTCAAGTATCGCACAACCCACACCTCAGAGTGGGCCGGCGAAGAGTCCTTTCGAGGATTCCGGATGTTGTTGGCGATCTCCTTCGACGCAATACAATTCGGTACCAGTACCTCACTTTGAAAAGGAGGGGATGTCACGTGACACATCCAACCCTATGTGTCCGTGGACAAGCTACAGTACGATAAGGGTTCAGTCAATCCAATCAGTCTAGATTTAGAAGTGTTCTGGCACTTTTGTGAGTCTGTTCGCAGACCGTGCATGCCCAGGCACTTAGTGTAGATGCATATCCTATGGTTGCACACAGCATGATCATAAGCATTCCCATCAGAATCCTTCAGGGGAATTTTCCAGTGCATTTAGCCTATTTTTCCTATTTTTGACATTTTTCGCTTATTATTTTTAAGTGACTTTTGTTGGAAAGTAGGTAGGGAAAATTGAGTAAGTTTGTATATAAGCAAACCTAGACTAGCACTAATTGGCAGAAGAGGCAACAGGAGCCAAGCTCAACAGGCAACTTCTCAACAAGACCCCTTGGCAATTTCCCCCTCCAAGCAAGAACTCCCATCCCTCTAGCGTTTTCTCCAGAAGCACCCTCGTTTAGATCTGCATCAGCATTGCGTTTTCAGCATTGGATCATCACCAGAAAGCCCCTTGCCTTAGCGTTTTGGCATCAGGAGATCCTCGCCGCAATCAAGCCTAAGCGTAGTGTTTTGCATCAGCATCATCGCCACACACAAACCCAGCATAGCTAGCGTTTTTGCAAGCTACTTCCCTAGCATTTTTGGATCAAAGCGTTTGCAGATTTGCAGCGTTTTCAGCCACAGTAGTGCAGCGTTTTCAGCAATGAAGTACCTGCAAGATCAGCCCCTAAAAGAGTAGCAGATTCAGCCAGAAAGACCATCAGTTTTCAGCCTAGAGAAACCTCAGTTTTCAGCCCTTAAGAACCTCAGTTTTCAGCCCTAAACTTGCAGATTTTCAGCGTCAAAGACCCACAGAAACAGCCCCAAAATCAACGTTTTTGGACTAGCCGCAGATTTCAGCCCATAGAGTTTTTGGACAGCAGTAGAAAGATTGCAGATTTCAGCCCTTAGGTCGGTCTCGTCATCATCGCCGACATAGCCTAGACTTGCATCAGTCTCATGCATACCGTTTGTACCAGTTTGTGCAATCATAAGTAGACCACTCTCGCCGACGACAGTGGGGCCTTCGGAGGAGGGTTTTACAACAGTCTCTTGTGTCGTATCTCTCTTCTCTCTCTATCTCTCAATCTCATACACTTGCACGCACAGTGTCCATTCACTTTGTTTGTGATCATAGCACTCTCTCATTAAGAACGGAAGACTCTCCCTTCCATAAGAACGAAAAGGAACCTTGAGCACAATTCGGAGCACTCATCTTGAGCAAAGCGCAAACATTTATTCCGCTGCACCTAACACAAGCTTATTCGTGAGGTTCCTTCATGTCGTAAAGTTTAAAGTAAAGAATTTGGGGTGATAGTCAAAGCCTGCCGCCCTACGGGTCGGTTTCAAGGTTTTGTTGCCTGGACATCAATCACTTTTTCCTCAAGAAGTGAGCCTGGGTTGTTTTGGGTAAAGACACAGAGTACAGGAACTTGGAATTACACAGCTGACAGGACAGATGACACCAGGGAAGAGGGTTGCTCTTTACAGGACAGACACGAAATTCCGCATGTTCGCCCTGCCAGAATCTAAGGTGCAGCGGAATGAATGTTTGCGCTTTGCTCAAGATGAGTGCTCCGAACTGTGCTCAAGGTTCCTTTTGTTCTTATGGAAGGGAGAGCCTTCCGTTCTTAATGAGAGAGTGCTATGACAGACACGAAATTCCGCATGTTCGCCCTGCCAGAATGTAAGGTGCAGCGGAATGAATGTTTGCGCTTTGCTCAAGATGAGTGCTCCGAACTGTGCTCAAGGTTCCTTTTGTTCTTATGGAAAGGAGAGCCTTCCATTCTTAATGAGAGAGTGCTATGATCACAAACAAAGTAAATGGACATTGTGTGTGCAAGTGTATGAGACTGAGAGATAGAGAGAGAAGAGAGATACGACACCGTGCGTGCAAGTGTATGAGACTGAGAGATAGAGAGAGAAGAGAGATACGACACCAGAGACGTAAAACCCT
Organism: Adiantum capillus-veneris; assembly: GCF_014529385.1. NCBI lineage: Eukaryota > Viridiplantae > Streptophyta > Polypodiopsida > Polypodiales > Pteridaceae > Adiantum > Adiantum capillus-veneris. The sequence goes on along the minus strand of NC_140931.1, from coordinate 136,085,225 downwards.
CCTCTGAAGGCCCCACTCTCGTCTGCGAGCTCGTCGGCGAGAGTGGTCTACTATTGATTGGACAAACGGGTACAAACTAAATACATGTGACTTATGCTAGTCTAAGCTAGATCGATGACGACGACGGGGATGGCGAGACCGATCTAAGGGCTGAAATCTGCTACACTTGTACTGCTGTCCAAAAAACGCTAATGGCTGAATTCTGCTGCGGCTGAAAACGCAAGAGAAAATGCTGCTTTGCTGGTCTTTATGGCTGAAAATCTACTGCTACTGTGGGGCTGAATTGGCTATGGAAAGAGGTTGAAAATGACCTGCTGAAAATCGCAAAAGGTTGAAATCTACAGCGTACAATGCCTGGATGAAAAACGCTAGGTTGGATGAAGCTTGGCGATGGCTGCTCTGGTGAAAACGCTGGGTCTTGTGATGGCCTGCGGTGATGATCTACTAAAAACGCCAAATTGAGGGAGGCTAGGCGATGATGACCAAAAACGCTAGGACTGTGGATCTTCTGCTTGGAGGGAAATCCACCAAGGTTCTTGCATGAGAAGTTGCCTGTTGAGCGATGGAGCTCCTGTTGCCTCTTCTACCAAATAGTGCTAGCTTTGGTTTGCTTATATATTTTCTTACCCAAATTGCCCTACCTACTTTTGTTGGAAAGTCACTTAAATTAATAAGTGAAAAATGCCAAAAATAGGTAAAATAGGCTAAATGCACTGGAAAATTCCCCTGATGGAATCTGATGGATTCTGATGGGAATACTGATGATCATGCTGTGTGCAACCAGAGGATATGCATCTTGTAACAGACTTGGACACTCCAAGTCAAGAATCAATCGCGAAAGCACCAAATAACCACTTCAAAACAATTCACAGATCACAATAGATTTACACTAGCCCGGCAGAGTTCCGTGCCTAGAAATATTGGCCCCAAAGACCGGCGCCCCTTTCAGTATTTCTCTATGTATTAATCAATGTCAAAGTACAAGAGCAGTTAAGGTTTCACTCTCAAACTCTGCGTCTAGATGCTCTGAGAAGTGAGGCCCTCACCACATATAAAAAGGTTACAAGGGATGCCCAAAAGCAGAGCCCCAAAAAGCTTTCGGTTTAAAAAGCAATCTCCCTCTCTCTCAAGAGAACAATTAAAATAAAGCATATTCTCTCTTTGTCTCTTTTTCTCTCAAAGCATAGCAAAAAGCTGGGAATTTGCGTCGCTCAAAAAAAAAACCCAAATTTTTTTTTCTTTTTTTTTTTCCACCCCCGCGATTTTCAGAAATTAGGGTTTTGGCAGAAATTAGGGTTTGCAGGAATTTTAGGGCTTCTGGCAGAAATTAGGGTTTATGCTGTCGGTAGCCACGGCATCACTTTGTGACATACCCCCCTCTTGAAAGCATTGTAATCGACCGCGATTACTCCTGCAAAACCGACAAAAGCCATAAACCGTCTTCGCAGACACTGACTCTTAGTACCTACGTACTAGGGACACACATCTAGCACATGTACCAAATCGACAGTCACATCACACGACATCACAAGACATCACTAGACATCAAAGGACATCACATGACGACATTCAACATTCATTCGGATCTTAGACAATGATTTATCGGCAATGTAGCTAGCAATCACATCTAGGTTCAATTGGGACCTCATCGATGTCCGATTGACTAACCCCTATTGCAACCATGTCTATTCAAGATCAATCAGACCAAAATGCTACAATCATTTCAGCCCTCAGCATGATCATCAGTATTCCCATCAGAATCCATCAGATTCCATCAAGGGAATTTTCCAGTGATTTTAGCCTATTTTCCCTATTTTTGACAATTTTCACTTATTAAATTAAGTGACTTCCCAACAAAAGTAGGTAGGGTAATTTTGCTAAGAAAATATATAAGCAAACGAAAGCTAGCACTCTTTGGCAGATGAGCAAGGAGCACAAGCAGCCCCCAGGCAGCAGGTACTCCCTCTCTCTCAGCAAGAACCCCGCAGCACCCCCAACCTTGGCGTTTTCCATCCCCTAAGCCTAGCGTTTTTGGTCATCGCCCACACCACCCCCAAGCTGGCGTTTTTAGCCTTGCAACCATCGCCAGCAGTCCCAGATGCCCAGCATTTTTACTAACGCTACCAAGATCTGCCAGTGTTTTCATTTTTAGCCTTTGGTGAAGCCATTGTACCAGCGTTTTCAGCATTCATGAACAGCAGCAGATTCAACCCTAGACATTGCAGAAGATCGTCATTTTCAACCTCTCAAAACACAGCCAAAACTAGTGTTTCAGCAACCTGAAACAATCCCAGATTTTCAGCCATAGCATTTTTATGGACAGCAGATAGAAGACCGCAGATTTCAGCCCTTAAGTCGTCGTCGCCATCCCCGTCGTTGTCACCGACATAGTCCCAAGTTGCATCAGTTCCATGCATCATCATTGTACCCCTTTGTGCAATCAATAGTAGACCACTCTCGCCGATGAGAGTGGGGCCTTCGGAGAAGGGTTTTACAACGTCTCTGGTGTCGTATATCTCTTCTCTCTCTATCTCTCAGTCTCATACACTTGCACGCACAGTGTCCATTCACTTTGTTTGTGATCACAGCATTCTCTCATTAAGAACAGAAGGCTCTACCTTCCATAAGAACAAAAGGAACCTTGAGCACAGTTCACAACACTCATCTTGAGCAAAGCGCAAACATTCATTCCACTGCACCTAACAAAGTGCCTGGGCATGCACGGTCTACAAACAGACTCACAAAAGTGCCATAACACTTCTAAATCTAGACTGTCTGGACTGACTAAACCCTTGTCGTGTTGTAGCTTGTCCACGGACACATAGGATTGGATGTGTCACGTGACAGCCTGTGACTGGAATTCAACACTTCAAGACAAACCACGGCCAGGCAACTAGAGCGCTAACAAGCAGACAACGACACCCTGTTTGCCCCAAAGACTAGCGCCCCTTTCGGTATTTCTATATTCTTATTATACTTGAGAAAAACCTGTAAACTTTCTACAAGATGTCCCACTTTTATCGGGCTGAAATTTTTCTACTCTAACCCGATTTCGGCAACATAACCACAGTAGAAGTCTCCACAGACAAAATCCCAAGCAAACATTGACTTTCCACGCACTTTAGAGCGCTTTGCAAAACTTGGCGAGAAATTGCAGCTCGCTGAAATCTCTCTTTTGCGCTCCGATCCGCGTGCCGATCACTTTTCTCGGTAGCCCTCAAGCTCTCGCACCAGTAGGGTCACTTGCCCCTTGGGGCGGAGCGAGCACGCCTACGCGTGTCTCAAGTGCTCCCGCACGCAATGGGACAGCTCCTCTGTAAATCGGACGAGTTTTCACGCGAGAAAACTCTCCGTTTTCGCATTCCTTCGTGATGGAATTGTGCGTACTTGAAGGGGATTAGCAATTAGCTAATCCGGTTCCTGTACAGAAGGCTCTTGCCTTGGCAAACGCGCATAGACCCCCAGGATTGTACATGGTCATCTGAGAAGCCCAACTAGTGGGGCATTACCATATATGTGCAAAGGGGAGAGAGAGATGCGCGAGAGCAAATCGTCGCGCTACATAGAGCAAGGGAGAAGGCAAGCTTTCCATTAAAGCTGTGATCACCTGCACCCATTACTCACACACACAGTAGCACTCACAATGAAGCAAAAATCAGCCCCCTCTCTTGAAATGGGTGCCTCCTCTTCTTGCAGACCTGGCAAGCACATGTGGAGCCGCCATGTGTCCAGTTTGCCTCTTTTCAGTTAATTCCCTAGTACCCACCAACTTATAAGTGTCACGAGGGGCCTAAATGACTTTGAACTGAGCCTAAACACCCTTTTACTGCTCGGATTCTAGTGCCCATTAGCCCAACCAACTCGTGGTGACCTGTCCTTCCCGACTACGGATGAAACTCTCGGTCGTCGGCCGTTTCACACTGGCCACGCAATGTCCGGTCATTTGCAACTTCAAAAAGAGGGTTCCAAAAATTAAACAAAAATCATCACAAAGAAACCAACAACTCAAGTTAGCAATTGCCACGTCCTCGTGACATACCGCCCTCTTAAAATCGCAAACGTCCTCGATTGCGTGCCATATATACATGCCATAGATGATCTTGTGTGGTAAGCACCCTTTTATCATCGCATGTATCCGCAAGAAAGACTGTCAAAACATGTGTACAAATGACTTAATGAGACCTTCATACTTTTGTCAAATTGTACACTGCTATTGCACTGAATCCATAAGTACGTTTGATGTGCTAGCTCTATCATTACCCCTCCTTTGCAGATGTTGGGTTGGGGCATACGTAGGCTGTAACCCAAAGGCCTCAAGGTAAAGGCCTCAAGGTAAAGATGCAATACATTTGCTGACTCTGACAGTTCATGCTCGTCTATCCACTTTGCATTCATGGGTGGATAGTTCTTGAACTTCACCAAGTAGCATCTTTGCAACAAGTCCCTTAACTTTTACGTGTGCAAAAGGCTCTTGCCTCTGCAAACGAGCATAATTCCACAATCTGTGGCGTACCACCCACAACCAAGTAAGCTCAAATTTCAAGATGATTTACCGATGCGTCAAAGAATCCAAGCAATCGCCTCAGAGAATCGGCGAGCAACGTGTCACCTGGCAGACCCACATCACTCCCACAAGATATCTAGTAGCCAATGTACCACCGTGAGACCTCTCCCTATCTCATCTTGGTTCATACTTGCAAACCCTAAAACGCAACAGAAAATCAGTCCTAATTTGACCACTTTCTGGCACGGCGAACATGCGGAATTTCCTGTCTGTCCTGTAAAGAGGAACCCTCTTCCCTGGTGTCATCTGTCCTGTCAACCATAGTGTAATTCCAAGTTCCTGTACTCTGTGTCTTTACCCAAAAGAACCGAGGCTCACTTCTTGAGGAAAAAGTGATTGATGTCCCGGCAACAAAACCTTGAAACCGGCCCGTTGGAAGGCAGGCTTTGACTTTCACCCGAAATTCTTTACTTTAAACTTTACGACACGAAGGAACTTCACGAATAAGCCTGTGACTGGAATTCAACACTTCAAGACAAATCACGGCCTGGCAACTAGAGCGCTACCAAGCAGACAACGACACCCTGTTGGCCCCAAAGACCGGCATCCCTTTCGGTATTTCTATATTCTTATTATACTTGAGAAAAACCTGTAAACTTTCCACAAGATGTCCCACTTTTATCGGGGTGAAATTCCTCTACTCCAACCCGATTTAGGCAACATAACCACAGTAGAAGTCTCCACGGACAAAATCCCAAGCAAACATTGACTTTCCACGCACTTTAGAGTGCTTTGCAAAACCTGGAGAGAAATTGCAGCTCGCTGAATTCTCTGTTTTGCGCTCCGATCCGCGTGCCGATCACTTTTCTCGGTAGCCCTCGAGCTCTCGCACCTGTAGGGTCACTTGCCCCTTGAATTAGACGAGATTCCTCGCCAGAAATCTCTCCAAAATGGCTTGTACAAGCACACAATGCTTTCCCAAGGCTCCCCTGACAAATAAACGATCCGAACCCTTGCACCTAGCCCTCACCAAGCTGTCCAAACCTGTCCATGGTTGTAATTGCAGGTTTTTGACCCAATTTCGCCAACATAACGACGCAAATATCCCTGTAGGTCAAAAGTACACGTCCAGGACACTTTCCCTTGCGGAATGGAAGCTTTCCAGTGAGCTGCAGGTCAATTTCAGCATGCTGTAATTTTTTGTTTTGCCACTGTTTGGTGTCTACTGCCCTGTCCACGCATCCCAAGGCCTTTCCGAGGCTCCCCTAACAATTCCCTGCAGTTTAGGTGCAAAACCCTAAACCTGCAGAAAAACACAGCAGGCTGTAATTCTCTGTTTTGGACCGTTTCGGGCGGAGCGAGCATGCCTGCGCGTGTCTCAGGTGCTCCCACTCGCAATGGGACAGTTCCCCTGTAAATCGGACGAGTTTTCACGCGAGAAAACTCTCCGTTTTCGCATTCCTTCGCGATGGAGCTGTGCGTACTTGAAGGGGATTAGCAATTAGCTAATCCAGTTCCTGTACAGAAGGCTCTTGCCTTGGCAAACGCGCATAAACCCCCAGAACTGTACATGGTCATCTGAGAAGCCCAACTAGTGGGGCATTACCATATATGTGCAAAGGGGAGAGAGAGATGCGCGAGAGCAAATCGTCGCGCTACATAGAGCAAGGGAGAAGGCAAGCTTTCCATTAAAGCTGTGATCACCTGCACCCATTACTCACACACACAGTAGCACTCACAATGAAGCAAAAATCAGCCCCCTCTCTTGAAATGGGTGCCTCCTCTTCTTGCAGACCTGGCAAGCACATGTGGAGCCGCCATGTGTCCAGTTTGCCTCTTTTCAGTTAATTCCCTAGTACCCACCAACTTATAAGTGTCGTGAGGGGCCTAAATGACTTTGAATTGAGCCTAGACACCCTTTTACTGCTCGAATTCCAGTGCCGATTAACCTGACCAACTCGTGGTGACTTGCCCTTCCCGACTGCGGATGAAACTCTCGGTGGTCGACCGTTTCACACTAGCCACGCAATGTCCGATCATTGCAACTTCAAAAAGAGGGTTCCAAAAATTAAACAAAAATCATCGTAAAGAAACGAGCAACTCAAGTTAGCAATTGCCACGTCCTTGTGACATTTTGTCACAGTTTCTTGTTGTTTTTTTAAGGTTTTGAAACTGTTTTTTTGCTGTTTTTCAAGGTTTCAAAGCTGATTTTCCCTGTTTTTTAAGGATTTAAACAATCGTTTCTTGCTGTTCTTTTAGGGTTTCTTGTATATTTTGGTTGTTTTAAAGTCTCTCTGTACGTCTCTCTCTCTCCCTCTCTCCCTCGCAATGGAGACCAAGAGCAACTCACCCATGTTCAAGTCTCCCTCGACGATAACGAAGGCAACATTCATGGTCACAAACAAGAGAATAACACAGGTGGAAAAAAAAGATGAAAGAGTGGAAAATGGAGATGGAAGGATGGTGGAAAGAAAAGGCCAACCTCATCCAAATGGTCTTCAACAAGGGCAAGCAATGGAAAAAGGAGAAAGAAGACTTTCAAGTAGAAGTCCAAGCGCTCCGGGAAGAAGTCTCAGCCCTCAAGCGAGAGCCTACGGAAACTAGAGCAAGGAGTGGACTTGAAGAAGGAGAAATCCATCCCTCGATGATAGAGGAACTCAAAGTCATCAAAGAACAAGTGCGGAAGATCAAAGAAGAAGAGAAGTAACATGAGGTGAAGACGTCATCGTGGCTAGATGTAATCACGAAAACACAGAAGAAGGTAGATGAGGCCGAGAAATGGATAGGAGTCCCCAAGAAAGCGAAAGGGAAAGAACCAACAACCATCCCCACTTCCACAATCATCAACATGACCCTAGAGGAAGAGCAAAGAAGGAAGGCTAGAGTTTTACATGTACGAGTGAACGGTTTAAGAGACCGTGATGATGTGGAGGGAGAAGTCAAAGAACTTCTAATTATGATGGATAGTGAGGCCACACACAAAGGCATGGAGAGCATAGTAACAGGGGACGGAGGGGATGCAGCCTAGAGACGGGGGACGCCCGATTCCGGACGGGGACGGGTGGGGATGAACGGAAAACTGCCTGCCAGGTGGAAACAGAACCAAAACGTCCCGGGGACGGCAGGGGACTTTTTTTAAAATTTGAAAATTTGATCGTTTCCTACGGCCAGTTCCTTTCCAACAGCCATATTTTTGAACTTTCAAGCACCCCAATGCTATAAAATCCACCCTTTGGGTCCTCATTTCTCGATGTTTTATTAGCACATTTGCGTCTATATAACTCATGTTCTTTGGTCTAAGTAGTGTAAATTTGTGGTCAAAGTGATGCTCTATGTGTGGCAGGTGAGTAGGTCAAAAAAATGCGAAAAAAATCTTCTTTTTTTTTGCCGTTCCGACCCCATCCCCGTTCCCTAACTTTTGTCGTCCCGTCCCCATCCCCGTTCCCGACCCCGACCCCGACCCGTCGTTACATGTTACTATGATGGAGAGTGGGGAAGAAGAGAGAAGGAAATGGGGAGACTTCCAAGGAAAGCGCATTAATCATTTGCTTCCCCTCCATGGAAGCAAAGAAGGATTTCTTGAAGAAGCGTCCTACACTAAAGAAGACAGGGATATTCCTTGGGGACGACCTCACACTCTCACAGCTTGCTCATATGCAAGAAGTTATGCATGAGATAAGGACGGCGTGAGAGAAAGGGAAATTGGCCTTCTATAGAGACGGACGAGTGGTTATTATGGAGAGGTGCTCCGCATGACGGCGCGAGACCTATGGGACCACACTCAAAGTTGCTACTTGGAATTGTAATGGATCTCTACACCTTGATGTGGGTGCTTTTGAGGATAGTTTCACTAGGAGAGACATCATCTTCTAATATGAGACACATCAGGCCCCTGGGCAGTCTATGCCACATGTCAATGGAGGCGTTGGTTAGATTTCGGGGTGCTTGCCATCGTGGCAACCGCACCCCAGCCGCTCTCCAATCACCCGTTACGGGCTACTGCCAGTTGACCAAAATGATGGTCAACACGGAGCTCACACGGCATTGAACCCAGCTCTTGGGCGCCCCTATGCTGGTGCTCTACCACTTCACCTACACGCACGCACATGTCTTCGATGGGTGAGCAGCAAATGATAAGCTTGAACAATGTGCTGCCTCCACAAAAACCAGCGTGACCGGCTTTGCCGGTCACCTACACCTACACGAGGGCAAGCACCCCGATGCTTAATTATTGCCATCAGCGGATACAAATGGGAGACAGCTTGCAACCAGGAAACTTGATCAGAGCAAAGAGGACGAGGCTCAGGGAGAGTGGCAGTCTTATTCAAGGAGAAGTTGCAACCACTGATACATATAGCCCGCGAGGATGAGCAGGCTAGACTGAGGGTAGAGACATGCAGATACCTCTACATTTCTATTTGCTACTTTCCTCCGAGTACGTCAGTATATGCACCACCTACAGGAAAGTCCCCCTTTTCTATTTTGAATGATGACATAAGGGAGTTCTCTAGGGATGGTGACATTATCATCCTGGGGGACTTCAATGCTAGGACTACCCATCATCAAATAGTATTTTATGATACTTCAGAGATGTTGAGAGAGCTGGATGTTGCAGAGATGGGCCTATCTAGAATATCACAAGATGTGGAGCATATTGAGTATGGACGGCACTTGATAGACATGGGGACTGCACATGGATTGGCCATTTTGAATGGCCTACATAGATTTCCTCCTATGGGAGGTTTTACATGCTTTCCACACAAACATGGAGCCAGCACAGTGGATTATATCATGGCACAGCCGAGCTCTATCTCAAGTATCTAGGACCTCACAGTTGGACCTAGACCTGTTGGTGTGGCAGTAAGTCATGCCCTTGTGTCGATGACCATCTCCAGTTTAGTGTAGCACACATACCACAAATAGCAGCCCCTACTCGCTACACCTTTACACGGGAGACGGACTCTGTCTACATAGATGGGATCTACAGATGCATGTGCATTGAGGAGTCAGGGCGACCTCTCGAAGAGCTTACTACTATACTGATACAAACATTGCATGATGCAGCAGCAGAGGCATACCAACACACCCAGCCTGAGAAAAACGACGTTCTGGGAGCATGCCCCAAAACGGCTGGTATAATGAGAGGAGTGCGCGAGACGAGAGCCAGGCTTCAGAGGGAGGTTCTTTTGGGGGACATCACTCATAGACAGTCACAGATTGCCTTATGACACCTAGTGTGGCGGAAGAAGCGGGCACTTTTTGCTCGATTAGAGCAGGATCTATATCAACTATTATTGAGCCACGACTCTAGTGAGGCATGGCGACTCTTTCATGAGCACTCCTCCCCTTCTGCCATTACTTCTACAAAGGCATGGGGCAGTATGCGTCATCTCTGTACACAGTTCTTGGACAGCCGCCTCTTCCTGACCCCCCCGAGCTATGCCCACATGCATGTGCTTTTTTCACCGCTGAGATGGTGAAGAAGGCCATTGATAGGATGAGGACTGGGAGAGCATATGATCATGATGGCTTAGTGGCTGAGCATTTTATACATGCCAAGGATCTGCTCGCAGAGCTTCTAGCAGTGATGTTCAACCGTGCCATGTGTGAGGGTTTGCCTGATACTTGGAGTTTATCTATTATTGTACCTATCTTCAAATCAGGAGACCCTATGGAGCTTGGGAATTATCGCACTATCATGATTGAAAACACAATGGCACGGTTGTACGCATCCATTCTTGAGCAGCAGCTCAGTAGAAGGTAGAGAGGGAGAGTATACGCGCAACCGGGCAGGCAGGGTTCAAGAGAGATTTTTCTACTCTTGTCCACATTCTGACACTCAGAGCCATTATTGAGGAGGGCAGATCACATGGGAGATGGATCTATTGTAGCTTTGTGGACTTCCGCAAAGCATTTGACATAGTGCCTAGAGCTAGATTGATGCGTAGACTACAGGAAATGGGAGTACCCAAAGAGCTGATTTGGAAGATTATGGCATTATATAGATCAGTAGTGGGGCATGTACGCACTCTAGAGGGTTATCTACATTAGTTCACTCCACTATCGAGGTGAAGCAGGGCTGCCCGCTCTCTCCTACTCTATTTGATATGTATGTGGATGAGGTTTTTGACTATATTGAGAGAGAGGGTTATAGAGGTGCACACTTGGCTGGGACATGGATTCCACTATTGTTATATGCTGATGATATTGTGTTGATCTCTGACTCTCCGGAGGGGATGCAACGTCACTTGGATGCTTTGCATAGCTTTGCTCACGACAGTGGTCTGTCTGTCAACCTTGGTAAAACCAAGGTTATGGTATTTAACACATAGTTACAGGGGACCGGGGGGACGGGCCCTAGGGCCAGGGGACGGCCGTAACCGGGCCGGGGACGGAAGGGGACGCCTTGGGACGGTCGGATCTCTGGCCGGACGGGCGGGTCGCAGGGGGACAGACGGGGACAGCCGGGAACGGCAGCTTTCAGGCGGGGTTAAAGTAGCCGTTTATGACCGTTTTAAACGGCTGTTTGCAACCCAACTGCCACATTTTGGGGGGCCTTGGCCCTTGGGAGGCTATAAAAGCCCCCTTGGGCCTCTTAATACTTATTCCAATTTCCCTCAAGCTCAAGCTCTCCTCTCTACTCAATGCTCAAGCCTCATAGCCTCATTGCTCAAGGCTCAAGCATGACCATTGACTACTCTACACTCTACCCTTGAAAGTTGAGTTTCCACTCTCAAGTCTCTCCCTCTTCTACCCACTTTGAAGCTCTCCTCTCCCTCTTCTACCCACTTTGAAGCTCTCCTCTACTCTCTCTCCACACAAGCTCTCCTCTAACTCCTCCAACTTCTAAGCTCTACTCTCTCGAGTCTCTCCACCATCATGTCATCTCAAGCCAACTCCACTTCTCAAGCCGGTTCTTCCCGAAGGAGGCCCGCCGTGCAAACGTGGTCGTGGTGGGATGAAGTCGACTTTAGCACGCGTGGCAAAGGTGGCGGTGCAAGACCATGGACATGCAAGCTATGCCCATACAAGAGAACGGGTGGTTCAAACAAAGTACGAGCCCATCTTCTTCATGAACCCGGTCACGAGGCGAAGGTTTGCCCTCATGTAGCTCCCGAGAAGAGGTTGGATCTTCTTGAGAAGCTCACGGTGTATGAGGTTGCAGAAGCGGCCAAGAGGGGCCGTTTTGTTGCCGTTGATCCCTCCGCCACGGCGACACCACGAGAGCAAAGGGAAGCCAACCTTGACGACATCTCTCGAAGCTTCAAGAGCCATGCATCTACACCGTCCTCTTCCGTTCCGCATCGCCAAAGCACTCTCAACGAAAATTGGAATCCTAAATTGAAGGAAGAGGTGGATAGGTCGGTTGCCCGATTCTTCTTCCACGACCACATTGCCTTCCATGCTTCGCGGTGAGTTTCCCTTGGCATATGCACATTGCAATCTTCCATTTTGTATTCCTAATGGGTTATAACTTCTCGACTCTCGACTCTCCATACTAACACAACATGCTCTATTTTGTGTGGATAGGTCTCCATACTTTCGAACCATGGTTACGAAAATAGGGGAATATGGCTCCTCTTATGTGCCACCTTCGTCGGAGAGGCTTTGCACCACCCTCCTTGACAAAGAGAAGCTTGCCGTGGAGCAAGCGGCCCAAGCAACAAAGGATTTGCGGGAGACCGATGGCGTCTCTCTCCTTGTAGATGGATGGAGCGACACCCGCAAGCGGTCCATCCACGGGGTGGTGGCCTACTCTTGGGGGGAGATGTACTTTGTGGAGTCACATGATGCATCCGATAGTGGCAAGGCCGCCGAGATGCTTGCTGCGGAGTGGACAAGCACCATAGAGATCACCGGCCCGGAGAATGTCCTTTGTATGGTTGCAGATGGAGAGGCGTCAAATAGGGCAGCCGGAGCTATCATTGAGGGCATGTATCCCAACATCCATGTCACATTTTGCATGGCGCATTGCCTCAATAACCTCCTCAAGGACATAGGGAACTTGTCATGGATTTCACCCACCATTGGTGACGCCTCTCGAATTGTCTCCTTCGTGCTCAACCATCAAAAAGTGCGCCATGAATTCTCAAAGAGGAGCCAGTTGTCCTTGCTCAAATATTCACAGACAAGATTTGCATTCAATTGGCTTATGCTAGGCCGCTTGTCTACATGTGGCGGAGCCTTAAGGGGCCTCTTTCTCATGATGAGTTCCAGGCCATGCCGGAGTCTACATTAGCAGTAGGATTGAAATGCCGAGAATGGGCAGACGAGGCCGCTTGGTGGGAGGAGGTGAAGACTCTTGACGCCATGGTCAAGCCTATTCTACACCTACTTCGAGTGGTTGATGGCTTGCAGCCATGCATTGGCAAAGTCTACGAAGCCATGGATCGGATAATAGAGGCACTTGAGAAGCTTGTGCCTGACCCTGTTCAATATGCGGAGATTCATGGCTTGTGTGAGTCGAGGTGGAATGGATACTACTCTCCACTTCATGCAGCAGCTTATGTGCTTGACCCTGAGTTTCAAGGAAGGCGTCAAGAGACCGACAAGGAGGTGAGCAAAGGATGGCGGCTTGCATTGGAGCGCCTTGAGCCTAGCAGTGACATTAGGCGCAAGATTAGAGACGAGCTACTCAACTACAGGCAAAAGAAGGGCTCCTATGGATGTGTAGATGCATAGCTTGATCGCAACAAGATTGGCTCGGTTTTGTGGTGGGAGGACTATGGAGGAGATGGCCCACATTTGCAGCGCTTGGCTATTCGTGTCCTTTGCCAAGCATGTACCACTAGTTGCTTGGAGCAACTATGGAGTGTGTACAGCCACATTGCCTCTAAGAAGAGGAATCGCCTTGGGGTTCAGAGGGCCAATGATTTGGTGTTTGTGAGCGCTAACTTGGGCATGCTTGCCAAGAGCGTCACACACAAGGCAGATCCTTTCACTGAGTGGGAGATGGCACAAGAGAATCCATCTATGGCCGATACTCTTTTGGAGGAGCTAGAGGAGGACTTCGAGCCTCAATGCGAGCCTCCCGAGCCCTCATACGTCGCTGACGACCTCGACTACGACGACGATATGGAGATTCAGCAGGCGAGCACTTCTTGAGTTTGATGATCATTGATCACTCGACTCTCGAGTCTAGACTCTTGAGTCTACGACTCTACCTACTACATAGCCTTTTGTACTTTTTGTTATCCTTGAGGCCTCAAGCTTGTCCTAAGTCCTTTAGGATTTTTGACTCTTGAGCCCTTGTGGCATGCACTTCTCATTTTGTATCCATCAATCATCGATGTTTTATTAGCACATTTCCGCCTATATGACTCGTGTTCTTTGGTCTCTTTAGTGTAAATTTATGGTCAAAGTGATGCTCTATGTGTGTGGCATGTGTGTAGGTCAAAAAATGCCAAAAAAAACTCTCTTTTTCTTTTTCCGTTCCGACCCCCGTCCCCGTTTCCGGACTTTTGCCGTCCCGTCCCCGTTCCCGACCCCGACCCGCCGTCCCATGTAACTATGGTTTAACACCACCCCACAGTGGGCCAGGACATCAGCACCCACATTCACATACGGCCATGAGACACTGGAGTATACAGATGCTTACACCTACCTTGGGTTGGTCTTTAGTGGACCAGCATTTTCATTGAGGAGAGCAACAGACACTAGACTGACTAGAGCACATGCAACATTGGGTGGATTATTGGAGAGGATGTGTTCACAGATTCAGTTTCAGGAGCCTTCGACAAAGCTCTGGCTTTTTGACACTCTAGTGGCTTCCACATTGCTCTATGGAGTTCAGATATGGGGGCCTTCATTGGACCATCACGGGAGGTCAGGTCGCACTGATGGATGGAGAGACATGGAGAAGCCTCTAGTATCTATGATCTCGCGGCTTATTAGAGCCGAGGCTTCAGTACCACATGACATTATTCGAGCAGAGCTAGCTGCCCTCCCACTAGTGGTTGAGGCGCTTACCATATCAGTCTCCTTTTTACACCGCATGTGGGATCTCCCCAGAGGCAAATATGCCCGCCTAGCACTTGAGTCCTCTCGACAGTTAGCTTTGTAGGGAGACACAACATGCTGGTATAGGGAGATGACATCATGGTTTCAGGTAGATGGGTTCAGCATGGACAAATTGCCCCCCTTCCAGTACTCATTGGATGCACCATCTCTGACTCTTACACAGTCCGAGGTCACCAGCCTCATCCGCCAAGACCTGACTTGGCTAGATACTAGGAGGACTTGGATACAGCGCGGACAAGAGTTCGGCACGAAGATGGCTTTCTATAGAGAGCATCTTCTCTAGCTTACTGAGGATGGTTTTGTGACGAGGCCCAAATACATGGACACCCACTTATCTCATGGGATACAATGTGCTATTGGCCAGATACGCACATCTTTACACCACCTTCGGATCGAGATTGGTAGATACAGCAGAGTACCAGCAGAGGCTGGGACATGTCCCCTATGTCACATGGACCCTGAGAAAGAGTTGCACTACACATGCCACTGCCCAGTTTACTATGAGATACGAGGCCACTTCCACTGCCAGTTCAGGGAGGGCTTTGCACCACTCTCTAGAATCATGGGGTATGAGGACCAGAGATGTCTAGGTCTGTTTTTGCTCGGCTGCACAGACACAGGGAGAGCCTGATGAGAGGCGAGGCTAGCCAGTCTCAGAGACGGATCACAGACTTCTTTAGAGTGGACACTTGGCAGCTAGAGGAGCGGCTACCACAGCAGAGCTCACAATGCACATTCTCCTCACACGAGACACATTGATCGATCGAGCGACCGAGCTAGGGAGATCTAGACGCCCTCGACTACGGGGGACTACACAGCATCAACGAAGGCGACATCAAAGGATTCCAATCACTTTGGCCCGACATGCACGACACCCGGTCAAACTATTGACCATGGAGATTGATCCGCCAACGACCGATGATGGATCGTCTATGATTTAGCTCTTTTGAGGATTGTACACCCTGCTCATCTCTAATCAGCCTTTGTATCAGATCTCACCCATTATAGTCCTACATGCACACCCACATTGTGTTGTATTATCCCCCAGTCACTACTTTCACCCCCCTACTCATATCCTACACAGTTCCAGTTGGCTGCTTAGTTCACATCTAGCAGTTAAGATTTTAGTTATTCACTTTACTTCATTTTATTTTTGTACCGAGACATTGTATTAGATCCACCAAGATTGTATCAGTTTGGTCTCAAAGGTCATTTTGGCCTTTTGAAGACGTTTAATAATACATTTCATTTCATTTCATCTCTCTCTCTCTCTCTCTCTCTCTCTCTCTCTCTCTCTCTCTCTCTCTCTATGTGTGTGTGTGTTTGTGTGAGTGTAACGACAACACACATGCCAATGGAAAAGAACACGTTTAGCTTATATCCCGAGAGAGAGAGAGAGAGAGAGAGAGAGAGAGTTGTAGACGAAGCTCATTGCAACGTGCAAATGATATGTAGCTCCTTAATAGATTACAAAAATAATTCATGAATGGTTAGTATAGTTAAAAGTTGTGGGCATAAGCACAAAGCCTTTATCCCGACCGACCGTTTGAACCTTCAATATAACGTATGACTAATACAAATTAAAGCCCACGCACATCTAAGATGAAGTTCATATTCTAACGTTTCAACTATGATCCTCAACCTTTCGGATGTGATTAACTTGAAACTTGGACTTACCAGCTAGTGTTTTGGAGATTTGCTCCCTGAAACCCAGCAAAGGTTACCGTGCTGCCATCCAATTTTGAGCCCTCCAAATTGATAAGCCTACAATCACAAGCTGCGAGAACAATATGACGTACCTCGTTCAAAAAGCTTCAGTTAAAAATATTTGTTTACTAACAGAACTGTTAAAACATATCCAGAAGTTAGTGAAATTCTTAATCTTATATGTGGATTGCTCATACATTCCATTCAGCAGACTTGGCACATACATGCACAGTACTTGGGACCAAGCATGCAGATAATTCCTCATCAGCTTCATAAAGACGTTTGCTTTCGCAGCCATAGTAGCACAATCGAGACGTTAATGATGCTGCAATCTAGCTAAAGTGCGAGATGGGTACCTGCAAAAACCGAGCCTGTCAGATCCTTTCCAGACAAGTTGGCACCCCGCATGTCCGCATGGTCATAGCTCTGTGTTTATAGCATAATGGGTGCTGATGAGAACAACCGTTATACGCACTTCTATGAAGGCTTCTGTGGCATGCTTTGATCAAGCTCTAATGATCAGGAGGCGTAGAGCTTACAAGAAAGTCTGCGCGTGAAGGGGCTGTGAGGAGGAGAGCGGAGAACGCGAGAGCTGCAGAAGCGCCCACAATGCGTTTCGCGAGAGATTGATTTGAGCAGCTGCATGGCGGAGACGAAGACGAGATGGTGCTCCGAGCTGCGACAAGTGGCAGGCGAGAGCACGCGCGGTGGTTATGAGCCTCCTTGTTTGCTCTCGGTATGCACAGAAGTAACGTCCCACTCAACGCGATCGCCATGATGAATTTGAGCCGAAGATAGGCTAGAAAGAGTGGAACTTGGAAGAGCAACCAATGTGGACGCGCACGTGAAGGTAGGATGGTCTTTCTGAAGTATAGTAGTAGGGCTAGAAATATACATTTTTCATAACCAAAGAAAATAAGGGCAAACTTGAAATTCTTCCCGTCTGCAGGTCAAAATTTGAAGCTTTTTCCGGTAATTACACTGAAACTTGTGAAAATTTCCCGATTTTCTTCCAGGTCAGCTCAACAACCGGCATTTTAGGATTTCAACCGATTAAAATAGTACACTCAACCCCGGTTTTTTTCTAACACTGCTCTATACTGGTTAGCATAGCACACTTGCAATCTTGAGCATATTGAGCCGGAACTACAATAGGACATCAGTCCATGTGTAGAAAGTGAAGGCAAGAATAGCACCTATTATCACTTGACTAGAGTGAAGCTTAAGCTATACTAGGTGGCCAACAACTTCCTAGCCACAAAAAGGTGTCGCCACATCTGCACACAACCCCTGTTGGATTAGGGTTTCAGGGATGCACACACAACTTAGAGAAGATGAAGAAGCTCAAGGCACACAACAGAGAGTATATTGCTTAGTGTGCAAAATAAAAAGATAAGTTAGCCCCCAGATGATGGGTGTATATACAATGCACGGGAAAAAAACGAGGTAATAAATGCCTCGACAGTTCTAAGTGTGTTCACACACATCACTACCACATATATGGCAACAACCCCCCCCCCCCCCCCCCCCCCCCCTGAGAGTGATACGGTGAATGAGAGTTGGCACATAGTGTTGAGGGTTTCCAAGAAAATCGAGCAAAGCCAATTTTCGAGCAAAAATGAGCAACAACAAAGAGAGCTGCACACACACACACACACACACACACAGAACTACATCACCCCGCACAACCAAAAATCAGCAAGCAACTTACAAAATTGGCACGCTTGTCACACCATTATCGTATCCAATTTAACATACTTAATCTCCCTACCCGGAGAAGGGGACGGTTAAGGAGCAAGCTCAATGAAACGAGCTTTGGAGCGAGCTTTTTTTTTTTCATCCCACCACCACTACCTCCCATTGCCGCCCCTTAGCAACCATCACCACCCACCACCCTAACCCAACACCGGTGGTTAGTGGTGCTAACTTACTACCACCATGTGTGTTACCATCTACATGTGGTAGTGATTTTCCCTCTTTAGGAGGTTTTTTCCCTCGAGCATTGTATATACACCCATCACTCTAGGGCTATCTATCTTTCCATTGCACACTAAGTAATACACTCTCTATTGTGTGCCTTGAGCTTCCTTCGTCTTCTCCAAGCTGTGTGTGTTTTCTGCAACCCTAATTCCAACAATTGGTATCAAAGCAGGTTGCATCCTCCCGGGCTTAGTA
This sequence comes from Adiantum capillus-veneris, assembly GCF_014529385.1. Lineage (NCBI taxonomy): Eukaryota > Viridiplantae > Streptophyta > Polypodiopsida > Polypodiales > Pteridaceae > Adiantum > Adiantum capillus-veneris. The sequence continues at coordinate 136,066,819 of NC_140931.1, read as the reverse complement.
GCCAGCTGCTCCAGTACACGCCTGCTCACTTTCTCCGATTTCAGTGAGCTTTGGCGAGCGTTCACAGGTCGACAAATACTTTGGAAGCACTCGTAGAGCTTGGTCTACTCAGATTTTCGATTTGGGCTCATTTCGGCCTCCGTTTCCACTACAGGCAGGTCTGCACAGGCAATTTCGTCATTTTGTGCAGAATTTCTGTCAGTGCCGTTTTCTGCATAACAGGTGCCTTATAGTCTTCTACGGTTTGTGCTATATAGCACGTGTTGTTCTCGCTCCGTTTCTCCTATTTTCGGGCAGTTTTCACATCAGGTGCAGCATTTACCATGGCTGACAACAACAACACAGATGTGTTCAAGATGTTTGCTGCTGAGGACATGTTGGATGGGGACATTTACCCTATGTGGGCTTATATGATGCAACACGTTCTTGTGTCAAAGGGCGTTTGGAATATTGTGCAGGGCATTGATGTACGTCCTGGTTCTGAGGATGTAGGCGATGTTGAGGATGTTGTAGGTCTTGCTGCAAGGATTGCTGTTGTTAGAGTTGTTTTGCCTACAGCAGAACAAGTTCATTGGGATGTTAAGGATGCGTAGGCTCATGCATTGATTGCGTTGTCTGTGAAGCGCACCATTGTTCCTCACATCCGTTCAGCAAAATCTGCAAAACAGGCTTGGGATATTTTGGCTGGTCTTTATGCAAGTCGAAATGAGGCTAAAATTGCTTTGCTACGTAAAGAGCTGGAGTCGAAGATTATGCATGAGGAAGATGATATGGACACTTTCCTTGCTAGTGTCAAGGATATCAATGAGCAACTTATTTATGTAGGTGAAGTCATTTCAGACAGTTCCCTTGTGCAAACTGTTCTTGATGCCTTACTAGATTCTTACCAGACTTTTGCTAGTACTTGGAGACTTATGACGCAAGGAAATCCTGAAGTTGTCAAGTTTGATGCATTATGCACATTGATGTTGCAAGAGTCACTTTCTAGAAAAAACAGGACTAGGCAGCGTGCAGTTGAACAGGCTTTTATTGCTTCTCAAAGAAAGGGTGGTAACAACAATGCAGCCACTTCTTATGGTTCTGCTGCAAGTGGCAAAACTTCTGTTCCTAATGCTTCTGCTGGCAGCAATTCGTATGGAAATTTTGGTGATAAGGGCAAAAAGAAGATGCGTTGCCATTATTGTAAAGCTAATGATCACTTGATCAAGTCGTGTCCTAAGTTGAAGGCCAAAGAGGCTAAGAAGAAAGAGGGTGGTTCCACTGCAAATGCTGGTTCCACTACAAATGCAGCCATTGTTGAGTCTTCTGTGAAAGGAGACTGTAATGCTGATGTTGATGCAGAATGGGCTTTTATTGCAGAGTGCACTTACAATCCTGCTGTCCATGATGTATGCTTGTCAGTTGCTGCAGATTCACATGTGTGGTATTTCAACAGTGGTGCTACAAAGCACATTACCTCACATCGTGAGTTGTTTACCTCTCTCGAGTCTGTCCCTCATGGGAATTCAGTCACTTGTGCCAACAATGCCTCTTATCCAGTTCAGGGAGTTGGAAAGATTGTGCTTACTGCTGCTAATGGCAGTTCTTTCACACTTGTTGATGCACTTTATGTACCTGGGATCAAGAAGAATCTCTTATCTGTATCCGCACTTGCTAGACTTAGACTTGTAGTCAAATTTGTGGATGATAGATGTACAGTTCATGATCTCAGTTTTGGTGATGAAATTGTTGCATCTGGCCTTTTGTGCCATGGGCTGTATAAGCTCACTTTGTATGACAAGTGTGGACAAAATTTTGTAAATGTTGTTGCAGATTCAAGGGCTATTTTAGATGCAAAACTTTGGCATGCACGTTTTGGTCATCTGAATTTTGCCAGTTTGCTGCATTTGCAGAAATCTGATATGGTTGCTTCTTTGCCGCCTCTTGAAGCACCTGTCAAACATGTTTGTGAAGGCTGTATTTTGGGTAAGATGCAGCGTTCTAAGTTTCCAAAGGATGGTTTAGTTCGGGCCACATGCAAGTTGCAGCTTGTGCATAGTGATGTTTGTGGGCCCATGCAAACTCCGTCCTTGGGCAATTACCTGTACTTCGTGACTTTCATTGATGATTACTCCAGGCATGCATGGGTATTTCCGCTTAAAGCAAAGTCCAAAGTTTTTATGTGATTCAAACAATTTCTGGCTATGGTTGAAAATGTCTCGAAATGTACTATGGGCACCCTCCGTTCCAATCGAGGGGGGGAGTATATGTCTCACAAATTTAATGCATTTCTGGCTAGTCGTGGGATAAAACACCAATGTACAGTGCCTTATACACCTCAGCAAAATGGTTTTGCTGAGAGGAAAAACATGTCACTGACGGAAATGGCACGATGTATGGTCAAAAGTCAAGCTTTGCCGCATTCTTTTTGGCTTGAGGCCATCATGTGTGCCACTTATGTACTTAACAGGTGTCCTACGAAAGCTTTGCAGTCTATTACTCCATATGAAGCATGGCATGATAGAAAGCCTTCTATTGAGCACATGCGTGTTTTTGGCTGTTTGGCATATGCTTTGGTGCCACAAGTGTAGCACAGAAAACTCGATGATAAGGCTGTCAAATGTATTTTTGTTGGTTATAGTGCTGAAAGCAAAGGTTACAGGTTGTATCATCCACAAAAAAAACGTATTCTGGTTTCTCGGGATGTAGTGTTTGTGGAAGATTCTGTTCAGCCCTTGCTGTCATGTACTAGAGACAGTAATGTAAGCTCACAGGACATTTATGACACTTTGTTGCCTCTTTTCAGTGGTGGAAATACGAATGTAAGTTCCATTGAGGCAAATGTACAGCCTATGGGGGTTTCTGAAAATGTTCTAGATCAGCCTATTACTGATGCAGATGTACATGATGTACTTGATGAGGAAAGGGCTGAAAATGAGCAGGCTAGAGGTATGCCAAAATGGCTGGTGCACACTTTGCGTGACAGTAAATTGGATGCACCTTTGTCTAGTCGTACTCGTTCAAGCTCTCGCCATGCATCTTATGCATCAGATTGTTATGCTTTGGTTGTGTCTAGCTTACATGATGTTGAGGAGCCTCTGTCTTTTGATGAAGCACAGAATTAAGAAAATTGGATGGCTACCATGCAATCAGAATATGATGCACTTATAGAAAATGACACATGGACTTTATGTGATTTGCCTCCTGGAAAAAAGGCCATTGGTACGAAGTGGGTTTACAAGTTGAAACGCAAGCCGAATGGTGAAATCAATCACCATAAGGCTTGACTTGTTGCAAAGGGTTATGCACAGCAAAAAGGCATTGATTATGAAGAGACTTTTGCTCCCACTTGTCGTATGACTACTGTGCGTTTTCTATGTGCATTGGCAGCTCATTTTGGTTGGGATGTACATCAATCAGACATTGTTACTGCTTTCTTAAATGGTGACATATTTGAGGAAGTTTATGTAATGCAGCCTTGCGGTTTTGTCATAAAAGGACATGAGGACAAAGTGTGCAGATGTAAAAAGGATTTGTATGGGTTGAAGCAATCTCCTCGTGCTTGGTATGAGAAAGCTGGCACTCATTTGGTCAAACAAGGTTTTCGTAACAGTCCAACAGAAAGCACATTGTAAGTAAAGCGTGAGGGTGATGTACTTCTCATTGTGGTTCTTTATGTTGATGATTTGCTGATCACTGGACCAAATGAGAGACATATTGATGAATTTAAGACTGATTTGAATGCTACTTTCAACATGAAAGATTTGGGGCTGTTGCATCATTACTTGGGTATAAAGTTTAAGTAGTGTGATGGTGGTATTACCTTGTGTCAGAAAAGTTACATAGAGACTTTGCTATGTAAGTTTGGACTTGAGGATTGCAAACCTATTGCCACTCCCATGGAAACAGGTTTGAAGTTGAGTCTACATGATGCTGTCGATCTTGCTGATGTCACTCTTTATCAAACTGTTGTTGGCTGCCTCATTTATGTATGCAACACGAGGCCGGATATTCAGTTTGCAGTCTCACAGGTCAGCAGATTTATAAATAGCCCAGGGTCTAAGCATTGGCAGGCTATCAAGAGGATTTTTCGCTACCTTAGTGGCACTTTACATCTTGGCTTGTTTTATCCCAAGGGGGGATCATTGCCGCCATACTTACATGCTTTTTCGGACTCAGATTGGGCTAGTTGTTTTGACACGAGAGTGTCCACAAGTGGTTTTTGTTTCTTGCTTGGGAGTTCATGTATATCATGGTTGAGCAAGAAGCAACCTACTGTGGCCACTTCGAGTTGTGAGGCTGAGTACAGGGCAATCTTCACAGCTACGGTTGAGTGTGTATGGCTCAGACGCCTTATGGCTGATTTGGGTGTTGGACAGGACACTGCCAACACTATCTACACTGACAGTCAGAGCGCATTGGCAGTTGCGAGGAACCCAGTTTTTCATGCTCGCACAAAGCACATTGAGGTGCATTACCACTATGTCAGGGAGAGGCTCTCAGCAAGAGAGATCAACTTGGCTTATGTGCCAACACAGGACAACCTTGCAGATCTTTTCACAAAGGCATTGTCTCGTGAGAAGCTTGAAGCTTTCCGCAAAGCTTTGGGCTTACTCCCCTTTGTGGACTGATCATGTCCTCAGGGCATGGCACTTCCCTTTACTCATGTGCCAGCTCTCGTTCACCGCATAACTCCAGGGGGGTTTTGTTACCATATACATGTGGTAGTGACGTGTGTGAACACATTAGGACCGCCGGGGCATTTTTTCCCTCTTTAGGAGGTTTTTTCCCCCGAGCACTGCATATACGCCCATCACTCTAGGGCTATCTATCTTTCCATTGCACACTAAGTAATACACTCTCTAGTGTGTGCCTTGAGCTTCCTTCGTCTTCTCCAAACTGTGTGTGTTTCTCTGCAACCCTAATTCCAACAATGTGCCACCCCTACTCCTACCACCACCGCCCATTGCCACCCCTCCCTCCAGTGGAGTAGCCAAGGACCTCCTCTCTCTCTCTCTCTCTCTCTCTCTCTCTCTCTCTCTCTCTCTCCTCTCTCTCTCTCTCTCTCTCTCTCTCTCTCCTTCCACCCCTCTCTCGTGTTGTCTTCCCTCTATGCATGTGTCTCTCTCTCGCCCGCCACCCCTCTCTCTCTCGTTGTCTCCTCTCTCTCTCTCTCTCTCTCTCTCTCTCTCTCTCTCTCTCTCCTCTCTCTCTCTCTCTCTCTCACCCACCTCTTTCCTCTCTCTGGCCCCCACCTCTTGCTCTACGTCCGCCCCTCCCTCTTCCCTAGCTCCGATCCTCCCCCCCCCCCCCCCCCCCCCCCCCTCTCTCTCTCTCTCTCTCTCTCTCTCTCTCTCTATATATATATATATATATATATATATATATATATATATATATATATATATATATATATATATATATATATATATATATATATATATACACACACACACACACACACACACACACACACACACACACACACACACACACACGTCCTCCTATCTTGCTCCCCCCCCCCCCCCCCCCTCCCTCTCTCTCTATCTCTATCTCTATCTCTATGCCCCCCTCCATTTGCCACCCCTCTCCCCACCCCCTATTCCCTTTCTCTCTCTTTACTCCCACCACATCACCCCTCGAGTCCCTCCAACCCTAGAGAGAAATGAAACGAAATGGAATGAATTGTTATATTAGCTAAAATGGAATGAAATGCTATATTAAGAATTTTCATATGGTAAAAATGACATATGAGACCAAACTGATACAATCTTGGTGGATATAATACAATGCATTGGTACAAAGAAAAATGAGAGAGAAAGAGAGGGGAGGAGAGAGAGAGAGAGAGAAAGAGAGGGAAGGGAGGGGCCAGCGGGGGAGGGAGAGGTAGATAGATAGATTTTATATCGTCCTCGGACGTCAAATATGACGTATGGGACCAAAATTACATGTGATGTAGTATTTGTGTCGCTAATGAGTGATTCTTGATAGTCCAAAATTGTGGTGATGAGAGTTGCCATGGAGAGCCCACACTATGGCTGGGAGAGGAAAGTGTGTAGGTCTAGGTCATGGCTGAAAATGTGAAGGAAGTAAGTTTGCATGTGACCAAAAGCTGAGCACTCTAGAAGTGTGTGGTATTCAGACTCTCGAACTTGAAGTGAAAGAGGGGGAGGGGGGAAGATTGTGAGAGGGGGAGAGTGGAGTGTAGTTTTTTTTTAAAAAAAGGGAAAGAAAGGGAGTGCAAGGGGTGCTTAGGCCCAAAAAAAAAAAAACCATCCAAAGCAATAATAGCGGGATGGCCTTTTTTGTTTTTTTGGGGCCTAAGCACCCCTTGCACTCCCTTTCTTTCCCTTTTTTTAAAAAAAAACTACACTCCACTCTCCCCCTCTCACAATCCCCCCCCCTCTCGTGTGCCCAACCCTGCCCTTCCCTTGCGGACCCCTCTCCCCCCTGCTCTCTCTCTCTCTCTCTCTCTCTCTCTCTCTCTCTCTCTCATTTTATTTTGTACCTAGACATTGTATTAGTTCCACCAAGAATGTATCACTTTGGTCGCATAGGTCATTCTGGCCTTTTGAAGACAGTTAACATAGCATTTCATTTCATTTCTCATTGGGATTGGAGGGACTCAATCGACAGTGTGACAAGAGGCAAAGAAGAAAAAAGGAAGATGCAGTGGGAGAGAGATCAATAAGGGAGAGAGAGAGAGAGAGAGAGAAGGGGGCAAAAAAATTGTGAGGGAGAGAGGTGGTGTATTGTTTTTTTTTTAAAAGAAAGACGGGCTCACCCCCTGTACAACCCCCCCCCCCCCCCCCGGCGCTCCCTCTCTTTCTCTCTCCCAGTCTCCTACTCTCTCTCCACCTACCACCCCTCTTCTCTTTATCTCTCTCTCCCTCCCAATGCCCTCCCTCCCTCTTCCCCTCCCGCTATCACTCTCTCTTTCTCTCCCCCTCTCTCCCTCTTTCACAAAGAAGGGAGGCACTAGAGATACTGCTAGTGCTTTGTTTTTTTTAAATAGCTCTCTCCACCCTCTCTCTCTACCCTTGCCACCCTTCCCTCTCGTCCTTGTGTGTGTGTGTGTGTGTGTGTGTGTGAGAGAGAGAGAGAGAGAGAGAGGGGGGGGGGGGGGGGGGGGGGGGGGGGGGGGGGGGGGGGGGGGGGAGGGGGTGGAAGGAGGAGACAACAAGAGAGAGGGGTGGCGGGCGAGAGAGAGACACACGCACAGAGGGAAGATAGCACGAGAGAGGGGTGGGGGAGAGAGAGAGAGAGAGAGAGAGAGAGAGAGAGAGAGAGAGAGAGAGAGAGGATAGGGAGAGGGGTTATAGAGTGACTAAGAAGAGAGAGAGGAAGAAGGGAGTAGGAGATAGGAAGACTTTAGGGAAGGGATGGTGGTTTCTAAAGGAGGAGCTGGAGGAAGGGAATGTGGTTAGAGGAGTAGATGGAGAGAGGAGGTGGAGGAGAGGAAGGATTTTGGAGGAGGAGGCTGAGGAGGAGGAGGAAGCACATGGGCGGCAAGATGAGGAAGGGGAGGTAGGGAGGGCGGCACTCAAAAAAAAAAAAGCTCACTCCGTTGAGCTCGCTCGAAGACCTAACTCCCCGGAGAATAAAGAGGAATCTCATTGTTTTGGGTTACTCATTAGCAAACCTTTACTTTAAGACTTGTCACAAGGCCAAGAAACCACTTCATGTCACAAAATACATAACCTTCACATTCAGTCTCCAAAGTTATGCGGCACTATCCTCTAGTTGTACGGGCGATCTATCACGTCGTGATGTAGCATTTGGAGTCGAGATTCTCTCGGAGACATTAAAGAGATTATTGGATATCATCCCATCAAGCTAGTTTGAGCACTAGCTAACGTGAGTTTACTCCACACAACACCCATATCTTTGTTATTGATGCAAAATGATGAACTTTTGTTTACCATGTTGAGATGCACTTGAATGATAGTACCTTTTTTGGAAAAGGCACTGGCATAAGAACTTGAACTCTTTTTACCACAATTGTATAAGAATCCATCAACATCCAATCTCCAACTCCATCCTATATCTCGATTTGCCCATACAAAACCCAATTTGAAGCTGATCACATGGTTCATAAATAGTTGCAAAATAGCTATATCTTAGTGTTCAAACATGCATTGCACCTTGCAAAGCTGTGAAATTCTAAACTCAAGGAAGCAATCATGGGTGGGCTTAGAGTTACATCTATTGTAATGCATACCATGAGCAAGCTCATCCTATCTATCTGAATGTGGCATGTGAAGCGCTTTAAGTTTGTAATCTGTGAGTAACATTGAAGGAGAATATGTTGTAGAAGAAGCAGTCAACACCCAAACCAACTCCATCTTATATCTCCCAGCACACACATTTCGCATTCAAAATATGTGAATGGGGATTTGCACATGCAAAACCCAATTCAATGCTCATCACATGGTTCATAAATAGTTGCAAAAAACTCTATCAAACAATGTTCAAACACGAATTGCACCTTACAAAGCCATGCAATTCTAAACTTGAGGAGGCAATAGTGTAATGCATACCATGAGCAAGCTTATCCCATAGTGAATGTGGCATATGAAATTCTTTAAGTTTCTAGTTGTGAGTAATGCTCAGAGGTTCAATCAATCTACACAATACTTTGTGAAGGCATCTATGCAAAGTTGAGAGGATCTTGTGTGAGTGTTGGGAGAAGGGGAAACTGGCTGCTTAAAACAATTCAACACTTGCTCACAAACATCACCATCAACCTATCAACCTCTTTCTCCAATTTCCAAGCACACACACCTAGACTATGACACACACACACACACGCACACTCTAAGAGCATAGAATTGACAGACAAGTTGTAAAGGGTGTAAGAACATGGAAGAAAAGATGTAGACTTAATTAAGGAGTACACAACAAACACATAATAGCCTAAGAGAGGGGATGGGAAATTGAGAGCATCTACACAAGAAAGGCCTTAAAGATAGCAGCCCCAAACTCCACGATACCTTTTGTGGAGTTTGATATTTGATATTTGATTTATTATTGGTGCCAAAAATTGGAGGCCCCTCTTTTACACTTTAGTCCCACTTTAGTTATGAGTGGTACACACTACTTATTGCATGACCCTCTTAGGGTGAATTCTCACTGTCCTATTTACAAAGCAGTCGTATCTAAAATATTGTGCTAGGATAAAATGACTAAGAGAATTATTATTTGCCGGTGCCTCCTCGTCAACTCCTAGAGTTCTAATTTACAAACCATCATACACTCACTGTTCGTAAAATTCAAATAAACAACACATAATTAACCATTAAGCTAGCTATCCCAATTGCAGTTAACCACATGCAGTAGGAGAGTGCCCAGTCTCGTAACATCCCTCCCACCAAGGATAGCAATTGTTCTCAGTTGCTCACTAAAGAATCAATTGGACCGTGAGTGATGGAAAGTATGGAGAAGGTCTGGGAAGTTGCAACAAAAAAAAAATCAGGCATCCATTTGGCATCCTCTCGAGGGTGGCCTTTGAAGGTCAAAAGATAGCAGTTATTAATCATTCCAGTGCATGTGGTGGTAGTCTCGTGATCAACTATTTGTGCAGGGATGAGTTGTTCTTCTTGGTCCACAAGTGAAGGTGGATCCTCATAAATATGATGTGTAGGTAGGGATCCTCTGAAAGGTCTTAAAAGACTAATGTGGGAAGCATTGTGAATGTGCCAATGAGAAGGTAGGTCTAAATGAAATGAAGCATCATTGATCACAACAAAAATTTTGAAAGGACTGTAAAACGAGGAGCAAGTTTAACAAAAACATTAGTATCAACATTTGATCCTTCATTTTTCAATGTGAAGCATAGCATACTAACAAGCACCACAAGGCACACCAATTCAAAGAAGGTGATTATGTTTAGTGTAAAGTTCTTGTGAGTGTTTAATGTTGACAGAATGCACACTTACATCAATATCATGAAAATTAGCAGTAAAATCATCAGCGGTAGGCACAATATTGGAAAGACCTGATAGAGGAGTAGGAAGAGAATGACCATAAAGTATTTCAAATAGAGATTTACATGTGGCAGTGTGAGTGGTGTTGTTATATGCAAATTGTAGAATATGCAAGTAATCATCCCATTTCTTGGGTTGAGAAGAAACATAAGCTTTTAACAAGTCAATGATAGTGCAATTAGTGACTTTGGTTTGACCATTAGACTCAAGATGGAATACAGAAGTAAAATCAAGTGTGGTTCCAAGATTTTCAAAAACAGTAGTCCAAAAAGCACTACAAAATTTGGAATCTCAATCAAATATGATAACTTTAGGTAAACCATATTGTGGAAAGACAGCTTTAAGAAATAGAAGTGCAACTTGATGTGCTGTGAGTGTTTTCTTACAAGGAATGAAGTATGCTTGTTTAGAAAAATGGTCAATGACAATCCAAATCATATCATGCTTGTGAACAATGAGTGAAAATCTAGTGACAAAATCCATTGAAATATGTTCCCAAGGTTTTTCAGGAATAAGGAGAGGGTGTAAAAGTCTCAATTTCTTACATGTTGCTGCTTCGACCTTTTGACAAATCAAACAAGTTGAAACATATTGTTTAACATCAATTTTCATCGTAGGCCAATGGAAATCATGACATAAGTTTTGAAAAGTAGCAGTAAATCCTCTATGTCTAGCATAGGGTGGTTTGTGCAACTCTTCAGTGTTGATCAATGTACAAAAAGGTTTACTTGCACACAGTTTTGTTTGAAATAAAGAAAGTTTTCTTGTATAGTGTATTCCAAAAATGTGTGCACATAGTTGTTAATCATATGCAACCATGTGGTTTTGAAATCATCAGCTTGTGCATAAGTGACAGGCATTGAATCAAATGAAGTACCCATAATGGTTGATAGACTATTAAGAGAGGGTCTTCGGCTCAAAGCATCAGCTACAACATTCTCTTTACCAGGTTGGTATTGAATGTTGGGTTGAAAATTTTGAATGAAGACAACCCACTTAATATGTTTATCATCTATTAAGGGTTGAGAGAGTAAATACTTGATACTTTGTTGATCAATTTTGATGATTACATCAACACCCATTAAATAGTGTTTCCAAATTTTCAAAGCATGTACCACAACAGTCAACTCTTTGTCATATGTACTAAATTTTGCTTCAAACGGTTTAAACTTACGACTTTAAAATGTAAGTTGATGGTTATCTTGCATAAGGCTGCACCGATACCTTTTCCACTAGCATTAGTGACTACGACAAAGAATGGTCTATCAAAATCAGGTAATTGCAGTATTGGTGCATTTATCAAAGCATTCTTGAGTGCATTAAAGGAACTTTCTTGCAAATCAGACCATACATAATGAGAATTTTTCTTTAACAGGAGAGTGAGGTAATGAGATTTGTAAGCAAAGTTATCTACAAACTTCCTGTAATAACTGCGTAGACCAATAAAAGAACAAAGTTCATGCAAATTTTTGGATCTAAACCATGATTGAATGGCTTCAACTTTCTTAGGGTCTACATGTATTCCCTTGCATGATACAATGTGTCCCAAATATTCAATTTCAGATTGGAAAAGTGAACTCTTTTTAGGATTCAGATACAAGTGGTTGTGTGCAAGCAGTTCAAATACACGTGTTAAGTGCTCTTTATGTTCTTGTTCTGATTCACTGAATACAAGAATGTCATCAAAGAATACAATCACAAAATCTTGATGGTCAATAAAAATTATGTTCATCATGCGTGTGAATGTGGGCCATGCATTCGTTAGACCAAATGGCATGACAAGAATTTCATAATGTCCCGTTTGTGTTCTGAAAGCAGTTTTGTAGACATCTTGATCAAACATTTTGACTTGATGATACCCTAATTTGAGGTCAATTTTGCTAAAGATGTTTGCCCCATTTAGTTTGTCTAATAGATCATCCACTCTAGGAATAGGAAACCTATTCTTGATGGTGATCTTTTTTAAAGCCATGTAGTCAATACACATACGAAAAGTCCCATTTTTCTTCTTAACAAGAAGTAATGGAGCTCCGTATAGTGAACTACTAGGTCTGTTAAGTCCTCGATCAAGCAAGTCAGCGGTTTGAGTTTGTATCTCCCTGTGTGTAGTTGGATTTACATGATAAGGTGTTTTACAAGGAGGTTCACTACCCGATATAATACCTATTTTGTGGTCTTCTGGGCGTGAAGGTGGTATTCCATGTGGTAGATCATGCATGAAACAATTCTAAAATTGTGAGAGAAAATCATCATGTGAGGTTTCGGTTTCAACGGAAATTTGATTTACCAACACCGGATATGTTTTTTCCTTGTTTTTGAATGGCTCTTTTGGCTTGAGTGTGAGAGAGAAGTGGAAATTTTTGATGAGCTAGTGTTGCTTGGATGGAAAAAAAAATTATTATTATGAGTGAGAGACATGGTACGTGTTTTATAATTAATTAACGGATCAAATTCATGACAAAATGGCATTCCCAAGATCATATCAAGACCATGCAATGGTGCTACTAAAAATGTACGTGCTTGTGTAAATTCACCAATGAAAACTTCAATGGTGACTTGGGTTTTGCAATTAAAATGTTGATTATTAAAAACAACTTTGACTTCATGAGGTGAAGAAATTTGAGAGAGCGAGAGAGTTGTTGTGCCAATCATGCAGAAATAAAATCATGGCTACTGCCATCATCTAAAAGAATGGTGACACTTTCACCCTTGACTGTGCCTTGCACTTTAAAGAAAGTGTGAGGAGATATAGGAGTACCTTAAGATGGGTTATCATCGTGATCATACTCAGGATTATATCCCTCACCATAATTAGCTTCCACTTCATTGTCATTGGGATTAGCATCTTGATGAGGTTAACAGTAGCACCGTTGGGGCGATTGTTGTTGAAGGGTTTTTGGCTTGGATTTTTGGTGACTCCATTGAATTGGCCATTGGGTTGGCCATTGCTCTTAGCAGGACCTTTTGGGCACTTATATGCATAGTGACCCTATTGAAAACATTTGAAACACTTCACCTTTTTATTACCATTAGAGTTTTGAGCAGGATGTTGGTTGAAAGAATTTTGGTTGCCCTGTTTGCTTCATGTTGTTGTTATTGTTTCCATAAGGTTGAGAAGTTGAAGCAAAATTATCAAATCTGCGTCTCTTGAAAAAGGTACGGCTTTGATGTTTGTTTCTGTCAAAGGCCTAAAGATAATAGCCCCAAACTTCACGACACCTTTTGTGGAGTTTGGTATTTGATATTTGATTGAATATTGGTGCCAAAAATTGGAGGCCCCTCTTTTACACTTTAGTCCCACTTTAGTTATGAGTGGTACACACTACTTATTGCATGACCCTCTTAGGGTGAGTTCTCACTGTCCTATTTACAAAGCAGCCAAAGTGGCTTATTGATAAAAGATCTAAAATATTGTGCTAGGATAAAATGACTGAGAGAAATATTATTTGTCGGTGTCTCCTCGTCAAATCCCAAAGTTCCAATCTACAAACCATCATACACTCATTGTTAGTAATTCAAATAGACAGCACATAATTAACCATTAAGCTAGCTATCCCAATTGCAGTTTACCACATGTAACAGGAGGGTGCCTAGTCTTGTAACAGTGAGACCTAAAATTTTCATGCATTTAGAGATGTCAATATCCTCAAAGGGCATGTTGACAGATGATGAAAGAATATAGTCTTTATTGCTTGGCATGATCGAGGAAAGCACCTGGTTAACACATCCTCAAATTCATTTTCATCCAAGGAAGGTTCACTGACAAGAACTCTATAGACACTCCATCTCACCACATGGACGAAAGACAACTAATAAGTGAAGGTAGTGCCATAATTGAGTTCACAAACTCTATTTATAAAGTAGAATAAAGCAAGATCTCTAAGATTCTTGTAGAAGTTGAGCTCCTCGTTAGATGCAAGGAAGAGTTCCACATTGTTGCAACCCGCAAGGTGCGCCTTTCCACTGGTGGCAAAAGTGTAAAGAAATTGATATAGATATCATTGCATGTCTTGTGGTTTCATTGAGTGACTCCAGATTAGCTCAACACCAAGATTGTAAGAGCTAACCAGGCTTCCACACCATGTCACATCTTCCTTGCACTCATACCATACGATGTGCTCCATGTACTCCAAGGCAAGAATTTGGAGGGGTTTGATGAGGTAGAACATGGAGACCTTGAGGACAAGGATGACCATCAATTGGGAGAGGACTCGTATTGACTGGCAAGTCAGATGCAAGACTTGTTTTTTCCATGAGCTGCATGACAGCAGGATGAAGGTCGGAGAGGGAGATATATTGCATGCACTACGATTCTACCATGCCAGCGATAAGAAGCATGCTCTACATAGCAAGGATCTAGCGGCAACGAGCATCCAGCATGCCCTAATCTCCACCTACTCCTTTTTGGCATGCACTGTGATTCTATCATGCTAGCGATAAGACTAATCTCCACCTGCTCCTTTTCCATACGAGAGGCAAAGAACATATCCAAAAAGGCCTCACCATTGGCTTGGATGCTTTTTGTGTCTTCAAGCAAGCAAGGACACTCACTAATCATCTTTGAGCCCAATTTGTTTTAAAAATAGAAAAATCACTCCAAAGTCTTTAGCACTCAAGTGTGAAGTGTGTTATGTCATATGTGTGCAAAAAAACTTGTGTGTGGGAGGTTGGGTAGCTTGAGCAAGGACAATTGGCTAGCCATGTTGAAACTTGTTGGAACCAGTCTGCGCCGGTGCGGAAAGGTTCTAGCAGGTTCAACATGCTTTACAAATCTCATGAGCATGCTATACAAAGCATTTTTTAATATATAATCAACTTGCACAGAGTCGCAAACCATGGCCGCCCTAGTGAAACAAAAGAATAGCTCAAAAAAAAAAATCTAGTGCTCGAAAATACTTTTTTCCTTGCACGTACCATGGCCACCTTGGTTTTTTTTTTTTTTAATCCAAGCCATGTTGAAACCTGTTGAAACCAGTCCGCGTTGGCGCAGACATGTTCCAGTAGGTTCAACGCGCTTTACTAAGCTCATGAGCATGCTATAAAGAGAATTTTTTTAAATATGATCAACTCACATAGCATGGCCGCCTTGGTAAAACAAAAAACAATTTCCAAGCCATGTTGAAACCTATCGGAACCCGTCGGCACCGGTGTGAACAGGTTCCAGCAGGTTCAACATGCGTTACTAATTAGGTCATGAGCATGCTATACAAAGCAAATCGACATATGAATAATTGTTATGTAAATTGAATAAATTTGAAAGTTTTTGCACTAGATTTTTATAAATGTTGTAGGTTTCCTCACCTTCAAATTTAAACTTGAGATGTAAATCTCAAAATCTATAGGTGGGCTTACACGAAACCTAGGTTTTTTTTAGCACTAAACTAGTCTAAAACAGCCTGCGTTGGCACGGACCAGTTCCAGCACAGGGTGGTGCCATCGTCGGCTGTAGCGGATTTGAGTAGTGCTGCGAAAAATGTTTTGTTTTTCTTTATAGAATGACCTTTGTGAATGACAAGATGGAGCAGTGTTGGCTGAGTGGGAGACCAGAAGCATTGGGGGTAGGGGCAATGTTAAAGTTATCTTTGTAATGATAGAAGCCGGTTGAGATTTCAATCCACAATGCAATACCTTATTTGATTAGAAACATCTTGAAATATAGCTCAATCCACAATGCAAGCTTTTAACATTGTCCCTAGCTTAAGGGAGAGTCCTCGGAGGGTTGCTCTTTTATCTCTCTAGATGAAGCTACTAGAGTTTAGACTAGTATAGGGTTTGTGAAGGCCTATCAGTTACAGATTGTTTTTAAAGTCTCTCTCTCTCTCTCTCTCTCTCTCTCTCTCTCTCTCTCTCTCTCTCTCTCTCTCTCTCTCTCTCCTCTCTCTCTCCCCCCCCCCCCCCCCCCCATTCTACGCTCACCTGGTCACATGAATCTCACCCTTATCCAGGTATCTCCAATATGTTCACATTTTCCAATCATATGAAGCCCTTGTGGATATACATGCTATTCAATTGTTATCACTAGGGTTGATTGTTCAATAGGGTTTTTTGACAATTTTTGGTGCTTGAGATAATTTTCTCATCTATACTGATGCAGGAATAGAGGAAAGAGAGAGGATGACGGCTATAGAAGGAGTAGTTTGGGTCATGGAATGCATCTCTCTTTGACTATATTACTTGAGGGTGATGGCATGTGGAGGGTACGAGCTTCCCATAGTAATCTCCTACTACATGTGCCATGAATAACTATGGATTCTTTCATGAAATTATATGCTGCAATTATTTTCCATGCTCGTCATTTTGTTAAATTAGTGCCTTGATATTGTGTGGGAAGTTGCAGGCTTTCACCAGGTAGCCTGGTTATCCTTTTACTAACTTTGATGTAAGCATAATTGGTGTTTGTATACATGTGTGCCGCCTCCCCAAATACAACCCAAGCAATTGTTTGCTGATGTGAGCATTTAATCCTTGTAATCTTTTCTAGAGACAACATGCATCTCAGCCACAATTAGAGTCACTGTCACAAAAAATATTTTGCCTGTGGGAAGGGAACCACTCAGCATTGGCATGGCCAGCAATAGTAAAATAAGTGTTCCCACAAAGTAAAGAGAAGCATTGTAATGTCCTATGCACAATCATCAACCCTACAAAGGTTTCTGAGATTGCTTTGCTTGCAAATTTGTAGCACGTGAACTTCTGAGTGGATTTTCCTTGTTTATTCACTGCTTTTATGTTTGATGTTGTATGTAATGGAAATTGCCTATGAACTTTGAGAGTAGCGGAATTAGGAAATTAGGTGAAGCACTTTTGAGAGATTCTTTGTGAGCATAGCGGGTGAACTTATTTGATGGTAGCAACATAAACATGGTACTTAGTTAACTTTGGCATGAACAATACTTTTGCAAGAGAGAGAGTTTAGAGAACATGACAATAGTTGGGGACCGGATTCATATGGAGCGGGCCCCCCCTCCAATAGGCATTTGTATTATAGTTTCTCCCATCAAGAGAGACTTGGTACAATACAATCTTTGTGTTCCTTGTGACCTGGGTGATGCAATGAATATGGGAAGCTTCATGCATCACAAACATAGCATAAACTTGAAGAAAGCATTAACTATCCCAAGGCCTCAAACACCTTCGAAGGTGGAGAGAGCTAGCGGGGAATGAGGATAGGGAAGAGGAAGAAGAAACATTTCATAGGAGAAGGAAATAGTTCATTACTTATCTTTACTCTTCTTGCTAGCATACATAATAGCATAGTAATGAAGATGGAGAAGATGGAAAGCTTAAGCATTGAAGCATGGCTCTTGGTTGGATTTGCATTCCATAGCCAAGAGTGTTGGTGTAGGCTCTCACTCTCACAAGCTTGGAGAAGGAGGTGGTGTTACCCAACTTTCACCAAGTGAGAATGACTTGCAAAATGAGAGTGTGTGTGGAGTATATCCCCCTAGCACCCCCCCTCCTTGATTTGGGCTAGGAATTGTGACCCTGCTGCATGTTGCAAGCTCATTGGACCCCTCTCCCCCTAGCCAATCACATGCAACATGCAGTCAAGTACATGGGTTGTCTTTTGACAAGTGTCCTCCTTACCCCTTAGAGAGAGAGAGAGAGAGAGAGAGAGAGAGAGAGAGAGAGAGAGAGAGAGAGAGAGAGCTTGAAAATATCTAGATATTTGTTAGATGGAAGTAGAAGCTCATTGGACCCCTCTTTAGCCCAACCAATAGCATTCAAGCACACCATGTGGTTAAGCTTAGTGAGAGTCTGACATGTGTCCCATGTGCTCTTTTAGAATTCACCTAACTTTGAGATTTTTATGCATAGGAAGTTTCTCAAGCAACTTCCTCATGAAGTTTGTAGGTTCTCTTTTTGACTCAAGCATCTTACCCCCCATGCATAGGAAGCTTCTCAACCAACTTCCTCATTAAATGTGACAAGTACCTCAAGTACCATAGTCATCAAGCATGACAAGCACCTTAGGTGGAGTTCCCACCTCAAGCACAGCCCTAGCTTGCTTAAGTTTAGGTCGGGTTCCCACCTCAAGCACAACCCTAGCTTGCTTAAGTTTAGGTCGGGTTTCCACCGCAAGCACATCCCTAGCTTGCTTAAGTTTAGGTTGGGTTCCCAATGCAAGCACAGCTTTAGCTTGCTTAAGGTTCCCACCTCAAGCATAGCCCTAGCTTGCTTAAGGTCAAAGGACTTTTAACACTAACCATTGGAGGTCTTTAATGAAGCTAACCCTAAGGTCTTTTAAGCTTCATTAGTTAACCTTGCTCTTTGATAGACCATCTCTCATTTGGGCCCCTTTACCATTGGCCCCGTGTTGAGATAGATCCGTAAGCACATGTCTATATTCTAACCCCTTGTTCCCGTTTATTATCCCATATTAAATTATCAGTTTAATATGAGAAAATCATTTGGGTTGGTTAGATATTAGATATGTATGACATTACCTTTCTCTTGAAATCATAGTCGTCCTCGACTATGAGGTAAAAGAGATAAATTCATAGTCATTAGTCAATTTGTATTAGTGGGTAGAGGATCCCTTTTTACCCTAAGACATCATTCCAAGATGGATGACTAATCCATTTGGTGCTTGGGAGACATAGCTACCACAATCATGTCTGCTCTTTAGTCCATTTCATCCTCCCAAGTAGAGTGACAAATTCTACATGGTGTTTGAGAGACGTCGTCATCCCAAACATGATTCTTAGTATGCATACTACTTAAATTTGTGCACAATAAAGAGAGAATTAGTCTTAAGACAAAAACATTGATCATTTAAAAAAAACATGTATATTTGGTTACTCTAATGGAGCATTGTAAGCCTTGACAAGGTTCATACTATCCTTAAGCTGGATTCCTTGCATTCATCTAGCATCTTCAAAAGAATAATTTTTGAACTTAATAAGATATCGTTGGATAATCTTACCATGTCGTAGTACCTTGTCTTCATGCCGAATGATAGCTTTGGGTTATATTACCTCTTCTTGATCTTCGATTTTGGGAGGGTCTTCAATAATTGGTTCATTTGGAGGCTCTCCTTTGTAGGGCTTGAGTAGGCTCACATGAAAACCATTGTGTATGAGCCAATGGTTACGTAACTTGAGTTGATAATCCACCTCTTTGATTGGCTTCAAAATTTGAAAAGAACCATAGTATCTTTTTGCTAGTTTGGCATAATACTTTTCATAGCCCGTAGGATTTTTGCCCGTCGTTTGCCTCAATTGAGCCTTAGGAAACTTAAGTAAGACCCAATCATTTTCTTTGAACGTTAAGGCCCTTCTGTGCTTGTCATTGGCAGCTTTTTGCCTTAGTTGGGAGATGGATATAGCCTCCTTAATCTTTTGAAAAGATGTTTGCAGGTCACGGCTATACTCATCGGCAACGAAGATCTTCCCATGTACTTTAAGTAGCAATGGACTTTTAGGTCTTCCCTCTATGATTTCAAAAGGTGCTTTTCTTGTAGAAGTATGGATAGTATTATTATATGCATACTCTACAAGAGGTAAGTACTTTTCCCATTGTGAGCGTTGATCAACTTCTGTAACATAGATCTTTAGTAGATCAAGAATCGTAAGATTGGCTATCTCACTTTGGCCATCCGTTTGTGGGTGATAGGCCAAAGAGAAATTCAATCTTGTATCTAGATTTTCAAAGAGACCTTTCCAAAAATTACTGGTCATTCCAGGATCTCTATCTGACACGATGGATGTTGGAAATCCATGGTGTTTGAAAATCTGTGATATGAAGAGAGTTGTCATTTGGTGCGCCTTAATAGTCTTCTTGATAAGGATAAAGTGTGCTTGCTTGCTAAACCTGTCGACTATTGTCCATATTCCCATATTCCCATGGATAGATTTTGGTAATCCAAAAATAAAATCCATGGATATACTCTCCCATGGTGAATTAGGAATTGGCAATGGCTGGAGTAATCCAGGTTGCTTCCGTCTATCATACTTGGTCTTTTGGCATACTACACATTTTGAAACATACTCTTGTATGTGCACTTTCATGGTAGGCCAATAAAAGTACGTCTCTACTCCTGGAAGAGTAGGTTGAATGCCTCTATGCCCCGCATAGGGAGGAGCATGGGATTCATACATGACTTTCTCACAAAGGGAGTGGGTAACGCATAGCCTATTGCCATGGAGAAGATAACCATCTTGCAAGGTAAATGGTTCCTCTTTCTTCCCCAAAGCAAGGGCTGACATTATGTCTTTAAAGTCAGGGTCAGTAGCATACTCATCTATCATAGAATATAGATCATTGTGAGTTGCTATTGACACAACTTAACTTTTGGTCGTCGTGAAAGTGCATCAGCCACTTGATTGGGCTTACCAGCAATGTGATCAATGTGGAATTAAATTATGAAATAAAATTTGCCCACCTCATTTGTTTGTCAGAAAGCTTTGTTTGCGTCATGAAGTACTTGAGACTTTGATGGTCTGATCGTAAGATGAACGGAGTTCCCAATAGATAGTGCTTCCATGTGTCTAGGGCATGTAGCACAGCTAACAGTCTTTCTCATAAATGCCTAAGACCTGTTCATCTGTGTTGAGCCTTCGGCTCTCATATGCTATGGCATGTCCTTCTTGAAGTAAGACTGCTCCAAGGCAATCACCACAAGCATCACATTGGACCTCAAATGGCTTTGAGAGATCCGGAAGCATAAGGACTGGTTGGGAGATAAGCTTCTCTTTGAGCTTGTTAAAAGCACTTTGCTCCTTAGCAGTCCATGAATACTTAACATTTTTCTTTGTTAAGTCATGTAATGGTCTTGCCATTTGAGAGAATTTAGCTATGAAGCGTCTATAGTATGCACACATACCAATAAAGCTTCTTAGCTCATGTAGATTCCTTGGATTAGGCCATGCTTTTATTACCTCCAACTTTGATGGATCCATACGGAAACCATCTCGAGAGATAATATAACCTAAGTATTGAATCTCTTGAAGGAAAAATTCACTTTTTTAGTAATTCAGAAAAAACTTTTTCTCCCTTAATGCTTGAAAAATCACTTGGAGATGTTGCTTGTGTTCCTCCAAGGAATTGGAGTAGATGATGATATCATCAAAGAACACTCCAGTGAATTTGTGGTAGGGTCT
This sequence comes from Adiantum capillus-veneris, assembly GCF_014529385.1. NCBI lineage: Eukaryota > Viridiplantae > Streptophyta > Polypodiopsida > Polypodiales > Pteridaceae > Adiantum > Adiantum capillus-veneris. The sequence continues at coordinate 136,045,752 of NC_140931.1, read as the reverse complement.
AAAAATTTTCTCCATTAATCGATTGAATGTAGCTGGTGCATTAGTCAAGCCAAAAGGCATGACTAGATATTCATAAAGGCGCGGTCTTTAGGATATCTTCATTCACTATCCTTATTTGATGGTAGCCACTTTTAAGGTCACTCCTATTGAAGTAGGTAGAGCCTTGTAGCTTATCAAACAGATCTTCTACCCGAGGTATGGGAAATCTATTTTTGATAGTGATATGGTTTAGTGCGCGATAGTCCACACACATGCGGTATGTACCATCTTTCTTTTGCACTAAAAGGACTGGAGAGCAAAAGGGAGAGGAGCTAGGTCTCACCATTCCTTTGTCTACCAATTCTTGTACTTGCCTCATGATCTCCTCTTGTTGAACTTGTGAAACTTGATAGGGAGGTTTGTTAGGCGGTGAGCTTCCTGATAGGAGCTCAATTCGATGGTCATCATCCCCTCGTTTTGGAGGTAAGTCCATAGGGATATCATCAATGAACACATCTTGGAATCCTTTTAGAAAGTTAGACAAGTCTAACTCTTCTTTATTCCTACCATTCACCTTTGATGAAACATTAGGACCTTTTAGGGATTCTTTGACAAAAATCATGTACGTAAAAACTGAGCTTTTCATTGATTTATCAAGGGCGAGAGGATTTACAAGTGGTATAGTAAGACCAGAATCATTAGCATCTATATACATATTCTTTTCCCTGTAGGTGAAGTAGATTCTCCTTTCAGGGAACTTCATGTTGGCAGCCATGCGGTTGAACCATGGTATCCCTAGGATAACATCCTCATGTTGGAGAGGAGAGATGAAGAAGTCTTCTTTGTCAACATAGCTTTGGACATGAAGCCTCAACTTCCCAATCAAGGGAGTAACGGAGGCTTGTTGTCCCTTGAAAGCGGCATTGGTCATTACAGCATCTCACATCTCAAAAGCTTGAATGCCCAACTTGGTGGCCAACTCCATTGATATGAAGTTGAGAGCAGAACCAAGGTCAAACAAGATGAAAGCATCATGCTCCCTTACCTTTCACCAAGCATAGGAGAGAGGTGATCCTTTGCAATGAGTATCCTCTTTTGGAGCTTCGATAGTGGAAGCCCTAGGAGTCTCATTGCGAGCATTTCTTGGCGAAAGAACGATAGCCATGTCCTTGCTCCCCACACTTAAAACATTTCTGATCCTTGCGAAAAGTTTTAAGCTCTTCAGGAGAGAGTTTATTTTTACCTTTGTAAACTCCTTTCTCCTTGGACCGATTGTTGTTGTTGTTGGAATGGTCGTGGGAGAAATTTTGGGCATTAATTTTTCCCTTTGCATCACTTTTGTCTTTACTTTCCATGGGTTTGACATTCCATCTAACCCCTTGTTGGAAATTGATGCGTGAAGCAACCATGGTATGGTGGATTACTTCGCTGATAGAGTCAGACCGTTGAGAGTTGACATACTCGGCCATCTCTTCAGATAATCCCACACAGAATTGTTGTTTTTGCTCAGCAAAGTCTATCTTTTGAAAGACAGTAGCCTTGAGATGTAAATCCCAAAACTTGTCCACATATTTGTGGATAGACTCATGAGGGAGAAGCCTTAAACTCCGCCATTCCGTGAGCACTTTGTCCTTTGCATCACTTGCAAGGAATTGCTTCATGATGGAAACTCGTAGAGTTTTCCATGTCTTTGAGGCTTCGCCATTGCCTCGAAGGCTAGCCCACCATTGACGAGCCAATTTTTGGAAGTGCATAGCTACATGGCGTAGCTTGGAGGACTCTGTGAAGCCCTCGTCTCCAAAGGCCGCATCAAATTGTTGGATGAAGGTCAATACTTTGTCGGTATCACCAAAGGTGTCATCATAGGTGAGAAAAGAGATACTCTTTCCTCCCTCTTTGAACTTCTTGAGCTTTTGTGGCCTTTGTCATGCAAGGTAAGATTTGCGATGTCCTCCCGTCTTATATTCTCTAAGAGAATGGTCATAGATTTCATCGGTAGAGGAGGAAGGTGAAGAAGAAGGAGAAGAGGGTGACCTCTTTCTTGCCCTTTTCTTCCTTGGTTTCCTCTCTTCCCTTTGGAGTGACAGGGAGAAGGACTATGGGTTAACCATTTCCTCTTGGGAGGAGTTGACAATCATTTAGTCCTCCTTCTTCGTGGAGCCACATCTTCGGAGGAATTTAGGGATTCATTGCTTTCTTGATCTTTGGATTCCTCTTCTCGTATGGGAGAGAGTCTTCTTTTGGGGGTATCTTCAAGAGGCCTCGTAAGATCTCTCTCCTCTTGGAGAGGAAAGGAAATCCCATAAGCACGAAGTTGTTGAGTAACTTCGGCTTGCAAAGTGGGGTTGCCCATAGCTTGTTGCAACCTAGTGACAAGATAATTAACAAACATGGGGGCATCATCATTGGAACCTTCATGTGCAAAATCAAAGCTATCAATGTTCATTCTCCTCTCTTGATTATTGCCAGCCATGCTAATTAAACTTATGTGTTTACTTAGTGTATGCTTTGGCAATTCAAAACCTTAGTTGCTACTCCTCTTAGCCTTTGAAAATAGGCACTTAACTATCTACACCCACGGCTCGAATTGGTTAATTATAGAGAGTAGTGGAGTCAGTCTAACATAGCGAAGTTGTCGAGGGATAGCTCCTTTCGGACTTCCTATGGCTCAATAATGGTAAAGCCGTAGGCAAGTCTAAAAAGACTCCATTATTAACTCCAAATATCCCGAGGTGTGCACCATATCCCACATAGTGGGCTCAACAAAACCGATAATAGATCCCAGTCCCACTTACCCTAATATAATTAACAAAATCAACCATTAATAGGCTACTTAAGGACCTCTCTTCTTAAGCAAGAAAAGAGAAACCAAATGCTTTGATACCAATGTAATGGAAATTGCCTATGAATTGTGAGAGTAGCGGAATTAGGAAATTAGGTGAAGCACTTATAAGAGATTCATTGTGAGCATAGCAGGTGAACTTATTTGATGGTAGCAACATAAACATGGTACTTAGTTAACTTTGGCATGAACAATACTTTTGCAAGAGAGAGAGTTTAGAGCACATGACAATAGTTGAGGACCGGATTCATATGGAGCCGGTCCCCCCTCCAATAGGCATTTGTATTATAGTTTCTCCCATCAAGAGAGACTTGGTAGAATACAATCTTTATGTTTCTTGTGACCTAAGTGATGCAATGAAGATGGGAAGCTTCATGCATCACAAACATAGCATAAACTTGAAGAAAGCATTGACTATCACAAGCCTCAGTTCCAAGGCCTTGAACATCTTGGAAGGTGGAGAGAGCTAGCGGGGAATGAGGGTAGGGAAGAGGAAGAAGAAACATTTCATAGGAGAAAGAAATAGTTCATTACTTATCTTTACTCTTCTTGCTAGCATACATAATAGCATAGTAATGAAGATGGAGAAGATGGAAAGCTTAAGCATTGAAGCATGGCTCTTGGTTGGATTTGCATTCCATAGCCAAGAGTGTTGGTGTAGGCTCTCACTCTCACAAGCTTGGAGAAGGAGGTGGTGTTCCCCAACTTTCACCAAGTGAGAATGGCTTGCAAAATGAGAGTGTGTGTGGAGTATATCCCCCTAGCACCCCCCCTCCTTGCTTTGGGCGAGGAATTGTGACCCTGTTGCATGTTGCAAGCTCATTGGACCCCTCTCCCCCTAGCCAATCACATGCAGCATGTAGTCAAGTACATGGGTAGTCTTTTGACAAGTGTCCTCCTTACCCCTTAGAGAGAGAGAGAGAGAGCTTGAAAATATCTAGATATTTGTTAGATGGAAGTAGAAGCTCATTGGACCCCTCTTTAGCCCAACCAATAGCATTCAAGCACACCATGTGGTTAAGCTTAGTGAGACTCTGACATGTGTCCCATGTGCTCTTTTAGAATTCACCTAACTTTGAGATTTTTATGCATAGGAAGTTTCTCAAGCAACTTCCTCATTAAGTTTGTAGGTTCTCTTTTTGACTCAAGCATCTTACCCCCCATGCATAGGAAGCTTCTCAACCAACTTCCTCATTAAATGTGACAAGTACCTCAAGTACCATAGTCATCAAGCATGACAAGCACCTTAGGTGGAGTTCCCACCTCAAGCACAGCCCTAGCTTGCTTAAGTTTAGGTCGGGTTCCCACCTCAAGCACAACCCTAGCTTGCTTAAGTTTAGGTCGGGTTTCCACCGCAAGCACATCCCTAGCTTGCTTAAGTTTAGGTCGGGTTCTCATCGCAAGCACATCCCTAGCTTGCTTAAGGTTCCCACCTCAAGCACAACCCTAGCTTGCTTAAGGTCAAAGTACTTTTAACACTAACCATTGGAGGTCTTTAATGAAGCTAACCCTAAGGTCTTTTAAGCTTCATTAGCTAACCTTGCTCTTTGACAGACCATCTCTCATTTGGGCCCCTTTACCATTGGCCCCGTGTTGAGATACATCCGTAAGCACATGTCTATATTCTAACCCTTGTTCCTATTTATTATCCCATATTAAATGATTAGTTTAATATGAGAAAATCATTTGGGTTGGTTAGATATTAGATATGTATGACATTGTATCATTAGATAATCCATCTATGTTTTACTTAGTATGAATACGCATGCAATAGTATCATCTCATCTTCTGGATGAGTTGATGAATTGTGCAAACAAGTGTAGTGTTGACATTACGAAGACTCAATTTCAAACTTGTTTCCATTGGAGTAGCAATAGGTTTGTAGTCCTCAAGTCCAAACTTACAGAGTAATGTTTCTATCTATCTTGCTTGACACAAAGCAATGCCTCCATCACACTACTTAAATTGTATACCCAAGTAGTGGTGCAAAAGACCCAAGACTTTCATTTTGAAGGTGGCATTTGATTAAGCTTAGAATTTACCAATGTGTGTCTCATTCCAAATAGTAATCAACAAATTATCTACATACAAAATGATGATTAGAAATACATCACCCTCTTGACATACAAAGTTCTCTTAGTGAGACTATTATGAAAACCTGGTTAACCAAATGAGTGTCCACTTTCTCATAATACTATGCACGAGGGGAATGCTTCAACCCATACAAAGCTTTCTTACAGTTGCACAGTTTATTTTCTTATTTTTTCTTGATAAAACCGCAAGGCTACAATACATATACTTCCTCAAATATATCACCATTCAAGAAAGCAGTAACAATGTCTAATTGATGTACATTCCATCCAAAATGAGCTACCAATGCACATAGAAAACAATCAGTAGTCTACAACAAGTGGGAGCAAAAGTCTCTTCATAGTCAATGCCGATCTATTGTCCATAACCTTTTGCGACAAGTCTAGCCTTGTAGCAATCAATCTCCCATCCGGCTTACGTTTCAACTTGTAAACCCACTTTGTACCAATGGCATTTTTGCCAAGAGGCAAATCACATAAAGTCCATGTGTCATTCTTTATAAGTGCATCATATTCAAATTGCATGGCAGCCATCCTTGAAACATCCAAAGCATAAAAATCTAATGCATATGATGCATGGTGAGAACGTGAGCGAGTACAATTAGACATAGGCGTATTCAATTTATTTGCACGCAAAGTATGCACCAACCATTTAGGCATACCTCCAATCTCTTCATTCTCAACCCTTTCCACATCAAGTTCATGTACACCTGCATCAATAATAGGTTGATCCCTAATATTTTTGGAAACCTCCATAGGCTGTACATTGCCTCATTTGGAATTTACATTTAAGTTTCCACCACTAAAAAGAGGCAACAAGGTGTCATAAATGTCCTATGAGCTTACATTATTCTCTGCAGTAGATGATAAATACACCATCTCATGAAACCAAGATACATTTTGTTAGTGTGGATAGTATAACTTGTAGCCTTTGCTGTCAAGACTGTAACGAACAAAAATGATTTTGATAGCCTTATCTATTGGAAATAGGACTGCAAAAAAACACACACAGCTTGGAGAAGATGAAGAAACTCAAGGCACACATCAGAGAGTCTATTGCGTAGTGCACAATGGAAAGATAAGTTAGCACTAGAATGAATGGTTGTATATACGATGCACAAGGGGAAAAACTTCTTAGTGAGGGAAAATGCCCTGGCACTCCTAAGTGTGTTCACACACATCACTACCACAAATATATGATAACAATTCCCCCCTGTGAGTGATGCGTGAACGAGAGCTAGCACATAGTGTATAAGGAAGTGCTATGCCCTTAGGACATGATCAATCCACAAAGGTGAGTAAGCCCAAAGCTTTGCAAAAACCTTTGAACTTCTCACGAGGTAATGCCTTTGTGAAAATATATGCAAGGTTGTCTTGTGTCAGCACATAAGCCAAGATGATCTTTCCTACTAAGAGACATAGTCATAATGCACCTGAATGTGCTTTGGGCAAGCATGAAAAATTGGGTTCCTTGCAATTTCCAATGCACTCTGACCGTCAGTGTATATGATGTTGGCAGTGTCCTATCCAACACCCAAATCAGCCATAAGGCATCTGAGCGATACACACTACCTTGTACTCAACTTTGAAACTGGAAGTGGCCACAATAGGTTTTCTTCTTGCTCAACCATGATATGCATGAACTGTGTCGAACATGAAACAAAAACCACTTGTGGACACTCGCGCGTCATAACAACCAGCCCAATCCGAGTCCCAAAAAAAGCATGTAAATTTGATGGCAATGATCCCCCCTTGGGATAAAACAAGCCAAGATGTGAAGTGTTACTCAAGTAGTGAAAAATTCTCTTGACAGCCTGCCAATGCTTAAACCCTGGAATATGCATAAATTTGTTGATCGTTGACACTGCAAACTGAATATTGAGCCTTGTATTGAAAATACAAAATAAGGCATCAAACAGCAGTTTGGTAAAGAGTGACATCGACAGGATCACCAGCATCATGAAGACTCAATTTTAAGTCTGTTTCCATGGGAATAGCAATAGGTAAAGAGTGCATTGGCAGGATCACCAGCATCATGAAAACTCAACTTCAAACATGTTTCCATGAAAGTAGAAATAGTTTGCATTCCTCAAGTCTAAACTTACATAGCAATGTCTCCAAGGCACAAGGCAATACCACCATCGCACTGCTTAAATTGTATGCCCAAGTAATGATGCAATAGTCCCAATTCTTTCATCTTGAAAGAATTCAAATTAGCCTTAAATTTAGCAATATCTCTCTCATTCGGATAAGTAATCAATAAATCATCGACATATAGAACAACGATGAGAAATACATCACCCTCACGCTTTACATACAAACTGCTTTCTGTTGGACTGTTATGAAAGCCTCATTTAACCTAATGAGTGTCAGCTTTCTCATACCAAGCACGAGGCTTCAACCCATACAAAGCTTTTCTTACATTTGCACGCTTTATCTTCTTGTACTTTTATGAAAAAATCATGAGGCTGTGTTACATAAACTGTCTCAAATATATCACCATTCAAGAAAGTAGTAACAATATTTGATTGATGTACATCCCATCCAAAATGAGATGGCAATGCATGTAGAACATGAACAGTAGTCATACGACAAGGGGGAGAAAAAGTTACTTCATAATCTATGACTTTCTGTTGTGCATAACCTTTTGCAAAACAAGTCAAGCGTTGTATAATGATCAATCTCTCCATCCAACTTCCATTTTAACTTGCAAACCCACTTTGTACCAATGGCCTTTTGGCCACGAGGCAAATCACATAAAGTCTATGTCTCATTTTCTATAAGTGCTACATCAAAAAATAGAGGTTCCTCCACATCAGGGACGGTTATGGAGCGAGCTTTTTTTTTTTTTGGAGGGCCACCACCACTACCTCCCATTGCCGTCCCTTAGCACCCATCGCCACCACCACCTCCACTGGTGGTTACTGGTGCTAGCTTACTACCACCATGAGCCACCTCTAATCCTAGCACCACCACCCATTGCTGCCCCTCCCCACCATTGGAGTAGCCAAGGACCTCCTATCTCTCTCTCTCTCTCTCTCTCTCTCTCTCTCTCTCTCTCTCTCTCTCTCCTCTCTCTCTCTCTCTCTCCTCCTCTCTCTCTCTCTCTCTCTCTCTTCTTCCTCCCCTCCCCCCCCCCCTCTCTCTCTCTCTCTCACACACACACACACACATCCCCCACCTCTCTCTCTATTCTCACACCTCTCTCCAACCCTTTCCCCCTTCCCCCCCCCCCCCCCCCCCCCCCCCCCCTCTCTCTCTCTCTCTCTCTCTCTCTCACACACACACACACACACACACACACTTACACATCCCCCACTCTCTCTCTATGCTCTCACCTCTCTCCAACCCTTTCCCTTCCCTTTCTTCCCCCCCCCCCCCCCCCCCCCCCCCCCCCCCCCCCCCCCCCCCCCCCCCCCCCCCCCCCCCCCCCCCCCCCCCTCTATCTCCTCTCTCGCTCAACCCCTATCTTTCTCTTGGTGCGACCCTCCTCTCTCTCTCTCTCTCTCTCTCTCTCTCTCTCTCTCTCTCTCTCTCTCTCTCTCTCTCTCTCTCTCACACACACACACACACACACACACACACACACACACACATGCTTGAGCCTATCCCCTTGTCAGTGATACACACTATCATAGCCATTCGGCTCAGCTCCTACTCCCTTCAATGTGAAACACGACGTTCGGACAGTGAAGAAGAATCAATTTGATTGTGCACTTTTTATGCTCACTACAAGTTTGAGAGTCTGAGTACCGCACACTACTAGAGTGCTCAGCTTTTGGTCACATCCAAACTTGCTTCCCTCACAGTTTTAGCCATGATGTAGACCTATACACTTTCCTCTCCCATCCACAATATGGGCTCTCCATTGTGACTCTCATGACCACAACTTTGGAGCATCATCACTCATCAGCCACGATGGAGAGGAGGGTGCTTGCTAGGGCAGAGAGAGATAGAGAGAGAGAGAGAGGGAAGGGAAGGGCCAGTGGAAAGAAAAGAGGGAGAGGATTGTGAGAGGGAGAGAGGGGGAGGGATTGTGTGTGAGAGAGAGGGGGGGATATCATTGGCTTGTTTTTTTTTATACAAAGAGGAAAAAAGGAATGAAAGTAGTTTAAGTCCAAAAAATCGCTATTGCTTTGCGTGGGAGAGCTTTTTTTTTTGGACTTAAACTACTTTCATTCCTTTTTTCCTCTTTGTAAAAAGAAAAAAAGCCAATGCTCTCCCCCCCCCTCTTTCCCTCTCACAATCCCTCCCCCCTTCTCTCCTCGCTCGCCCTCTACAACCCCCCTATCAAAGTTTTAAAAAAATGAGGTATAGTGTTTTCAACCAGCTAAATTGTAAAATCTTGATTAGGTCCCTGAAGAAAATTAAGAAATTCACAAGTTTAAGTGTAAATACCGGCAAAACCTTTAATTTTTGACCTAAAAATCGAGAGAATTTCAAGTTTGCCCTTATACTCTTCAGTTAGGGAAAATGTATTTCTCTAGTGCTATCCCTATCTCTCTCTCTCTCTCTCTCTCTCTCTCTCTCTCTCTCTCTCTCTCTTTCCATTACTCCTCTCTCTAAGCCCCCTATCTCTCTCTACCCACCCTCCTCTCTCTCTCTCTCTCTCTCTCTCTCTCTCTCTCTCTCTCTCTTTCCTTTTGTCCTACAGTAGGAGAGATAGGAGAGTAGGAGAGAGAGAGAGAGAGAGAGAGAGAGAGAGAGAGCACGCGAGAGAAACGGAGCGAGCAAGAGAGAAGAAGAATAAAAATAGAATTTTAACGTTGTAGAAAACTATCCCAAGAGACCTTAAAGATCTATCCAATGAGGAGAGTTGGGAGAGAGAGAGAGAGAGAGAGAGAGAGAGAGAGAGAAGAGGGAGAGGAGAGAGTGAGATTGAGAGAGAGAGAGAGAGAGAGAGAGAGAGAGAGAGAGAGAGAAAGAGAAGAGGGAAGAAGGGGAAGGAGAGGGGCCGGATAGAGGGGCAGCCGGAGAGGGGGAGAGAGAGAGAGAGAGAGAGGGGGGGGGGAACGGGGTAGAGAGAGAGAGAGAGATAGGGGGACCGAGAGAGGAAAATGGGGGAGGGAGATAGATAGATAGATAGATAGATAGATAGAGAGAGAGAGAGAGAGAGAGAGAGAGAGAGAGAGAGAGAGAGAGAGAGAGAGAGAGAGAGAGAGAGAGGTTATATAGTGATAGGGAAAGAGAGAGAAAGAAGAGGAGAATCTTGAGGAAGAAGGGCGATTGCTGGAGGAGGGAGGACGGCTAGAGGAGTAGATGGAGAGAGGAGGTGGAGGAGGAGCAAGGGAAGAGAAGGAAGCACATAGGCGGCAAGAGGAGGAAGGGGAGGTAGGGAGGAAGGTACTCCAAAAAATAAAAAAGCTCGCTCGAAAACCTAACTCCTCCACATCACATAAACTACAAACAGCCAAAGCATAACAATCTTACACATAAGATGCATGGTGAGAACCTGAACGAGTATGACTAGACATATGTGCATCCAATTTACTGTCACGCAAAGTATGCACCAGCCGTTTTGGCATATCTCTACCCTGCTCATTCTCAGCCCTTTCAACATGAAGTACATCATGTACATCTGCATCAGAAATATGATGATCCATAGCATTTTTAGAAACCTCCATAGGCTATACATTTGCCTCCTTGCAATTTACATTTGGGTTTCCACCATTAAAAAGAGGCAACAAACTGTCAGAATTGTCTTGTGAGCTTACATTACTGCCTCTAGTACATGACAACAAAGGTTGGGTAGAATCTTCCACAAACACAACGTCTTGAAACCAAGAAACATTTTTTTTGCAGATGGTATAACCTGTAACCTTTGCTTTTAGTACTATAACCAAACAAAAAGCATTTAATAGCCTTATCATCCAATTTTTTGCATTGCATTGTGGCACCAAATCATAAGCTAGCCAACCAAAAACACGCATATCACTAGATGGCTTCTTATCATGCCATGCTTCATAAGGAGTCATAGACTGCAAAGCTTTCGTAGGACACCTATTAAGGACATAAGTAGCACACATGATGGACTCAAGCCAAAATGAATGTGGCAAAGCTTGGCTCTTGACCATACATTGTGCCGTCTCCATAAGCAACCTGTCTTTTCTTTCAATAACACCATTTTGCTAAGGTGTATACGGCACTATACATTTTTGTTTTATCCCATGATCAACTAGAAATGCATTAAACTCATGAGACATATACTCCCTCCCTCGATCTGAACGGAGGGTGCCCAATAGTACATTTAGAGACATTTTCAGGCATAGCCAAAAAATTCTTAAAGCACATAAACACTTTGGACTTAGCTTTGAGCGGTACACCCATGCATGCTTGGAGTAATCATCAATGGAAGTCACAAAGTATGGTAATTTCCTAAGGATGAAGTTTGGATAGTCCCACAAACATTACTGTGAACAAGTTGTAAATTTCATGTAGCCCTAACTGAACCATCCTTTGGAAACTTAGAATGTTGCATCTTATCCAAAACACAGCCTTCACAAACATGCTTCACATGTGCTTCAAGAGGAAACCATATCATATTTTTGCAAACGCAACAAACTAACAAAATTCAAATGCCCAAAACGTGCATGCCAAAGTTTTGCATCGATAACAGCCTTTGAATCCACAAGTGCATTTGCAATTTTTTTCCCACACTAGTTATACGAAGTGAGCTTATACAACCCATGACACAAAATGCTAGATGCAACAATTTCATCATGTAGGAGGTAGTCGTAGCATAGGCCAACTCCAACAAAATCATCAATCCGAAGAGAGCATCACCCGGTTAGGGCATGGAAACATCACACAATGAAGTGTGAGAGCATCATCAGACACAATGAGCAATAGGATTCAAGAGAATGCTTCTCCAATGCAAGTGGAGATTAGCCATCGCTAGACTCACTATAATCCCACCCTGATCACTAACCAAGAATCACTTGCACACATCAAATGCACCAAAGTCCTACTTGCCAATGAATTGAATCTCAAAGCATCCTCTTGACAAGCATACATTAATTGCATTTGTGCTAGCCTCCCCAATCACCACATGCCAACCAAGGTACTTGATCAAAAGCTCCACACACAAGGGTGAATGGTACTTGAATTGAACCTATCCACTTATGAGCACACAATAGGGTACATACTCCAATCACAAGATCAAGAGTGCACACACTCTTCACTAATTAACCTAATTAGAGATGCTAAATATCACAAATTGAGTACTCATAGAATGTTAGGAGTCATTTATCAAAACAAGAAGTCATTAGCGCACCCAAATCTAGAATAATGTGAGGATAAAACTACTTCATGACATTAATGTAATGTAGAAGAAACAAAATCAATGAGCAAAGTAAAGATTAGAGCTTCTCTAAATACAAAGGATTAGCACTAGCCTTCTAAGCATAGACATTAAGCTCAAGGCTAGGTCATCCATAGATTGAGCACTCAAGAGTGAGCTCTCAAAAATGACTACTCAAGAATGAATCCTCTTTGCATAAAAGAGCTTGTTATAAAGGCATGGACTCCAAGCCTTTATCTATTACAATCAAATTAGGCTCACCTCCATAGGATATACAAATGTAAGCCTAAAAATATACAAGACTAATAGGAAAAATTGTAGCATGTCCTCCTATGCTTAGTGCATCCTTGGTCCATGTGTTAGCCGCTGCTAACACATCATTAAAACTAAGATCATGAACTGTACATCCATCATCCATAAATTTTACAACAAGACCAAGTCTGTAGACAAAGAGTTCTTTTTTATCTGAAGTACATAAAGTGCATCAACAAGTGTGAAATAACTGCCATTCACAAAGCAATCATCACAATCTTTCCAACTTCCTTGACCGGATAAGAGGCATTATTGGCACAAGTGACCGTATTCCCATGAGGGACAACCTTGAGAGAGGTAAACAAGCCACGATGTGAGGTAATGTGCTTTGTAGCACCACTATCAAAATACCACACATGTGAATCTGTAGCAACTGATACACATGCATCATGAACAGAAGGGTCATAAGTGCTTTTTGCACTAAATTCCCACTCTGCATCTGCATCAACATCACAATCTCCTTTCACAAAAGATTCTACAATAGCTGCACTTGTAGTGGAACAAGCCTCTTTCTTTTTTGGCCTCTTTTGTCTTCAATTTATGACACTGCTTAATCAAGTGATCATTGACTTTGTAATAATGGCAACACATCTTCTTCTTGCCTTTTTCACTAGAATTACCAGAGGAGGTGCTACCAACAGAAGCATCGGGAACATGTGATTTTTTACTCACTGAAGAACCATGAGAAGTGGCTACATTGTTGTTATCACCTTTTCTTTGAGCAGCAAGAAAGGCATATTCAATTGCATGCTGTTTAGCCCTCTTTTTTCTTAAAAGTGACTCTTGCAATAGCAATGTGCATAATGCATCAAACATGACAACATCAAGATTTCATTGGGTCATAAGTCTCCAAGTACTAGCAAATGTTTGGTAAGAATTTGGCAGTGCATCAAGAACAGTCTGCACAAGTGAACTGTCAAAAATAACTTTGCTTGCACAAATGGGTTTCTCATTAATACCAGCAAGGAAAGTATCCATGTCATCTTCCTCATGCATAATCTTTGACTCCAGCTCTTTATGAAACAACGCAAATTTAGCTTCATTGCGACTTGCATAAAGACCAACCAAAACATTTCAAGCATGTCTTGGTAATTTAGTTGAGAGAATGTGAGGAGTAGTAGTGCGCTTCATAGATAATGCAATTAATGCATGAGCTTGTGCATCTTCAACATTCCAATGAGACTGATCAGACGTAGGCAAAACAGCTCTAGCAGCATCAATCTTGCCACCAAAACCTGTAGAATCCTCAACAAAACCTATATCCACAAAGGGTGGACGTTCATCAATGCCATGCACAACATTCCAAACACCCTTTGACACAAGAACATGTTGTATCATGTAAGCCCACATGGGTAGTTGTCCCCATCCAATTTATTCTCAACAGCAAACATCTTGAAAACATATGTGTTCTTGTTAGCCATGGCGAGTAACTGCACTTGATGTGAAAACTGCTTGAAAAGAGGAAAAATGAAGTAGGATCAGCATGTGATATATAGCACAACCCAAAGAAGACTGTAAGGGATCTGTTCTGCAAAAAATTGCACTGGCAAAAAATCTGCACAGAAGGACAAGATTGCCTACGTGGTACTGCATGTAGTGGAAATGGAGGTCGAAATGAGTCCGAATGGAGACTCTGAGCAAACCAAGCTCTACGAACTATCCTTAAGTACTTTTTGACCTGCTGACTCTTGCAAAAGCTCACCCAAATCAAAGAAAGTGAGCAGGTGTATGCTGGCAATGCTGGCAACTATGCCCAGGAGGATGCAACCTACTTTTATACCAATTGTTGAAAATAGGGTTGCAAGGAAGCACACACAAGTTGGAGAAGATGAAGAAGCTCAAGGCACACAACAGAGAGTCTATTGCTTGGTGCACAATGGAAAGATAAGTTAGCCCTAGAATGAATGGTTGTATATACAGTACATGGGGGAAAAAACCTCCTAGTGAGGGAAAAAAATGCCCCGGTGGTCCTAAGTGTGTTCACACACATCACTACGACAAATATAAGGTAACATTATCATCCAATTTTTTTGCTCTGCGTTTGTGGCACTAGAGCATAAGCTAAACAATTAAAAATGTGCATGTGATGAATAGATGGTTTCTTATCATGCAATGCTTCATAAGGAGTCATAGACTACAAGGCTTTGGTAGGACACTTGTTAAGTACATGAGTAGCACACATGAATGCCTCAATAAAAAAATAATGTGGTAAAACTTGACTCTTTACCATATATCATTCCATTTTCATGAAAATTTGTTTTTTCTTTTAGCAACACCATTTTTTTGAGGTGTATATAGCATTGTACATGGGTGTTTTATCCCACGACTAGCCAGAAATGCATTACATTCATGAGACATATACTCCCCCATCGATCTGAATTGAGGGTGCCCATAGTACAGTTAGAGATATTTTCAACCATAGCCATAAATTATTTGAAACATATGAACACTTTGGACTTAGCTTTAAGCAGATGCACCAATGCATGGTGTGAGTAATCATCAATGAATGTCATGAAATACAGATAATTACCCAAGGATGGAGTTTGCATAGCCCACAAACATCACTACTATGCATAAGTTGCAACCTGCATGTAGCCCTTACTGAACCATCCTTTGGAAACTTTTGAACATTGCATCTTACCCAAAATATAGCATGCTTAGAAGGTGCTTCAAGAAGTGGCAAATATTCAACCATATCAGATTTTTGCAAGCACAAAAAACTGGCAAAATTCAGATGCCCAAAGTGTGTGTGCCAAAGTTTGGCATCTACAATAGCCTTTGAATCCAAGAATTCCCAAATGAGTTGTTGATAGCACAAGCACTAGACATAGGTGATCTGCTACTTCATAAAAGAACCATGAGAAGTGGCAGTATTGTGCTCCTAGCACCTTTTCTTTGAGCAACAACATAAGCTTGTTCAATTGCATGTTGTTTAGCCTTGTTCTTTCTTACAAGTGACTCTTGTAACAACCACGTGCATAATGAATGAAACTTGACAGCTTGAGGGTTTCCTTGGTTCATGAGTATCCAAGTACTAAGAAAAGTTTGGTAAGAGTCTGGCAATGCATCGAAAACAGTTTGCACAAGCGTATCATTAGAAAATAACTTCACCTGCAAAAATGAGTTGCTTGTTGATATCCTTGAAATCAATCTTCCTCTTGCATTATTTTTGACTCTAGCTCCTTACATAGCAATGCAATTTTAGCCTCATTGTGACTTGCATAAAGACCAGTCAGAGTATCACAAGCATGTTTTGCTGATTTTGCTGAGAGAATGTGAGGAGTAATAGTGCACTTCACTAATAATGCAATCAATACATGAGCATGCGCATCTCTAACATCCCAACGAGATTGCTTAATTGTAAGCAAAACAACTCTAGAAGCAACATACCTCCTAGAACCTACAATAGACTCAACAGAGCCTGTATCCATAGAGCACAGACGCACATCAATGCCTTGCACAACATTCCAGATGCCCTTTGACATAAGAACATGCATCATCATGTAAGCCCACATTGGATAGTTATCCCCATACAACTTGTCCTCAACAATTGACAGATGTGTTGTTGTCGGCCATGTCGAGTGATTGCACATGACGTGAATATTTCTCCGAAAAAGTAAAAACGGAGTAGGAATAACATGTGCTATGTAGCACAATCCGAAGAGGATTATATGGAGTTTGTTTTGCAAAAAATTGCATTGACAAAATTTTTGCAAAAATTGATAAAATTGCTTGCACAATATTGCCTATAGTGGAAATGGAGGCCAAATTGAGTTGTGAAGTATTACTGGACCTGTTCAAGCTCACCAAAGCTCATCCAATTTGGAGAAAGCGAGCAAGGAGGTGTTGACGACTATGCCCAAGAGGATGCAACTTGCTTTGATACCAACTGTTGGATTTAGGGATGCACACACAACTTAGAGAACATTAAGAAGGTCAAGGCACACAACATAGAGTATATTCCTTAGTGTGCAAAATAGAAAGATAAGTTTGCCCTAGAATGATGGGTGTATATAGATGCATGGGGGGGGGGGGGGGGGGGGGGGGGACTTCTAGTGAGGTAAAAAAATGACCTAGCAGTCCTAAGTGTGTTCACACACATAACTACCACATATATGGCAACCTCCCAATAGAGGCATGGCTGGCCGAACGCTATGCTTTCATGTGCTCATTTCATGTGAGTTGCAAGCATATAAAATGAACACTTTATGGTTGTGATAATTCTTGATGGTGAGAAGGATATGGAGAACAGCATGAAACTATTCTTCTCTAACAAGCATATGGTGTAGGTTAGTGTTCAAGAAAAGTGTATCTCAACTTATGATCGTCAATTTAGAGCAAGGAAAAAAGGAAAAATTCTACCTACATTTTCAAAACAAATTGTAAAATTTGTGACACTTAGACCAATTTTTTGAAATCTCCTTTTGGAATAACCAAAAAAGGGATTTCTATAAAATAAATTTTGCCAAACATTGGTGCGGGCTTTGAAGGAGTGGTTCCTTATGTCTCTTTGCGTGCGTGCAACCCCATGGAGGAATTTTTGTTTGGGAGCGGCTATAGACAAGCATTACATAGCTCTCTCTCTCTCTCTCTCTCTCTCTCTCTCTCTCTCTCTCTCTCTCTCTCTCTCTCTCTCTCTCTCTCTCTCTCTCTCCTTCAACCTCTGCGGCATTTGCAGAACGATGCCATTTTTTGGAGCTTTGTTCACAATTGGGAGCACGATTGGGAGTGAGGAGGGTCAAGGGTTAACCCTCCAACCCAATTAAGGGAGCATGCCCACCCCGGGCACACCCCCATATTCAGTGTTGTGAAGGAATTCTTGGGAGTAGCCTTTCAATAAAGGGGAATCCAACATCCGACCCTATATGCCGTGTTGCATAAATTTTTATAGTTGTAGAAAATTTTTAGAACTTATCATAGACAATTTCCATACTTTGGAACAAGCTATTGACAAGCAAACATAGCAAGCAAGACCTTATTGCATCAAAACTGAAGGATCTTTGTTGATCAAAATTGGCAAGGTCAATTCCTATGACTTTTCAAGGATGTCTGGTAAGTTTTTTGGTGGAAAGTGATTTTCAACATTTGTAATTGACATTGGAAAATTACTTTGAATTCATAGCTGCGATCTAGCAAGGCTAATTTATCTTTCTATTGTGGTTTCTCATATGCAATCACTCTTTAGTTTCACGAAGAGGTTTTTGAAACAAGGTATTCATCTTTTCTTGCTCGCACCACACGTTTACACCATGCATTTAGATATCAACATGAGTCATATCTCTTTACAAATCTTTGAAGTGATTTTTTGGAATCTTTAAAGGGAAAATATGAGCATGATAAAACATACTCCATGGTGTGTAGTCATGTGAAAATGAGGGATCCTTCTCACTCCAATGCCGGCAGTGTGTCTTTTTCCTCCACACCCAGTTCTCCTCGTTTGAGTGATGAGCTATAGGTATCAAAGATGTTTTCCATGGATGATGGGTACCTACTCTATAAGGAGAGAGTTTGTGTACCAACGGACATAGACATTTGGCACCAAATTCTTTATGCATGTCATGATAGTCCTCCTACGGGGCACCCAAGCATAAAGAAAACTTATGCACTCGTACGACAATAGTTTTATCGACCAAGTTTATACGGGTATGTTCAAGACTATGTCTTGCACTTCCAAAAATGTCAAGGTAATAAAGCAGAGCGCCTGAAAATAGGAGGTTTCTTACATCCTTTGGAGATTCCCAATGGTAAATGGGAAAGTATCTCTATGGATTTTATTGTGGGTTTACCAACCATTGTACAAGGTCATGACTTGGTATAGGCGATAGTAAATCGGTTGACTATATTTTGCTAATGTATTCCAACCAAGTCCACAATTAAGACTCCAAACTTAGCAAAGTTATTTGTGAACAATCTCTATAGACTATACGGATTGCCTAGCAACATTGTGAATGATCATGACCCCAAGTGTAGCAGTCATTTTTGGAGGGTTGTGTTTAAATGATTGGGCACACAACTCAACATCAGTACTACAAATCATCCAGCAAATGGATGGTCAGAGTGAACATGTTAGTCAAGTGATAGAGGATATATTAGGAGCATAAGTTAGCAAAAAGAAATTTGGTTAGGAAGATTATCTCCATATTCTAGAGTTTGCTCATAATAGCGAAAAGCATTTGACGAATGGTTTTTTTTTCTTTCATGCTTATAAATGGTTTTCAAACTAGATCACCATTTACGATGGGGTTGGCAACTGAGAAAATTCAGCACGTCAAGGATTTTCTCCAAGATCATTTGGATATGTTGAAACTTGCTCATTAAATGTTCGACAAGTGCAAGATAGATACAAAAAGTAAGCTGATGAGAAACGTTAGTAAGTAACATTCATAGAAGGGGAAGATGTATTTTCATGTGTGCTAGACCATTCAAAAAGTCTAAAAATTGGGCCAACACATAAATTACCGCCAAGATATTATGGGCCTTTTAAGATACTCAAGCGAGTTAGAGATATGGCTTACAAAATATCTTTACATGCGCTCTCTCATTTTCATCTGGTTTTCATGTAAGTCGTTCACGTAAACACTTGCCTAGGGATGACAATGTCATTGACCAATAGATTTTGGTTGATTTTATTGAACCTCCAACCCAGCCACATTAACCCGAGTGCATTCTAGACTATCATGATTTACATACTCATCATCATGTGCATCATCAAGCATTAGTCAAATGGCAAGACCAACCTGAAGAAGGTGCCACTTGGAAAAACATTAGTGTTCTTAAGAGGAAATTTATCGTTTTTGTTTTTGAGGACGAAAACACTTCTCCAAGGGGGGAGTAATGTAAGTCCAAGGGTCAAGTTTGAAACCAAGCCGGCGGGGGTTGCGTATAAAAGAGAAATGAGGATGGGAGGAGAGTAGCTTTTTAGAGCTCAAGGCCTCACATCAAATATCACACAATATAGATCATGTTAAATGCTTCCCTTTTAATGACATTATTCTTTTTCTCGGTGCTCAATTGGCATCCCTAATGCAACAAAACGAAACTCCAAGTTTTCTTTTCTTCTTGAGCAACGTACGCTTGACTGTGAAGCTGAATGAATCCACATGCACATGGAAGGATTTATTCCAATAAAGAGCTTTTAAAATAGGTGTTGATACTAAATGCATCCTTAAGGTTTTGACAAATAGTCCTCACATTTTCTGGCTCAATTAAGAGTGGCTATGATTCCTAGTAACCACAATGGCCCATGAAAGCTTGCCCTTCTTTAATTTTTGTCGGTCCAAGAACTATGAAATGACTTTATTTTATCCTTCTCAATTGAAGTTCAATTTTTAGACAAAATATGGCCTATGACATTTCTCCATGTAACCATAAAACACAGGATTTAGGAAAATAGATCATGCACTGAAAATTCTTCAAGTATTAACTATGGCCCAAACTAAAAAATAGTGTGTGCACAAACCATTCACTTACACATTGAATAATTTCTAGAGGTCATTATTCATCGTAAGGTCTATGGGGCATTCATAACTCCAAGTGGCATTATCGATGCACTCATGGTGCATGCACACACACACACACACACAAAGAGAGAGAGAGAGAGAGAGAGAGAGAGGAGAGAGAGAGAGAGAGAGAGAGATGCTAAGGGTAAGCTCCTCTAGTCTTATCTGCTAATTACTCAAGAATAAATACACTATATGTATATATGTGATGGGTATGTGTGTGCCCCCACACTCACCAACCAACAACGTGGCCTTTAACCCCCAGGGTGCCTTTAAGCAAAAGCGATTGTGGGAAACCTCATCCTATTCCCATCACCTCATAGTTACGTAGAAAATGCCAAAGCCTAGAAGTAAAAAAATTGATGTCTATAGCCGCATTTGTATAGCCATGTATAGATGATCCATGTTCATTAGAGAATATGCACAACACCTAAGTATCACGCAAGCACCTCAAGAGGTCAAACACCACCTCCCATTGCCTCTTATCATTGTTAGCTATATGTTGATATCGGAGGGTGCACTATTAAGAAACTATTCATATAACGTGCGTTCAATGGGTATTAAAAAACCCCATTTACTTACATGCTTAAGGTAATAAAATGACCACTTTTTCTTCAAAAAATTACGGGTTTTTCTCCAAAATCAATTAAAAAACCCCTTTGTTAATGTACTCGTGTTAAATTTTGGCAATTACAAAACCCATTCATTTGAACTCACGTGGTAACTTACATGTCTAAGAGGTGAACCCCCCGAGGTGTTGATCCACTATTCTCACTATGAAAGTTATCTCTGATTGAATCATACTCATGGCGGCATAATCCCACTAAAGCTTAACACCATGCAACATGGCCTCACCACTAGAGGAGACCATGCCTAGCAAGTACACATCTAGATACGTGCACAAACTTGCACACCTGATACATTGAAGCTTTAGCTGGTTGTCCAAGCCTAATCATATCGTATGAACCTTCCAATAGCTAAAATTTTGTTGAATCAAAGGACCAGCTCACGCAAAATCTGATTGGTCAACAAAACTCATCTACTTATTTATTCATTTTTTACCTGAAGCCGGCAATGTAAATCATAATCCTGGAAAAAATTTGATCTTATCAGAAAAGCCTGTACTTAATGAGATGCTAGACAGCCTAGTCCACCACATTTTTGTAATAATTATCTCCTTTGAGATCATACCCAATTTTAACCCTGAGTATATAAGCCAAAACTTTGTACTTATTAAGGATCTAATAACTATTGAGCTTACGTGGTGAAGAGTACGCCTACACTAGCACGTTCCCTACTCTTTGTACGGGTGAGCATTGTTGCTAATGAAACTTCTTGTGTTGCTTCCTCTCACTCTTAGCATCTTGTACATGTCCTGTGTGACGTGTGTGTGTGTGTGTGTGTGTGTGCACGCGCGCGCATGCAACACAATGAGCAGTTTTAGCTCTAGGTTTCCTCTGTGTTTATTTGCTCTTTGTGAGTTGTTAATGGTGTTTTAAGTGAAACTAAGCATGGTTCAAAACTGTGGAAAGACTGTCAATGCTTAGTGGCGGCCACTGTAAGGGAGAGAGACTCTATTTTGGATAATCTGAATTTATCTTTGTAAGCATCTTAAGATGGAGTGGATTGTAGTGACTTTTTTATCATTGTATATGCACCCCTTGCAATGAACATTGAAGCCTTGTAAGAGTTGCACTGACTTTTTGAATCATGGTATATGATATCCTTGCAATGAACGTTGAAGCAAACTACCTTGAACCAAATGTGGATAAATTGATATGTGGATGTTTTGATACTCTTACTTGGTGTATAAAGTAACATTATAAATGCAAAGTGTATAAAGCCTCCCATTGATTCAAGCAAACAAAATTTATACATGATTTCTATACACCAAAGTAGTCATAAAGAACAAAGCATATAAAGCGACCAATTGATTCAAGCAAATAAACCTTTTTAAAGTCATAAATGGCAATTCTTAGAATATCATATTGAAAGAAAATAAAATAGTAATTGTGGTATTTCCCTTGGCCCACGCGTGGGGCCACACGTCACAAAAAAAGAGTTTATATGACTTCCAATTGTTATGTGCAACTAGTACCCCCTACTTTTTATACTACTGGCATTTCATTGCCAACACTAAAACTCATCCTCTGGAAGAGGGAATGAAGGATACAAACATGCACAACAACACAAATCATACCCTTGAAGCTGCTCGTGTAACCGACCCAACACCTGACTAAAGCTTTGTCAGATGGAAAACCACACAATAAAAAAAATCTGAACTTGTGTTAGCAACAACCAACTTCCATGTGCATGGCCATTGTTGTTGGACACTTGGCACCCCTCCTCGCGTGTTCTCTCAAGCCTTGTGCCCCATGGAGGGTGCCTCGCCTTGGCTCCCTCGTTGATCGCCACTTGCTTGCAAGCCCTTCCCTTTTCTTGTTTGCTAGAGAGGATCTCCCTCGATTCCAATTAATATAACATTTAAACAAGATTACCCCCCACCCCCACTAACATAATCGCTCATTCCTAGATTAAACTCAATAATTAGTTTGATTCCCCCCTTCCTCGCCTCTCCCAAAAAATCCATGCAGGCTTCCCTGCACCCTTTTGAAGTGTACTCCCTTCCACCCACCCTTTCCATCCCCATTCCTTTCGCCCTCACTGATCTCTGACAACACAAATGAATGAGAGGGGGGGGGGGGGGGGGGGGGGGTACCTTCCAATATCAGCGAGGCTACCATGACTATTTTGAGAAGAGTTACCTTCCTTTAATCAGGCTTACCATACAAGCCTCCAAACAAGGGAGCATATGAGCATCCCTGGACATGATCTTATCTTTCTCCTTTTTTACTATTGGGGCACACATACTTACGATTCATATTGCTACTAAATTTAAATCCTAATAACTAACATGATCCCCCCCTCCCCCCATGTCTCCTTGCTTGCCCTTTGTGTAGCGAGAATAATGTGCCATGCTCTCTACCGTGGGTGCTCCTCAGTGCAATGTGCGTGAAATCTCCCTCCAACAGAATGAAAACACTGTAGACAATGAATGATGTAGCAAACAAACGACTCAATAGTAGAACCTGAACATCATCGGACGTGACTAACTCAGATGAACCAATACACGCTCTGGCATGGAATCACACTCTGCTCCAAGCCTAGAACTCACAGGTACAATGAGGTTGTCGAGGCTCAAGATGTGCAGGGAGGGTCCACTGTGTGATGTAGACTTGACATGATGCTAGACTCAAGACTCATAAACCATCTAGAACAATGTATAAGACTCAAGCAAATGTGAGCATATATACAACCCAGAAGGGCAACCAACGGATAACTCAAAATATCTCTGACTGTCCAGTTGTACCTATCCCCAAAATGTGACTGAGAAGAACTAGCTACAGTGTCCTCTAAATCACCACTCACGCCACGTGTCAAGTTCACCAAGTATGAACCCACAACTAATTGTAAATGTTCTGTCTTTCCGTGTAGAGTGACATTGTAGCTGCTTGTTGAAAGGTCAACCTTTCAACAACGCTTCCACAAAGATTCCATAAATATTCCTCAAAGATTCTCTAAAGATTCCAAATAAAGATGTTGATGAAGTGATGAAGACGAAGATGGATGTTGTAATGTGAAGATACAAGCTCATGGACATCATCGAATATCCCGTTATTATTATTTTGAGCCATTACGGCCACTTTTGTAAGGTTTACGGGAACTTCATATTTTAAGTCAGCAATTGTATTGAGGCCACAGATGCTTGTTGGATGAGCAAAGCCAGCTCACGGTGTTGTAATTGAGCTCTATAGAAGCCTAGGGACAAATAAGGTCATTTTGGTCGGACATTAGGTTTTCTAAAGCTTAGTATATAAGCCAAAACCTAAAGCTTTGTAAAGAGACTTCTAATAAATCTGATCTTCTGTGTCGTTGGGAGACTGCGAGAGAGTGTGTATGTGTGCTACAGGAGCTACGGTGGTCGGAATCGCAAATGGAGAGCAGCAGTGAGTTGCCCACGAGGAGAGCTACGCGTTGATGCTTACATCACACGCGTTCGTCTGTGTTTTGGCAAATTCACCCGCGAGCTACTTTTGGAGTTTCGGTGAGTAGCTGCTGTCCGTTTTTGCATTTCAGCATATCCACGCGATCAGAGCGAGTAGAGCTACACATTAGGCACTTTAGTTTTCGAAAACGTCCACCTGCAAAAACCGGCCAGACATCCTACGCGTTTCTGCACGGAGGGTATTGAGTAGGTTTTTTTGGTCACGGATCTTAGGGAGAGTGGCCTATTGGTGTTGATAGGATATCCCTCAAGTTTCGTAACGCTTCGAGAACGTCTAATGGGCTTTTGGCTTGTGGTAGCATCATAGGAGACTCTCACATTCACAGAACCGATGGCATGTAGAGTTGATATCTCTGTAGGAAGTAGTCATTAGTCGGTCGAGTAGAGGTTGACACCCTTTGCTTGCTTCCACGCGCCTGCGGGTCGAGCTTCATCCTCAGTTGACATTATATGTTAGGTGAGTTCTCGCTATGCTGACATCCGTCGCGGTGTATCCGTCCAACATTGGCGCCGCTGCCGAGGACGAAAGCCCTAAGTAGGTGACCAAGACTAGTCCTTGAGGATAGAGGTCCCTCTGGCTTGCTAGAGTACTATTTTACATTTAGATAGGATCAGAGGGTGGTGGACTCTCTAGGTCTTAGGAGGAGTCTAGGGAGCGTGTGTCTGGCCCGGATCTTTCGTCTTAGGTAGTATTAGGTAGTAGCAGGTTGTGGTGTAGACAGTAGGAGTTGGAGTGGTAGATGTGGTGGTAGGTTGACTTGAGAGTCCATGTGAGGCTAGGAAGCAACCAAAACATCAAAATCACCATCTCACATTGATGAGTAGGAGTAGGGTAAGTAGGATATCTTGATTGTTGATCTAGAGTACTTTACGCATGTCTTATTTGCTGTTAGGCTCATCAGAGAAGTGAAAAACGCTAAGTAGGAAAGACTGTGAGTTGTGTTTGGAAGCTGATTTGAAGTCCAAAAGTTTCTGTGATTATTGCTGAGAGCTCTACAGAGCATAGGGAGTACTACTGCCAGAAAAAATCTGCATTTTAAGACAGTAGACATCCTACGCGTAGGATGTCTCTAGGGCACTTTTGGCAGGGAATTTGGGAAAACTGAGGTTACCAATGTGTTCAGAAGGGGGAGTTTACCCTACATAAACATTGAAACTAAAGTTTTGACCAACTCTTGACACCCAAAAGACCAAAGACGGAGTGTCAAAAACGCGAAAACAAGAAACTTAAGATTCTGAGCACAATTTTGCATAAAAACTCGTAGGAATGCTTGAAAAGTAGCGCTCAAGACTTGGGGATGCCTGTGGATGAATTCTGCCACAAATTTCATCAGTAGACATCCTACGCGTAGGATGTCTAGAGAGTGATTCTGGAAGCAAAAATCAAGTTTTGGCATCATATCATATTCTGCATGTTGTGTTGGACACACACACCAAAGCTCATGTCATTTGGACATATAGACTGAGAGTTAAGGGGATGTTACTCTTTCAGAGAAATATTTTCCCAAAAGTGGTGATTCTGAGCAATTTTGACATCCAAAATTTGTTGTGATCACATATTCTTGTTATATGCATCAAGAAGCACCTTGGGTAGAAACAGAAGTCCATTCTGAGAAAAAAAGACATCCTATGCGTAGGATGTCTACAGGGTGATCTGGTGGAAATTTTGAAATTTTGAGTTGACCAGTGTGTTCAGAAGGTAGGTTTTACCCTATTTTCACATGGAAGGGGGAACTTGACCATATCTTGATAGGATAAGGCCAGATAGACTGAAATTGCCAGACATCCTACCCAAATTGTGCCAAGGCATTATTCCAAGACCAAAACCATAGGATGGCTGCAGGAGCATGATCTGCATGATATATTGAGTGACTGAGAGAGTTTCCATCTCATTTGGGGGAGAAACGGGGGTCCTAAGCAGACTTTAGCACTTTTGACTGAAAAAGACTAGAACAGCTAAAATTGGGGTCTTTTGAAATCCAAAACAAAATCTGAGCATATCACTGGGTTGCTGATATCAAGGGGAAGCTTTGGGACAAGTCTGGGGTCAAACATGCCAAAAAGACATACTACGGGATGTCTCAAGGCCATTGCTAGGTCCAAATGAAATTCTGAGCATACCACAGTGATCAGCACCTTAAGGAGAGTCTGTGGTTTAAATTTGGTTCATTCTGAGCAAAAAGACATCCTACGCGTAGTATGTCTAATGCATAATTCTGAAACCAAAATTCTACTGTGACCATACCATGCTGTCATATAGCCTTAGGCAAGCCTCCTAGTCAAATTTGGTCCAAATTGGAGCTGATTTGACTTAGAAATTCATCAGAACAGACATCAGGCTTTTGGAACAGATTCTTGATCATTTGACCAACCTATAGGTGTCAAAATCAAAAAGTGAAAAGAGCTGTGAGATCAGCACATCAAGGGGAAGCTCCAGTGCAAGTTTGAGCTGAAACAGAGCAAAAAGACATCCTACGCGTAGGATGTCTCCAGGGTCATAAAGTGGTCAAAATTCTACTTTGGCCATATAGGGAGGTTCTAAGGGTCTCAAGGATTCCAGAACATTTTTCAAAAGTGAATTTAGACCTTGTTTGACCTATTTACCAAGCAAAGACAAGAATTGTCAAACATCCTACTCTTGGAGTGCACTAGAAGCTCTTGCAGCCAAATCTTGACCTATTGGCATCCAAATTCAAATCTAAGCATACCATTGTGTTGCTGAGCACTAGGAGAATCTTGGGATCAAGTTTGGAAAAAATCTAAGCAGTTAGACATCCTACGCGTAGGATGTCTCCAGCTTGATTAATGACTCCAAAGAAACCTATGAGCACACCACTGTGATCAGCACATCAAGGAGAATCTGGGGTGAAAATTTCAAGTCATTCTGAGCAAAAAGACATCCTACGCGTAGGATGTCTCAAGGCCATTTTTAGGTCCAAAGGAAATTCTGAGCATACCATTGTGTTGCTGGACTTAAGGGGAGTCTCTGGACCAAATTTTGTTAAATTCTGAGCATATAGACATCCTACGCGTAGGATGTCTCCACGCTAGTTTTAGGGTCCAACTGAAATTTTGACCATACAGAAGTGTTCACAGTGTCACAAAGATCCCAAATCTTCTTCCATTCTAAACTGCATTTCACTGTTTTGGCCATAACTTTCACAAACGGTATCGGATTGGAAAAGTTTTTATATCAAAACGTAGCTTGAGAGCGACTCTACAGATCTTAGAGTAGAACTTGAACTTTGAAAAAAACGTCGTTTAAGGCCTCAAAATGCATCCGGAAGTCAGGGGTGTCTAAAACCGACAGTTCGAAAGAATTGTGAGGAAACAGTCACGGTGTTGAAGACTGCTAAGTTAGCAAATTGAAACTATCTTTTGGGAAAACCATTGGTCACCCGCTGGAAGGTGCTCAAGGAACAAGTGTGGCCGTTAAAGGTACATCAAGGATTTATGCATTCATTGTGAAAAAGTTTGCCACCTAAATAGAATTTTGTAGATTGTGTGCTAAAGTGAACACAGGTTAGCTTGACTCAAGAATCGCTACAAAGGGAGCAGTCGTTGCAGTATAATGGTAAGTTGCATAACTTATCACAGTGCTTCCACTAGATCGAGGCCTGCTAAAAAGCTCTAGGAAAAGCAAGCAACCAGACAAGACAGTATCAGCCTTGGCAAGCAAGGGAGCTAAGAAGTTCAAGCAAAGCCCAATTCAAAAAAAACTCAGAGATTAAGGAATCCACAAAAGCTGAGGACCTCAAGCGAAAAAGACCGACACAAGGGTGCTAATAGTTTTTATTAGCATTGAGGCAAGCAATTAGAGCTATCACTGAACAGGTACAACAAGGGAGTCAAGACGAAAGCAATGGCGTCTCAAAGGAATCAGACCAGTCAGGAAGAAGCTTCAAGTACATCCACAGATATTACAAGAGAGAAAATTCAGATCTATCTGATTGGATACTACAAAGGACTGCCATGCTATGAGGATGTCAATCGGAATTTGTACATCAAGACAAAGAAAGATACAGAGGAAACTCGGACATCTCAATATGTGGAAGTTGAAACAGCGAATAATGTACTACACCCACATCCAAATTTCATGGAAGACTGTCTGGGATCAATTTACATGAGGCACGGAAAATACATCGACAATGAGATAGAAATGTTGTACAAGGATCAACTTACAGAACTCTACGCATATCCTCCAAGTATTTTTCTGTACAAAGCACAAGATGGAAAACAGAAATTTGGTACCCTCTATGGAGATGAAGACGGTCGATACTACAGGGCTGTCACAAGTCATGAAGTTCCTGTAGAAAACAATCATTACTTTACAGCAGAAGCGTTTGGCTCAAGAGGAGAAGACTACATGTCTAAAGTGGGTAATGTATACCATCTCGTCATGGGTTTACCTCTAACTACGCACCTGGAAGAATTGACACCTACGGCTGTCACTACACAAATGAGTGACACACCACAAGGCACAACACAAGACACAACATGGAAAGACACAACACAAGTCTCGTGCACTACACCAGCACAAGAGGAACCAGCTATGAAGATAGCCCAACTTCAAAAAGAACTAGCTTGGTCTCAAGAGCTACTTAACAAAGCACAAGAAGTCATATCACCAGGCATTCAACAGATGCCAACATCAGATATGGAACACTCTTGGATGGGGGGAGTTCAAACTCAACAAAGAGACCCTATATCTTCAAGAGTGGGATTAAGAAGTCCATCTTTACAAGAAGCAGTGTCCTTTTCAGGAGTCCAAGTGGAATTTCAAGAAGCATTGGAAGATGCCGAGCCAGAGGAGAGACCAATGGAAATTCACAATGCCCAATGTAAAAGGTCAGGTCAAGATGTCATCGTGGCCGACAAATACGATAGGCACTATGAAATAGCCGATGTGAAAAATATGGACGAGTTTAGCAATTGTGGGCAACCTGTAAATCACATACTTGGACCCCATCCAAAAGCACCATCAAGGGAAACGGAAAACAAAGATTCGGTTCAATCTTCACCCTCGGTGCAGAACTCGCCAAAATCAACTCGGAAACATAGCCCTAAGGCTATGCAGAAGCCCCACGTCAAAGACCATATACTGATGGAAGAATTAGCATCACAACTGCTAGAAAGCATGGATAGTGATTTGATCTTGTATGCAAGCAATAATGGAAGCTATTTTCAGCTTCTCAAGGACAAGACGATGAAGGATAAAGAGACAAAGCCAGTGGATACACCTAAGTCATTCATAATCTATAGGTTCATGCATGCAAAGAAGAGGTCATATCTGTATCTAGATACCACAGGAAACCATTATCACCAGTATTATGGAAAGCTGCCTCGTCCAAAGGGTGCACATGTTGAGATAACAACATATTGCGACCAATGTGCCATTGGTCATTTAGTGAAGGACTGCCCAGCAAAGCTCTACATGGAAAAGAAGAAGCAACAAGCCAAAAGCAAAGTTCAGACAGTGACAACAAGGGAACGGAAGAAGGAATCCCCAACAAGATCTCCGAAAAAGAAGCAGATCTTGTCGCAGAGCACAAAAGATAGGCTCAAGACACAGTTGCTTGAACTCAAGGGTGTCAACGACATTATCATAGAGAATCAGGCTTTCAAAAAAGATCAATTGAATCAGCTGATTCAAGATCGTTTAAGGAACCTCAGTGAGGACAAGTCAGAGCATCCACAAGGTGATGAAGATGAAGCTCGTAGTTCAAGGTTCGAGAGCAAAAGAAGCCAAGATTCTGACGATAGTGAGCCAACACAAGAAGGGGTGGCAGAGGTAACAAAAAATCTTAGTGCCACATCACAAGCGGAAGACATGCAAATAGAGTCAATGGATGAAGTTGAAATTCTACCAAATAAATTTTCTATTGTGGACTCTTCATTGGTGATTGAACAAATCAAAGAGTATGAGAAACTAAAAGAAGATGTAACTAAAGACATACAATGCACAGAAGAACAGGAAATGACTGAGTCCAAGATTGACTACCACGGACAAGCAATACAGGATATGAATGAATATTTTCAAGAAGAGACTCTACAAAAACCCATGGAACAATGGAAACCAAAGGCCACGGCGACCATTGCATCAGAAGAAGAGAGTAAACCTCAACATCTTGCTACACATGCTTCAAAACATTTCCAAGAAGAAAAGTCACCATTGAATGACCTTCAAGTGCTAGAAGAAGTAAATAGTGACAGAGAGCTTCTGAAATCAAGAATCAAGGTGTCACAGTCAGAAACTAGCAATGAACACCAACAAGCAGCTACAGCAGAAGATAGTAAGCACTTGGGACATCATGCTACAACCAGTCAAATGACAAAGAAGTTCAACATACAAGAGGATGACAAAGCTTCCAAGGCACAAAAGTCCAAGACAAGTACCAAAAGCAAAGAGGACATCAGTTACTTGGCAGCCAACAAGAAGATTAAATTCTCGTTGGATGTGTATGAGAAACTGAAATTCAACTTTACAGCAGAGATAGATTCCACTGCCACGATTAATTTCATGTCTTATGGGCTATGGTTACTTCTAGGTAAGCCAGAACTGTATGAAATTCAGGTACAAGTTCCTATATCACATGGAATAGCCATCACAAGTTTAGGGATTGCAGAAGCTTCCCTTAAACTACGGTCAAAGGTAATCAAAGACAAATTCCTAGTGGTGGATTCATCGAAAATGAGTACACATTTGATTTTGTCCAAGCATTGGAAAAAAACATTGGCAGAAGAACCTGGATTTTCAACAATGGTCATCACGACTAGCTCTCAAGAAATCCAGCCTACTACTGCTCCAAGATTATCGGCTACCGACAAAGGCAAAGCCAAAGTGAACCCACAAATGTCCTACCAACAGAAGCAGCCCCTTAAATCAGAGTCTTCAATCTAGCCCCGAAAAGTTCAAGACAGAGCTTCGACATCAACTGACCACATGCTTCCACATGAAAGACAGACTCCAAAGTTAAATCTTTCAACCAAAATACCCTACACTTCGAGATCATTGTCGACAAAAATCTTCAAAGGTCTACATCAAAGCTGAAGAAATCAAGGTCAAGGACCCAATATGGGTAAATGAGCCTAGCCGATTGACGAAAGGTAAACACATGGGATGGATAGCCTCCCACTACAGCTTAGCAGAGCAAGGCTATTATGAGGGTCAAAAGAAACTTTGGTTACCAAAACCACAGATCTCGGCTTATGTGGTGGATATAGGTTTCAAAAAGCGTCCCCAAAATCAACAAAGATCATATTTATATCGCCAAAGGAGACCAGCCAAGAAGGCTCGCCAAAGGGATGCAGGAAATTTCAAATCCAACTAGCCTTCATACCAACATAGGACTTCATCGATAAATAATACCAAAAATGGCACTCTTGTACATCTCAATACGACATCAAAAACATCATGGGAAGTGCCATCTACAATTCTTCAAGCACAAGGTTACTATCAAGGAAATCGAAGAATCTGGCTACCAAAGATGCCAGGTAAACATTCTTCAAGCAAACGACTTCAGCTTGAAAATAATCGCAATTTCACGGAAGGCAAAATCAAGGACAATGTCACACTCAAGGCAAAGGATATCTGCAAAGACACGCTAACACACGATGCAGATACAAATGGGTGCCAAAAGAAAAACACATACCGAAGAAGATTGAAGTCATCTCTAGCTCTCAAGAAATGTCAAGACATGATAGACAAAGTGTTACGGGGAATGGAGCAAGCCAATCTTCTCAACCAAGGGACCAACAACAACAAAAAGAAATTTTGACAACCAAGGTCACCCAGGTATGTCAAAAGAAACCAATATTGCCAGTATGGTCCTTTACAAATCCTCTCTTCGAGGATGGGAGTTTTGAATTTCAAAACCTATTCTTGGTCGAAAGCTCCAGAGAGTAAGACAAGTCGCCATAAAAATAATGGCATAAGAGTCCAGAGTCGGGCAGCTGAGCCACTAAATGAGCAAGCATTAGACCCAAGCTTCATGTCTTAATATTTTTTGTGGTCTATGAGTCTAGATATTTAGATTAAAGCTCAAGCTGGAGAGTTGAGCATACATAAAGTCATGTCACTCATGCTGGAAGAGGTGAGCATAAGAGTCAAAGTCTACTATTTTAAATGGTGGAGTGGCGGAGTAGTCCAGAAAACACTCACGCACATGAACACAGTGAGGAGAGTGGAAAAAACCTCGTCGACAAAAACCCTTCTTGCGAGTAACGGCAGCTCTTGAAGTCAAATATCTTTTTGCTTCTCTAGCTACGTTCACTCCAGGAAGCACCCATTCAAACTCCTCTCGCACCGCATATTGTTTCCCATGCATCTATCTGTGCAAGCATATATAATGTCCCATCATTGGACATTTGCATTTGAAACGATTTGTGTTCCACCCATGCACTTACACAACAAAATGACGATGACGAAGTGGTAACAGGTTTCATAAGCATTTGCTCAACAGCAATGACTCTGACTTCAAGCTACTAACACTTATCCACTGTATATCCAGTAATAGTAGCCATACGGCCATAAGTACTTGAACTCAACAAAACTCGGTTACATCAAACATAAGTACATATATAGCCTCACATTTAATGGTGACTAAAGGCATTTTTTTCCCAATGGGTTTTTCCCTTTAGTCCTATCCAGGTATCCAAGACCTTCATTTTGTAATATATGCCACATTTTATTTTTACTATTTTATTTTTCTTATAAAAACACAAAAAAGCACACCAACGACATCCCCAAACCACTACATGCTCATCAACTATAGGATCCAAGGGGAGCGGCCCAGAAACAATTCAAAAAGGCTTCAAGATTATAGGTACACATGCAGGATGACACCCAAAGAACAAACAATACAGAGCTGCAAAGATAAAGACTTGCTGCAACAACAAACCTCACTCAACCTATTCATGCTACAACAACCAATCGGAGGGGGAGAGCTATGGCTTCAACTATACTACATGTACAAGAAAAAGGTACCTCTACAACATACAAAGCATCTGGTAGAAGCAACTGCAACAACAAAAGCTTCAACCAACACCAAAACATGAAGCACTCGTCAAGGCCACTGCAGACATAGGGTCTTGTCGGGGATGACAAGACTTAGGAGGGGGAGAGTGTTGAAAGGTCAACCTTTCAACAACGCTTCCACAAAGATTCCATAAATATTCCTCAAAGATTCCAAATAAAGATGCTGATGAAGTGATGAAGACGAAGATGGATGCTGTAATGTGAAGATACAAGCTCATGGACATCATCGAATATCCCGTTATTATTATTTTGAGCCATTACAGCCACTTTTGTAAGGTTTACGGGAACTTCATATTTTAAGTCAGCAATTGTATTGAGGCCACAGATGCTTGTTGGATGAGCAAAGCCAACTCACGGTGTTGTAATTGAGCTCTATAGAAGCCTAGGGACAAATAAGGTCATTTTGGTCGGACATTAGGTTTTCTAAAGCTTAGTATATAAGCCAAAACCTAAAGCTTTGTAAAGAGACTTCTAATAAATCTGATCTTCTGTGTCGTTGGGAGACTGCGAGAGAGTGTGTATGTGTGCTACAGGAGCTACGGTGGTCGGAATCGCAAATGGAGAGCAGCAGTGAGTTGCCCACGAGGAGAGCTACGCATTGATGCTTACATCACACGCATTCGTCTGTGTTTTGGCAAATTCACCCGCGAGCTACTTTTGGAGTTTCGGTGAGTAACTGTTGTCCATTTTTGCATTTCAGCATATCCACGCGATCAGAGCGAGTAGAGCTACACATTAGGCACTTTAGTTTTCGAAAACGTCCACCTGCAAAAACCGGCCAGACATCCTACGCGTTTCTGCACGGAGGGTATTGAGTAGGTTTTTTTGGTCACGGATCTTAGGGAGAGTGGCCTATTGGTGTTGATAGGATATCCCTCAAGTTTCGTAACATTTCGAGAACGTCTAATGGGCTTTTGGCTTGCGGTAGCATCATAGGAGACTCTCACATTCACAGAACTGATGGCATGTAGAGTTGATATCTCTGTAGGAAGTAGTCATTAGTCGGTCGAGTAGAGGTTGACACCCTTTGCTTGCTTCCACGCGCCTGCGGGTCGAGCTTCGTCCTCAGTTGACATTATATGTTAGGTGAGTTCTCGCTATGCTGACGTCCATCGCGGCGTATCCGTCCAACATTAGTGTTGAAAGGTCAACCTTTCAACACTGCTACAGGTTGCTCGCCACAAGACCACTCACCGTCCTGGAGTGTGGTGGACTGAACGATATGCAAAAAGATCTACTTGTATGTACACTGCTAGAGGGTGAAGATGCTATGGGGGGGTCTGGGTTTGCGAGGTGAGTCAGGAAGGCACGGGGCCTCTGGCTATGGGAGATGGAAGAGAGATAAAACAATAAACTCAGATAGATGAATGCCAATAAGAACCCAACAAGAGTAACATTTCATTAAAACTAGGATAAATTGTACAAGATTGATGGTAATAAGAGTAAAGTTTAATCAACATCTCTAGCATTGACAGTCAATCAAAACCGTCGCTTGGCTCCCAATTGATCATGATATTGGAGTCTTCTCAATGCATGCCCAAGCCCTCAGAGCCGTATGCACTCGAGCCCCTTAATGAACCTAGATTGGCCTTACTCATTTGTTGTCAAGCTCACCCTTACTTTCCCAAAGCCTCACTCTCTTCTTTGTCTTCAATTCTCCAAACCCTTGAACTTGAAAATTGCTCTTGAATCCTTTTGCTTCCCCAAATCGAGAGAGCGAGAGATTGCTTGCAATCGAGCTCCTTACCTTTGATTACTTGGTTACTTCAATTGGCAGAGAGAGAGAACATGACCTTGAAGTCGAGCTCTCCCTACTCCTTTTCCAAGGTTGAGCGAGAGAAGAGAGAGCTAACTCAAGGTCGAGCTCTCCTTCTCGTATCATCTCACACCTACTAACTCCTTCATACCCTTGCTTCCCCCTTTGCTATTGAGAGAGAGAATCCAACACACCTCTATGGATTGCTGCCAGAGAGAGAGAGAGAGAGAGAGAGAGAGAGAGAGAGAGAGAGAGAGAGAGAGAGAGAGAGAGAGAGAGAGAGAGAGAGAATAGCCCCGCTTGAAGCCAAGCTCTTCCCCCCCTTTGCTTGCTGAGAGAGAGAGAGAGAGAGAGAGAGAGAGAGAGAGAGAGAGAGAGAGAGAGAGAGAGAGAGAGAGAGAGAGAGAGAGCAAGACCCTTAACCTTTGTTGAGGTTTAGTGAGAGAGAAAGAGAGAGTCTTCCTGAGCTTAGTCATTGAGCTACTCTCCTTTGCCTGCTTTGCCTTATCCACCTCACCACACTTACTTTCCCTCCCCTTCTCACAGGCTATGCCCTATTCCCCTAGGAATCCCCTTTCATTACGCTTCAAATCCCCCCCCCCCCTTCCCCCTTTTTTTTTTTGGTTTTTTTCATGTTGCTATGACAAGGGGTGGGAAGACCATATGATGATGTGGAAAGGCGAGGTTCAACTTGCATAGTTTCTAAGGGGAACAACACCAAATGGGGGTGCCTTGGTGAGATGAGTATTTTTTCCTTCTTGCCCAACGTCATCAGAGGCCCGCCATGGCCACTACAAGCTTTCCAAGCCTTTCCTGTTTCCCTGCTCATTGCTCGCTGCCATGGCCTCCCATATTTTTCTCCCCTTCACACATGGTATGCCCTTATTTTTCTTGGGCGACCTTGCCCATTTCAAAAGCCCTTATGGGTGGCATCCTTAGGTGGTCAACCTCACCTTCAAGTTGCAAGCATAGGCAATAGCATTTTGCTAAAGGCC
The DNA here is from genome assembly GCF_014529385.1 of Adiantum capillus-veneris. Classification (NCBI taxonomy): domain Eukaryota; kingdom Viridiplantae; phylum Streptophyta; class Polypodiopsida; order Polypodiales; family Pteridaceae; genus Adiantum; species Adiantum capillus-veneris. The sequence goes on along the minus strand of NC_140931.1, from coordinate 136,009,876 downwards.
TTCCCTTCACATTTGGTTAGAAGATCCAGAGCTTCCTGGCCATAGCCATAATAGCATATTCAACGATCAACATGTTCCAATAGCACTACAAGAGGTTATGTGCACTTGTGACAGTTGTAGCGATGAAACTATAATGGGTTTTGTTACCCCCCGGCATTGCTACAAGCATCACTAAAAGCGTCGCAACGGGGATGTTGCTATGAGCGTCGCTATAAGCATCGCTTAATGTATCTCTAGATAGTGTCGCTCATAGCAACTCATATAGTCCTAATTTAGCGGCGCAAATAGCAACGTTGAAAAACCTTATATAAAGACGTATGTAGCGACGCCAGAGAATAAAAAATTTTGGGTGGCAGAGCACTGAATGCCCTGCCACTCATCAACCATATTGAACATTGTTTCCAGAATAAAGATGCAAAACTGACAAAAGTATTTCGACGAAAGTGAATTGACAAATTAATACAATGACAAAACTATACACATCATAGGCAAAATCACTTGATTGTTAAGCTTTGACCAAAATGTAGTAGTCACAACACAATTGTCATTATTGAGAAAATACATCGTTGACTCATAGTACAAAAAAGACGTACACACATCATCTCATTATACTGCTATGACAAAAGAAAACTAGTGCTATTTGGCTACGGCTAGATTGACATCGTTTAATCAGACGTCTCATCGAGTCCAAGCGGCGTATCTATCAAATTCTGCCAAAAAAAAAACAATAACACTTTCTGTAAGTATAAACATACAATTACAAAAAAAACTATTTTCTTAGCTTATCATTAAAATACAACAAATGTAAGAGAGCAAAGTGAAATAATGACCATGTCCGCATGAGAACTGAGAATGTCCATAAGGGCGTTTAAGCCCTTTCTACCCGCATACTCACGCTCGTACAGTGTGGGGTTGCTCATGTCATCGACCACTATTCAAAACATTCAAAGAATACGTTATGTTAGAATTTAAAAGTATAATTATCCATAAATATCAAACCTAAAGGGCAATGCAAAAACACTTACAAAATTGGCCTCAAATGATGCCCACTCGCCGCTCCCCACGTGGTGCAAGCTCCCTGCCTCTACTCGCACTTTGGCTGCCTCCTTTTGTTGCTTCCACTTGTCAGGATTCTCGTACGCTGCTTACTTTGCATTCTTCCAATCTTCTTTGGCCAGCCAATCTGGCCTATTCCACTCATGATTTATTGATTTTTGTACTTTAGAACGCTTGTGCTTGTAGTATTAGCGCATCCGCACCTTCATCGGGTCTTCATTGAAGCACTCATCTTGACTTGACACGAGAAACTCATCATACAGCATGCTGAAGACTCTGTCTTTTAATTCATTTGGCACTTCGCTCCAGGTGTTTAGTATGTAGTATTGAAACACTTGAGAGAAAAGGCCGCGCATGCAAGAGATCACCTTCTTGCCGTCGTCATCCAAGATGATGATGCTGTTGATGTCGATCGAGTACAGTAAGCCTTCTCGCATGTGACGCGTGAATCTGGGTATCTCGGTAGGAGTCTCAAGTGGCGTCTTGATGGGGGTACGGACAATAGGTGTCTCCACTGGAGTCTAGGCCCCAAAGCAAGGAGTGTCGACTGGGGTGACTCCCAGAGGAGTAACAAGTGGTGTGTAGCCAGTAACGGCCGATAGCCGCGCAAAACCTGGAGTAGATGGCAATGTCGTGGCTGATGTGGGTGCAAGCAAAGAAGGGAAAGGTAAGGAGCCTCATCGACTACGAGGCGGTGTCGAAGCATCAACGACGGCATCTCCACAGCAATCGCCGCCGCCACCACTAGAGCGTCGATGCCTAGAAGAGTATGTAGATCGTCTAGTCGACACCAAACTCTCGGAGCGCGTTGCTCTCCTCGTACCACCTCCTCTGCTTGGGTGCCAATGGAGAAAGAAACTGATCATCATCCATACCTGCATTAAACACACGAACATTAAATCTTAATGATGAATGGAGAAGAAAATCTGAACAAGTTATCACCTGATTAAACAGAATTTAAATTTCTTAAGTATAGCATATAGACAAGAATGGACAAAACTCCACGTGAATACAATATATATTATAAAAAGAAGCAAAATTGCTCAAATACAATGTTTATGGCTTTAAGAGATCTCTCTCTCATCCTCGCATAACTTAGCATAACTCCCGGTCTCTATATAGAGCTCTCCGTTTAGGCAGATGTCCTCCGTTTCATTTTGTAGATCCTCTGCATGCATCCCATAGAGAGTAGTAGTGCCAGGCTCGTCTGGCACCACCTCAGCAGGTACTGACTCAGCATCCTCTCCGATCTCCTCCATTGATGCCGTTGTGATTGGCGCATGGTATCCCTCATACGTCCATGCACTACGAGGGGGCTACCTCTATGACATACCACCAGTTTGATGCAGGCTTTGTAGGATGAAATACCACCTGCAAGAGCCACATAACTTACATGAGTGCTTCTAGACCACCAGTTCTCTAAAATTGGATGTTAAATATTTAGAGGCTTACTTGTTCACAATGCTCGGGTAGTACGACAGTGCCTGTTAGGTTGGTCCATTTTTTAGTTGAACCCACCTCAAGGAAACCTGACTCTCCTGTGCGCACAACAGCGTTGCAACCCTCCATGTTTATCTTGAACCATTACATGTCAAACAAATCCACAAAAAATCCTATATAATTGATCCTCAATCTCTTGTAGTGTGCCAAGTAAGTGACAATCCGAGATATGCGCTCATCATCTATGGTTTTCCATAGCGTGTCTCGGGCTTTATCGAATCAGTCTAGCCACTCTCCAATGTAAACTAGAGACTCTCATATCAGCCAACCTTCTACCATGCTACCCTCCCGACGTGCCTTCTGACGCACATATCCCTTGAGCGTTTTCATGATACGTCTAAAAAGAACATCCATCTGGAATGCATTGTGCCAGCTATTTCCACCTCATCAACTGTGTGAACAAGAAGATGCACTTGAATGGTTAACGTGGTAGTAGAAAAGTGTTTCTCAAACATGCATACAACCTCCACAACGTTTAGTATGTCACAACGTTTAGTTTGTCGGATGGTGTGTAATCTAAATGGATCTCCTTTCGTGAGACCCATTGCACCAACTTCGCAAGTTTGTAGATTGTGGTACGGACGTCAAGAGACAAACATTCCTCAATGGCCACCGGTAATATAAACTGCAAAACACGTCTAGCAATGATATTAAAGTCCACACACGGATATGTTACACAATTCCCACTATGATATATTCCACTTCAAACATACCTGACACATTTTATGACAGTCGTGTGACTTCAAACTGTAAGCTTCCCTTCTTTAGTGAAACATGTTTGGAGCGAGTGCATTACGCCAGTGGGCGTCCGCACGGATCAAATGATCTCTTTTGCTTTGCGTCCATGGCGCTTTAGGGAGTTTTATTGATCCATCGGGTGCTATCTGCGACCAATACTGCTCCATACGATCCACATTTCTAAGGTCAATTCTGGCCCCCAAAGTATCTTTCTTGTCGATGAGATGGTCCCACAACAGATTACCCACATTCTTGAATATGTGCACATTGATCATGATTCTGTGCCAATATGGCAACTCATACCATAGAGAGAGTCTCTTCATCCCTGGGGGCAAACCGTTATCACACATCTCCTTTTGCTCTAACCATGCTCGAGCAGACATCCTCGGTGGCTCTCTTCCCAAAAAACCATTGCGTAACTGGACATCCTCTGGAAGATGCACTTGATGACCTTCGTAGATTTGCTTTTTTAGTGAGGGCGCCCGACGTGCATTAAGTCTAGGTCCACATGTGACATATGCTCTGTATCCGCTTGTTTGAAGCCCTGCATGTATACACATGACAATAGATAAGCTTGAGAAAAACCAAGGTTTATAGTGTTTGAGTTTGAGTATATATCACCTAAGCTCTATTAGTCCGGCATAGTCATGCATGGTCCACATTAGAATGCCTTTGATCAAAGCATTGCGACGACTTGTGTGTCGGCTCATATCCACCAGTTCTATGCCAATCCACAATTGTTGTAGCTCTTCCAATAGTGGACAAAGATACACATCCATATTCTTCGCTTTATACCGCCCCAGCACAATCAAGCTTAGAAACAGGAACCCCTTCTTGGTAGTCAACCACGGGGGAATGTTGTAGTTGACGATGACAACTGGCCATACACTAAGATATTGACCTCTGACCAAATGGATTTACACCATATGCATCCATAGCCAAGTCGAGGCACAAATTTTGAGCTTCCCTTGCTAAATCCGGCCATGTGTTCTCTATATGCTTCCAAGCCGCACAATTTGCAAGAATCTGTAGCACACCATCCAAAGATCTATTCTCCTTGTGCCATGATGCTAGGGCAGCCATGGACTTACATTTGAAGAAATGTTTGATGCAAGGCAACAGAGGAAAGTGTCGCAAAACCTTCTGCAGAATTTTTTGTCCGTGGAGATCTACTCAATATCTCTCGAAATCACATTTTGGACACTTCTCCATGTCTATGTATTCCCCTCTGAAAAGAATGTAGTTGTTAGGGCAAGCGTGAATATAATTGTAATCCATCCCCAAGTTTTGCAAATCTTTCTTGCTTCCTCTCTGAAATCTGGCATCACATTATCAACTGGCAGTGTGTGCTCTTTGAGCAATCTACACAACAAAAAAATATGGTACACTTCTGTAAGTAATCTATCGGATCATTATACATTTCAAGTTTTTTATTGAAGTAAACACATCAAAATAGATCACCTGAAAAGTGCTGTGATGCTAGTGTCACTCCATCCAAACTTTGCTTGCGCGTTGAGAAGAACCAGGAGCGTCTTCAATCTAGACACACGTGCTCCACCATACAATGGCGTATCGGCTTCACTTTTCATGTCATCATAGATAAGCCTTTTTGAATCTATGATCGTCTCGATCATTTCATCGATCTCGGGCTCAAACATAGCCTCGTTGGGAATGTGGTCTGCATGATCACCGTCTGAGCTGTCAGAAGCTACATCCTATGGCCTCACTATGCTTCTTGATCAAAGCGCCTACAAACACGTCTATTGAGTTGCAAGATTGCTATCTGTTGGCTAGCATCAGAGTCCAACCAGTTGTAATTGGAAACAACTCGATCTATAATAGATGGATCAAACTCGTCAAGTTCACGAACGTGCTGCAAAGAAACGCGTCTTGTCCGTTGCACAACATGTTTGCATTGATTACAAGGACATAAGATCCTTGTTGAGAGATAGGCATTTCAGTTAGACGGCCCCACATTGTTGTCACTACTCATAATGAATGTAAAAACCTTATAACCTGAACATAAATTTAATCTTCTATTGGCGTCCTCCATCTCTTATTTCTCTCTCTCTCTCTCTCTCTCTCTCTCTCTCTCTCTCTCTCTCTCTCTCTCTCTCTCTCTCTCTCTCTCTCTCTCAATCTCCCTCACAAACAAGAAACCATAGATCACACTGTAAACTACCTCAAATTCTCTAGCCATGTCCGATCCCCGTACACCTTGGTCTAGAGGTGCACAGAGATCAGAACCACCGGGTTATAATCTCGTCTTTATTGATCAATACCTATATTTGTGGGTACGAGAAATCTACACACCCACATCTACATGACAATGCATGTAGTGGATAAAACCCCTTTGCCTCTTGTTCAGCTGTAGCAATCCACAATAGCTTAACATCTCTTCAGAGTAGCTCCTTGTTCGAGGGATTGATGTGCACATTACATGTCTGCCTCCATTATGAGTATCATGCCGTTGAAAGCTTTCCAACTTAATGCCGCATCCGTGGAGAGGAAGAGAGGGATCACCATAAATCTAACTCTAACCCTAAACCGTAATCCTGAAGGTAAACTTTAATATAAAAACTAAATCCAAAATCTAATCTTAAATCTAACCTAACCTTAAATCTAACAAAATCCTAAATCTAGCCTAATCTTAAATCTAACCTAAATTTAAATCTAATCTAATCTTAAATCTAACCTACTCTTAAGTCTAACCTAATCTTAAATCTAACCTAATCTAAAGTCTAACATAACCTAACCTTAAATCTAACCTAATCTTAAGTCTGTCCTAACCTTAAATCTTACCTTAAATCTTAACCTAATCTTAAATCTAACATAAACCTAAATCTAATCTAATCTTAAATCTAACTTAATCTTAATCTTAACGTAAACATAAATCTAATCTAATTTAATCTTAAATCTAACTTAAATATAATAACTAAATCTTATATCTATGTCGAATCTCTGTCGACTCTCTCTCTCTCTCTCTCTCTCTCTCTCTCTCTCTCTCTCTCTCTCTCTCTCTCTCTCTTTTTCTTTCCCTCTCTCTTTATCTATATATGTCTTTATCTTCATATTTTCTCTATTTTTTTAATCTGTGTGTGTGTGTGTGTGTATGTTTGTTTTCTCCCCTTATTTCTCTCTCTCTCTCTCTCTCTCTCTCTCTCTCTCTCTCTCTCTCTCTCTCTCTCTCTCTCTCTCTCTCTCTCCTCTCTCTCTCTCTCTCTCTCTCTCTCTCTGCTGTGCTGCTCGTGCGCGCTGCTCGCTGCCGCATTGTGCTGCTGCTTGGCTCGCGCGCGCTGCTCGCCTGGCTCTGTGCTGCGTGCTACTGCTTGGCTTGCGCCCTCCCCCCCCCCGCCTCTGCCCCTCGCGCCCGCTCTGCACTGCATCCACGCGCCCGCCTCTGCCCCTCGCGCCCCTTGCCACCTGCGCTGCACCCTCGCGCCCGCCATGCCCTGCACCCGCGCGCCCGTCGCCTCGCCCCCCCGCCGCCATGCCCTGCTCGCACGCTGCACTACGCTCCCGCTGCACGCTGCCCTAGCCCCCCAACCTCTACGCGTAGTATGTCTCCCCCCCCTTTCCTATGCGTAGTATGTCTTGCCCCCCCCCCCCCCCTTTTTTCTTTCACACGTAGGACTTCCATCCTCTACGCGTAGGGATTTTTTTATTTTTTTTTGGCCTTCTTCCCTCTCACCCCCCTTCCCCCCACTCTATCTACCATACTTATTCCCCCCCCCCCCCCCCCCTCTCTCTCTCTCTCTCTCTCTCTCTCTCTCTCTCTCTCTCTCTCTCTCTCTCTCTCTCTCTCTCTCTCTCTCTCTCTCTCTCTCTCTCTCGTAACTACCGTTTTCACCCCCGGGCCATACCGCCTCATGCTCCACCACTAGCCGAGACCGCTGCTAGTGTGGGTGCACACGTGCATCTAACCCCCTTGCGGACGGTGATCAAGCATGAGGAAGACAAACGATAAAGCCGACCCCCTAGAGGATGCCATTCAAAAATGCAAAGAGGAAATGACGGAGACCATCACCAAGTTGAACCGCAATCTCTGGGGCACAATAAACATTCTCGAAGGACGTGTGCTGATCCAAGAGAGCTAGATAAGCACGCTGGAAGACCGAGTGACGACCCAAGAGGAAGAGATCGCGTCACTCAAGAAAGAACTTGCCAAAGCCCGATCAAGAAACACACTGGAAGAGGGCGAACTGCAACCCTCAGTAATTGAAGAAATCAACACGATCAAGGAACAAGTATGGGCCATCAAAGAAGGAGAAGAACAGCACAAAGAAATGACGACTTCTTGGGTGGATGTTCTTACCAAAACCCAACAGAAGGTGGACGAAGCCGAGAATTGGATCAAGGTGGCCAAGAAAGGAAAAGACAAGGAGATAACGCCCACGTCCACACCCAACATCATTAACCAGACACTTGAGGAGGAGCAGAGGAGAAGGGTGCGCGCTTTACATGTGAGAATTTGCGGTCTTAAAGACAAAGGCAATGTGGACAAAGAAGTAAAAGAACTCACAGCCTTGATGGGGATTCATGAGCCGACACACACAAGGGCATGGATAGTGGGCAACATAAAGAAAAATGGAGGCAGTGGAGAAACCTCAAAAGAAAGAGCACTCATCCTCCGTTTTCCCTCCATGGAGCAAAGAAGTCATCCTTGCAGAAAAGACCAACTCTTAAAGAGACTGGCATCTTTCTCAGGGACAATCTCACCCTCTTGCAGATCGCTCATATGCAGGAAGTAATGCCGGAGATTAGAGCGGCCAGGGGAAAAGGCAAGATCGCTTTTTACCGAAACGGAAAAGTAGTAATATTGGAGCAACGCTCCACATGACGGTGCGAGACTTATGGGACCACACTCAAAGTACCTGCCTGGAACTGCAATGGATCTATGCGTCTTGATGTGGGTGCTTTTGAGGATAGCTTTACTGGAAGAGACATTATCTTCTACTCTGAGACACACCAGGCCCCAGGGAAATCCATGTCTCACATCAGTGGATATAGGTGGGAGACAGCCTACAGACAGGAGACACGCTCAGAGCACAGAGGGCGGGGCTCGAGAGGAGTGGCAGTGTTATTTAGAGAGGATCTGCAGCCACTGATAAACATAGCCCGCAGGGACGAGCAAGCCAGGTACATGTGGGCGAGGCTGAAAGCAGAGACAGGCAAATACCTCTATCTAGCTATTTGTTACTTTCCCCCGAGTACATCAGTTTATGCACCACCCAGGGGACAATCCTCTTTCTCTATTTTGGATGATGACATATGGGAGTTCTCTAGGGACGGTGACATTGTCATCCTCGGGGACTTCAATGCTAGGACTGCCCATCACTAGGCAGTGTTTTATGATACTTCAGGGGAGATGCTAAGAGAGATAGATGTGGCAGATACGGGCCTTTCCAGACTATCACACGATATGGAATATACTGATTATGGGCGACACCTAATAGACATGGGCACTGCACATGGATTGGCCATCTTGAACGGCCTACAGAGATTTCCTGTTGCGGGAGGTTTTACATGCTTCCCACACAGACATGGAGCCAACACGGTGGACTATGTCATGGCACAACCGAATCTCATCTCTAGTATCCAGGATCTCACAATTGGGCCCAGACCGATCAGGGTGGCAGTGGATCATGCTCTGGTGTCAATGACCATCTCTTTCCAATTCAGTGTAGCACACAGACCACGAGTAGCAGCCCCTACTCGCTACACATTCACAAGGGAGACGGACTCTGTATACATGGACAGAATCTACAGACGCCTATGCACTGAGGACCCGGGGCGACCTCTGGAGGAGCTAACTACTATACTGACACAGACATTACATGAGGCAGCAGCAGAAGCATACCCACACACCCAGCTTGAGCAGAGCCGCCGATCCTTGAGCATGCCTCAAAACAGCTAGTACGATGAGGAGTGCCGCCAGACCAGAGCCAGACTTCAGAGGGAGATGCTGTTGGGGGACGTCACCCATAGATAGTCACAGATAGACTTTCGACGCCTGGTGCGGTGGAAGAAGAGGGCTTTTTTGGCTCGACTCGAGCAGGATCTATATCAGCTATTCTTGAGTCAAGACTCGCGTGAGGCGTGGCGGCTCTTTCATGAGCAGTCCCCCCCCCCCCCCCCCCCCCCCCCTGCTATTTCCTCCACAGAGACTTGGGGTCAGTACGCATCATCTTTGTACACAGTACCTGAACAGCCACCCCTCCCTAACCCCCCCGACCCATGCCCACATACATGTGTCTTTTTCACCCCCGCTGAGATGGTGAAGAAAGCTATTGATAGGATGAAGACTGGGAGAGCATATGATCATGAGGGCCTAGTTGCTGAGCATTTCATGCATGCCAAAGACCTACTAGCAGAGCTTCTAGCAGTTATGTTTAACCGTGCCATGTGTGAGGGCCTACCGGACACTTGGAGCCTATCTACGATCGTACCTATCTTCAAATCAAGAGACCCCATGGAGCCTGGGAATTATCGCACTATTATGATTGGGCACACACTGGCACGGTTGTATGCATCCATTCTTGAGCAACAGCTGAGTAGATGGGCAGAGAGGGAAGGAATACGTGCAACTGGGCAGGCAGGATTCAGGAGAGGCTTCTCTACTCTTGACCATATCCTAACACTCAGGGCCATCATCGAGGAAGGCAGATCTCATAGGAGACGGATCTATTGTAGCTTTGTGGATTTCCGCAAAGCTTTCGACACGGTACCTAGAGCTAGACTGATGCGCAGATTACAGGAAATGGGAGTACCCACAGAACTCATTTGGGGGATCATGGCATTGTACAGATCGGTAGTAGGGCATGTACGCACCCCTTCGGGACTTTCTACACCGGTTCACTCCACTATTGGGGTGAAGCAGGGCTGCCCGCTCTCTCCCACTCTTTTCGGTATGTATGTGGATGAGATTTCTGACTACATTGACAACGATGGGGATAAAGGTGCTCAGTTGGCAGGGACATGGATTCCACTTTTGTTATATGTTGATGACATAGTGTTGATCTCCGAATCCCCAGAGGGAATGCAACGTCAATTGGATGCTCTGCATGCGTTTGCCCACGAAAGTGGTTTGTCTGTCAACCTGAGTAAAACCAAGGTTATGGTGTTTAATACCACCCCACAGTGGATCAGGAGGTCAGCACCTACATTCACATATGGCCAGGAGACTGTAGAGTACACATACGCTTACACTTACCTTGGAGTGGTTTTTAGTGGAGCTACATTCTCACTCAGAAGAGCAGTAGAAACCAGACTTACTAGAGCCCATGCAGCATTGGGTAGATTGGAGAGGATGTGTTCGCACGTTCAGTTTCAGGAGCCCTGGACGAAGCTCTGGCTCTTTGACACCTTGGTGGCTTCAGCATTGCTCTATGGAACCGAGATATGGGGACCTTCACTGGATCACCATGGGAGGCCGGGTCGCTCAGACGGATGGGGAAACATGGAGAAACCTCTCGTCTCTATGATCTCGCGGCTCATTAGAGCCAAGGCATCAGTACCACAGGCCATTATCCGAGCAGAGCTAGCGGCCCCCCCACTTGTGGTGGAGGCGCTCACCAGATCAGTCTCCTTCATAAACCGCACATGAGAACTTCCTAGAGACAGATATGCTCGCATAGCACTTGAATCCTCTCGACAATTAGCCATACAAGGAGATACAACATGCTGGTATGGGGAGATGACATCATGGTTTCAGGCACATGGGTTCAGCATAGACCGGATGCCACCATTCCATTACTCATTGGATGCACCATCTCTCACTCTTACACAGTCAGAGATCACCAAGCTCATAGGCCAAGACCTGACCCAGCTAGACACCAGAAGGACATGGATACAACCAGCACAGGAATTGGGCATGAAGATGGCTTTCTACAGAGACCACCTTCTCCAACTTACGGAAGATGGTTTTGTGGCGAGACCTAGATACATGGATACCCACTTGTCTCATGGGATACAATGTGCTATTGGTCAGTTACGCACATGTTCTCACCAATTGCGGATTGAGACTGGGAGATACAGCGGAGTACCAGCAGAGGACAGGACATGCCCCTTGTGTAACATGGAACCTGAGACAGAGCTACACTATACATGTCGTTGCCCCGTCTACTACGAGATACGAGGCCGCTTCCATTGCTTGTTCAGAGAAGGTTTTGGGCCACTCTCAAGAGTCATGGGATACGAAGATCAGAGATGTCTTGGTTTGTTCTTGCTCGAGCTGCGCAGACACAGAGATAGCCTGATGAATGGCGAGGCTAGCCAGTCTCAAAGACGGATCATAGACTTCTTCAGAGCAGACACGAGACAGCCGCAAGAGCCACTACCACAGCAGAGCTCCCCCTCGTCTCACACCAGAGGCACACTGATTGACCGAGCGATTGAACTGGGGAAATCCAGGCGCCCACGACTGCGAGGAACTACACAACATCGACGGAGGCTACGACAGAAAATTCGGAGCATGTTGGCCAGGCATGCACGGCGCCCGGTCAGACTACTAACCATGGAGGAAATTGATGAGATTCGCCAACGACCGATGCTAGATCTCTTGTAATTCAGCTATCCCAACGAGCCGCCCATTTTTTTGCTTAGTTTTTTGCTTAGTTTTTTGCTTGGTTCACACCGATCACCGATCAACTTAGGACCCCATAGTATATATCTTTGTTTTGTACTGTTGTTAGGTTATTTTGTTACTCTGACTCTGTATCAGATCCACCACTTTGTAACTTTCGGGTCTCATAGGCCATTATGGCCTTTTGAAGACGTTAATATAACATTTCATTTCATTTCATTTCTCTCTCTCTCTCTCTCTCTCTCTCTCTCTCTCTCTCTCTCTCTCTCTCTCTCTCTCTCTCTCTCTCTCTCTCTCTCTCCTCTCTCTCTCTCTCTCTCCTTCTCTCAATGTGTATGTGTATGTGTTCTTTGTTTATGCATGTGTGTGTACATTCTTTGTACATTCAATGTGTGTGTGTATGTGTTTTTTGTTTAAATATGTGTGTACACTCTCTCTCTCTCTCTCTCTCTCACACACACACACACACACACACACACACACACACACACACACACACACACACACACACACACACAAAATGTGTGTGTGAGAGAGAGGGAGAGAGCACACACACACACACACACACAATATGTGTGTGTGAGAGAGAGGGAGAGAGACAAAGAGGGGAAGGGAACATGAGAGGGAGGAGAGGGAAGGAGCATACCTGCCTCTCTTCCTCTCCTCGTGTGTGTGTGTGTGTGTATGTGTGTGTGTGTGTCTGTGGTGGTGGGGGGGGAGGGAGGGGGGGAGAGAGAGAGACGCGGGTATACCTGTTTTGCTAGAGCGCCGAAGCTCAGATCTGAGATCTGAAATTTTGGCGCTCTCGATTTATTTTTTTACTTTATCGACGTCGCTATGAGCGTCACTATGCAACAAATAATATTGAGATGCCCATAGCGATGCTCATAGTGACGCACATGGCGACATCGTGGATTTTCACATTTGAGCGTCGTAGTGCTAGCATTGCTAATATGAAGAACCTCTTGTAGTGTAGACGACATTTTACATTGAAAGCTCATCAATATATTTACGTGCTTTCGTAAGGGCACCACATTTGATATACATATCAACCAAAGCTTCGCCAACCACAACATTTGTCGCGAACAAAACACAAGCCCAAGCCTTATTGGACTTATACTGCAATCAATGTACTACAAAAGATGACATTCACAGTATTTAAGAGCTAACATCCCAAACTGGAACCTCCTCAAGCACTTGTTGCTCTCATAAGTGCACATTATTTGGCATGCATAACAATTAGGGCATTGCCCAACATAAATCTTGGGATACATATCGGTCAAATAATTGCCAATCATCACATTAGGCCTATATCTTGACCATGGCAGTATTGAGAACAAGTCTACCAGCATACTTCACTATTAATGCACAGCAAGAGATGACATTCTAGACAAGGTGCCCCTCAAGCACTTATTTCCCTCTAAAGTACACCATATTTGGAATGAATACTCATACATATCGACCACGGTAGTCCAATAAAAACTGCCAACAATATGTCTGAAAGCTGATAACACCCACGAAGCGCTATCTTCTCTGAGTTTTCCCCTCTTTGGATGCACAACATCACGACAATGCCCAAAGACGCCCAGGAGCTGCTAGCTACTGGTGGTCGGATGATGGAGGTGGGGGCAGGTACAATGGTGGGTAAGGAGATGGAGGCCAGGTGTATGGCGAACGGTAGTGGCCATGTGTATGAGGAGGGTACACTAGATAGGGAGCACGAACCCCATGAGCAACAGACTAGGTAGGGTGAGAAGGTGGAGCAGGTGATAGGGAGCACCAACCCCATGAGCACCAAACTAGCTAGGGTGAGAAGGTGGAGCAGGTGATGGTAGAAAGCCAAGAAATCCACTCTAAAAGGGAACACAAAGGGTCCTCCAAACTATGAGGAAACCGACCTCGGGTTCCAAGACTCCATAGTAGGTGGTGGTTGTTCGGATCCTTGGGAATCCCCTCGAATGAACTTTTGAAGCATCTGCTTGGAGTGCCATTGAAGCAACATTAGTAGAACTTGGAGCTATAATTGTCAGGGATATAGCTATTTGTGAAATGACTATAGACTGAGCTTGTGAGTAGGAGGGACACACTAGACTAACCACATGGGAAGTTCTCAAACTGCACCCATATCATTTGCTTCTTTTAGCTGCATTTGTAAAGTGCGGACTATGTGTTTGAGATCTTGCACCTATCAAGTGAGAATTCTAATGCAATCTTGAGCGTGAGAAGTTAACACATCCCTATCCATCAATCTTTGAGGTGGTTGCACACTTCCCTTTGCATATTGTCATATATGACGTGATGCACGCCGTTAGTACCCTACAAAAAGATGGCTGCATCTACAATAGTCTGAATTGCCTTTCTGGCTGCGTCTAGAAGTTTGTCGGCTTGAGGCAAAAAGTTGACAAATGGGTCACCTTGCCCAAAGCTAGGTGCCCCTGCACTGGGAGTAGGATTACGTGGTATTGCCGACACAACTGGAGCGTGTAATTGGGCACCTACAACACTAACAATATGTAGAGTAAAGGTAGAGGTGGCCAGGAAGTGGCCCCAATCACATTTGTTGGAGTTGTGGCCCTGATCTCAGAGACTTTAACCTGGGACTCTGAGAAAGGTAATGTTTTCAACTCTTTGATTGAGTCTTTATGTACCTTAGCCCTTTTGTGTAGAGTGCCTTTCTCTTTGGGCACCCTGGATGGACCTAGCTACTCCTTGGCATCATCTCATAGCTTAGAGATAGCACTAACATCTACTCTCTGCTGCATAGTTTGCACTACCCAATACATAATGGGAGATGCATAGCAATTAAACTTCTTTTCCTTCCCCTTTCTTTCTTTTCGATATTGCTTTTCCCTGTCCTACAGTGTCATAAAGAGCAGATGGTGAAAGGAATAGGGCAAAAGTGGCAAAGATAAAAAAATGCATCACAAACAGCTGGAGAGAAAGGAACTACTGCGTTGTTCGATGCACGAAGTAGAAAGTAATATTGTAAAATGGAGTACAACTGATGATTCTTGGTATATTTTGTATGTGAATGTGTCAACAGCTCCTGGCACGCATTAGCAGTGTCTTCAAGAGGGGAGAGATTGAAGAAGGTTTTAGTGGTGGACAAAGGTACATGCACATTCGGTATTCCCATAGCATGGACAACATCCTCCATTGTAAGAGTAACCCCATTGAGTTTTGAAAAAGTGAGTAAAAGAGCACTCAGTCTAGCATAGTGTAAGAGATATCTTTCTGAGCTAGATTGTGGAGACCAAGGTGTAGTAACTACTGTTGAGAAAAAACATTCTTGAGTAATGGGTTGGGGGCATGTAAGAGACATATCATAAGCAGTGGCACTGTGGAGATGGCACCAGAAGGGCGGGGCACCTAGAGAGTGATAACCTTTCCTAAAGTAACTATAGATTGGGGTGAATCGTCATTGAAATATTTTGCGGACAATTGCGATGAACTAGGTGCATAGTCCAACTTGCTTTCACCTCTCTCCCCAGAGGAGGAGGAGACTGCGGACTCTTGGTCAGATTGGAGATGTTGTTCTTGATTTCTAGTGCAAACCATTTTTAAGATATTGAATGATAGTTTACATGAGAGCTGAGAATTGTACTCTGCAATTGACAAGATTTCCCTAAAGCATGCATTGCACTAATCCATCCCCTTATATTTTCAAAGCATGCACTCTAAACCACACCCGGATACATTGAGATACATTGAAAGTAGTACCAGAGTAGCATACAATGAGTATACAAACCGCACAAAAAGATTTGACTGTATGAGACAGATCTAGCTCTAGAGTGCTTCTCAGTTTGAGTCTGATTGACCAATGCGCCAGGAGTCACTATCTGTAGGGTGGCCAGTTAGGGACCATCGATGGTTAGTAAGGAGGGAGGAGGGGTTGCGATCGGAGTTGGGAAACCAGGGGGACATATGGGAGTAGAGTAGGGCTGGGCATGAGTGGTCTGCAAGGGCAACACTAAAAATGAAGTAGTCTCTTGCGGGTAAATTACGTTTGAAAATGAATTGCTAAAGTGTGCATGTAAATTGTGATACGCTGCCAGATGGTATTTTCTTTGTTAAAAATTTAAAACCCACACGTAAGCTCATTGGAGAACTTATGCTTGGAAAAAGGCGAACGTCGAAGGGCGAGGAAATTGGACGAGGGTGAATGTGAGGGAGAAGGGTGAGACCTAGACGAGGGCGAAGGCCACGGCAAGGCCAAGTCAAGGGCGAAAGTGAGGGCGAGGCCAAGAGGAGAAGGCAAGTAGGTGTTGACTGAAGACAAGAAGGTTGGGTGAGAGGATGAGGGCGAGACTATAACGCAATCAGCAGGGTGAGAGCTTGAGAATTAGAGGCCGTGTGCAATAACTCAAACAGAAGATAATCATGCAGAGGAAGATAAGCATGGAGAGGAGCAACACACTCAGGAGAATTTGAAAGAGATAGACAGAATCACTTGCTAAGAATCTGTACATTGCAACATAAGAGAATCCATACAATGCAACAAAAGCCATGGACAAGGAAGTGCTCTCACAGGTAAGTTGAATTATTGAATGCATCTTGCAACTTTAATTGTTAAGGAACATTTTGAAAAGCACACCCATAGGTTACACCCACACAGTGAGAGCTAGCATAGACACCATAGCATATGAGGACTGTTAGGTCTAGAAAATAATGATATGGATGAGTGTGCTAGAACTAAGATTAGTTGAGAGAGATAAAGAGTTTATCGGATAGAAAAGCAACGATAAAATTAAGAACAACATACACAGTGTGCTTTGCACAAATACACCATCAGGGGAACAAAGAGGATACCAGTAGAACCTAAATCCATCAACACAAAGTAGACCTACTCAGATAGAAGAGGTGAGATGAAGCCAATAAAGATTTTTAATGTGCGGAATGATAGCACTTAACCCTAGACCCATTGACTAGGAATAGACGCACGCCTTCTAGGGTGGATAATTGCACGATACCTTGGGGAAGAATCTCCTACACTCGATGAGGACCTTGCCAAGGAGGGATGACCTTTTTGGATTTCCTTTGGTAGCGAGCCTAATAGAGTATCACTAATGATCCGGGCTTGAGTTTTGGATGGCAAAGATGACGATCATGCCATGCCTTATGAAGGAGCTATTCTGCTTGGAGTGTATTGCAGGCTAACAATCTACTCTCCTCCAGTTGGGAGGGAGGAAAGATGTAGGCAAAGACCACACTCCAATCAGTGCGAAGACTGCCTACTTGAGGGGAGCCTTAGTTGAATTCAAAAGGAGATATGGCCACCAAGCCGAAGGCTAGTTGAAAAGGCGGTGTGAGTGGTCATCGCTTTGAAGGAAGTGCGGTATGCCCAGAGGGTGTAGGGTGTCGTGGATAGCTAGATCCCATGAAGCTAGATGGAGATGACATGCTTTCCTTAGAAGGGTGATAAAAACCTTGTTCGTGCTCTCTGCCTACCCATTGGCTCTAGGATAATAGGCACAAGATTTGCGATGAAAAATCTTGTAGTTGGCAAGCAAGTCGAGATCATCTCATTAACAAAGTGACTGTCCCTATCACAAGTGATCTCCTGGGGACATCCAGGGCCTGCACAATATATTTTTGTACAAAAGAATTTCTACAGTATTGCTAGTACCTCTTCCCACTTGGTAGTGTAATATGTAGCCACAAGCAGATACTTTTGATTACCTGGTTGAGCTGGGGGAGAAATTGGACCGACAAAGTCTAACCCCCATCTCTCAAATGGCAATGCCATTGAGACCTGCAGAATACGGATGGACTGCTTACTTGGTTTTGGTCCACAATGCTGACAAACATCACAAACTTTGACATAAGCAATTGCATCCCTAAATACATAAGGCCACCATAGACCACTATGTAGGGGCGATGATGTGACCAGGGTAACAAAGAATTATGATGAACTACTAGATCCATACCTCCTTCGAGTTGAATTGGTTTCATTGGGGAGCTAGGAGCATGTATCCACATGGCATCGTTTCCCCAATCATTGAAGTGCTTTAGTGTGTCGCAGCCATGGTCTACTGGTGAGCAAAGGAAATCCTCCCATGACAAAATCCAAGCTAAAGGTGAATTCTTGTACTTGCAGAGGCACCTTGTCCTCTATGCCCACTGGGTAGATTATCCTTTGGTCGGCCAATGTAACTGTGAAAGGAGCAAGCTGGGTAGGCTGTAGAACTAAAGCTGTCATAAAATCTAATATCTAACCAACCCAAATGATTTTCTCATATTAAATTTATCATTAAATGTGGGAGAATAAACGAGAACAACGGTTAGAATATAGACATGTACTTATGGATTTATCTCAACACGGGGCCAATGTTGAAGGGGTCCAAATGAGAGATGGTCTATCAAAGAGCAAGGTTAGCTAATGGAGCTTAAAGACCTTAGGGTTATCTTCATAAAAGACCTCCAAAGGTTAGTGTTAAAAGTCCTTTGAACTTAGGCAAGCTAGGGATGTTCTTGAGGTGGGAACCCGGCCCAAGCTTGAGGTGCTTGTCGTGCTTGCTGACTAAGGTGCTTGAGGTGCTTATTGTGCTCATTGACTAAGGTTCTTGAGGTGTATAATGACTAATGTGCTAAGGTGCTCCATGATTAAGGTGCTTGAGGGGCTTGAGGTGTTGCACAAAGTCAAACACATCCCTACTCATGAGGGGGCGAGCCCTCATTATAGGAGCATGAGAAAGAACACACACACCCTCACACAAGGCAAGCTTGGTCTAACGAAGCAATTAGGACACTTGTCAAGTTCCTCTTCATATTTCCCTCATGGTGTGCCTAAAGCCTATTGGTTGGCCTCTTAAGGGGTCCAATGATAATTTAGTTAATTTAATTAATTGATTATGCATTTATCAAGTCCTCTCTCTCAAAGGTGAAAGGGGGACACTTATCCCAAGGCTAGCATGCTTGCTTGATATGCACTCTGCATGTGATTGGCCAGGCTTGTAGGAGGCCAATGAGCTTCCTTCTTGAGCAAGAAGAGGAGTTCAACCAAAGCAAGGAGGGGGCTAGCTTGGGGGGTATACTCTCCCCCCCCCCCCTCTCTCTCTCATGGTGTGAAGTGCAAAATGCAAGAGCTCCATCTCCTTCTCCAAGCTCGTTGTGAGAAGTTGAGAGCCTACACCAACACTCTTGGCTATGGAATGCAAATCCAACCAAGAGCCATGCTTCAATGCTTAAGCTTTGCATCTTCTTCATCTTCATTACTATGCTTTTGTGCTATGCTAAGCAAGAAGAGTGATTGTGAGGAACTATTTCTTACTCCTAAGAATGCTTCTTCTTCCTCTACCCTACCCTCATTCCCCGCTAGCTCTCTCCACCTTTGAAGGTTTTTGAGGCCTTGGGACTGAGGCCGGAGATGATTAATGGTTTTTGCAAAGATTATGTTATGCTCGTGATGCATGAAGTTTTCCATTTTCATTGCATCACCTAGGTCACAAGGAACACAAAGATTGTATTGTACCGAGTCTCTCTTGATGGGAGAATCTATAATACAAAAGCCTATTGGAGGGCGGACCGGCTTCACATAAATCGGATCCTCAACTGTTGTCAAGTTCTCTAACTCTCTCTCTCTCTCTTGCAAAAGTATTGTTCATGCCAAGTTAATGAAGTAATATGGTTATGTTGCTATCACTAATTAAGTTCACCCCCTATGTTCTCAAAGTAGTCTCACAAAAATGCTCACTCTAATTCTCTTAATTCCGCTATTCTCAAAGTTCATAGGCCATTTCCATTACATTGATATCAAAATTATTGGTTTCTCTTTTCTTTCCTAAGAAGAGAGGTCCTTAAGTTGTCCATGAAAGGTTGGACATGTTCAATGCAATAGGGAAAGTGGGACAGGCATCTATTATCTTGGTTGAGAAGGACTTAGTTTCAGGTACACCGTTGGGAACTATAGTCTTAATAATGGAGTCTCTCAGGCATTTCCTTTGGCTTAACCATTATTGAGCTACAAGCAAGCTCAACAAAAACCATAATCAACCGAGCAATGTTAGACCCTCTCCACTAGTCTTTGCAATCAACAATGTCTAAACCACGAGTGTGGCTGCTTGAGAACTAATCTTTAAAGGTAAAGAAGAGTAGCGACTAAGGTTTTTGAGGGTACAAAAGCACAAAGTAATATATACATAAGTTTAATTACATGGCTGACAATAACCAAGAGAGTAGAATGAAAATTGATAACTGTGAATTTTGCACATGAAGATGCTTATGATGATGCCCCCATGTTTGTCAATTATCTTGTTAGTAGGTTGCAGCAAGCTATGGGCAACCTTGCTTTGCAAGCCAAAGTTACTCAACAACTTTGTGCTTATGGGATTTTTCTTCCTCTCCAAGAGGAGAGAGAGCTTAGGAGGCCTCTTGATGAGATTCTCAAAAGAAAACTTTCTCCCATAAGAGAGGAGGAATCCAAAGAACGAGAAAGAAGCGAATCCCTAAGTTCCTTTGAAGATGTGGCTCCACGAAGAAGATGTCTAGATGATCGCCAACTCCTCCCAAGAGGAAATGGTCAACCCACTGTCCTTCTCCTTGTCACTTCAAAAGGAAAGAGAGGAAACAAAGGAAGAAAAGGGCAAGAAAGAGGTAACACTCTTCTCCTTCTTCTTCACCTTCCTCCACTTCCGATGAAAGTAATAGTTATTCTCCTAGAGAATACAAGAGGAGAGGACATCAAAAATCTTACCCTGCATCGTGAAGGTCCCAAAAGCTCAAGAAGTTCAAAGAGGGAGAAAAGAGTATTTCTTTTCTCACCTATGATGGCACCTTTGGTGCTACCGACAAAGTATTGGCCTTCATCCAACAATTTGATGCGGCCTTTGGAGACGAGGGCTTCATAGAGTCCTCTAAGCTACGTCATGTAGCTATGCACTTCCACAAGTCTGCTCATCAATGATTGGCTACCCTTTATGGAAATGGCAAGGCCCCAAAGACATGGAAAACTCTACGAGTTTCCATAATGAAGCAATTCCTTGCAAGTGATGCAAAGGACAAAGTGCTTGAAGCTGCTCTCCAACGAGTCTATCCACAAATACGTGGACAAGTTTTGGGATTTACATCTCAAGGCTACTATCTTTCAAAAGATAGACTTTGTCGAGAAAAATCAACAACTTTATGCATAATTACCTGAAGAGATGGCCGAGTACATCAACTCCCAATGGCCTGGTTCTATCACCGAAGTAATCCACCACACTATGGTTACTTCGCGCATCAATTTCCAACAAGGCGCTAGAAGGAACTCCTAGCACATGGAAAGCAAAGACAAAAGTGATGCAAAGGGGAAAACCAATGCCCAAAATTCTTCCCAAGGCAATTCCAACAACAACAATCGGTCCATGGAGAAGTGAGTTTACAAAGGTAAAAATAAACTCTCTCCTAAAGAGCTTGAAGCTTTTTGTAAGGACCACAATGTTTTAAGTGTGGGGAACAAGGACATGGCTATCGTTCTTGCCCAAAGAGAAACGCCCGCAATGAGTCTCCTAGAGCTTCCACGATCCAAGCTCCAAAAGAGGATGCTCATTGCAAAGGATCACCTCTCTCCTATGCTTGGGGAAAGGTAAGGGAGCATAATGCCTTCATCTTGTTTGACCCTGGCTCTACTCACAACTTCATATCAATGGAGTTGGCCACTAAGTTGGGCATTCAAGCTTTCAAGATGGGAGATATTGTAACTACTGATGGAGCTTTCAAGGGACAGTAAGCCTCCGTTACTCCCTTGATTGGGAAGTTGAGGCTTCATGTCCAAATCTACATCGACAAAGAAGACTTTTTCATCTCTACTCTCCAACATAAGGATGTTATCCTAGGGGCACCGTGGTTCAATCGCATGGCTATCAACATGAAGTTCCCTGAAAGGAGAATCTACTTCACCTACAGGGAAAAGAAAATGTATATAGATGCTAGTGAGTCTGGTCCTACTATACCACTTGTAAATTCTCCTGCTTTTGACAAACCAATGAAAAGCTCAATTTCCACGTGCGTGATTTTTTGTCAAAGAGTCCCTAAAAGGTCCTAATGTTTCATTTAATGTAAAAGTTAGGAATCAAGAAGAATTAGACTTGTCTAATTTTCTAAATGGATTCCAAGATGTGTTCATCGATGATATCCCTATGGACTTACCTCCAAAACGAGGGGATGACGACCATCGAATTGAGCTCCTACCAGGAAGCTCACCACCTAACAAGCCTCCTCATCGAGTTTCCCAAGCTCAACAAGAGGAGATCATGAGGCAAGTACAAGAATTGGTAGACAAAGGGATGGTGAAGACTAGCTCCTCTCCCTTTTGTTCTCCAGACCTTTTAGTGCAAAAGAAAGATGGTACATACTGCATGTGTGTGGACAATTGAGCACTAAATATATCACTATCTAAAATAGATTTCCCATACCACGAGTAGAAGATGTGTTTGATAAGATACAAGGGTCTACCGACTTCAGTAGGATTGACCTTAAAAGTGGCTATCATCAAATAAGGATAGTGAATGAAGATAGCCTCAAGACCGCGTATCGTACAACGTTTGGCCTTTATGAATATCTAATCATGCCTTTTGGCTTGACTAATGCACCAGCCATGTTCAATCATTTAATGGAGAAAATCTTTAGACCCTACTGCAAATTCAAGGGAGTGTTCTTTGATGATATCATCATCTACTCCAAGTCCTTGGAGGAACACAAGCAACATCTCTAGGTGATTTTTCAAGCTTTGAGGGAGAACAAGCTTTTTATCAATCAAAAGAAGAGCGAATTTTTCCTTTAAGGGATTCAATACTTAGATTATATTATCTCTCAAGATGGTATCTGTATGGATCCATCAAAGTTGGAGGTAATAAATGCATGGCCTAATCCAAGGAATCTACATGAGCTAAGAAACTTTATAGGTATGTGTGCATACTATAGACGCTTCATAGACAAATACTCTCAAATAGCGGGACCATTACATGACTTAACAAAGAAGAACATTAGGTACTCATGGACTGCTAAGGATTAAAATACTTTTGACAAGCTCAAAGATAAGCTTACCTCCCAACTAGTCGTTATCCTTCCAGATCTCTCGAAGCCATTTGAGTTCCAATGTGATGCTTACGGTGATTGCCTTGGAGCAGTTTTGCTTCAAGAAGCATATGGCATAGCATATGAGACGTGAAGGCTCAAGGCCGATGAACGAGTCTTAGGCATATATGAAAAAGAGCTTTTAGCTCTTCTACATGCCCTAAATACATGGAAGCACTATCTATTGGGGACTGCATTTATTTTACGAATAGACCACCAAAGTCTCAAGTACTTCTGACTCAAACCAATCTTTTCAACAAACAAATAAGGTGGGCAAATTTTCTTTCTCAATTTTATTTTCATGTTGCTCACATTGCTAATAAGCACAATCAAGTGGCTGATGCACTTTCATGATAACCAAAAATTAATGCGGTGTCTATAGCGACTCACAATGATCTATCTTCTATGATAGATGAGTATGCTATTGACCCCGACTTTAGAGACATAATGTCAGCCCTTGCATTGGGAAAGAAAGAAGAACCATTCACCTTGCAAAATGGTTATCTTCTCCATGAAAATAGGCTATGTGTTACCCACTCCCTTCGTGAGAAATTCATGTATGAATCCCATGCTCCTCCCTATATGGGGCATAGAGGCATTCAATCTACTCTTCGAGGAGTAAAGACATACTTCTATTGGCCTACCATGAAAGTGGACATACAAGAGTATGTTTAAAAATGTGTGGTATGCCAAAAGACTAAATATGATAAAGGGAAGCAACCTGAATTACTCCAGCCATTGCCAATCCCTAATTCACCATGGGAGAGTATATCCATGGATTTTATCTTTGGATTACCCAAGTCTATCCATGGGGATACGGGAATATGGACAATAGTCGATAGGTTTAGCAAGCAAGCACACTTTATTCCTGTCAAAAAGACTATTAAGGCACACCAAATGGCAACTCTCTTCATATCTCAGATTTTCAAAACCATGGATTACCAACATCCATTGTGTCAGATAGAGATCCTATAATGAAAAGTAATTTTTGGAAAGGTCTCTTTGAAAATCTAGGTACAAAATTGAATTTCTCTTCAGCCTATCACCCACAAACAGATGGCCAAAGTGAGATAGCCAATCTTACGATACTCGATCTACTAAAGACTTATGTTACAAAAGTAGATCAATGCTCACAATGGGAGAAGTACTTGCCCCTTGTAAAGTATGCGTACAATAATGTTGTCCATACCTCTACAGGAAAAGCACCTTTTGAAATCATAGAGGGAAGACCTAAAAGTCCCTTGCTACTTAAAGTACATGGGAAGATCTTTGTTGTTGCCGATGAGTATAGCCGTGACCTACAAGAATCTTTTCAAAAGATTAAGGAGGTTATATCCATCTCTCAACAAAGGCAAAAAGCTCTTGTTGATAAGCACAAAAGGGCCTTAACATTCAAAGAAAATGATTGGGTCTCACTTAAGTTTCCCAAGGCTCGATTGAGACAAATGACGGGAAAAAATCCTACGGGCCATCAAAAATATTATGCTAAACTAGCAAAAAGATACTATGGTCCTTTTCAAATCTTGAAGCCAATAAATGAGATGGCTTATCAACTCAATCTACCCAACCATTGGCTCATACACAATGCTATTCATGTGAGCCTACTTAAGCCCTACAAAGGAGAGCCACCAAGTGAACCGATTATTGAAGACCCTCCAAAAACCAAACGAAGAAAAGGTGCTACAAGTCGACTCTATCCTTCGGCATGAAGACAAGATACTACAACATGGTAAGATTATCTGATGGCATCTTATGAAGTTCAAAAATTATCCTTTTGAAGTTGCTAGATGGATGCAAGTAATACAACTTAAGGATAGTATGAACCTTGCCAATGCTTACAATGCTCCATTAGAGTAAGTGAATGTACATGTTTCTTCCAAATGATCAATGTTTTTGTCTTATAAGACTAATTCTCTTTTTATTGTGCACAAATTTAAATAGTATGCATGCTTAGAATCATGTTTGTGATGACGACGTCTCTCAAACACCAAGTAGAATTTGTCACTCTACTTTGGGAGAATGAAATGGACTAAAGAGCAGACATGCTTGCAGCAGCTACGTCTCCAGGGCACCAAATGGATTAGTCATCCATCTTGGAATGATGTCGTAGGGTAAAAAGGGGTCTTCTACCGCTAAGAAATATTGACTAATGACTAAGGCATTATCTCTTCTACCTCATAGTCAAGGACGACTATGATTTTAAGAGAGAGGTAATGTCATAAAAGCTAATATCTAACCAACCCAAATGATTTTCCCATATTAAATTGATCATTTAATGTGGGAGAATAAACAAGAACAAGGGTTAGAATATAGACATGTCCTTATGAATCTATCTCAACACGAGGCCAATGTTAAAGGGGTCCAAATGAGAGATGGTCTGTCAAAGAGCAAGGTTTGCTGATGGAGCTTAAAGACCTTAGAGTTAGCTTCATTAAAGACCTCCAAAGGTTAGTGTTAAAATTCCTTTGACCTTAGGCAAGCTAGGGTTCTACTTGAGGTGGGCACCCAGCCCAAGCTTGAGGTATTTGTCGTGCTTGCTGACTAACGTGCTAAGGTTCTCCATGACTATAGTGCTTGAGGGGCTTGAGGTGTTCCACAAAGTCAAACACTTCCCTGCTCATGATGGGGTGAGCCCTCATTCTAGGAGCATGAGAGAGAACACGCACACCTTCACACAAGGCAAGCTTGGTCTAAAGAAGCAATTAGGACACTTGTCAAGTTCCTCCTTATGTTGCCCTCATGGTGTGCCTAAAGCCTATTGGTTGGCCTCTCAAGGGGTCCAATGAAAATTTAGTTACTTAAGTTATTTGATTATGCATTTATCAAGTCCTCTCTCTCAAAGGGGGACACTTGTCAAGTTCCTCTTCATGTTGCCCTTATGGTGTTGCTAAAGCCTTTTGGTTGGCCTCTTAAGGGGTCCAATGATAATTTAGTTAATTAAATTCATTGATTATGCATTTATCAAGTCCTCTCTCGCAAAGGGGAAATGGGGACACTTGTCCCAAGGCTAGCATGCTTACTTGATATGCACTCTGCATGTGATTGGCCAGGCCTGCAAGGGTCCAGTGAGCTTCCGTCTTGAGCTACAAGAGGGGGTCGACCAAAGCAAGGAGGGGGATAGCTTTAGGGGTATACTCTCCCCCACACACACATGCACACAAAATCTCTCTCTCTCTCTCTCTCTCTCTCTCTCTCTCTCTCTCTCTCTCTCTCTCTCTCATGGTGTGAAGTGCAAAATGTAAAAGCTCCATCTCCTTCTCCAAGCTTGTTGAGAAGTTGAGAGCCTACACCAACACTCTTGGCTATGGTATGCAAATCCAACCAAGAGCCATGTTTCAATGCTTAAGCTTTCCATCTTCTTCATCTTCATTACTTTGTAAGGTGGCCCAAGTTGTAAAATGGTTCTCAGCAAACTGAGTGTACCATTTATTGCCTAAGCCATCCAAGGTTGACGGGAAGAGCATGAGGTAGGCGTCTACTCTGTTGAGCCCACGACCTCTGCAGAGGGAGACAATCTCCTAGGATGGTCGTATGCATCCTCTATGGAGAGTCCTCAGAAAGTCAAAAACTTTATGTTCACCTTAGCCAGGACACTTGTGAGCTCCTCCAAGGTCGCCTGTTCAGGAGCTTGTTGCTCAAGATCTTGTTGTAACACAGCGGGCAAGAATTGTACTCAGGAAGGTAATGTGGGAGGTGAATAATTGTTTGAGGGAGTGGAGGTAGCCGGTGGGAAGATACGGGTAATAGGGCTGGTGGACTTCTACACGACACAAAGTATTGGTGTTTTTGATGGTAGTACTTCAAAGAACTCAGTAATAATGAACTTTGTTGATCTTTGGACTTCCACACACACACACACACACACACACACACAGAAGAGAGATCCCTATCAAGTTTGGTTTGCAAGCACCACATCACCCTGCGCACAAAGTGAGAGGGATAGGGGGGGGGGGGGGGGGGGGGGAGAGAGAGAGAGAGAGAGAGAGAGAGAGAGAGAGAGAGAGAGGCTTCATTGCCAGCCACTATCGACTAGAGCACCGCCTCTCTAGAAACACTGCTATGGGGACTTGCTGACGCTGGCTATGAAAACTAGGCCTTGATTTTTCTGGCTTGCTCGCCAGCCACAGTGACCCAAATATGGGTGTCCATCTCAGCACGCACCCCTAAAATTGGTTGGCTAACTAGCCGACTCCTCTTATGTGCTCATAGTAAGAGAGAGACTGACGGCATGGCAGCAAGAGACACTGAGAGAGATCCACGTAGCCTCTTGCATTTCTCCACAATGTGGCAGCTGCGCCGTGATCTTGCTCTCTAGAAAACTAGCATCTCGCTCTGATTCTCCCTTCTCTTTAAAATCGTTCACACATACTTAGGGCCTTTACACATTGTATCATTGCCCGCCATATTGTTAGCTGCCAACCAATAAAAGGAAGCCAACAAGGAAATTGGCAGACTCAGCATTACACACTCTGAGAAATGGTGCATGATGAAATCCATGCTGACAGCCACACAAGCGCCCAATTCTCCATGGTTTTGGACGGCACCCCGAGGCTGCCCATATTTGGCATCGGCTCTGGCATCCAATCAGAGAAGTTTTCTTTTGTATTTGTTGGTTTTTGCATTGAGTATGATGTGTAACCAATTCCACCCATTGCTTGCTCGCTATTTTTATCAGGCCACAATGGGCAGCGGACTTATTAGTTTTGGCAGTGTGTAAAGCCCCTTAGAGAACCTCCCATAGGCTATTAAAAAGCACAACCCATGAGAATGTCCGCTCAAAATGGAAAGAATGACAATCAAATTGATGCATTCCCATAGGCCCCACAGCCGGTTGCATCCATGGGTCAGTGTCTGTGAAAGAGCAGATGACGCCGGAGTCGCCCTTGCAACTACCTACACTCCTGCCGTGTGTGTGTGTGTGGCTTCATGTCATAAAATTTAATATCTAACCAATCCAAATGATTTTATCATATTCAATTGATCATTTAATGTGGGAGAATAAACGGGAACAGGGATTGGGATATAGACATGTGCTTATGGATCTAACTCAACATGGGGCCAAGGTAAAAGGGTCCAAATGGGAGATGGTATGTCAAAGAGCAATGCTACCTAATGGAGCTTAAAGTCCTTAGGCTTAACTTCATTAAAGACCTCACTTTCACGACGACCAAAAGTTAATGCGGTGTCTATAGCAACTCACAATTATCTGTGTTCCATGATAGATGAGTATGCAACTGACCCAGACGTTAAAGACATAATGTCAGCCCTTGCATTGGGGAAGAAAGAAGAACCATTCACCTTGCAGGATGGTTATCTTCTCCATGGAAATAGGCTATGTGTTACCCACTCCCTTCGTAAGAAATTCATGTATGAATCCTATAATCCTCCCTATGCGGGGCATAGAGGCATTCAACCTACTCTTTGAGGAGTAGAGGCGTACTTCTATTGCCTACCATGAAAGTGCACATACAAGAGTATATTTCAAAATGTGTGGTATGCCAAAAGACTAAATATGATAGAGGGAAGAAACCTGGATTACTCCAGCCATTGCCAATCCCTAATTCACCAATGGGAGAGTATATCCATGGATTTTATCTTTGGATTACCCAAGTCTATCGGTGGGAATACGGGAATATGGACAATAGTCAACAAGTTTAGCAAGCAAGCACACTTTATTCCTGTCAAAAAGACTATTAAGGCACACCAAATGGCAACTCTCTTCATATCTCAGACTTTCAAACAACATGGATTACCAACATCCATCGTGTTAGATAGAGATCTTAGAATGACCAGTAATTTCTGGAAAGGTCTCTTTGAAAATCTAGGTACAAAATTGAATTTCTCTACAAACCTATCACCCACAAACGGATGGCCATAGTGAGATAGCCAATCTTACGATTCGCGATTTACTAAAGACTTATGTTACAAAAGTAGATCAATGCTCACAATAATGGGAGAAGTTCCTACGCCTTGTAGAGTATGCATACAATAATATTATCCATACTTCTACGAGAAAATCACCTTTCGAAATCATAGAGGAAAGACCTAAAAGTCCCTTGCTACTTAAAGCACATGGGAAGATCTTTGTTGCCGATGAGTATAGCCGTAACCTACAAGAATCTTTTCAAAAGATTAAGGAGGCTAGATCCATCTCTCAACAAAGGCAAAAAGCTATTGCAGACAAGCACAAAAGGGCCTTAACGTTCAAAGAAAATGATTCGGTATTACTTAAATTTCCCAAGGCTCGATTGAGGCAAATGACAGGCAAAAATCCTACGGGCCATCAAAAGTATTATGCTAAACTAGCAAAAAGGATACTATGGTCCTTTTTTAATCTTGAAACCAATCAATGAGATGGCTTATCAACTCAAGCTACCCAACCATTGGCTCATACACAATGCTTTTCATGTGAGCCTACTTAAGCCCTACAAAGGAGAGCCACCAAGTGAACCAATTTGAAGACCCTCCAGAAATCGAAGACCAAGAAGTGGTGCTACAACCCGAAGCTATCCTTCGGCATGAAGACAAGATACTACGACATGGTAAGATTATCCTGCGGTATCTTATTAAGTTCAAAAATTATCCTTTTGAAGATGCTAGATGGATGCAAGGAATAGAATACAACTTAAGGATAGTATGAACCTTGTCTATGCTTACAATGCTACATTAGAGTAAGCAAATGTACATGTTTCTTTTAAATGATCAATATTTTTGTCTTATAAGACTAATTCTCTTTTTTATTGTGCACAAATTTAAATAGTATGCATGCTCAGAATCATGTTTGTGATGACGATGTCTCTCAAACACCAAGTAGAATTTGTCACTCTACTTTGGGAGAATGAAATGGTCTAAAGAGCAGACATGCTTGTGGCAGCTATGTCTCCCAAGCACCAAATGGATTAGTTATCCATCTTGAAATGATGTCGTAGGATAAAAAGGGATCCTCTAGCCTCTAAGAAACATCGACTAATGACTAAGGCTTTATCTCTTCTACCTCATAGTCGAGGACAACTATGATTTCAAGAGAGAGGTAATGTCATAAAATCTAATATCTAACCAACCCAAATTATCTTCTCATATTAATTTGATCATTTAATGTGGGAGAATAAACGGGAACAAGGGTTAGGATATAGACACGTGCTTATGGATCTATCTCAACACGGGGCCAAGGTAAATGGTTTGTCAAAGAGAAATGCTACCTATGGAGCTTAAAGACCTTAGGCTTAGCTTCATTAAAGACCTCCAAAGATTAGTGTTAAAAAGTCCTTTGACCTTAGGCAAGATAGGGCTATGCTTGAGGTGGGAATCCGGCCCAAGCTTGAGGTGCTTGTTTGCTTGCTGACTAAGGTGCTTGTCGTGCTTGTTGACTAAGGTTCTTGAGGTGCTTAATGACTAAGGTGCTAAGGTGCTCCATGACTAAGGTGCTTGAGGAGCTTGAGGTGTTCCACAAAGTCAAAGCACATCCCTACACAAGGGGGAGCGAGCCCTCATTGTAGGAGCTAGAGAGAGAACACACACACTCTCACACAAGCCAAGCCTTGCCTAATGAAGCAACAAGGACACATGTCAAGTTCCTCTCCATGTTGCCCTCATAAGGTGCCTAAAGCCTATTGGTTGGCCTCTCAAGGGGTCCAATGATAAGTTAGCTAATTTAATTAATTGTGTATGCATTTATCAAGTCCTCTCTCTCAAAGGGGAAAAGGGGGACGCTTGTCCAAGGCTAGCATGTTTGCTTGATATGCATTCTGCATGTGATTGGCCAAGCTTGAAGGGGTCCAATGAGCTTCCATCGTGAGCTAGAAGAGGAGGTCGACCAAGGAAGCTAGGGGTTAGCTTGGGGGATATACTCTCTCTCTCTCTCTCTCTCTCTCTCTCTCTCTCTCTCTCTCTCTCTCATTGTGTGAAGTGCAAAGTGCAAGAGCTCCATCTCCTTCTCCAAGCTTGTTAAGAAGTTGAGAGCCTACATCACCACTCTTGGCTATGGAATGCAAATCCAACCAAAAGCCATGCTCCAATGCTTAAGCTTACATCTTCTCCATCTTCATTACTATGCTATTATGTATGCTAAGCAAGAAGAGTGATGATAAGTGAGGAACTATTTCTTTCTCCTACGAATGTTTCTTCTTCTCTTCCCTACCCTCATTCCCCGCTAGCTCTCTCCACCTTTGCAGGTGTTTGAGGCCTTGGGACTGAGACCGGGGATGGTTAATGCTTTTTACAAAGTCTATGTTATGCTCGTGATGCATGAAGCTTTCCATCTTCATTGCATCACCTAGGTCACAAGAAACACAAAGATTGTATTGTACCAAGTCTCTCTTGATGGGAGAATCTAGAATACAAAAGCCTATTGGAGGGGGGACCAGCTCCACATAAATACGGTCCTCAACTGTTGTCAAGTTGTTTAACTCTCTCTCTTGCAAACGTATTGTCCATGCCAAGTTAATTAAGTATAATGGTTATGTTGCTACCGCTAATTAAGTTCACCCTCTATGTTCTCAAAGTAGTCTCACAAAAATGTTCACTCTATATATATCACTTGGCGTTCGTAGGGTTTCAAAAAAGTGATGGCTTGAGCTGTAAGTGCTCGGGTATTGCTTGAATTTTATAAGCAGAGCTTGTTGCTTTGCTGTCTTGCGATGAGCTAGAGACAAAGGGACTCAGAGTTGGCACCAAAGGCATTGCACATCTGAGTTGCATCTTTCTCATGAGTCACGATTGTGAAGGTAGCCGGTTTTTTGCAATCTTGGCAGATTCTGCTCCTGGTCAAGATGCATCGCGGCCAGTATGGGGGGTGGTTCAACCACCCACTAGAATAGCGGTTGCTTGCAACTATGCGGCGTTTTAGGCGACCCTATGAGCAGAGCAATTTGTCGCAAAGGTCTGCTTGGAGGATGTTTTGGCAAGCATGGGCGAACCATGGCTCTGGGGGGGAGGGTATTAAAGAAATCGGCGGATGTTTTGGCAAGCATGGGCGAACCATGGCTCTGGGGGGGAGGGTATTAAAGAAATCGGCGGCCCGAAAGTGGACACGGGAAGGCCGAGGAGGAGTAAACCCGGACGCACGAGAATCAAGCAAACGAGGCTCGACCAACGCAAAAAAATGAGCCTGCCCATCAACCCGATTTGAACTTAGGACCTCGCTGCCCAAATTGAGACACATGGGCTAACTATCTCACCCATGCACACATGTTGTAACTTTGCGCCGTTTTTATAAGGTTTACTAGGTTAAAACACAGGCACTGTCCGGGTTTAATTCGTGGACGGGTTTAATTTTTAAGTTCACCTACGACTGTGATCTCCCCGATTTTGTGATCTACCCCCGATTTTTGTGTGCGAACTTCCCCGCCCTTGCTAGTCCATCGAAAATGGTTTTTCTTAAAAATAGTGCTTGATGATGTTGTCTCCCGCTTCATGTCGAGGAAGGGCGCCTGCAGGTTTCCCTTCCTCTCTTCTTCTCGTCTCTCGTCTTTGTTGGCGTCGTTGCTGCTGATCTCTCTAATCACGGTGATTACCTGCATTTCCCTTCTCCTTCCGACCTATTCTAAAGGTAAGCTCTCAACCCGATTGCTCATTTCCCTCGCATGTCGCGCCGCCTCCTCCCCCCAAGCTTGCGAGTCTTCCCTTATACTCACCCCCCTCGCCCTTCATGACTCGCCTGCCCGCCTTGTTACAATCTCCATCGCTCTTGCACAGCAACGCACCCAGGTATGCCATGCCCAGTCCCAAGCTCTCCTCCCTGTGGCATCTAGTGACCCCAACCTTGTTAGTGCAGCCCACAATTGTGAGTACCTCCTTCGTCGCGCATCTTATGTGCTACAGAAAGGCTGTACTCTTTGCGATGGAAGCTCAAACAATATTGCTTTTGCTGGTGCTGTTGGATTTGACAAAATCAAGGACATGGAAGCATGGATGAGTGCTGCTCTGACATGGGAAAATGATTGTTACTCTGCACTTGGATATGTTAATGGTACCCATTCTCGCGATATGTCATTTCATTCTCACAGTGGGGACGATCTCACTCAAAGCTCAGCTGATGGTAGCAAGAACACTGCATTCTTTCTCAATCAAAGTGAAATGCAGCATTTTGAGCTTTTATCACATGGTGCTATAGATACTCTCAATGTTACAGCTCAGTTTGGATCAAGTCATGCCGATGAAGCAATTCATTACCTTATGCAATGTGTGCAGATTGCGATCAATTTTACAAGTAATGCACTTAGCATGTTGGATGCGTATGATACGCATGGTGCAAATGTGAGTGCTTGGAGTCCTCCATCTAAGAGAACACTACCTGGTTATCAAGGTATTAAACACAAAGGTCTGGAGAAGTTTGAGGATGGCATTAAGGATTTGATTCCGACGGTCACAGTTTCACTAGCTGGGCAAGGAATGTATAATAGCATTCAGAAAGCGGTGGATAATGCCCCAGAGATGTCAAGTGAAAGGTATGTTATTTACATTGAAGAAGGCATTTATAAAGAGACTGTGAGAATCCCATACACAAAACCTCGCTTAACGTTTGTTGGAGCTGGAGTAGGGAAAACGATCATAACAGGCAACCTGAATGCGCAAATGCCTGGTGTTTCTACTTATGATACGGCTACTGTAGGTAAAACAAATTCTATTATTTGCTTATCCCTCACAATTGTCCGCAAAACCGCTTGCACCTGCAAAAGTTCGTTTTAAATGGTATCTCTAAGTGGTTTTTAACTTGGGGCGGTTTTGCAGCTGTAGATGGGGATGAATTTATAGCTTGCTATATAACCATTGAGAATTTGGCACAGCCAGATCGGCATCAGGCAGTGGCATTGAGAGTGGGCAGTGACCGATCTGCGTTTTACCATTGCTCCTTCTTGGGCCACCAAGATACGCTATATGCACATTCTCTACGCCAATACTATCAGAGTTGCAGGATTGAAGGCACTATTGACTTCATTTTTGGAAATGCAGCAAGCGTCTTTCAAAACTGTGAGGTCCTGATTAGACCTGGGTGTATTTCATGGAGTGCCATAACAGCGCATGGCCGCACAGATCCAGCGCAAACAACAGGATTTGTGTTTGAAGATTGCATTATCAATGGGACAAATGAGTTTATGGAGAGCTTTATACTGAATCCAAAGAAATACAAGGTTTACCTAGGGCGTCCATGGAAGCCGTTTTCAAGAACTATTTACAAAAGTTCGTGGATTGAGAGAGTTGTGAGGCCAGAAGGATGGCGTCCGTGGCGAGGGGATTTTGCTTTGAGCACACTTTTCTATGGTGAGTACAATAATATGGGCATTGGCGCTGGTTTTGAAGGTAGAGTTAAGTGGGCAGAGCAAATATCGTCTTCAATGGCCATGCTGTATACAGTGTCAAATTTTATTCAAGGGGATGAGTGGCTTTTAGACTTTGTCACCAAATAAACAGGTGCCCAAGGATTTCTTTATTATATGCTTGCCTTATCAACAAGGGTAGGCATTTTGTAGGCATACAGGCTGTGATCGTCTTTTCATGTCAAATTCTAAGTCTTGTTCATATACGTCAAAGGTCAAGCGACGTTTATCCCATTGGCGGTCGACTTCCTACATAAATGTTCATAGTCTTGGCTCTTGATTCTCAAGAGGACTAGTAAATGTGTGATGTTACCCCCCTCAGATCTTTCCATGCCTGTTGTTTCCTTGGCTTATTTGACAATCTTCGAAGGTGTATAACGCACTAGCTTATGTTTTTTTAAACAAGAAAATTGATTATGGCATGTGCAATGCCACTGATGTGCCAATGACATTCTTTGAAGAGATCAGTTGGCCATCTCTCTCTCTCTCTCTCTCTCTCTCTCTCTCTCTCTCAATCAATCAATCAACTTGTATCAGGGGAAATCCAAGGGTAAATTGGGCGTTTTGAGGATCTAATGCCAAAAACAAGCATATTAAGTGTGCAATTTTACCGTTTTCTCTCTCTACCCAGAATTATTTTTGTGCTGTGAGGAGCAGCAGTGATATACAAGACGTACTGTAATTGCTCTAAAGATGTAGATAGTGAAGGGAAAGGTGGGAATGCTCCTATGACTTTTTAATGTAATAAGGTGCTTCAGTTTTATGATCTCCTATCAAGCAATGATGCACGTGGTTATACGGCCCTTAGTTCCAATAAAATGTGATGGATTATCAAGTGGCTTAAACTAGCCTTAGTTCATCTAATTTGTGAAAGTTTTTGACAAGAATGAGCATGAGGAAATAAAGGCCATGGTACTCTTATTTCCTTATTATGAAGGGCAATATAGCATTGGTGTTGGGGGATGATTGGCCTATATGAGATTATTGCAATGAGTGCAAAATCACTCATATTATACTAGTATGCCCAAAGTACGCTTGCAAGAAATGAAAAGCTCTTTTGCACCTAGAGGAAAACCATCTTCTAGTGATGTCAGAGGGCGAGCCAGCAAGACACTAAAAGGTACCAGTCGAGCTCAAAACAAACTTCCAGAAAATGGGCAGCGAAGAATTGAAGGGATCGAAAGAAATTTAAAGAGAGCTTGAAGAGCTAGCTAGTTGTCAAAAGCAACAGGAAAAGAAAGAAAATTAGTGTAACAATTGTCAAAACAAACTATTAAAAAATTCAAACAATTCTTTTGAGCCTGTTTCACTTGCAATTGGATTTGGACTTTGGTGGGGTACTGGATGATAACATCTTTGAGCCAAGTATTATTTGCTTTGGAAGCTCATCGATCTAGATTACAAGAAAGTCGAACTTTGGAAACAAGTGAAAACATTACCGTATTATGGGAGCAGGGTAGTTATAGCCTTATAAGAAGTTGATTGAAATCACCAAAGAGTTGCTTGAGAAGCGCAAGGCTAGTCAAAAGGCAAGGTTGGATGGAGTACCTGAGCTTGAGAGGAAACACCTAAGCCAAAAGAAGTTGAGATGCAAGAGATGGTAGCAAAACATTTTAATCTGGACTCATAGTAGAGACAAAAAGTTGGGAATTTTTGTACCCTTCTTCACCTATGCTTTAACTTGGCCCCTTAGGTTTCCTTAGCCTTGCCTACTCCTTTATATAGCTTTTATGCCCTTTTGAACACAAAAAACGAATAAGTTTATATCTTTGTTTTGTATTGCAAACTTTGTGATGTTCGATGTTTGGCTCAATTGTAACCAATCTACTTTCAATCTGGAGTTGCTATATATGCAAATACCATCTCTCAACATGGCCTAAAAGACTATAAGATCAGCCTTCACTCTCAATAACAACTCAAAATATCGCACTTCTTTGTGTCCACTTACTATAGTTAACCTCACCTCACTATCTATCTGTCTGTGTTATTCTTAGACTCCTATTGATGGGCTTCACATCATTTGACACAATATTGAGTGTTCTGCAATCAATTCTTCATTTTAGAGTAATTTTCTAGTTTTTGGCCAAAATTTTTAGGTTATATGATCAAAATGCAACCACACTTTGCCCAATGATCTTTTTTTTTTTGGATATGCACAACATGCTCTCAAAAGGATGCACTAGGCAAAAAAATCTAGATTTTCCTCGAACTCCTGATTTGTGGTCACCTTGGTACGACGGTTTAACTGAAGGATAGCAAAAGCACAATGGTATGGTTTGAATCCTTGTACCCAATAGAGTTGCACTAATTGCCCAAAAATCTCACGTGGTTTTCTTAAGTTCTACCTATAGAATGATGCATGAATAAATATAACTCTAGGTTTTTCTGGAGGATTGTTTAGAACAACACAAATGATCCCACTAATCAATGCTTTCCTCCCAAAAACAACACCAATGTTTGCGACTCTTTGCACGAACAATGAAGCATAGCCATCCATGCTATCAATACTAGAAGGGTAGACCCAACTAATTTTCAAATGCCTGTGCGTTTTGCAGAAATATGTTTGCGTGGGAGGGGGCTACGAGAGAGAGAGACCTTCAGATAAAGAGTAAGAAAAGCTTGAGCTGTCATGTGAATGCCACATGGATAGCTCAGATGAGCTTTGTTGCAAAAATTGCGCTTATGGTTCCCTTGGAATAATGCCCATGACCATAGGAGTACTCTCACAGCGTGCCTACCAATCAGTAGCACCACTTCTGACTGCTTTAAAATTGGCATTTTAGCTAGTTGAGCATTTACTGACAGCATATTCACAACACGGCCATCCCCAAAGAGTTGGTGCAGCGGTAAGGCTTTGGCCTCTCAACCTACGGGTCGTGGGTTTAAATCCCCCGTTGGGTCACCTTTAGAGGGACACCTTGTGCTCACCTGGTGTTCACCTTGCTAGGGCTCTTGCCCTTGAACACTCGAGTGCATCCTCCTCCTAGGGTGGGTCACCCGAGAGGTGGTTCCTAGCTGGTTGATACGAGTTCTCTCCATCGTTCCAGCACGTGGTGCATCAATTAGGTGGCCATGGTGATGCCTATGCGTGGCTCTTGCCTGATAGTACACAGCCCTTGCCCGACCATGTTTCATGGCTAATATTTGGGATGTATAAGAATCTCCCCTTGTGGGCCCTCTAGTGTGTCGAAAAAAAAAAGAATCATGCAGCCCTTCACCTGACAAACTCAGGCTCTTGTTGAAGAACCTATCATTAAACATGCCAAAAATCCATACAACAAACTGGAATCTTTAACACCTGTATTATCCTATCACTAGTTTCTTGTTATTGCGCTCTAACAACCACTCCAACTCCAACATTTAAACCTTCTTTCTCAAAACTCTGTATACTAAATAGGCCAAGTTCAGTTTGCTTTTGGCAAATAGGTGCCTGAGAGATACAGATGAAACATGTACATGTTCATAAATGATATCATGGGCAAGTTAAATGTCCACAGCCTTATAAGCACAAGTTATTTTACAATGAATGAAGGTACTCCTTGGATATGAAAGCAAACCCATATCCACATAGAATACACCTTGCTTGACCTCTTGACCTCTAATTTTAACAAGCAATTTGAGTGATTTCATGTACAGTACACAATTTAAGATTCCACTCCATTTGAAGATTTCTTAGTCTGCACATTTTCTGCTTGCGACAACCCCCAAAATTGATCAGTATAATCTTTGTCCATCTTCTTGGTATTACATCAGGCACAAAGCAGTCAAAGATCCATAACATGCTTTGTCCTTGGCGTATTACCGTCCGCCAGCTTCCACATTAAAGGCGTTGAGAACCCACTCTTGAGAGGATGTCAAGCTTGAGATCCTAATCACAACAGTCTTCATGTCAGGCCTTGTGTCTGCTTCGAAATTTGTACACTCACAAGCTAACTGAGTCACCTGGAATAGACGAGTGTCAAACAAGTTAGTCACAATGGCCTCCATAACTTCAATCCCCTCTCAAAAGAATGCCTCCATAACTTCATTCCCCTCTCAAAAGGAAGGGTAGAAGAAAAGGATGTGGCACTAATCAACAAGCATGTCCAATGGTCCACAATCGCTCCCAAGAGTTCACTTTATTAAGGCCTTATGTAGGCCAAAAAGACGAGTAAATCCTTGACCTTCTTAATAGTAGTAGACTTCCAACTCAAACTCTAGCCATCAACTTTTAGAACCCTCTAATTCTAGTAAATGTAAGACATAAAACTTTTAAATGTAAGACATAGACCTTTTGACCACATTTTCCTACAATCAGAGCTCAATAACTGCACCTTCCACACTGAATTCAGTGTGTGGTCCTCCTCCTGGACAACCGCCTTCAATGTGGGATCCACAAAATCGCCTAGCTTCTCCTTTGCATCCGGCTGTTTTAAGAAGTCCTCAAACTGCCATTATCATTTATATACATTCAAATACATCAATCTTACATTCTAAAAGACTTCATTTTTTGGTAAATCAGTGATAGAATATTGATATACCAAACTTGGCAGTGATCTTCTGTTATTGTTATCCAAGAAAACGATGGCCCGCTTCGCAGAAATGAGCTGCATCAGAACCACACCGAACGCATACACATCCACCTTTGGTGAAAGTACCCCTCCCATCACATACCTGTTGAGGTAGGCAACTGCAGATACTGATTGCAAAAGATTTGTATGGCCAAATAATACAGACTGAAGCACCAGATGCAGTTCTTACTCTGGAGCCAGGTATCCCTGAGTCCCAGCATTTTTTGTCGTTCCGGTAATCTCACCGAGTTTAGCCAATCCAAAATCTGCAACCTGTAAAGCACATCCTTCTTTTTATCCTTTGTCATTTTAACTGTCTTAACCTCTGTATTTCATTAAAACAAACAATATGTTCAAGTAAGAAATAGACCTTTGCATGCAAACTATTGTCAAGGAGTATATTATCTGGCTTTATGTCACGGTGTATGTACGATGGAACTGTGTATTCATGGATGTATTCCAAACCTCTTGCTGTATCCAATGCTATTTGGACCCTAGAACCCCATGTTAAAGGCGCAGCACCTTAGAAGCCAGACAATCAAGCAACAAGACTTGTTTACATCAGTAGACCAGTTACATAGTAAAGACAGACGCTTATCCATCAAAACCAGCCAAAAAAAAACGCTCCTAGCTAAAGCGATTGTGTTTCGATTGTCATCCATGGCCTTGTCATTTAAATATGAATTAGTCCATCAAGAAACAAGGTAATACCAAGATTCTAGCCTAGATCACTGTGTGAAATAACAACACAAACATCTAGCATCAGTGCCACAAACACCTCAAATCCTGAGCTTCATTCAAATGCAAGATCTTGCGTCTTATGACAGCACATAAAAATGGGTAAACAGTTACAAAAGCCAAAGTATGCAAAGCCAAACAAACACTTTTTCTGGCCGATAAGATTGTGTTCACAGAAGATCATATCAAGATTCCTACCAACAAATAGTGAAATAAAACAGCGTCTAGCATCAGTGCACCACAGAAATTTGAACTCCTGAGCTACAATCAAAGAAAGCAGCGTCTTGCATTTTTTAACAGCCAGAGCCTGACGTGGGAGAGTGACTGAAAAGAGCACAAAACAACAATCACAAAAGGCTGAAGCAAGACCAGCTTGCTAAAAGTTTCTAAATCTGTAAAGTTAACAATCTCACTGTCGATCTACCTTGTATTGAAGAACCATGCAATAAGCAATGGTTCATGATGGAAAAACCTCTCTGACAAGCAAATAAGACTGGCAAATTTCTTAATTTTACCATGGCCCTGAATGAACTGTCCAGGGGGGCCACACACAATTGTATATCATGAAAAACTAGGCAACATAACTTAATGGACTAACATGCTAAGGCAGCACAATGCTAAGTAGATTACCAATTGGCCACCTGTTGAGTATAACCAGCCGGTTACAGTGGTATCAGAGCACAGTTGTTAGCTCTTCTATGTGCAATCCAATCCAGATCGGACAGCAATTTTCACCGGCTACGGAGAACTGCTAGGACAACAACATCCATCAAGAGGAGAAGTATGAAGAAGTTGATCAAGAGGTCGAGGTTGAGTCACTGATGAAGAAGACACCAATGGACATGATGAGCCTCTTGAGTCTTGACAATAAAGATGAGAGACAGGTTGAAGTAGAAAACCAGTTGGATCAGCTTACATCATGGGCTGTCCCAAAAGATTTTAAGGCAGGTGTGAAGAGTGTCAAGTTTGACACCTTCATGGTTCCAAGGATGAGCAGAAGGCCTTAGCCTTCATACGCAGCTTGACACAGCTTTTTTGGGGGAAAAAATCACAAAAGCCTCCAAGGTTAGAAAGGCTTCCTATTTCTTGAAGGGAAATGCTCAACAATGGTGGTCCAACGCCTATTGCAGAGCCAAGTCCCCAGAACATGGCTTGACTTCAAGCAACTCTTCGCCTCTTTATGGCTGACATCATGCTTTGAAGTAGGTGTTCTCTCGGCATGGAGCCAACTTCTTTTTGAAGAGGAGGATACCCTTGAGGAGTATAATCAGAAGAATTCTTGTCTTCCTGTAGCTTCTTTCTGGCTAGTTACTCTGGAAGAGCACTTTTGTTGTGGGTTGCCTCAAGAACTCACACATTATTGCCTAAAGCA
Source organism: Adiantum capillus-veneris (assembly GCF_014529385.1). Taxonomy (NCBI): domain Eukaryota; kingdom Viridiplantae; phylum Streptophyta; class Polypodiopsida; order Polypodiales; family Pteridaceae; genus Adiantum; species Adiantum capillus-veneris. The sequence goes on along the minus strand of NC_140931.1, from coordinate 135,968,971 downwards.
ACAGGCCACAAGCATTCACTAGATGATGGCTCATGCTCAAGATGAGTACAATCTGCTTGAGGGTAAGCTGACTTTCGGAAGAAATGGAGAAAATTCTTCAGATCCTCAAACATAAAGAAAAGATCTTTGGCTAGTTAGTCCTAGTTTTGAATGCATCGGCAATTTCAAAGTTGATAGAAGTGCCAAGATACATCAAGAACTCTTTTGGTCACGTTCTTCTCACATAGAAGCTATTGGTGGTGAAAGCAACAGATGGATCTTATTGAATTTTTCTCAGTTTTCTATTTCAATAGAAGGATAATAACACATCTAGTAATTGAAAGCTATCCCACTTTTATTGGTCTGAAATTTCCCTACTCGGTGATGCTAAATAATTTGAATAGATTGAAGGGTGAAATTAAAAAAATCACCCTCAAGCTTGGAATCCCTACATTGAGATCTTGGGTTTTGGAGCTTCCAAGGAAAAAGCTCAATCAGGTCATATTCAACAGTTCATCTGGTGCCGTGTCTACTACATAGAGGAGCTAATGGAGGCTGCCAACACCGGTAATGCCTTGCTGAAGGGAGAAGGCAGTGGGTTTCAAGGCAACGTGAAAGGGAGTCAGTCCAAGAAAAGTTCAGCAAAGAAGCCCTTTGCAAAAGCGACTCCTGAAGCTTCCCAAGCGTCAGGAAAAGCAGAGAAACTTAACCAAGACGTCTGGAGGACACGCCAAGAAACAGAAGAAACCCTTTGTGCGCAAGTCTTTTGTGGAAAAGAACGTTTTAATGACTGAGGATAAATGCTTTATTTGCAAGCAGCCTGGTCACTTTACTGCGGATCATCCAAAGAAGAAGAGGCGAGCTGATTCAGATGACAAAGAGGACAAGAAAGGAAAGAAGCCCAAACCCACGGCCGGTTTAGTGCCAAACATAGTGGGAAATAGGCCAAACTCTGATGCCAGTGAGCTAAGCAGAGCATGGGGTACAGCTAGGGATCAAACTACACTTATTTTCTTTGATCCAGGTGCAAAGGCAAAGTTTATCTCACCAGAGTTGGCTATCAAGTTGGGCATTAAAGCTGAAGAGATGGGGTACACAGCTCGGGTAGGTTTGGCATGTCCTGACCATTCAGAGTGTGTAACTCCCATCATTGGGAAGTTTTCGTCTGCATATTCAGTCATATGTGGACACAAAAGAATTTTATATCATTGCCTTTGGAAGGGTGAGATGCTTTGTTGGAAACCCCATGGATGTTCCGTATACATGGAAAGCCAACTATCTTCAACAAAAAGATCACCTTGCAGCTTAGGAGCAAAACTCACATCTTGGATATAAAGCTAAAAGGAGAGTCTATCCCTATTGAATCACCTTCTGCTATCATTTCTATAATTAAAAATCATCTTTTTGCATGCTTGATTTTTGCACGCAATGTTTCAATTAATTGTAAGTCAATTTCTGTTGGTTAGATAAAGAAAGGTTAGCATTTTTGCGAGAGTTTAGTGATTGTTTCTCTGATTCATTACCATCTTAGTTGCCGCCAGAGAGGCCTGAGGATCATGCGATAGATTTGGTGCCATGTTGTGACCCACCAAATACACCTCCCTATAGGGTTAGTGCGGCCCAACAGAAAGAGATTATGAGCCAAATAGAGGAGCTATTAGAAAAAGGGTTGATTCGACCTAGTTCTTCTCCCAAGTGCTTCTAGTGCAGAAGAAAGATGTCTCTTGGCGCATGTGTATTGATTACCGTGCATTGAATAAGAATACCATCAAGAACAGGTTTCCTATCGCAAGGATTGATGATATTCTTCACCATTTAGAGGGTGTAGCGATTTTCAGCAGAATAGATCTTGAGAGTGGATACCATCAGATTCGTATTAGGCCAGAGGATGTGCACAAGACTACGTTTAGAACGGCATTTGGTTTATATGAGTTTCTGGTGATGCCATTTGGTCTTACAAATGCTCCTGCTACGTTCAATAGGATGATGGATAGCATTTTCCGCCCACATCAAAAGTTTGTTGGCACATTCTTTGATGACATGATAGTCTACTCGAAGAATGAAGAGGAGCATAGGCATCATTTGACCATTATGTTCGAAGAGTTACGCAATAACATCATTTGACCATTGTGTTCGAAGAGTTACGCAGTAACATGTTGCTCATCAACAGCAAGAAAAGTGAATTCTCTTCGAAGAGATTTACTTTCTAGGACACATGGTGTCAAAGGATGGTGTCCGAATGGATCCTGCCAAGGTTCAAGCAATCAAGACATGACAGCTTTGAAGATTGTGCATGATGTCTGTAGCTTCTTGGGATTATGTTCTTATTATAGAAGATTCATCCGAAATTTTACCGAGATTGCTTCACCCCTATATGCTTTGCAAAAGAAAGAGGTCAATTTCAAATGGACTCAAAAAGAGATTTCAGCTTTTAATCTCTTGAAGGAAAAGATGATTCGGATCCAGTAATCGTTTTACCACATCTCAGGAAGTCGTTTGTGGTCAAGTGTGATGCCCGTGGCAATAGTATTGGTGCAATGTTAAAGCAAGACAGTCGAATAGTAGCCTATGAAAGTAGAATCTTGCAAGGGCCAGAAAAGACTATGCAAGTCTATGAGAAAGAGCTATTGGCTGTGATTCATGCACTTTCAAGTTGGAAACACTACCTGCTAGGTGCTGATTTTGTTGTCCAAGCAGATCATCAGATGTTGCAATACTTCTTGACACAGTCAAAGTTATCTGAAAATCATATGCGATGGGAAAACATTTTGTCTATGTTCCACTTCCCAATTGTGTATGTGGAAGGCAAAAAGAATGTCGTGGCTAATGCATTGTCAAGAAAGCCACAAAGTTCAGCTATGTCAATTCCTTATCATCATAAGCTTGATGATATGAAGGATCAGTATCTTACTAATGAAGATTTGCGAGAATCTTTGTAGATGGACAACGCCATGAGCACTATCTCCTCAAGGATGGTATTTAAATGATGCATGGCTGACTATGTGTCACTAGGCCATTGCGACATAAGGTTATGGTAGAAAGTCATGTCCCATCGTATGCAAGGCGTCGTGGTATAGATGAAACAGTAAAAGCGGTGGAGACATTCTTTTACTAACCTCCCTTGAGAAGAGATGTGGATGCCTTTGTGCGAGCATGCGTGATCAAAAGGTCATGACAGGCAAAACGCACCAGGGTTGTTACAACCACTGCCTATTCCAGACAAGCCATGGAAAAGTATTGCTATGGATTTTATTTTTGATCTTCCAAGAGCACTCATGAGGAATGATGGTACATGGACCATTATTTGCAGGTTCAACAAACAGGCGCATTTTATTCCTATCATGAAGAAGATAAAATTTGATCAAACGGCACGATTGGTCATGTGCAATGTGTTTAAGTACCATGGTATGCCACAGTCAATTGTCAGCGATCGTGATTCTCACATGACATGTCTGTTTTGGAGAGGCTTGTTTGAAAACATGGGCCCTACGCTTAAGTTTTTATTTTGTTTCATCCACAAATTGATGGACAGTCAAAAGAGGCTAATTCTACTATCTTAGATCTACTTAAATGCTATGTGTCAAACAATAAGGACAAATGGGAACAATATTTACCTTTGCTCGAGTATGCATACAACAATACGGTGCATTCGTCAACAGGCAAGGTGACCTTTGAAATTATTGAGGGTGGCAAAAAGGTTCCTCCCATTTTGCACACACAGGATAAGATTTTTGAGGCAGATCGATACGTAGAAAATATGGATGAAATGTATAAGAAAATTAAGCTTGCCTTGGAGAAGACTCCGGCAAAGTAGAAAAGGATAGCTGATCATCACTGACATGTCTTATTTTCAACCGGTGATTGGGTTCTTTTGCGGTTTAAAAAAGGCAGATTAAAGAAGATTCAAGGCAAGGAAAGGTTGTTTCCAAAGCTCAATATGCACTCCTATGGGCCTTTTCACGTACTCGACAAGATCAACAACGTTGCATACAAGCTGAAATTGCCAGACAATTGGAAATTCATAATGCGTTTCATGTGAGTCTTCTAAGACCCTTTGTGGGTGATGTGCTAGAAGATATGCCAGATGAAGATCAACCTGAAGTTGAGGAACTTGATGAGATCTTGGTATTTGAGCAGATTTTGGCACATAAAGAAAGAAAAGTTTAGGGAAAAGTTGCGAGACGTTGGTGAAGTTCAAGAACTATTCACCTATGGATGCAAAGTGGATGGAAGAGAGTGAACTAGTAGAACCACCAAATGTATTGCAGCTTCAAGTCTTTGGTTTACAACCCACGTATGCCCCAACTCAGCATGCCCATAGAACGGGTGATGTTGGAGCTCGCACTTCTCATGTACAAGCGGATTCAATGCAATAGAAGTGTACATTGCTTGACAAATGTTAAAGATACAATGCTCACTTCTATGATAGACAAAAATGACAATATGAAGCTTTCATTAAGTTGCGGATACATGCGATGATAAAAGGGTGGGTGCTAATCACACTAAATCATCGCTGGCATGTATAGGATGCATGCAATCCAAGATGTTTGGGATTTCAAGAGGGGGGTATGTCATGAGAATGTGACAAACACTAACTTTATTTGTTGGTTTCCTTCCCTTGATTTTTATTTAATTTTTGGGACCCTCTTTTTGAAATCACAAATGCCCGGACATTGCATGGCCAATGTGAAACGGCCGTTGGCCATAGTGGCTAGGCTCAATTAGAGTCATTTAGGCCCCTCGACAGGACTTTATAAGTTGGTGGGTACTAGGAAATCAAACCAAAAGGAGTAAAGTGGACACAAGGCAGTAGAAGAGCAACCTGCACGCCAACACACACATCCACAATCCTCATCCCAAGAGGGAGGCCCAAATTTGAGAGGGGCTGATTTTGACTCATTGTGAGTACAATGTATGTGTGAGTAGTGGATGTAGGTGATCACAGTTAATGAAAAGCTTTCCTTCTCCGTCGTCTCATAAAGCACGATGATTTGCTCTCGTGCATCTCTCCCCCTTCTTTGCACAAAAGGTAATGGCCCCTAGCTGGGCTTCCCAAATGACCATGTACAATTCTGTGGGTTTTATGCGCATTTGCCAAGGCAAGAGCCTTCTGTATAGAAACCAGATTAGCTAATTGCTAATCCCCCAAAGGTACGCACAATTCTATCGCGAAGAATTGAGAAAACAGAGAGTTTCCTCTCGTGAAAACTCATCCAAACCACACAGGAATTGTCCCATTGCATGTGGGAGCTCGTGATACACGCATAGACGTATTTGCTCCGTTCAAAACGATCCAAAACAGACAATTACAGCCTGCTGCGATTATTTGCAAGTTTAGTGTTTCGCAACTACCTGCAAGATAACACCAAGGGAGCCTCAGGAAAGCCTTGGGATGCTTATCATAGTTACCGGGGAACGCATTCCGCAGGCCCTAGAAGGCCGGAACGCCGTTCCCTCCCCCTCTGCCAAGCTGGAACGCCCCGGAACGTTTTGCCGTTCCGGGTGACCACCTGATACCGGAACGGCCGGTCAGAACGGCCCGGAACGGCCTCAGAATGGCCCGGAACGGCCAACTCTCAAAAATGGGAAGAAATAGGCAGTTTTTTGCAAATTTGCAATGAACATTAGGTGTTTTTTTTAGTGTGCAAGGACTCAAAAATTAAAATGCACCCCCTCACACCAATTCCCTTCTCAAGCATTATTTGGGTGTTTTTTATGCCTCCCGTTCCGGACCCCTGGCCGTTCCCCCGTTCCGCGAGGATCCCCGTCGCCGTTCCCGTTCCGCGTTCCGGGTAACTCTGATGCTTATACAAGGCTTTGGGCACCTGATAGTGACCAAAACAGGAAATTACAGCATGCTGAAATTGGCCTGCAGCTCACCGGAAAGCTTCAAGAGTGCAAGGAAAACCGTCCTACACGTGTACCGCTGACCTACAGGGATTTTCGTACCGTTATGCTGCCGAAATTGGGTCAAAAACCTGCAGTTACAGCCCTTGAGAGTTGGGTGAAAGTGTTCGGGTCGTTTATTTGCAATTGAATAAAGAAATACCGAAAGGGGCGCCGATCTTTGGGGCCTACAGATTGTCGTTGTCTACTCGGGAGCGCTTTAGCTATCAAGTCGTAAATTGTTTTGAAGTGGTGAATTCCAGTTCCAGGTTTATTCGTGAAGTTACTTTGTTTGTGTCATAAAGTACAAGTAAAGTTAAACAACGTATAGATTGCCTGAAAGGTAAACTTTACCACCCTTTAGGTAGGCTACAGGCTGGTCTCAGCCAACGTAAGATTGGGAAAATATCTATGTTGAACACCACGAGCCAAAAAAAAAAAATAGAAGCTAATCCTAAAAGTAAAAATATGAAAGCGCCAAAACATGCTTGAAATGGGCAAAGTGCAAGTGCAAACCCTAAATGTGCGTGTTGATCCCTGTCGACTCGGGTGGCCAGCCCACAAACCAACGACCAATGCATGTGACACAAAGAGAGGAGGAAAAGCATTTGGAAGGTGATTATAATGCTCTACCAGTTTCAGTCGCCAAAGCTGGTTAAACATCACAAGCTTGAGATTTGATATCATGTTAAGAGTGTCGGTACGAGAGAGAGAGAGAGAGAGAGAGAGAGAGAGAGAGAGAGAGAGAGTCCACGGAGGTCAGATATGACCCATGGACCAACATTGCAACGGTTTCATTTAAGCAGAAGATGGCGATACATATCGGTTAAGGACTAAGGTTCCATCGGGAGGGTAAAGAGAAAAAGGAAAAGGGGGAAACAGTACCTAGGGTGGATCAACTATGGAAAGAGCTGATTTGGGATTTCGAAGGGCCTTTAAATATGAGCCAAGGGCTCATTCTCTGGCATGCTCTCATGTAGAGGTCCAGAGGATGGAGTATTGGCGTTGAACTGAGTTCAAGCGATATAAAGAGGTTTGGGGCCAATGCTCTCTTGGGGTGGAACTCCGTCACTCCCCGTCCCGTGTGTCGTCATCTCTTTCAGTTCAGTTGTTATTTGAAGTGCTTAAAGTTGTTCAGTCTGTTCTTTTCCGTTGGCACGTGGTGCCCCTCCCAGTGACAACCATAGTGAGTCGGGTCCTTCAATCTTGACCTGAAGGCCAAGGGATTCTTGCAGTCGGCATTCTTGTAAAGCTGCTTGTATCTTGGTGTCAATCTTCCTGTGATTCGATTCATGCACTTTCTTCACTGCCTTGACGGTTTCGGTAAAGGAAGCTTCCACACCCTTGGCTTTTGTGAGTAGAGCTTGGCTCTCTACTTCCTTCGTCTCCTCTAATTTAAGAGGAAACAAGCGATGCTTGAGTTTCTCATTCTCTTCGATGAGTTCTTGGATTTGAGCCTCGAGGGCGGCAATCCTTGCTTCTTGACGCCCGGCGGGATCTTTTCTTGGTGCAGCACCGCGAGGAAGCTTTTGCGTGCGGTCGGGGTGCCCAAGGAAGACATTGGGGCTTCCTTTGCTACTTTCCGAGAATGACAGAGTCTGAATGGCTGGCCTGTTGATGAGCTTGTTGATAAGTTCTTGCTAAGTTCTCAGACCTTCATGGCCTATTGATGAGCTTGTTGATAAGTTCTGAGACCTTTAGAGGTTTGAAAAAACCCTTCAAAGTAGAGAAAATGATTGAGATTCCAATGGTATCCAAAGAAGGCGCAGCCACTGCCAAGAACCCTTTGAAGTTGAGAAAATGATTGAGACATTGAGTTTAATATTTATTGGTGGACATTGCCCCGCCCCCCGCCCTAGCCCTAGGCAGGGACTGGGGCACCTCTTCCACATTGTGTATCTGTTGCCTCATTGTGGCTTCGAGGCTTGATGGTGGTGAGGTTGTTTAGGCCCCTCCTCCTCCATAGCTCTCTCTCTCTCTCTCTCTCTCTCTCTCTCTCTCTCTCTCTCTCTCTCTCATGCCATTTCCCTCTTGAATAACAAGTCTTGAGTTCAACTCTCCTCGTCAGATAGATCTTTAAGGTCTCTTGGGATAGTTTCCTATGACGTTAAAAATTCTCTTCTTCTTCTTCTTCTTTTCTCTCTTGCTTCGGCTGCTTGCTTTCGAACTCTTATCTCCCCCTCGACGAGGGCGGTCCTGTGGGGGGGCGTTAACACTCAGCCCCGCCCTGGGACGGAGCCCAAGCAACGTTCTTCAATGCCCGCCTTGTGCAGACCAACGCTTCTTTCCTACCCCCGCTGCAGACAAGCCCTTAGCCCTCACCTTGTGAACGAGCCTACCATCTAACTTGCAGGCCCACCTTGTGCAGACAAACAGCCCCGACACCCTTTTCTTGCCCTCGCCTGCGAACGAGCCCTCACTTGCAGACCCGTTGCAAGACGTGCCAATAAATAAATAAATAAATGAGAGGGCCTATATAAGATAGCCTAAGTCAGCGTAGGACCAAACACGAGCGACCAGACCAAAAGTGGATGCCCAGGACCATATGCACCCGGGAGTCAATGCCATACAAATATGCCATAGACCATAGTGAAGCAGCACTGGCAGAGTGGTGTAAACTCTCAACACTTAAAACACACATGAGCACACCACTCTCTGTCAACGATGTGAGAGCATAGCCATAGATGTCTCCTTGAAAAGCACAACCATGAGTAATGACCTCTACAAATGCTACTAGACAGGCTATCTCCTTGAAAAGCACAACCATGAGTAATGACCTCTACAAATGCCACTAGACAGGATTGTTCAAGTTTTATTGTAGGGAAATTTACCAAAATACCCTCTAACTTGTGGAAATACCCAAAATACCCCTCAAATTTAAAAATAAAATCCCAAAATACCCCCAATATTTTGTCATAAATTCCCAAAATGCCCTTCAAATTTTCCAAAATTCTCAAAATACCCCTCGTTGTGAGATTAAATATCTCCAAAGATACAAAAAATTTGCAGCTTTTCATAAGAAGACTGATTGTCTATCAATACAAGATGCTAAAACTAGAATCTAAGTTGGTTATGTAGGCTTTGGAGATGAATTGCTTCATTACTTTTAGACATAATTGCCTTTTTTGCGAGGTAATTTGTGACAAATTACATGCTAAGCACTCAAAAAGGCCCGCATAGTTACACGGAATGTCCATTTTCAGGTCTCCATTCCCCGTTCCCCTTCCAACTTCCCATTCCGAATCCCCGTTCCATGTTTGAAACGCGAGTACAAGGAATGGCATTTCATGCTCGTTGCCGTTCCTTGTTCCCCGTTCCGGATAAACTATGAAAAAAGGGATCTCAATTGTCAAAAAGGAATAAAGATTATAAAATCTTGAACAATCCAACCAAAATAGATACGAGGGTACTTTGGGAATTTTTTTTTGTTAGAGGGATATTTTGGGAATTTCCACAAATTAAAGGGGTATTTTGGTAATTTTCCCTTGATTGTATCAGCAACATAGTAAAGCTGAAGACCGAATTGAAAAGTGTTTGTTCTTTTCACATGCTACGCAGCAAAGTATGAAGTTGCAGTTGACATACATTCTAAATGTGAAGTTTCTGTACAAATGACAATTAAACTAAGATGCTTTCCAAAAGTATATACTCGCTTGAAGTATAATATTAGTTTGATCGGTATCTTGCTCAAGGAATGTAAAAGAAAAAAATTTCATTTAGCAGCCTCTGCATAAACACCCTAAAAAAGTTGCAGAAAAATAGTTGAAAAATTATACACATACAAAGGTTGCATACCATAAATGTAAGATTGCACAGGTGAAATAATACTCAAAACAAATGATATAATGTATATTTTTTGTATCGTGTGATGGGTCATGGACGATGGACATTGGCTTATGGCATGCCACATGAGAAAGAAGGAAAAGGAAGATGATGTCTCTAAGAAGCTAGTGTGGCCTATGAGATGAAGAAAATACATAAAATGGAACGTACCAAACATTAAAGAGGAACGAAAATTAAGCCAAAAGCTAAAGGGCTAACCACTGATTCAGTTAAAATTAAATCCACTTATAAGGAGAACTTTACCTGGCAATAAATAGACAAGTGAACTCTTTGAGAGATTAGTGATCTAAGATGTATTCTCTTTTTGGACTATACTAAGCCCCAAGAAGAGCAAAGAAAGTGACGAAGAGTTAGTGTGGACTCTTTGGGAGAGGTTAGAGAGCATGGTGCTCACTTTGGTTACACCAAACCCAAAGTGAGCAAAGGGAATGATAGAGGGAGAAGCTTAGGTGCACGACTTGGAGGGTTGGAGAGAGTGTCAGCCTACAGACCCGGCATATGCTGTGTGCACTCCTTATGAGGCACTCCACTGTGTCCCCCAGCCTCTATCTCCAACAGGTGCAGCCACCAAACATCATCAAAGTGGCGATCCTCTATATGCTTTTATTCCAAAAAGATTTACTACGTAGATGGTAAATTGACAAGGTTGATGGACTTGAAGTGTTCCCTTGGCAATGTTGTAGGATTCAATTACCCAACTACTTGTGCAATAGGATCAATGCTACAAAAATTGAGCGGGGTAGAAATTATCTCAATGAGAGCATCCTTCATGTATTCCATCAACTGTCAATGCCTCTACTGCTTAATGGAATTTAGATCGCCCCTGGTCTCAGATGATGAATTTGCTATATAATTCATGTTGTCGTACATTCAATGAACTGCCAAGGCAAGCAGAGAATGAGATGGAAGAGTAGGATCAAGGAACTTCAAGGATTCTAGCCCCATTCCGATTGTTTCAAACAATGGCTAGGAAGTACTTCACTCGTTATATCCTTGGGTTAAAATAGGCCCAAATCACCAATGCTAAAGATCTATAAGTAACTCTCTATTCTTCCACCTTCACAGTCAAACCCTCTAGATAGTTTGTGCTACCAGGTTTGCAACCACTTTTCATGTGTTGAGTGGGCTAACTGCGGTGCATCCTGCTCTCCAAGTGACTGTTGCAGTCTGCAGATAGGTGGTGGGATGCTAATATCCTAGGTATCAAGCAGCTGCAGCAAGGTGCACTCACCCCATACATGCAATTGTTGCTCGGGGACAAAGGCATGGAGGCATTCCACCAAAGGGTGGATTATGCCAAGACGATTGGTGATCCCTAGCACAAAGAGGCAATCAAAAAGGTAAGTGCCCCATTGTGGTGAAAGGAATATGCGTGGTGACAAATTGGAACTGCAGTACATAACAACCAGAGTGCTTCCTGAGGCAGCATCAAGTGGAAAAGCATGCAAGATATGAAGAAACGGCGATCAAGTCTGTTTGATGAAGCTCATTATGCATCCACCTTCCATGGCAGAAATTTTCTTACTATTTACAGAGTCCTTGGTACAGGACTACATACCGGTGACCTTTCTCTTTCCTCAGTACATGATCAACTAATTATTTTGTGCTTTCAAGGTTTTTGAAGCAAAGAAAGGCTACCTTTTTGTGGATCCTCTAAATGACTTCGCAATGTTCCATTCTCTACAAACTCATACACAAGACAAAGAGATTTTTCTGTACACCAGCCAACAAGTTCCACCTGCAAACCATGAAAATCAGACTCGTCAATTATCAAACACAAGTCTTCTTTCTCCTGAATATGATCCCCAATTAAGAGCACAAATCTATATGATGTTGTTTACAAGAACTCCAAAGTAGCCTGGGCTCCTCTCTCAAATAAGCCCCAGTGCACTTAAAAATAGCTTCACAATTCGCAATCCTCCTAAGTATCCACACACTAGAACAGCCATGGCAGAAACCTTAATGCATACCTAACCCAGATTGTGTAGACAGATACCTTAATACCACATCTGTGGACATTCCATAAAGATGTATCCTAATACAATTTCTTAGACTGAAGTTCAGTTTAGAAAGCAACAAAGAGACAGCTGATCTGGCATGTCTGAGCACAAATAAAAGCAAGTGGGCACAGTATAACCTTACCAAGTTTGTATGATGAACACGAGCAAGCACCTGTACCTCTGCTTTGAACTGCTGAGATTCTCTGAGATCCATTTTTTTAATAGCCACTTTCTACACAAATAAATTACACTGCTAAACTTTCCACTATTGATAAGCCTCAATCAAAAAATTTCAGCTTCACCTTTGTATTCATCTCAGCATAGTAAACTGTTCCGAATCCACCAGATCCAATTTTTTTTGATACATCAAAATTATCGGTAATTCTTGCAAGCTGCTCATAAGAAAACTCCATGACTTTCTCTCCAGAATCAAGAAAAGAGGAAGAAATTGGCTGAACTTGATAATGGTCTGCAAATCACAATACCAAATTGAAGCATTCCCATTGCATAAACTGAAAAGCACAAACAGGAAAAATAAAGCTATTATACACAGGTGTAGTCAAATAAGGGTTAGGTAATGACACAAAATGAAGCAGGCCACAAACCTACAGGTCAAAAGCCATCATCTACAAAATGCCTCATATAGCTTGTCATCGCAGACCAGCTACGGCCCACACCAGATAGCCTCCTTTCTTTGTTGGGCCTTCTCTAGATAGAAGTCCAACAAAGTAGCTGGCCAAATGTCACAGAAAAGATGCCAAGTTCTTCACAAGAAATATACTGAATGAATTCAAGTGACAAGAAAAAAATGGCTTTACTCATTAAGTGCTTTCATTACTGGTACAAGGGGGGGTGCATACAGATACAACTCCATACATTCAGAAAAGAGGGCCCTTATGCTGCCTCTATACCTGCATAAATGCCAGGTCGGCCAGCTATAAAAGGGCCCCAAGACGGAATGAAAAATACCCACGCAGGCACCCACAAATAATGGGACCAGGACCAAAATAAGGTCCTGTTGGACAATGTGGCCTGGTCCAGAAAAATTACAGCCTACATGCTATGCAAGGGTGGCCAGCCTGGATGCACACTAGCCAATACAAGTATGCCCTATCCTAGATGAAGCAGCAGAGTGGTGTTACTCCAACAATGAGGGAGAGCCACACTATACAGTCTCTGCTCAGAATCATACTCCGTGACGAGGGGAAAGCCAAACGTAGGAGTCTGCGTTGTGGTCATCCTTTGAGAAGAGGGAAAGCCAAACTATGCAATCTGCGCTGTCAAGAGCCTTTGAGATGAGGGGTGGACTTACCAATATGTCTGCACTGTCCTGCTTGTATCGCCTACCTCCAATCCTATGGCTCCAATGCTTGTAAACAACTCTGAAGGTAATGATTCAGCCGATCGGGAGAGTCCAGGCATGCTGGTACGCACCTAGCAGAATCCGAAGTGTTGCAAAGGATCCAAGAGGGGTTGATATATGTGTGCACAGCCGTCAAAGGGCTTAAAACAGAGAAGAGTCAGCAACATAACTGTAGCAGGCTACAGTGTCACTTTCACAGGACACAGTTAGTACAGTTGGTCTGGTCTCGTTCACACTGGACGGACTCTCTGGGCTGGCAGTGACACATGGCAGGGATACAGACGGTGGTCTAGTGGACATCGTGGCCAGATCACCACCACCACTCAGTTTGGAGATAGACTTAGGTGGCTGACATTTATGAACCGTTGGTGGATCTTCTTCATATATGGTCCAGCATCGTCGTCTTGGGTAGCGAGTCTACACACAGCACATCTGCACCATCCCTGCACATCTGAGCCTCGATACCCCATTGTACCTGTGAGTTCTGGGCTGAAGCTGAGTGTGCTGCCACGCAAGAGTTTGTATCGATTCTTTGAGATAGTTGAGTCCTTATGTTCTGGTCTGCTGTTGTGTCTCTGTGTGGATCAGCTTTTATCTATTGTTTTCATTCTGTTTGAGTGAGATGTCACGCACATTGCACTGAGGAGCACCCACTGTAGAGAGCACGACACACTATCCGCGCTACAATAACATCTGTTAAAAAGAACACACACATCAAAGATCCAGTAGTTCCAGCACCCAACGCCAAACCAAAGGAAGCGGAGGGTAGATCTGTCAAAATCCAAGAGCAAAGAGTGCCCCCTCGCCCTCCGCACAGGAAAAATGTAGCCAAGAGGCCAAAAAATGGCAAGAGCGGCTGCCTCTTAACAAAATTGCTAGGGCAGAAGGGGTGTCCTAACACCCAACATCAAGCATGGTCGGGTCGGCCAACAAAAACGCTGCCATTCTGGAAAACAATGCAGCCATGAGAAAGAGAAGCCTTTTGCGACATAGGTGCTCTCATTTTTGGCACGCCCAGTGGGATCTCAACTGAAGTCTCACTCTGCTGACCATACATGGTCGAGGAGCTAGCTGGTTTAGTCTCTCGGCTACTCTGGACTGGTCTATTTTTGCCTTCGTCCAGCTTGGTCTAGTTGGTCTTCGCCTTCATCCAGCTTGGTCAACTGGTTTGGTCTAGCTTAGTAGAGTCCACTTTGGCCTTCCTCCAACTTTGTCTAGTCTAGTCTAGTCCACTCTCGCCCTCATCCAACTTGCCTAGTCTAGCCGAGTCTAGTCCAGTGGGTCTGCTGAACTGTCCAGGAAATTCAAGGGCCTTCTCGTCCAGTGGTTAGATGGGTTTGTTGCTACTGCATGACACATACAAGGCAGTCTAAAAATCGACCAAGCCCCCTTAAAGTCCTCTGTAGTACTACCACAGTAAGTGTCAGCCTTTCCTACCGAGTGGAAGTCCTCCACCCCCACTTCCATTACCCTCTCTAGCATCTATCTACACCAGCTCTTCACCACCCGTGTCACCTCCCCCAACACACTTTCCACCAGCTGTGCTGCACCCAAAAGCAACATTCCCTCTCCAATATGCCCTTAAGTGTGTTGGTCAGCCAACCAGCCTGACTTCACGACTTGGAAAACATGGGGATGGAGGGAAAAGCCGGGGCAAGGCTGGGAAAAATAACCCCAACCTGAAAAAGCCTACTTGCCATGGAACAGAGCCAAAACCGTTAGCTAAACATGGCTGGAAAATCCCAACATGAGAACACTACCTCACACTGCCGAGCACAGCCACAAAACAATCTCACTCCCTAACACCCATCCATCAGAGAAACTCGGCCGACTGGACGAATCCACAGAGATGCCACAATTCTAACACCCCCTCTCAGCTCCTCAAAAGAAAGACCGACTAGGAAGCTGGAGTGAGCAATCTGCAACTGTAAAGAGAGGGTTTTGTGGATGAGGATATCTGCAACAGAACTCCACGGTCATACAATATGTGGCCACTATACCATCCAACCACTACCCCCGACGGATGTCCGGGGAGTAAAATGTTGTCCATTGAGGTAAATTCAACTCTAACAAGAATCTCCTAAACTCAACCAACTCACAAGTCACACAACCAGCATCTACAGAAGGTACTGCTACTAACGGCTCCAAGAGAAATGCATCACAAATGAGGGTAAAGGCATAAACTATTGGTATCTAAATCTCAAGTGCTCCACCTAGAGTAAAGAGTCGGAAACTTGCACCTCCTGTCACATACCACATGCCAGAATCTCCAAGCTGCTACGGAAAGTCCAAAGAATGCAGACAACCGATGCCACTGAGAAATCAAGCATCCGACGACGAAGAACCAAAGTACTCCACCAACAACCATATAGAATGATGAACTGCAAACTGTACTAGAAACTTCATCGAATTGAGAGAGAAAACTCCTACTGATCTTCATCTGTCTAGAGCACATCCCAAGAGATAATCACCCCACTCACACTGAATCGAGAGCATACATCCAACAAAAAAGAAACTCACATCAATACTGAGACTACAGCTAATACAGCAAGATTAAGAGACCCTACACCCAAGCTTTGCAATAGAAGAACAAGTATAGAAAGCCACCAAATCTTGTTTGTTGCACATGGAACCACTAGAACTCAAAGGAAGTAGTCTGTGCAAACTAAAACCCAAGCTCCTTCCACATCCCCCTTTGAAGGGAGAACACCGGTGTTCCTAAATTGGCTTTATCTGACAGAAAAATAATTCTAAATGAATTGTTGGATTTATAAGTGAGAGGGTCTTCTCGCTTGGAACACCAAGGTAAAATAATTATAAATGAATTGTTCAAATTTTTAATGAGAGGGTTTTTCTCACTTGGGACATCCGAGTACAGAGTATTCCTACTGCGTCATTCAGAGTAATGAAGGAGCACTGTGAAAGGGAATATCTGTAAGGCCACCAGGAACGGGTACTTCTGATGCATCACATCAGATGGGTGACACGGAGCATCGAGAAGAAGTATCCGACCATTCGGGAACAGACATCTCTGATGCGTCATAGGATGGGTGACATAGAGCATCGCGAAGGAGATTGTACCAAAAGTTCGGTAGGAAAGAACTAGGTGATGGGTATTCCTGATGCATCACAAGGTGGGTTACGGGTGCATCGGAAAGGGGATATCCATAGTCGAGAGAAAATTCCGAACTATGTTCGAATTGTGCACAAGGAAGAGCAAGCACTTGAATGAAGATGGGTTCAGAGGAAACTTTGAGGAAAAACAAAAGCTTTCTGAGAAAGCGGGGTTGCTTTTTGGGAAAGCAGATGCTTTCCTGCGAGGAATAAAATGTCTGCATTGCAACTGTGCATGTGATTGCATCCAGGGACGCCTGGGAAGTGTTGCGAAAGTTTTGTTTTCAACTTATAAGGTTTTATTGCAGATTCAGACCATTTATAAAGGTGACCGACCGCCCACTTAATAAGTGGGCAGCCTATGATTAAATAAAGCAGTAAAAACCAACCAGCGATTTCTCTCTCTTTTTCTTGCAAGACATCGAAAAAAAAAAAAAAAAAAAAAATCATCTACGCGAGCAGCCAATGCTATGCTATCTTTGTCGTGGCCAAGGAGCTATAAAAGCATCACACGCCCTCTCCCATAGGGAAGACCAATTTTCTCAAGGAGGACATGCTGCTGCAAATTTCATCCACAAAGAAGACGTTGCCGGTGATGCCCATGGCTGCCCCAAGTGTACCAGATGTCGCCAGGACCCAGTGCGCAAGTTCCCTCGCGAAGAAGTGCCTACGGAGCGTTTTTCCATCGCGACAAGCTGCTGTTTTTCTCTGCTTTCAGCCCATAAACGTTGTAGATGGGGCTGATTTACGAGTAGGAACCCGAGAACACACCTCTTTTGTGTGTAGGATTGGAAGAGAGAATTTTCTATATAGAGATATCTTCTAGGGAATTGCTTTTTGAGATGCGAGTTGCGTTTCGAGCGTAGAGACTTTGAAGGTAATGATTTTCATGTTATTATCTCTAAGTATTTGTTTGCAAGTGTACTTCCTCTTAGTGAGGGAGTAGGAGCCCAGGAAGGCATGAGCCTCTGCAATAGAAAGTGCTCTAAAGAACTAGAGCCAGATCAGCCCAAAGGTCTCGTACCCAAGTTTGGTAAGTAGATCCATGGATCGGAGAGAGGTAGTCTCTCAAGTTGTGATCCGGAAGTTGGGATTCCCAAGTAAGGACTTCGTGTCCGGGAAAGCGGAGTTATTCTGCGGGAAGAGGACTCTGGGAACAGAGTCGGAAAAAAGTTGCAGGGATGCTATGCCCTAAGTCTGGAAGGTGAGATCCAGAGGCGAGAACCTTGGTTCTTGAAAATTTGGAATAAGGAACGGAAGTTCCTTGGAATAGGGTTTTGCCCTAGGAATAGGAAGCCGAGGCTTCCGAGAACCATCAAGTCTTATTCTAGAACCAACGTGGTAATACGTTCGGTTCAAGTGCTTGTGGTAATACGTTCGGTTCAAGTGCTTGTATAGACTTCTCCTCAATAAGAAAGATACTTTTACGATGGGGAGACCAGCCCAATCTTCTGGTCCCCAGTACTGTGTCGATCTTTTCACTCTATCTTTCTCTCTCTCTGTCTATTTCTCTCTATATCCTCTGGCGTCAGTATTAAGTGATAAATTCTATTTATCCGAGTATATATTATATTGCTATGCGCTCCCGTTTGTGACAGCGGTATCAGAGCATGGTCTCCTCTCTTTCTCTGTAAAGAAGGACGACTCTGGGAAGATACGGGAAGAAGCCATGACAAGCTAAGAGAGAAGTAAGCGAGCGGAAACCTAAGTCTTGCAGGAAAAGCTCGGAGTGTTGGGAAAATGTTTCTCTCTGCAAGAAGTCGACACAAGACTTGGGATTCTCTGAGAAGGCGACGAGAGCAGGATGCTCAAGAACGTAGAGAATCCAAGGAGCGGAATGCTCAAGATCCTTCAGAATCCAGAAAATATCCATGAATATCAATCCAGAACCATAGCCAAGAAAACCAGTCTTTTCAAGAAGGATATGAAGGTCGTCTTTAGACCTTAGAACACTCAGTCAAGTTTGATACTTTTGATAAAGGGAAGATGCCCCCAAAGCTACCGCTTTAATTCGACAGTTTAAAGTTGCCTTTGCAAACAGCAAATTTCTGTAAAGCGTCGAAGGTGAGGCATGTGACCAAACGCCTCAAGGGGATTGCAAGTACTTGGTGGTATACCAAAGCTCTGCAAGGAACTCACAACAAGACTTGGATTCAATTGAAGGCTGAATTTTTCGACAAATTTTTTTTCCTCTAGCTTTGAGGAAGGCATCCAAGAAGATTGGGATCGGTTTGCCCAATAGGAACACGAGCAATTCAAAGCAAGTAGTGGTTCACTCTTGCCAAGGTAGCTCCACTCTTGATCCTTCTGAGGAAGGAAAAATGAAGAAATTCAACGAAGGACTTTTGCGCGAATTTTTGTAGACGCATCTGCAAGATACTTTGCAGCAGATGGGGAAGTCAGCAATAAAAGCTGAGAGTGTACACCTTAGTATACATAGAGAATCTAATCCCCGGAGTGGGACGGAACCATTGAACACAGAAACAACGAATTTTTGTTACCTCTCCTCGAAGGATACGTTGCTATCCGGAGAAAGTTTGGAGTAGGGGAATTCAAATTAACTCTTGAGTTTTTGAATAGAAGACCCTCAAACTTTAAGTGAGAGGGCAGGTCTTTGATCAAAGTTACATCTTTGACGAAATCATAAAGTGCATTGTGCTTGTTTGCTCTTTTGCACGAGGTATGGTTACGTCTAATCGGGACTGCACTGTTAGGTGCAACGGAATGAATGTTTGCGCTTTGCTCAAGATGAGTGCTCCGAACTGTGCTCAAGGTTCCTTTTGTTCTTATGAAAGGGAGAGCCTTCCGTTCTTAATGAGAGAATTCTATGATCACAAACAAAGTGAATGGACACTGTGCGTGCAAGTGTATGAGACAGAGATAGAGAGAGAAGAGAGATACGACACCAGAGACGTTGTAAAACCGTCCTTCGAAGGCCCCACTCTCGTCGGCGAGAGTGGTCTACATATGATTGCACAATCTGGTACAAATGGTATGCATGAGACAGATGCATGTCTAGACTATGTCGACGATGACAACGGTGATGACGAAGTCGACCTAAGGGCTGAAATCTGCAATCTTTCTACTGTTGTCCAAAAACGCTATGGGCTGAAATCTACGACTGAGCCAAAAACGCTGATTTTGGGGTGTTTTCTGTGGGTCTTTATCGCTGAAAATCTGCAGGTTTAGGGCTGAAAACTGATGTTCTATCCGGGCTGAATCTGCTACTCCTTTTAGGGCTGATCTTGATGGTCTTTTAGGGTTGCAAATCGCTGCATATGCTAAATCTGCAAGGCTGAAATTCTGCTAACGCTGTAGGTTACAAAAACGCTAGGAATGCAAAAACGCTAGCTGCAGGGGTTCCTTGGCGATGGTGCCCTGATGCAAAAACGCCAGGCTGTGGAAGGTGATGGCGATGTTGCAAATGCTGAAAACACTAGTGAATGCTGTTGAAGAGAACGCTAGGGGAAGGTCCTTGCTTGGAGGGGAGACCACCAAGTTCTTTGTCTTGCTGAGAAGTTGCCTGCTGAGCTTGGCTCCTGTTGCCTCTTCTGCCATTTAGTGCTAGTCTAGGTTTGCTTATATACAAACTTACTCAATTTGCCCTACCTACTTTCCAACAAAAGTCACTTAAAAATAATAAGTGAAAAATGTCAAAAATAGGTAAAATAGACTAAATGCACTGGAAAATTCCCCTGAAGGATTTTGATGGATTCTGATGGGAATGCTTATGATCATGCTGTGTGCAACCAGAGGATATGCATCTACACTAAGTAACTGGGCATGCACGGTCTGCGAACAGACTCACAAAAGTGTCAGAACACTTCTAATCTAGATTGACTGGACTAACGGAACCCTTGTTATGAAGTAGCTTGTCCACGGACACGTAGGGTTGGATGTGTCACGTGACATCCCCTCCTTTTCAAAGTGAGGTACTGGTACCGAACTGTATGGCGTCGAGGGAGATCGCCAATAGCATCCTGAATCCTGGAAGGGACTCTTCGCCGGCCCACTCTGATGTGTGGGTCATGCGGTACTTGAACTTCATAAAGGTCTGCAACGCTTCCTTCTTTGGGCCGCGCCGAAAGCGACACAAAGTCTTTTGTGGCTCCTTCAATGCTTCAACTTCGTCGATAGTCATGCTTCTTTCTTCTTCAAGAATCTCCATGGCTGAAAATTCCTAAAACCACTTCAGACACAAAACCATGAACATACCTATTCCATGTAACGTGAGTGGAAAAAATCTTGTCTTCCTCAAAGACTGTGCATGCAATGTAGATGAACAAAGAGACGGAGTGCCAAACGGTTCACCACACACACGCAAACAATGAGATCGACTCTTGTCTTGCTGATCTAAATCAATCAACTGTGGCAATTCACAACGGAAATGCCCATACTTGGTGCTCATACTTTCATGTGCTCTTTCTACAACTGTGTCATGCCAAGGAAGAGACAGGGAATGTGACTTCCTTGAATGCATACTTTTCAGCTTTTCATGAAAAATCCGCATACATTCGTCTCATCCATGAGTGAAACGTGCTCAACGTACAATATGGCATGCCTAGGAAAAGGGATCACATAAAGATGCTGACTAAAATCAGGAAACGATCACGAATGAAACACTCGAACAATGCGTGCTGATCAATCATATGAACATATAATACTTCATGTGAGAGTTCTTTGGACCGAGGCTCGAGAGCCAAGATCGGCTCTTCTTGAATGATCAAATCGTCCTGTGGGGGTTCTTTGGACCTCGACTCGAAAGCCAAGATTGGTTCTTCGTGATTGATCGAATCTACAACGAGGTTAGCTTCGCTAGAAAAAGCATCCACTAACACATCATCCTTGTGAACAATCACATCATTTTCATGCAACTCATCATGCTTGTGAGAAATCACATCTTGATCATGCAAATCATCATGCTCGTCATTGGCATCCAAATCATCATGCTTAGCAATATCATTCAAATCATCATGCTTATCTTTGTCATCCAAATCATCATGCTTGTCATTCAAATCATCATGCAAATCATTGTCATTCAATTCATCATGCTTCTCATAATCATGCAAATCCTGTGTGTCATGCTTGGGAGAAGAAGAGACTGAGAGAGTCTCCGTCTCCTGAATCTCTTGCATCTGTGCTGGCACTTGAGAAAAGAGTCACAAGAACTCTTGCATGTGTCGGTCACGTTGTTCTTGTCTTGCCTTTCTTTCTACTACTCTTGCCTTTCTTTCTGCTTCTCTTTCTGCTTTGTCTTCTGCGTGCCTGCAATTCATTTTTGCTATTCTTTCTGCATTTCTTGCTTCGCGTTCTAAATTCTGTTCCAAAAACAATTGCTCCAAAGCCTCCATAGGAGTTAGTGCAATCCTTGACGTAGATGGAGAAGGGGGAGAAAAACCTCCTGGTGGGGAAAATTCTTCTTCGCCTCTCTCATGCTCATCACCTCCAAGCGAAGTATCCATTCCGCTTCGAGTGATGACCATTCTGAAGTCATGGGTTCTTGTGGTTCTCAAGTTCACGAGGAACTTGGGTTCTTGCGGGTCTTGGGTTCTTGAGGGTCTTGAGGTTTTCTTTCGCTTGCAAACCGCGTTTGAGAAGGATCTTCTCTTCACCCGAGTTCTACTCCTTTCCATGGGCGCACCCCTTGGCGGCCTTGCGCTCACACCAAGGTTGCTTTTTCCCACCTCACGTCGATTGGCCGGCCACTAAGTGCACGGTCCGCTCTTAATGAGTGAAAAGAGACACAAGGGGAGGCTAGACAAGCCCTTCTTTCCTGGGATTCCTGTCACTCTTCAAAAACACGATTAGGAATCGACACGCCCAAGCGAACTTGAGTTCGTGCGACCGCAACAAGCAAAAAAAAATCTTGTGATTCTTGTGGTTCTTTCCTTGAGTGATACAGAACATTGCCAAAGCTCTGATACCAATGTTAGGTGCAGCGGAATGACTGTTTGCGCTTTGCTCAAGATGAGTGCTCCGAACTGTGCTCAAGGTTCCTTTTGTTCTTATGGAAGGGAGAGCCTTCCGTTCTTAATGAGAGAATGCTATGATCACAAACAAAGTGAATGGACACTGTGTGTGCAAGTGTATGAGACTGAGAGATAGAGACAGAAGAGAGATACGACACCAGAGACGTTGTAAACCCCTCCTCCGAAGGCCCCACTCTCGTCGGCAAGAGTGGTCTACTTATGATTGCACAATCTGGTACAAATGGTATGCATGAGACAGATGCATGTCTAGACTATGTCAACGATGACGACGGTGATGACGAAGTAGACCTAAGGGCTGAAATCTGCAATCTTTCTACTGCTGTCCAAAAACGCTATGGGTTGAAATCTGCGACTGAGCCAAAAACGCTGATTTTGGGGCTGTTTTCTGTGGGTCTTTGTCGCTGAAAATCTGCAGGTTTAGGGCTGAAAACTGAGGTGTCTTTAGGCTGAAAACTGATGGTCTATCCGGGCTGAATCTGCTACTCCTTTTAGGGCTGATCTTGATGGTCTTTTAGGGCTGCAAATCCTTGCGCGCCTTTTTGCGCGCAAGGATAATCCAACACGAGAATCTCTATTTGAGATATGTTCGGCAAAAGGAATTTGAGTTTCTCTACGGAGAAGAGGTTTTCTAAGGGTGGGTCGTTGATCATTGACTACGCTATGTCCTTTTACCATTACAATGACAACTTTTGGTTACGGTATATATTTCTCCATGAGCAGGTCAAGTAGCATTTACACGCTATTGGAATAAATTCAAACTATTATGTTCATAAGAGTAAAATTCGCCAACCGTTTCAAAATGGTAAGAATTACCTTAACCACATATGGGAGAACATCCCAGGATCCATATTAGGTTCGTTCTATTGTGAAGCAAGTTTGAACATACGTTCAGAAAATACTATGGCTAGAATCTTATCTGCCAAAGATTTGGCAAGGCGTCATTGATGCTTGCAAGGTGAAACATTTTTTATGGCCTCCGCAAGGAAGAGACGGTAATGGGCGTCAAGAAAATATTGCTAGTGGTAATAACTCGCAGGAGGAAAAGATTAGGAGAAAGTGCCGCCGTTCACAAGGAATCTTCGGATTGGAACCGTCTGCCTACATTGAGCGACGGCCCGGAACAAGAACCTTCTCTAAGGTGATCGCAAACTCTGTTAGTGAAAGAAAGACATCGAGATTAATGCTCTATGATTTAGGCATTCCCTATGTGGAAGGACACAAGAGGTTTAATACACTCAGGACTAACAGCACAGCATTATGCGCAAGGACAGATACCTAGATTGATTTGTAGGAGAACTCTTCTCGGGAATGAGAAGGCCGAATTGACTTAACAGATTTTCAGATAAGGAAACTTCCGATCTGTTGGAAAGATGCAAATGATGAGTTCTTACATGGCTCGTAAGTTTGATGATTGGTGAAAGATATCCTCGAGATACTAGAGGAATGACATGAACCGGTAAGGTAAGTATAGAATTTTTGAATTTCTGTTTAATTTAATTTTTATGTTCTTTTGAGAAAGGACTAGCTCAACTCACCATTGAGCACCTTCCGGTTCCTCCTCGGCAATTCAGTTGGATCTCTACAATTAAGGACTACTGTTTATAAGTGAGAGGGATGTTGCTAAATTGGCTTTATCTGGCAAAAAAATAATTCTAAACGAATTGTTGGATTTATAAGTGAGAGGGTTTTCTCGCTTGGAACACCAAGGTAAAATAATTATAGATGAATTATTGGAATTTTAAGTGAAAGGATTTTTCTCACTTGAGACATCGGAGTACAGAGTATTCCTAGTGCATCATTCAGAGTAATGACAAGAGCACTGTGAAAGGGAATATCTGTAAGGCCACCAAAAACGGGCACTTCTGATGCGTCACATCGGATGGGTGACAAGGAGCATCGGGAAGAAGTATCCGACCATCCAAGAACGGACATCTCTGATGCGTCATAGGATGGGTGACATAGAGCATCGCGAAGGAGATTGTACCAAAAGTTCAGTAGGAAAGGACTAGGTGATGGGTATTCGTGGTGCGTCACAAGGTGGGTGACGAGTACATCGGAAAGGGGATATCCATAGTCGAGAGAAAATTCCGTATTGTGTTAGAATTGTGCACAAGGAAAAGCAAGCACTTAGATAGGTTCAGAGAAAACTTTGAGGAAAAACAGATGCTTTCTGAGAAAGCGGGGTTGCTTTTTGGGAGAGCAGATGCTTTCCCGCGAGGAAGTCTATGTCTACATTGCAACTGTGCATGTGATTGCATCTAGGGACGCCTAGGAAGTATTGTGAAAGTTTTGTTTTTAACTTATAAGGTTTTATTGCAGATTCATACCATTTATAAAGGTGACCGGTCGCCCACTTACAATGCAGACTGTGCATGTGATTGCATCCAAGGACACTTGGGACGTGTTGTGAAAGTTTTGTTTTAACTTATAAGGTTTTATTGCAGATTCAGACAATTTATAAAGGTGACCGGCCGCCCACTTCATAAGTGGGCAGCCTATGATTAAATAAAGCAATAAAAACCAGCCAGCGATTTTTCTCTCTTTTTCTGGCAAAACAACGTCTCCCCCCCATCCCCCCCCCCCCCCCCAAAAAAAAAAAAAAAAAAAATGGTCGCAATCTCTACGCGAGCAGCCAATGCTCTGCTATCTTTGCCATGGCCAGGGAGCTATAAAAGCATCACATGCCCTCTCCCAAAGGGAAGACCAGTTTTCGCAAGGAGGAGATGCTGCTGCAGATTTCAGCCACAAAGAAGACATTGCCGGTGATGCCCATGGCTGCCCCAAGTGTACTAAATGTCGCCAGGACCCAATGCGTGAGTTCCCTTGCGAAGAAGTGCCTACGGAGCATTTTTCCATTGTGACAAGCTGCTGTTTTTCTCTATTTTCAGCCCATAAACGTCGTAGACGGGGCTGATTACAAGTAGGAACCCGAGAACACACCTCTTTTGTGTGTAGGATTGGAAGAGAGGATTTTCTATATAGAGATCTCTTCTGGGGAATTGCTTTTCGAGATCCGAGTTGCGTTTCGAGCATAAAGACTTTGAAGGTAACTATTTTCATGTTATGATCTCTAAGTATTTGTTTGCAGGTGTACTTCCTCTTAGTGAGGGAGTAGGAGCAGAGGAAGGCATGAGCCTCTGAAGGAGAAAGTGCTCTGAGGAACTAGAGCCAGATCAGCCGAAGGGTCTCGTACCCAAGTTTGGTAAGTAGATCCATGGATCAAAGAGAGGTAGTCTCTCAAGTTGTGATCCGAAAGTTGGGATTCCCAAGTAAGGACTGCGCGTCCGGGAAAGCGGAGTTATTCTGCGGGATGAGGACTCTGGGAACAGAGTCGGAAAAGAGTTGCAAGGATGCCATGCCCTAAGTCTGGAAGGTGAGATCCAAAGGCGAGAACCTTGGTTTTTGAGGATTTGGAATAAGGAACGGAAGTTCCTTGGAATAGGGTTTTGCCTTGGGAATAGGAAACCGAGGCTTCTGAGAACCATCAAGTCTTATTCTAGAACGAACATGGTAATACGTTCGGTTCAAGTGCTTGTATAGACTTCTCCTTAGTAATAAAGATACTATTACGGGGGGGGGGGACCAGCCCATCTTCTGGTCCTCAGTATTGTGTCGATCTTCTAACTCTATCTTTTCTCTCTATCTATTTCTCTCTATATCCTCTGGCTTCAGTATTAAGTGATAAATTCTATTTATCCGAGTATATTTTATATTGCTATGCACTCCCGTTTGTGACAACCCGGACCATGGATAACTGCCACAACTCTCCAATCGTCTATACCTGTGTAACTTGATCACCCAAGGTAGGTGAATCTAAAAGAAAAAATACTTGTGGAACCTGGAACCAAATTCGAGAGAATCGAGAAGAACATCTCCCCTCTCTAAAGAATGCTTGAGCTAACTATAACCGGTTCCTAGTCCAAGGAGGACTACTATCGACCTGTACGAAACAGCATGCCAGTCTAAGGATAAGGGAAGTAGGTGTGTCCTGAACGGTACAATCTCTAGAAGACAAAGCATAGGAAATACTGTTGGGATGCACTGGGAAGAGCAACCGTCACACCACAAATCCATAAGACAAAGCAACCACCGAAGAAATGTGGGCTAAAGCACACCATCGAAAGCCTCAAGGAATGGGCAAGGAAACCAAGGACTAGAAGACACCGTGCATGGTACTCCACTAAATGGAGCACCGGTAGTCAACTAACGATAATAACCGGGAAGCCCCCCTCTAATAGAGAAGTAACCTCAAAAGTACGCTCTCAGGTAACAATTGATTCATTACCACGTCGAAACAAAGCAATCACTGTCACTGAAAGCTCCATAACTAAAGCCAAGAGCTCCCTTCAAGATAGGAAGCCCCCTTCTTGCTCAATCACCAAGAAAGAATAAGTACCACCAAAAAGAAATCTGAGACAACCAGGAGTAAAACTGCTTCCTTCTCTGCAACTGAATAGCAAAAACCTGAATCTCATACTCGAGACTCAAAGAGAATCACACCATCAGTAAACTCGAGCTACTGAGAATAGGAAGACCTAAAAGATCGTCATCTGACGGTTATGTTTGCCAAAGAAGCTATCACAGTCAAACACGACCTGGCTACTCAAGCAAACTCCCTAAGATCAAACCAAATGTCTACCAATCCTCTACATCTGCCAAGATCATATTTGTAGGTACAATACAATACAATATGCCAAACTCCATACAGACTCAGAAGAGCACATATACTTCCACTGTTGTAACTTGCTTCCTTAAAATCTTCACAAAAACTATCCTTTGCACTTGTGTTGAAAAGAACATACCCACAACTGAACTGTGCAATCAATATCCAATACACAACATAACACCAATACTCAAGGTAAGAGTATAGGAACCGCTTAGGGGAATTGCAACATGCCCACAAAGATCGGAATAGACTGCTCCGAGGTCGGAGCTCTCAAAGGGAAGGGAGAAGCATCCAAATGTTGCCGACTATGGAAGTAGGAACTAAATGTCCCCACCAATTGCCGACACTATGTGCAAACCTGTCATCCAAAGGATTGCAACAAATCTATTGTCGAACATCGAGAATACTGCCCCAACAAAGAGTGCCAACTTGTTCAACAAGTATCACCCTGGCTGCGCAGTAAAGGCTTTCTGCTACAGCCGAATTAAACCCATGATCTTCACATGAGGCTTGGATCCCATGATGATGTCAGATGGGGGAAGCTTATAGGTACATTACCATCTGGCATGTACAGTTTCATGTCAACAGGAAACAGAAGGGTAAGACCACTATTTGGAAGGAGTTTCTAGCATCTTCCGAGGATTGGGATCCATGTCCCTTCAAAAAGCCACTACATTTGTTTTCACGAGTACACTACTTAATGTTAATGAGCCCCTTGCTAGCTGATAGACTCACTGCTGCACACTAAGTATCCTTGCAGTTGCTACAGGCAGCAGGTGTATGATGTTGCCTTCATGGTTTTCTCTTGTAACCCTAGAAGCATTTTCCTCGGCTAGAGAGTCTTTTCAAAAGCTTAAAAGACGGAAAAAAAAAGACCTGTCAAACACGTTGATTCTTCCTTTTGCGAGGATCCCGATCTCTTTCGAGCCATTATCCAATATAGAAAGAGACCGAGCACAACGGCAAGTAGAATTGCTCCACCGACTGAGCCCCCAATGATTGCTGACTTGTTGGTGCCTGATTCACAACATATTAAGCTTAAAAGTCAAGGAGCCATATCTATGAGAACCATTTGTGCCTGCTTAAGTGAGATAAAATGTTATGGGGCAGAAAAGTACTCAGCACCTGATGTTTGCTCCGCTGCACTGAAACCAGGAGGAATGCATGATTGATGAGAGATGAAATAAAACTTTGACAATCGAGATAATAAATCAGTATATTGTGCATACAACGTGAAACAGGAAAAGAGTTAGTACCTCAAATTGTAAGGAGGATAAACTCCATTTCCATCTGAAAGCAAACAGACAAACTATGCCAATGTTAATCTAACAAAATTGTGTCGTTCAAAAATTTTCCAAGCATCCTGATTAGAAACATATTGCAAACATCCTTTCATCCAAACATGATGACCAATTCTGAGCTGGTTCAATTGCTCAATTAGAATCAATTGTTACTAACTTGTACAGCATCCATTTCGATACTGTTGCAGTCTCAGCTAATTGAGAAACAATGTTTGTTTCCCTCAGCTCGCTTGACAATCAACTTGACCTACAAGTCCATGCATATCGACGAGGGGCTCTCTTTTGTAAAATGGTTTCCAACTTAGAACACTTTTGGAAAAGAAGAAATAAACAGTGCAAAGAGAAGATTGACACATATATCCTCAGATAGCACCCCATATAATTCTGAGACAGTATAATTCACTGCTAGTCACTTCACAGAAGTGGAGAGACAGAAGAACCCTGCTAACGCTTTACTGAAAGTTCCAAACGCCTTGGTTCTTACACCTTGCAGATCAAGGTTGCCCAACATCAAGCTACACAGAACATTTGTCATATGCAAACTACCTCAGTGTGCCACGTGTACATGTACTGCTAACTTCACAGCCAAGCTAAATCTAGAAAAACCTAGGGATCTTCGTCTCGCACCCATGTGACCTTATCAAGGGACCTACATGTCCTAAAAGGTCCATTAGATAGCAACCAACAATGCATAACCACTCTTTGCATAAATAATTGTTTGGGGCGTAACAACTAGTTGGATGTTGATAGTCGGCATCCAGTAGTGTGTCCGGTTGTTTCTTGATAGGGTGCCATCCAATGTCTTCTATCAAACGCAGTAATATTGTATCTCTATATGCTTGTTCCGAGCATGAAACATGGAGTTCCTCGCAATAGCTATACAACAGTGGTTGTCGGTATAAATAGTGGTGGTCTGCTGCGGAAAACCAATCTCCAAAAGCAACCTTTGTGACCAAGCACTGCAAGCAACAGGATATTCTGCCTCCGTGGAAGATAAGGCAATTGTGGGCTGCTACTTACTACTCCATGAAATCACTCCTGATCCAAAAGAAGAGGTGTAATGTGTAGTCGAATGTCGTCCATCTAGACCTCCACCCCAATCAGAATCACTCCATCCTCGAAGAATAATCCTGAAGTCTGTACCTCCATAAGCATACCATATGCCCAACAAATGTGGACAAATGTGATTGCTTCAAATACCGCAAGACCTGAAGAGCCTACTCCAAATGAGACTTGGCAGACAAAAGTCCCACCGAGAAATTGATGTCAAAGCGTAACAGACTTGGACACTCCAAGTCAAGAATCAATCACCACAGCACCAAATAACCACTTCAAAACAATTCATAGATCACAATAGATTTGCACTGGCCCAGCGGAGTTCCGTGCCTAGAGATATTGGCCCCAAAGACTGGCGCCCCTCTCGGTATTTCTTTATGTATTAAAATCAATGTCAGAGTCCAAAGAGCGGTTAGGGTTTCACTCTCAGACTCTGCGTCTAGATGCTCTTAGAAGTGAGGCCCTCACCGCGTATATAAAGATTACAAGGGATGCCCAAAAGCTTTCAAAATAAAAGCAATGAAAATTTTCTCTCTCCCTCTCTCTCAAGAGAGTAAAATAAAGCAATTTCTCTCTCTTTCTTGGCCAATTTGCGTCACCCACGGGGCTGCTTTTCACTTCCGTAAAATCCAAAAAATCTGTACACTGCTGCCACGTGGCATCAGCGCCTGCTTTTAGGGTTTCCAGCCACTTAGGGTTTCAGCCAGAAGTTAGGGTTAGGGTTTTTGGCAGAAATTAGGGTTTGCAGGAATTTTAGGGTTTTTGGCAGAAATTAGGGTTTTTGCTGTCGATAGCCACGTCATCACTTTGTGACATATCCCCCTCTTGAAAGCATTGTAATCGACCACGATTATGCCAGCAAAACCGAAAAAAGCCATAAACCGTCTTAGCTTAGTACCTACGTACTAGGAACACACATCTAGCACATGTACCAAATCGACAGTCACATCACACAACATCACAAGACATCACAGGACATCACATGACATTCAACATTCATTCGGATCTTAGACCATGATTTATCGCCAATGTAGCTAGCAATCGCATCTAGGTCCAATCGCGACCTCATCGATGTCCGATTGACTAACCCCTATTGCAACCATGTCTATTCGAGATCAATCAGACCAAAATGCTGCAGTCATTTCGTCTATCAGTTCCTGCACTTAAAAGAAGTCAAGAACAAATCAGTATCATAATCGGGAATTCCATTTCATAAAGTCATATAGCAGAATACTGTCAGCTTTCAGTATCCCTGAAGCTCAAAGAGACATCAGTGACTCTAGTATCTAAATCAAGGCATCTGTTGACAAAGGAGCGGAGTGACTCCCCTCTTGTGCATCCGACTGCACCAGATCTCCGGCCAAGCACAAGAGGATCCCTGTAACCTGTCGAGTATATCATCGATCCTAGGAATCGGAAATCTGTTCTTGATGGTGACTGTTGAGAGCTCTGTAATCGATGCAAATTCTCCAAGATCCGTCTTTCTTCAAAACCAACAACACTGGAGAGCAATACGGTGAAGTACTAGGCTGGACAAGACCCTTTCACTTGGTTCACAATCTCTTCATTCTGTGCTCGGCTCACACGATAAGGTGGCCGGTTCGGTGGTGTGCTTCCAGGTCTCAGATCAA
The DNA here is from genome assembly GCF_014529385.1 of Adiantum capillus-veneris. Taxonomy (NCBI): domain Eukaryota; kingdom Viridiplantae; phylum Streptophyta; class Polypodiopsida; order Polypodiales; family Pteridaceae; genus Adiantum; species Adiantum capillus-veneris. The sequence continues at coordinate 135,938,142 of NC_140931.1, read as the reverse complement.
TGGTATGATCTTCAGGACAAGCGGGTGGTAACTCACCTAGTAGGCCCTCTGAGAAGCAATCGGCAGGAGAGTGGAGAAAATCTTGGCGTGTTTAGACATATATTTGTCCTATCCTTATCGCTCAATTCTTTCATAAAGATCGAGTAAACAAACAAACTGGATTTCATTAATTTTGAAATGGCCGAAGTCGATACAATAGGGACAGACTCGCCCTTCAGTTTAATATCAAGTACAATTGTTCTGCCCTTTTCTGTAGTCAAAGTCGCTTTTCTCGCCCGATAATCAACCACGGCGTTGTTCTTGTGGTACCAGGGAATCCCTAAGAGAACATCACAACCCTCCAAAGGCATTATGAAGAAGTCCTCATGCCCCAAATACCCCTGACAATGCAACCGAAGTTTGCCAATGATAGGTGTAATGGCTACGTCCCTGTCGGGTGCCGCTAGAACTGCCTCCGCAAGTGGTCCCATCTGATCGGGAGTGATCTCGAGCCGCGCCGCCAATTCCGGTGAAATGAAGTTGGCCTTGACTCCTCCATCAAAGAAGATCAGGGCCTCTTGATCTTTCACTTTGCCCCAAGCTCGGCAAAGTTCTGTACTCTCGTCCATGGTGTCGAGATCGGTATCACACAATCTGGAATCAGTCCTGTTTTCATCTTGCCTTTTCGTCCACGTTCCTCAGCTGCTCTCAAACTCTCAGTCTTGTCGTCGTCCTTATCATTCTGTTCTTTCTATGCCTTTTTAGGGCACTTCGCGGAGATGTGTCTATGTTCCCCGCATCCAAAGCACTTCCCCTCCTTGATGAATCGAGCTCGCTCCTGAGGAGTAAGCTTGGGTCATGCATGCTTTTTCTCTGGGTTGCTCTTTTTCTTTCTACTTTCATTCCAAGTAGAAGTCTGTTCAGCTCGTTGTGTCATGGCCTCATCTGTAGGGTAGGTCAGACTGCCAGAGTGAATGGCAAAGCCCCGCTTCGCATGACTCATCAACTCCTGAATAGAAGCTGACTTCTGTTCCAAGCAGTGATCTCAGATCTATGTAGGTAGACCCAAGGTAAACCGCTCAATCTATTCTCTGAACGAGATCTTCTTGAATGAAGAGGCGAGTAGAAAAGAGCTCCAAAATCTTTCACAGTAAGCATTGATTGTATCTTTCTTGGTCATCCGAAGATGGTTCCAAGCAGCTCGTATATCTCGTTCATACTCTTGCGTCAACCAAGAAGAAATAAAAAGCTTCTTAAATTTCAGCCATTTAACTGGCGCAGTCTTGTTTAAAAGAAGCGTGGACCACCAAGTGCGAGCATTCCCCTTAAAGTAAGAGGCAGCTCTCTGAATCTTGGAGTGCTATGAGTAGCGTCCTCCCGCGAAAGCGATGTCAAACTGCTGTATAAAAGACAAAGCCTTCGAAGCATTTGAGTATCCTGAAAAAGTATCAAACTTGATCGAGTGGCCACAAGGTAGTTAGGTACGTAGTGTTCGGTACGTAAGGTACGTAGTACAAAATGGATTGAGTTTTTAGGTACGTAAAAATTCGTCCTTTTTTCCACAAAGCCCAAAACTGAGAGTACTTCATACATTTACTTATGTATTCACCAAGACTTCAAATAAAGACTAGCAAATCAACAGTACACCGTTACAAATGCCATCAAGAGACCCAAAAAACCCCCAAAGAAAAAAGAAAAAAAAAAGTGTACGGAACCTATCCGTACGTGCTGAACTGTACGGTACGGATAGAATCTGTACGTACAAACGGATGCAACCTTGAGTGGCCCCTTAAACTCTCGGACTTTCTTGCTTTTATCTTCGAGAAAGTCATACTGGTTGGCTTTGTAAAAATTCTTCTTGTTTGCATAAAAGTTTCCGTCATCGGAATCTGAGCTGTCTGTAGACGAGTCCTCAGTAGAACTGTCAGTCTCTGGGCGAGATTTAGCCTTCTTTGCCTTTTTCTTGCCCTTTCCGAAGCTTTGTTTCTTGCTTCGCTTTTTACCTTTTCTGTCTTCTTCGCTCGAATCTGAAGAGCTAGAAGAACTGTCAGAAGAAGAAGAAGAAGAAGAACTTGGTACTCCTTCAAATCGAACACGCTTCTTCTGTTTCTTTGCCTTGTCAAATGTCGACTAACGACCCAAATATCCCGGGAAGTCAGTGCCTTTCTTCTGCTTTTTGCCGTGCTTATTGGCTTTCTTTTGTGCGTCAAAAAGCTGAGCAATCCATGCATCAACCACCTCTTGTAATTCCTTCTCTGAATACTATTTGTGATCAAAAGGTTTCTTGAGAGCGGGTCTCAAGGGTGGTGTAGTGGTTTTCTGCCACTACGCATGCACTTCTTGAAAAGAAGTCTCGCTCATATATTTTGCCAATTTCGGATCCTTTGCAAAACTGAGCATCATCTTTGTTGCATCGCCGATCAATTGACAACGCTTCATCTCTCTTTGCTCCGCCTGAGTAGGCCGAGGCGGGCCATACTCTGCCGGAATCTTCGTTGTGATCCCTGCCTGCATCTCCAGATGCAGAGGGAGTCGACTGATCCTTGCGTGAAGCCATAGGTGCCGCGGAAATAAAAATTGGGGATCGGATTTTCCGTAGAAGAGAAATCGGTTGTGCTCTGATACCACTGTAACAGACTTGGACACTCCAAGTCAAGAATCAATCACCACAGCACCAAATAACCACTTCAAAACAATTCATAGATCACAATAGATTTGCACTGGCCCGGCGGAGTTCCGTGCCTAGAGATATTGGCCCCAAAGACTAGCGCCCCTTTCGGTATTTCTTTATGTATTAAAATCAATGTCAGAGTCCAAAGAGCGGTTAGGGTTTCACTCTCAGACTCTGCGTCTAGATGCTCTTAGAAGTGAGGCCCTCACCGCGTATATAAAGATTACAAGGAATGCCCAAAAGCAGAGCCCCAAAAGCTTTCAAAATAAAAGCAATGAAAATTCTCTCTCTCTCTCTCTCTCTCTCTCTCTCTCTCTCTCTCTCTCTCTCTCTCTCTAGAGAATAAAATAAAGCAATTTCTCTCTCTTTCTTGGACAATTTGTGTCGCCCATGGGGCTGCTTTTCACTTCCGGAAAATCCGTACACTGCTGCCACATGGCATTAGCACCTCCTTTTAGGGTTTCCAACCACTTAGGGTTTCAGCCAGCAGTTAGGGTTAGGGTTTCAGAAATTAGGGTTTCTGGCAGAAATTAGGGTTTGCAGGAATTTTAGGGTTTCTATTGTCGGTAGCCACGTCATCACATTGTGACACAAAGTAGGTGTTCAGCAACCAGATAAGCGAACTGACCGGTTTTCGATACTTCATAGCATCAGCTATATCTAAGGGGTTATGCAAGGACAACTTATGGTTGGGATCCATCGAAATAGAGATAGGTCTATACTCGGTCATACCAACGCCTCTTAACAATTCTTGAACATAGCGCTGTTGAGAGAGAAAGATGCCCCCCTCTATTTGTCATATCTTTAGTCCAACAAAGTGAAGCGAGCCAAGATCTGTTATTTCATATCTCCATCGTGCTGCGAATTTGCTAGTCATGGCTATCTATAATTACAAGATCATTCACAAAGAAGATAACAAGTGTGACCAATCAACCCTATGTGAAAAGATATAAATTTGTGTTTGCATATGAAAGATGAAAGGAATGTCCAAGAAGAAAGAATCGATCTTTTGGCACCACGCTCAAGGAGCTTGCTTCAGGCCATAGAGAGCCTTGCACAACTTGTAAACTGTCACCCGATCCTAGAGCTGAGAATCCTCGAGGTTGCTCCACATACACCTCCTCTAAGTCGTCGTTGAGAAACGCGGACTTGATATCCATCTGGAACACAGGCCATCGATGATGAGTTGCTAGAGCAGAAATAGTCCGAATAGTCGCCGACTCGCGATATACGCAATTGATGCAAATGTGTCATCATAGTCCACTCCCGATCTCTGAGAAAAGCCCTTGGTGAGGAGGCATGCCTGGTGCTTATCCAAAGACCCATCTGATTTGTACTTCATCTTGTTGACACCAATGACCTTCCGCCCGCTTTGCAGGCCTCGGAACCACCTCCATTGTGTCATTTATCTCAATAGATTCAAGCCCTACCTACATGGCCTCCTTACATCTCAACTCCAAAAGGGCCTCCTCAATTGTAAGAGGTTTTTATCCTTTGCCTCCCAAGGACATTAGGGCATAGTTCACCTCTACTAGAGCTCCATTTGTCTCACCTTGTTGCAACCATCGAGGCTACCTCAAAGTACCTGCAACATGCCAATCTGGTGGAAATTCTATAGTCGTCACATCTTGCAGTGTGTCCAACAACCACTTCAATAACTTGACCAATTTGCCCCATCCTCGGGAGCTACTAGTACCTCCTCATCTTCATCTGCACTGTGATGTGAACCACCATCCACTGCATCCTCTTGACTCTCAAGACCGTGCATCCCTTTCTAGACCCTGAGGGACATGAACCAAAGAAGGGTTCATCATCCATAGAGGAGAATCATCATCTAGATCACCAAGACGAGACAAATTTAGGGATAATGTAGTGGCAAAGTGGCAAAACAAAAGCAAAAGAGAGGAGAGATGAGAGAGAGAGAGAGAGACATCACACAAAGGGACAGCAATCCACAGCCATGACTCGAGGGGTGAAACCCCATGGAGGTGGCAACTCTATACACTGAGAAAAGAGGGCACCCTATGCTTCCTATATACTTGCATAAATGCTAGGTCGGCCAGCTATAAAACGACCCCATGACATGATGAAAGTTACCCATAAAGGATGTCCACAAATGTGCTGGTCTGGGTGCACACTAGCCAACACAAGTACACCCTATCCTACCCAAATCCTCTTTGCGTTCTCCATCAATGCGATGTGATTGATGACTAATGGTCTACTGTTGAGGATAATGAATGATCGAATCCAAGTATTAACACGCTCCCACTGGATCCTTCAGCTTTCAGAAGTTGCTACTGACAAGCCTCCAAGCTTGTATGAGTTGAAGACCATCATAGTCGCTCTCCAAATGGCATAATTCTCACCACTCAATTGCTAATCCGTAGACAAGGTGGGTAGAACAGGAATATTGATTGGTTGATCTTCAACACCCAAGTAGAATTGCGACCAAACTCCCCCCTCCTTTTCGTGCGTTGCTTTAGCAACCTCTTCATGTACTAACGCTGGATTCTGCTGCTTGAAAACGCTGGTCTGGCTGAGTCTGCAGGTGCTGAAGTGAGGGGCTGAAGCGCTGAAGTTTAGGGCTGGAAAAACGCCAGAGCTTCAAGGTCTTGCTTGAGAGAGAGGAATAGATGCCTGTTGCAAGCTTGTTGCCTTGTGCACTTCTTCCACTTCTGCCAGATAAGCCTAGCGCTAGCTTTCCTTATATATTGCTTTAGTCAGTTCCCAACAAAAGTCACTTAAAAATAATAAGTGAAAAATGTCAAAAATAGGGAAAATAGGTTCTGTGCATTGGAAAATGCTCCTGATGGATTCTGATGGTAATGTTGATGATCATGCTGTGTGCAACCAGAGGATATGCATCTACTCTAAGTGCCTAGGCATGCACGGTCTGCGAACAGACTCACAAAAAGTGCCAGAACACTTCCTAGGCTAGACTAACTGGACTCACTGAACCCTTTGTCATGAAGTAGCTTGTCCACGTACACATAGGGTTGGATGTGTCACGTGACACATATACATCCCTCACATACACCTTACACATACCTTTCGTCCCCTACTATCGCTTAAGCACTAGGGAATCTGCCCATTTTTCATCATTGGTAATAAATGCTTTGAGTATTTGTTGTTCTATAGGGGGCACTCTCACTAGTGGTGGGATAATCCGGGCTGGTGATTCATGAGCCTTCAGGTTCTAGAAAATGGTTAAGCTCCTCCTTCGCAGGGAATCCCACTAGGTCACCATCACCCGATTATCAGCCGCTCAAGGTGTTCATTTAATAGAAATATTTCTCTCTCTTTTTACACAGATATATCTTTTATTAAATGAACATCTGGAGGGCTCATTCCCCCAGTTAAAGCATTTTGTCATCAGCACAACAAGAGGAATCTCGTCTCTATCAGAACTACAAGGGATAAAAATCTCTCCTAAAGAGAGTAAAAAGTGCTCTCACCCCTTATAAAAGAGATAAGAGGATGATATCCTGCAACCTGGAAAAGAATGGCACCTCGAATCCTCTTATCAGGCATTCCCCCAGGGAGGTACCAAAAGGGAAGCCAGCAATAGGTGAAAAATAATGAGAGTCGAATCATCCACAATCTGGGCTTGAAAGCCTCCAACCAGCACCAAACCAAGAACATTGTAGAAGATCTCTCACAATCGGTAGAGGAACTAAGGCCTGGAGCACAGCCAAGAGGAGTTGTCAAGGACTCCTAACACGGCCACATGCTCAAGGTGGTTGAAATGTAGCTCAACTAGGAGGACAGAAGAAGGAACCATGGAATCATGGCAACGCAGAAGTGCCTGCAGAGAACCTGATGCAAAGAGCTTATGCCACCCCCAGGGGAGCAAACAACTACAGAAGGAACAAGCCGAAAAGCACCTGCCTAGCAGAATTCAGAGGGAGAAGTTAGAACAAGACACACCTTCAGCTCAATGATTGACGGTGCTCTGCCCAAAGGCAGAACACCAAAAGAGTAAGGTCAACCCGAGGGCCCTAGACAGAGACTCCTGGGCACCCTCACCCAGCATGACAGGCAAATGGAGAGGAGAAAAAACAAAAAACAAAAACAAACTACCAAGTAGTCATCGAAGGAGGAAGAAGAACACAAATCAGCCAAAGGGTTAGCAAAGGTCCATAGCAGCACTGCCAAATGGGGCAGAATGCTTGGGAGCTAGGCCAAATGAAAGGCCTTAGGCAGTGGCCCTTGGACCTCCTTGCCAGCCTACCAGGAAGATGGGAGAAAACATCACAAAACACAAATGGAAACACACCCAGTGCGCACACACACACACACACACACACAGAGCTGTTGCAAAGCTCAGATGCACACACTTCCCCCCACAAGTGTGTAAGTTTTTCACAGAAGACCTTCTCTTTACCATCAAATTTTTATCATCCTAGCGCTCCCAAACGGAATAAAGTGCCAATTTGGCTGTCATACATGCATCATTTCAATTTCTCCATGAGAGCAACAACAAGTTTTCCCCTAAATCCTGGTCCACGATCAGAAATAATAACCCTAGGAGCTCCAAACCTGCAACACACCCGTTCATATAAAAAAGAGGCCACTCTTCCTACTGTTACATCTTTTACTGCTCTTGCCTCCACCCATTTTGTCAAATAGTCCACAGCCACAAGGATATACCTTTTACCATTGTTGGTCCTTGGCATTGGACCTATAGCATCTACTCCCCATTTTGCAAATGCATCAAAAGACATTATAGCTTTCTGAGGCTCAGCCAAAAGCTTTCGATTTGCAAACACTTGGCATTCATGGCATGACTTGCACCAAAAATAAGCATCTCTCATCATAGAGGGCCAACAGTAACCTGCTCTCAAAACACGAAAGACAACCTGATCCTTACCTTGATGGCCTGTTTCTTCATGGCAGTGCTCCAAAATCAAGCCTATCTCTTCTTTGTACGACACTTTCCTCAAAATGCAACATTCAGTACAAAACTAGCTCTCTCAGTTCAGTATTTGTCGCCACACTTTAATAAGATAAATTTAGTGCTACAGTTTAGCACATAAGGAAACAATCTGACAAAAGTCAGCATCATGCTATGCTTTGTGATAGAAGGTTTCAATCCAAAATATGCTTTACCATCTTTGTTAGTCCATATATAACAAGAGGTGGTAGATGGCTACCATCACCTCTAGTGAGAGAGATGGAAATGACGAAATGTATCAATTAACACAACATAATGAGACAGGAGAACCACTTTTTATCACATATGTAAGCAGCAAAAACTGCATATAGTATCCACATGTAGTACCTCACCCTAACATTCATCCCTCATGCAGGAAACCTATAAAACCATTGAGCACTAGATCTTGTAGAAGTTCCAACTTGTAACAGGCAGCAAAAGTAAATACCTTTTCCTGGCGCAAAAATGATGTCTGTGTAAGCAACAAGGTTGTTGAAGTCAGCATGTCCATTGTACTCTCTCAAAAGCTCCGCTTGAATGCCAAACTTCTGACTCAATGTTTCCAAAGTGTCGCCACCTTGAATAACGTAAGTCAAAAACAGGCCGTAGGTAGTGCTGACGTCTGGATTGCCACAAGAACAGTTTATTGGGATGCTGATAATGGAACCAGGGGTCAAGTTGTTGGCGTCGATATCACCATTAGCCGAAACAACCCAACTAATCTGTGACAAGTTACTGAATGTTGTACGTACGAGGTTGTCTATCGTGTCTCCCGACTTGATCGCGTGCTCTGGGGAGTATCCAAGTTGACCATTTGAGCAGGCACATGGAAAGGGGATAGAAAGGACCTGGTCTGGAAGAATGCTGTTGACATCTGAGATCTGATTGTAATTCTCAATTAAGGTGACGCTGGACTGAAATGCTGTGGCGATGGTGCTGACGGAGTCATCAGCAGAGACGATGTAGTTGGCGAGGGCCACACTGCAGCCCGAGGGTGGGATGCAGGTGGGAGTTGTAGGCGCTATACTGGGTAGCAGAAGAAACAGGGATGCCACTAGCAGGTGAGGAAAATAGAGCCTTTCCTTCAGTTTCCTCATGGCAGGCTGCAGCTTGTGACAGCTTGAGCCGCAACGTAGGCTAATGTTGTGTACACAAGCTGCCTCGCTGGCATGGCACTAGGTAGTGTACGGAAAAGACCGCTTCAAAATTCAATAATAATTCACCTTTTTTTTTTGCCTAAACGCCAAGAGGCAAACTTCAAAGTGAATGTTGAAAGGTTATGGAGTGGGGTTCCTACTATACATAAGGTACGTTTCACACGATGAAACGTCAAAGCTCCTTTGTCATTTTGTAGTAACACACCCTTCGTTAGCCTAACTATGCAGAAAATGGCACAATTAGCTCACAAAGGCAGTGTTTTGGATAAAAGAGATGAGGTTGCACTCACTCAATAGCTTTTTCAGTCAAGAAAGATGACACTGTTGAGCACATCATAACCTTGCAGTCCTTTTCGTCCGAAAGCTCTCTAAACTGTAAAGTAAAGCAGTAAACTCTTGGGAGCAAGTGTGGACCATTGGATAAAGATTGTCGATTAGTGCCACATGCCAAGGTAATGATGGCATGGCAAGTTAATGATGGTAAACTTTCTTTCTTCCTATTTTTTGTAAGAGGGTGGCACCACGCTAAGTGCACACCCGTTCATCTCTCCTTGTCGCCGCCTCATCTAAACACAACCTGAGCCTTTGTTTTGGAAACATGTGGCAAACATATCGGAGAGAGAAATTAATGATTACATCATTGCAAGTTCGAGAAGCTGCAGCAAGTCTACAAACCTACTGCAGAATGGCATATGTGGAAGTTTTGGAAGCTCCATCCAAATAGGGTATGATGCAAGGTTATCCCCTTTCAAGAGAAAAGCCCTACATCATCAAAATAGATAGAGTGGAGAGCTATGAATCATCCACTAGCCACCTCATAAGGCTTGGGCTACCATAGCTTCATCTTCTAGCATAATAAAGTAGAACTTTTTAAATGATCCATGTACCTAGGTACCTTACCTCTATCTCTTTGATAAGACAGTTATCCTAAAACCAACCCTAAAGGCATTTAGAGAGGGGGCCAATCTCCACACACCATTGTAAATGAAGCACGATGTTCATAATCCACTTCATACTTATGAGCACAATCGACAATATGCACCGAGGGCATACCTAAGGTAGTGTGCTCCACAACTACTTGAGGGTTTCCATTGCTCTGACTTTTGAGCATGCTTTGGGAAGCTTGACCTTGTGTTGGACTAGGGAGGTCTACAACAGTGTTAAAATTAGGGTTGCAAGGAAACACATACAGCGTGGAGAAGATGCAACAGAGAGTGTATTGCTTAGTGCACAATAGAAAGATCGATTAGCCCTAGAATGATGGGCGTATATACAATGCACCGGGGGGGGAGGGGAAACCTCCCAGTGAGGGAAAAAATTCCCCGGTAGTCCTAAGTGTGCTCACACACATCACTATCACATATATGGTAACAAATATATAGTGATGTGTTCACACACATCACATCACTATCACATATATGGTAACAAATTTTCCCCTGGGAGTGATGCCGTGAATGAGAGCTGGCACCTAGTGTATAGGGAAGTGCCATGCCCTGAGGACATGATCAATCCACCAAGGGAAGTAAGCCCAAAGCTTTGCGGAAAGCTTCGAACTTCTCATGAGGCAATGTCTTTGTAAAATAGATTTGCAAGGTTGTCGTGTGTCGACATGTAAGCCAAGCTGATCTCCCACTATGAGTCTCTCTTTGACATAGTGATAATGCACATCAATGTGCTTTGTACAAGCATGATAAGTTGGGTTCCTTGCAATTGCCGATGTGCTCTGACTATCAGTGTAAATGATGTTGGCAATGTCCTATCCAAAACCCAAATCAGTCCATAAGGTGTCCGAGCCAAACACACTCAACCGTGGTTGTGAATACTGCACTGTATTGAGCCTCACATCTGGAAGTGGCCACAGTAGGTTGCTTCTTGCTCAACCATGATATGCATGATTGTCAAGCATCATGAAACAAAACCAACTTGTGGACACTCATGTGTCATAACAACCATCCTAATCTAAGTCCAAAAAAGCATGTAAGTTGGCAACAATGATCCCCCATTGGGATAAAACAACCCAAGATGTAAAGTTCCACTCAAGTATTGAAAGATCCTCTTGACAGCTTGCCAATGCTTAGACCCTGGGCTATACATAAATTTGTTAACCTCTGAGACCGCAAACTAATAAAGAGTAGCATTAGCAAGATCTCCAGCATCATGAAGACTCAATTTCAAACATGTCCCCGTTGGAGTTGTAATAGGTTTGCGGTCCTCGAGGCCAAACTCACACAATAATGTCTCTATGTAGTTTGTTTGACACAAGACAATACCACCATCACACTGTTTAACCTGTATTCCCATATAATGATGCAAAAGCTGTAACATTTAATGGTCTAGTAACTTGTGTGTAGCGGAAAATAGCATCAACATAGTGAGAATTTCATTAGAATAGCTTCCTAATGAGAATAACAAGAGTGCTTGGGTGAAGAGAGCAACAAAAAGCATAACACCTAGTTAGATAGCATGAACAATACTTCAAAAGAGAGAAATTAAACAATTGACAACAGTTGAGGACCGGATTTGCATGGAGCCGGTCCCCCCTCCAAAAGGCTTTGTATTATGGTTTCTCCCATCAAGAGAGACATTTTACAATACAATTCTTTGTGTTCCTTCAATACTAGCTAGTGCAATAAAGATGGAAACTTCATGCACTAAGCAAAACACTTATCAAACACAACATCAATTCCCTCACGGTCCTCACACACCTTCGAAAATGGTGAGAGCTAGCGGGGTATGAGAGTAGATTGAGAGGAAGAAGGAGTATTCTTACGAGAAAGATGTACATCTCCTCACATAATCACTCATATTAGCATAGCTTAGCTTAGTAATTAGCTTGGTTCCATTAAAGCTTGAGAAGGGGAGAGAGTCTTCTTTGCTTCACACAAGAGCTAGTGTGAGTGTGTAGGTGATAATGCCTTGCAAAAATCAGTCCCCTGTCTCTCTTGGTCGACCCCCCTTCCAATTTGCTCTTGCTACAGTCCTATTGGACCTCCCCGGGCTTAGCCAATGGAAATTAAGCAGTGTAAGTGACAGCCTTTTGACATGTGTCCCTCTTTCCCCTTTTGTGAGAGCTTTAGGCTCAGGGGTGCACTATGTAATCATGTTAATGTATAACGTGAGTTCGAAATGAGGGGTTTTTAAATGCAAAAAAATTAGCCAATTTAATAGAGATACATTAAAATAAGGAGTTTTTATATTCAATTTTGGAAAAAAATCCTAAAATAAGGAGTTATTTTATTCATTCAGACATGTTAAAAGAGGGGTTTTTTTAATACCCCACGAATGCACATTATATAGGGGTGATTGAAGGGTGAACCCCCCGAGGCTTTAGGTAATTAATAAATGCAATTAACTTCTCATTGGACCCCTTTGCCTCCTGGCCAATAGGGATCAGGCAAGCCATTGGGTTGGTGAATGCTCATTGGTCCCCTTGAGAGACTGTTCAATATTCTTCTAGAGAGCTTAATTCTTATTGGTTCTTTTATTAAGTGTTTTTAAAATAATTAAACTAGATTTTCTCTAGCTCAATTCTCATTGGTCCACCTCCAAGGCCATCCAATAGGAATTGGGTACACCTTGTGGGCATCTGGGCTAGGGAGCTGACATGTGTCCCTCATTCCCTTTGTGTAAAGGGAGCTTGTGTGTGTGTGTGTGTGTGTGTGTGTGTGTGTGTGTGTTTCTCTCTCATTCCCTACTTGCAAGGCTCACCCCCTCCTATGTAGGGATTGATAAAGACTTTTGGGACACACAAAGCATCCAATTCCCCCAATGTTTGACCTTTGGACACAACCTTTGAATTTTGGAACCTTAGCATTTTGGAAGTCTTAATAGGTTGAACCTTAGGGTCTTTTAAGCCCATTGTTGCACATGGCCCTTTTATAGATGGCCCCCCGTTTGGATCCCTAATTTCCCTCCTTTGGATCCCTACTGTGGCCGGTCTGCTAGCTTAACCAATTTCTAGCTTTTTCTCCCCTGGCACTTCCCCATATTAAATGATCAGTTTAACATGAGAAAATCATTTAGGAGAATTAGATATTGATTATTATGACAAAAGACCCAAGTCTTTCATCTTGAAAGTAGCATTCAAATTAGCCTTGAATTCAACAATCTGCATCTCATTCGGACGAGTAATCAGAAAATCATCTACATTGTGCGCTCCTTGCCGCACTGTCGAAGCAAGGGCCTTGCCTTACACTGTGTGCGAGCCATAGACGGCTCCAAGCACACAACTAGCTTAACTAGTAAGCTCAAAAGAGGGCAATGGTGTGTCACTCACCGCTCTATGCTCCTGCCGTGGAGGATTCCTCGCCGCGAAGAAGAAGGAGACGCTGCTACGTCGCGCTCAACCGCTTCACCGCCGTCGTGCCGCCGCAATGCTCGATCGCGCTCTCTCTCTCTCTCTCTCTCTCACATACACACACACACAAGGAGGTGAAGAAGAAGAAGATGGAGATGGAGATGGAGCAAGAGCACTCTTCTATTGCACAAATGAGAGAATGAGTCAATTTTAGGTTTAGTTGGCTTTTATATGAGCTCACCCCATTCACACTTGGGCGCCCATGCTTAGCCAACTAATCCCTTGAATGTCCCAGTTAGAGTGCGCCTCTCATCGGCGATCACTCTTACCCTTTTCCTATTGGTCCGACAAGCCTGGTACCTGACTCTACCAAATACATAATACACGTCCGTCGTAGGTGATGGGGTGTCCGTGAGCCGTGAGGGTTAACATGCCCCCCTTCCTGATGTAGATTCCGTCCTCGGAAGCTATTGAGTTGAAGTTCGTTCGTCGAGGTGGAAGAGCATTTGAGATGAATGTCCTTAGCCTTCTTCAGTCACTGCAAAATCAAACAACATTGGCACAGTAATTGCATTCTCATAAGTGATTAAAAAGCATATGCAGTTTTAGGTAGACAAATTGATTGGTAAAAGAATTTCAAACAATTTGTTAGCAATGAACATTAAATTTCAATGTAATCAAATGCATAAACAGATGTAAAGGTAAAAAATTAAACAAGTCGGGGGTCGCTAATTTGACGGTCGAAAGGCACTAGAGATCGAATATTAATACCATGGGTAAGCTTCTTAATTTTCTGTGGTCAATTAAGTTGTTTAATCGCGAGAGCCAAGTATTCATGTTCGAGGGCTGACTAGAGGCTATATCTAGAAGACCTTGTAGTTAAGCTACCATAAAAGGAATTTCTCATGAAATCATCGCCTGACTGATTACTTTTTCTTTGACCCCCCAAAGTCTTTTCACAGTGATTCAATTTGATGTGTGTGCTTATTTTGTATGCCTTGGGTTTTTTGCTTTTCAAAGAAAAGCGCCCACACTGGGAACCTCTAGGGCTCTAGTACCATAGGCAATACATGTGAGTGCAGTACCAAATAAAGCTGAGATTTCTCTTCCAGCTTAAGATTTTACAGTGTGGCACTTTGATTTTTTGTTTGTTCATTTTCAGCATTTTAATTTTGTAACTTTGGGGGGTCATATAACACTGATACACCTCCCCAGGCTCATCACACTAGTAAACTCCCTTTATAATACTTAAGCTAAAGGTCAATAGGGTCAAGCCCACTAGAAAGCCCTAGTACATTTCACACAATGCTACCTAAATCGGATTAAGAACCTAAGTAACCATTGATTATTAGGAAAGCATTCCCCATGGTATTAAGAGAAGATCTCTAACACCTAAATTGGTCAAACTAGCTTAGTCGGACTGCTTGATTTTTAAACCTCGACAAGTGATTATGACAAAAAATTACATTGAATTAAATGTTTGATACTAAGCAAATGCGGTGAATATTAGGCTACCAATCACAATTAAAGCAGACAATCATAGATGCAAAAAAGATAAGGGGCAATGCTAATGGACAAGAAACACCTGTTTGTGTCGATGGTCGCGCTTGATTTGAAGAGTGAGTCGAGATAAAGATTCCATGAAGGTCCAAATCCTATCAATAGCAACACGCTCCTGTACACACTAGGAAATAAAAGGAATACCTCCAAGAGGCACATTAGTGGGAAAAGGTACCAACACTTATTGAACACAACAAAAAACATAAGGAACCCTAACCTAATTATTTGCACTCCCCTAGAGAGTCAAGGGAATAGGATATTGTAGAGGTTGGGGGGAAACCCTAAGGCTAAACCCCTATCCTCGTCGTCGAGATAAACAAAGTCATCATCCATGAGACCATATGTGCCATCTGTGTTGTCCTGTAAATTTTCTTCTTCATCATAGGTGCCCATGTTTACTAAGAAGGTCACTAGACGCCTATAGTCATCTTGGTCAAAAGGGTAGGCTTGTGCAATGGGAGAAACACTCTCTACTAAGTATGGATCAGACGTGGTTAAGAGACGTACTAGCCATTCTAACTCCTCAAAATTCCTCTCATATGCTAGCGTACCTATCAAATCCCATTCACATGCAAGCACTGGAAAGACCATGTGAAATATTTGTGAAAGATAACGAGGGCACCTCTCACCCAAGGCAGGAGTGGATGACTCTAGCGTACTAGCCATATCTGTACACGCAAATAGATGATGGTTAGAGTGCAAATATTACAAGGGTCGTGTTCTTGTGCATAATTTGGTTTTATGATTTTGTGTTATGGCTCTTGCTCTTTTACTTTTTTATCTTGTTTTTGTGAGTATAAGGCTTTATATATACATTCCCTAAGATTGGAGATTAAGGGGTCAGGGGGAAAGGTTGAGAGGGAAGCAAGTGAATAATGGATGTCCACAAACACTCTCCCCTTCCTTGGGTAGATCATACCGTTTGAAATGATGTCGTCACCCTTTGAAACCAATTGTTCCAGTTGGTAATAGGTGAGGATTTTTGCCAGTAGTTTTCTATTACCCTAGGTGCCTCGTCAAGTTGCAAGGGTGGTAAGGTACTCTCCCAGGATCGAACTTGAAGTGGTTCATCAGGTGATTCTTGAACATTGGGAGGTGTGGATTCTTTTGTAGCTTCATGGAGGTCCACTACTATAGATGGAGGCTGTGTAGAAGCTTTTACCTCTATGGATGTATTACATGAGGAGCTAGAAGCTTCAGGGAACTCCCCCCTGCTTGAGCTAGGTGGAATAAATTGGTTTTGCCTTGGAGCCCAAACTAGCTCTGGACTAGGTGTGTAGCATTCTGTGATCTTTCCCTTCCTACGGTCTGCCATTGGCTTTAGCGTTACACTGTTTGAATCATATGGGTTTGTTGTCGATAGGGAAGGACACATTTTACGTTTAGGTACCCAAATTTGCTCATTTCCATCATCGTAGCCTTGGACTTTTAATAGTCGTTTTGGAATCCATCGTGATTTGGTCTTGAATCTCTTAGAGCGCGCTCTTGGTTCTCCAGGGAAATTTTTTCTTGAAATGGATGGGAGGGTTGAGGTAGTTGGAAGTAAGGCCTTGGGGACCCATTGATATGTACTCTTAGGTCGTGCAGGTTGAGTACTTGCAATATTACTGCTTGCTGCAACTACAAGTGTTGAAGTACTAGGTTCATGGGTAGCCGGCAAAGACGAGTTAACCACCTTGGCTTGTGAATGTTGGCTATCCTTCAACTTTGCTAGAGTTTGCAACGTAGGTGACTTTGCTTGAATGATAGGGGTAAGAGTCGGTGGTCGCGTCGTGACACTACCAGTATCCCAATCAATAGTGCATTTGGTTGCCAACATCCACGTGTGTCCCAGGTTTACGTTGCCTTCCATAGCTCCCGCGGGCATGACTAGAAACCTCTGCACTATGCTTCCATTGTCATAGACAATAGGGGTCTGAAGGACTCCAAGAATAGCAGTTTTCTTTTTATTAATGCCCTTGACTTGCATCGTACTCGGGGATAGGGTCGGTTTCCCTAATTGACACCAAACTCCATAGGATAATAAATTGTGTTTAGCTCCCGTATATAATAAGGCATTGTATAGTACTTTCCCATAGGGGCTATTTAGCTCAATTGGGTATCGTAGGGGTGGCTCAGATTCTAATGAGTCGTCATCTGTGTCCTCGAAAAATGCTTGCGTGATTCCCAGATTAGCCTCTCGTTGGCGTCTAAGACGTTGTTGTCGTTCTCAAGCCTCAACTCTTGCTTGGATTTTTTAAAGCTCTGCTTGTTCCTTGGCAGCCTTCTTTTGATGGATGGCTTGCAACTCTTCCTGGCTTAGAGGATCATAATATCTTTTGAATTTACTCCCATTAAGGAATCCAATGGTTTCAACTCTATCTAGAGTCTCCACACGAATGGTACCTTGCGGGATAATTTCACACACTCGATATGGTCCCTTACCAGCGTATTTCAATTTCTTCTTTTCATTACGTACCCGTACATAAGAACTTTATCACCAACCTTGATGTATTTATCCTTTAAATGGCTATCAAACCACTTCTTTCTCCTATCCTTTTCCACTAAAGCATTTCGCACAGCTAATTGCCTTTCTTCATCTAGCCTTTCCAGGATATATAATCGCTCCACTAAGGGGTTACCATCCCAACCTTCTTGAGAAGCTACTCGAAGACTAGGAATGACAAACTCCCATGGCATAACTGCTTCTTGGCCATACACCATTTTAAACGGTGTGCAATTAATAGCAACTTTATACGCAGTACGATAAGCCCATAAAGCTGATGTAAGCTTTAGGTCCCAATCACTGCGATGAGCCTCAACTGTCTTTGTCAAAATGGAGATGAGAGTTTTGTTGGTACTCTCAGCTTGGCCATTTGCTTGGGGATAATAGGGTGTAGACTTGTGGTGGGATATCATGAAGTTTGATGTGAGTTCTTTTATTACTTCATTTATAAAATGAGTTCCATTGTCACTCACAAGTTCAAAGGGGCATCCAAAACGTGTGATAATGTTCTCAAAGAGGAACTTAGCTGTTGTTTTTGCATCCGCCTTTCGTGTTGCTTTTGCTTCAGCCCATTTGGTTACATAGTCAGTAGCCACAATGATATATCGTGATTGCGTGTTACGTGCAGCCGGACTAATCGGTCCTACAAAGTCTAATCCCCACTTTTCAAATGGTTGGGTTACCTTGATGGGATGTAGAGGTATCCTATCCCTTCTTTGTGGCTTGTTGAAGCGTTGGCATTCATCACATCCCTTTGCAAAAAGTGATGCATCCTTAAACAGAGTGGGCCACCAATAGCCTGACTGTAAGATCTTTCGGGCAGTCAACTTTCCTGAAAAGTGACCACCAGCTACGCCCATGTGTGCCTCTTGTAGAATATATAAATACTCATCCTCGCGGGCACATCGTCTAAGAACATCATCTTTTCCTCTCTTATAGAGAGTTCCAGCCAGTAAGAAATAGGGTTCGCATTCCTTGATTAATTTTCGAGCTATATATTTTCGCAGTTCTTTGGGTGGAAAACCATTAACTAAGAAGTTAATAATCTTTTCACTCCATTCAGGCATTGTCTCAACAATGAACAAAGGAGTATCAGGCAATTCATCACTCTTCTATTGCACAAATGAGAGAATGAGTCAATTTTAGGTTTAGTTGGCTTTTATATGAGCTCACCCCATTCACACTTGGGCGCCCATGCTTAGCCAACTAATCCCTTGAATGTCCCAGTTAGAGTGCGCCTCTCATCGGCGATCACTCTTACCCTTTTCCTATTGGTCCGACAAGCCCGGTACCTGACTCTACTGAATACATAATACACGTCCGTCGTAGGTGATGGGGTGTCTGTGAGCCGTGAGGGTTAACATACATATAGAATGACGATGAGAAATGCATCACTCTCAAGCTTGACATACAAAGTGCTTTCTGTTGGATTGTTATGAAAGCCTTGTTTAACCAAATGAGTATCAGCTTTCTCATACGAAGCACGAGCAGATTGCTTCAACCCATACAAAGCTTTCTTACATTTGCACACTTTATATTCTTGTCCTTTCTTGACAAAATCGCGAGGTTGCATTACATATAATTCCTCAAATATATCACCATTCAAGAAAGCGGTAACAATGTGTGATTGGTGTACATTCCATTCAAAATGAGATGCCAATGCACAGAGAAAACAAACAGTAGTCATATGACAAGTGGGAACAAAAGTCTCTTCATAATCATTGCCTTCTTGTTGTGCATAATGTTGGAATTAGGGTTGCAGGGGAATAACACAACTTGGAGAAGATGAAGAAGCCCAAGGCACACACTAGAGAGTGTATTGCTTAGTGCACAATAGAAAAATCAGTTAGCCCTAGAATGATGGATGTATGTACAATGCACGGGAAAAAAAACCTCCTAGTGAGGGAAAAATGCACCGACTGTCCTAAATGTGCTCACACACATCACTACCACATATATGGTAACAAATCCCCCCTAGGAGTGATGCGATGAACAAGAGCTGACACCTAGTGTATAGGGAAGTGCCATGCCCTGAGTACATGGTCAATCCACAAAGGGAAGCAAGCCCAAAGGTGGAAAGCTTCGAACTTCTCATGAGGCAATGCCTTTGTGAACACATCTGCAAGGTTGTCGTGTGTTGGCAGCACATAAGCCAAGCTGATCTCTCCTATTGAGAGTATCTCTGACATAGTAATAATGCACCTCAATGTGCTTTGTGCAAGCATGAAAAATTGGGTTCTTTGCAACTACCAATGCACTTTGACTATCAGTGTAGATGATTTTGGCAATGTCATGTCCAACACCCAAATTAGTCATAAGGCATCTAATAGCATTCTCATAAAGAGTAGCATCAACAAGATCTGCAGCATCATGAAGACTCAATGTCCATTGGAGTTGCAATAGGTTTGCAGTCCTCAAGTCCAAACTTACGTTAGCCTTGAGCCAAAACAATTTTGCAAAGCCTGACTCTTGACCATACATCGTGCCATCTCCGTAAGCGACCTATTCTTTCTTTCAACAACACCATTTTTCTGAGGTGTATGCGGCACTGTACATTGGTGTTTTATCCCACAATTATCCAAAAATGCATTTAACTCATGAGACATATACTCCCCCCTTCCATCTGAATGGAGGGTGCCTAAAGGACATTTAGAGACATTTTCATCCATAGCCAGAATTTTCTTGAAGCACACGAACAGTTCACACTTAGCTTTACGCGGATAAACCCATGCATGCCTGGAGTAATCATCAATGAAATTCACAAAGTACAGGTAATTGCCAAAGTTCACAAACATCACTATGCACAAGTTGCAACCTACATCTAGTCCTAAGTGAAGCATCCTTTGGAAACTTTGAATGCTACATCTTACCCTGCATACAACCCTCACAACATTCTTAAAAGGTGTTTCAAGAGGTAGAAAAGAACCAACCATATTAGATTCTGCAAATGCAGCAAGTTGGCATAATTCCAATGGCCAAAACGTGCATACCAAAGGTTTGCATATGAAACAACATTTGAATCCGCGATTGCATTTGCAAAATTCTACCCACACTTGTCATACAAAGTGAGCTTCTACAACCCATGACACAAGATGCCAACTGCAACTATTTCATCTCCAAAACTGAGATCATGAACTGTACATCTTTCATTAACATAATTGACAACAAGACCAAGTCTTGCAATTGTAGATACATACAAAAGATTCTTTTTTATCCTAAGTATATAAATTGCATCATTATGTGTGAAAGAACTACTATTCGCAGCACTTAGCACAATCTTTCTAAATCCTTGGATCGCATAAGAGGCACTGTTGGCACAAGTGATTGTATTCCCATGAGGGACAAATTTGAGAGAGGTAAATAAGTCACGATGTGAAGTAATGTACTTTGTAGCAACACTATCAAAGTACCACATATGTAAATCTGTAGCAACTGACCTACATGCATCATGGATAGAAGGATCATAAGTACACTCTACACTAAATGCCCACTCTGCATCTACATCAACATCACAATTTCCTTTCCGAGAAGATTCTACAATAGTTGCACTTGTAGTGGATCCAACCTCTTTCTTCTTGGCCTCTTTTGCCTTCAACTTAGGACATTGCTTTATCAAGTGATCATTAGCTTTGCAATAATGGCCATGCATCTTTTTCTTGCCCTTTTTACCAGAATTTCTAGACGAGGTGCTACCAGTAGAAGCATTATAAATAGGTGATTTTCTACTCACCAAAGAACCATGAGAAGTGGCTACATTGTTATTACCACCTTTTCTTTGAGCAACAACAAAAGCATGTTCATTTGCACACTGTTTAGCCTTGTTCTTTCTTGAAAGTGACTCTTGCAACAACAATGTGCATAACGAATCAAACTTGACAACTTGAGGGTTTCCTTGGGTCACAAGTCTCCAAGTACTATCAAAAATCTGGCAGTGCATCGAGAACATTCCGCACAAGTGAACTGTCAAAAATGACTTTGCCTTCAGAAATGAGTTGCTCATTAATATCCTTCATGCTAGCAAGAAAAGTGTCCATGTCATCTTTCTCATGCATAATCTTTGACTCCAGCTCTTTATGTAGCAATGCAATTTTAGCCTCATTGTGACTTGCATAAAGACCAGCCAGAATATCCGAAGCTTGTTTTGTTGATTTTGTTGGGCTAATGTGAGGAGTAACAATTTGATTCACAAATAATGGAATCAATGCATGAGCCTTCATATCTCTAACATCCCAACAAGACTAATCCATTGTAGGCAAAAGAGCTCTAGCAGCAACAAACAAAACCTGCAACATCCTCAATAGAGTTGTATCCAACTTAAGGAAGACGTACAGTCACATTGGGTATTTATACTCAACTAGTTTATCCTCAACAACAAACATCTTGAAAACGTATGTGTTGTTGTTAGCCATGGCGAGTGACTGCACTTGATGTAAAAACTGTCTCAAAGAGGAAAAACAAAGTAGAACGAACACGTGCTATGTAGTGCAAACCAAAGAAGACTGTAAGGGACTTGTTATGCAGATAATTGCACTAACAAAATTTTTGCACAAAAGGATGAAATCGCTTGCTAGATGTGATGCTTTGTCCCCTCATTTGCTAGCTGGGAAGATTGATCCTTGGAGCAGCTTCCAACAACATCTTGGGGTTCCTATTGATGGTGCTTGGCTTACCACCATGATAGCATATGGTCGGAAGTCTCTCATTTTGTTACTCGGCAGTGCGAATGGCACTAACATTTCCATGGTGATGGAGCTTCAGGCTCCCCCTATATGCGGCGGTACTTGTTGGGGTGTAAAGCCCAATGTGGTCGCCCAGGTAAGTGGGCGGGCCGCCAGGTATGTACACATATTCTTTTGAAAAAACCTAATAAGAACTCACTATGCTCTACACATTACAGTAGAGCGAGTTCACCATATCGTCGTGCTCTTCTTGTCGCACTCTCTCTCGCATCGCACTTCCGCTCGTACTCCTTCAACTGGTATCAGAGCTCAGATCGAGGCTCGGGGCAGCACTGTAGGAGGCTAGAGTCACCAACTCAGATTGGAGTGAAATTCGATAGGCGAAGACACAGCCACCGTTCGGCTTCGACAAAGGTCTCTGCAGGCCATTTTCGACTACGTGGTCTCAGCGGGTGCAGATCCGACTCTGCAAATTTGGGGTTTTCGGCCTACGACTGTAGGTGCTGAGGATATCGACACTCCCAGAGTGTTGATTTGTGGCTGTCTACACATCGAAGGACGGCTCACAGTTCTTGGAGGCGTGTCACATACGACACGGGCGCATCTACACACAGACTATAGGCGACATCCACTAGTTCATCAGGTAGCTTGTGTTTGCTGCTTGATATTCCAGATTTCATCCTGACATTGCAGGTACTTCCACATGGGATGTATTGTCAGAGATGATGTATGTCTGTTGAGGGTTTGCTGGCTGTGAGTCACGCAGCAAACAACCGCCGCAGCGGTTACAACATACAGTGGGAAATTTGTGGATGTATGACTTTGTGGGAAGTCTATGTACTGTCAGATTTACTACAGCCTTTGTTGAGGGTCGAGTGAGGTTTTATTGAGCTGGGGGATTCTCGAATGTTGAGATCCTTTCGGTGATATAGGTCTTGGAGCGATCCCTCGAGCACCCTTAGATAGGTAGCTAGGATGTATTGACTGTGAGTTAGACAGTTGGGATTGCATCTTTGCTTTACTGCTGTTGAGGCATTGTCACAGTCTATGCTTACAGGACAGTGACAGGACAGTCAGAGACAGTACAGGTGCAGGACAGGTTTACCCGCAGCTTACAGTGTCAGAGAGACAGTGTTTTTGAGCTGTTTTTTGGTCTGTTTTTGAGTACACCAGAGCCATTTTACAAAGGAGACTCTGCCAAAATTTATGCAGAATCTGAAGCTTTCTTGGTTCATTTGACAGGTTGATATTGGTTTAGAGGTCAGTTTATAGGGGAAACTCTGCAGAATTTTTCCCAGGAAAGTAAACTACTGTGAAGCGTAGCTATGGCTGGATCACAGGACACTGCTCTTTACAATATCAAGAAGCTGGATGGAACCAATTTCCCATTGTGGAAGCAGCAGATTTGGCACGTGTTGGTACAAAAGAAGCAGATAAAACCTATAAAGCTCAAGGGGACAAAACCAGAAGATATGGATGAAGATGAATGGAGCGAAATGGATGAATTGGCACTTTCTACCATTATGCTGACTTTGGCAGAAAGCGTTTACTTCAATGTAGCAGACGAGATGTTGGCTTATCAAGCATGGTTAAAGCTGAGTGATCTTTATGAGAAGCAGAGTGCAGCTTCACAAGTATACTGGCTTAAGAAGCTTGTTGACTTGAAGATGAAAGAAGGGACACCTATGTCCAATCATCTGAATGAATTCAACACAATCTATAGTCAGTTGTCAGCTCAAGGTGTCAAGTTTGATGAACCTGTTAGAGCTATGTTCCTGTTGATCACATTGCCGGAAAGTTGGGACACTTTTCGCACAGCTTTGAGTAATTCTGCACCTCCAGATGGTTTGAACATAGTAGGTGTAGAAGGAAGTCTGCTTACTGAAGAAACCAATAGAAAGACAATGGACAAAGGCAAAGGAACAACCTTAGTTGTCAGGGGAAGGACCAAAGAAAAGTACAAAGGTGGAAAGAGGAATCAGTCTCGTAGCAAGTCCTGTAGTGCTAAAGGCAAGAGTGACATAGAATGCTACCATTGTGGCAAGAAGGGTCACATGAAAAGAGACTGCAGAGAATGGAAAGCAGAAAAAGGCAAAGAGAAAGCTGAAGACCATGGTGAGAAGAACAAGTCCTCAGTGAAGATTCAAGAAATAAATGTGACAAACACTGTTGCAGAGGATGACAGTCTAGTGTCAGGAGACATCTACTTCTTGAATAATACAATGGACTCAGCTCTTCTTACAACATCTGATGGAAATGCACTGAGTGACTGGATTATAGACTCAGGGGCATCACTTCATGTGTCTCCAAACAAGGAGTGGTTTACCTCTTATATGACCACTAAAGATCATGTTCGGCTAGGCAATGGGCAGACATGTGAGATCTTAGGTGTTGGAGATGTTTAATTGAAGTTTCAGAATGGCTCTTCTTTCACGCTGAAGAATGTGAGACATGTTCCCGCAATTACAAAGAGCTTGATCAGCACAGGTTTACTTGATGATGCTGGCTACGTCACCACTTTTGGACAGAACATGTGGAAGATATCCAAGGGTTCTATGACAGTAGCACATGGAGTAAAGTTTGGAGGACTTTACATGATTTATGTATCAAATGTCTCTAAAAATGTAATCAATGTAACCGAGCAGCCGATTGTTTCTTTGTGGCATAGCCGGTTAGGACATATGTCCAAGAAGGGAATGGAAATCTTGTCTCGTTCTGGTTATTTGCCTGGCTTTTCATTTAATGATTTTGAATTCTGTGAACATTGTCTGTATGGTAAGCAAACACAGCAGCCACATAAGCATAGAAGCAGTAGAAGAGATACACAGTTGGCACTTGTTCCTAGTGATTTGTGTGGACCTATGCCTAACCTATCTCTAGGGGGAGCTTCTTACTTTATGACATTTATAGATGATTACTCGAGGAAAGAATGGGTTTACTTTCTCAAGCACAAGGATGAAGCGTTTAGTGTTTTCAAAACGTTTGTGACACTTGTGGAGAATCAGAGTGGCAAGAAGCTTAAATGCTTATGCACTGACAATGGTGGAGAGTATGTTTCAAAGGCCTTTCAGGACTTTTGTGAGTCAAAAGTTATAAAACGTGAACTTACTGCTCCTTACAATCCTCCTCAAAATGGTGTTGCTGAGAGGATGAATAGGACCATACAAGAGAAGATCAGAAGTATGTTGTCTAATGCACAGCTGCCAAATGGGTTTTGGGCTGAAGCTGTATCAATAGCTGTTCATCTTGTAAATAGATCTCCTAGCAAGGTTTTGCAGAAGGATTCAGTGCCAGAGATGGTATGGTCAGGCAAAATGCCCTTATACAAGCATCTCAGAGTCTTTGGCTGTGAGGCATATACTCACGTTCCAAAGGAATTTAGGAACAAACTTGAGCCAAAGAGTAGAAAGTGCATCTTTCTAGGCCATGGTAATTCTAGTGAGATGGGGTACAGACTTTGGGATCCCGAATCCAGAAAGGTTGTCCGCAGCAATGATGTTCACTTTAATGAATCCAAATATCATTCTAAACCAGAGAGGGTTGAGGAGATTAGAAGAGTTGTCTTCCAAGAAGATGGACCTGCACGTGCAAGACAAAATGTCAGGGCTCAAGAGGAGCAAGGACAGAATAGAGTGGAACCACAGGTTGTGGCTGAGTCTGAGCCACCTATTGTGCGTAGATCTGGACGTATCACGCGACCTCCTGATAGGTTTGTTCCATCTATGAACTATGTCATGTTGACTGATTGCAATGAGCCTTCATGTTACAAGGAAGCAGTGCAAATGAAGGACTCCGGGAATTGGCAATTGGCCATGCAATCAGAGATGACAGCTCTGCATAAAAACAAGACATGGAAGCTAGTTAAATTACCACAGGGCAAAAAGGCTCTACCTTGTAAATGGGTTTACAGGTATAAGATCACCGCTCATGATAGTCAGCCAAAGTACAAAGCAAGGCTTGTTGCCAAGGGCTTTAAGCAAGAACAAGGCATTGACTTTGATGAAGTCTTCTCTCCGGTGGTCAAGATGACTACATTGAGATGCTTTCTTGCATTGGTTGCCATATTAGATTTGGTGTTGCACCAAATGGATGTCAAGACAACGTTCTTGCATGGTGATTTAGATGTGGAAATTTACATGCAGCAGCCAGAAGGGTTTGTTGAAAAAGGCAAGGAAGATTGGGTATGCCAGTTGTTAAAGAGTCTTTATGGCTTAAAACAATCACCGAGGGCATGGTACCATAAATTCCACAAGTTTATGCTTTCTCAAGGCTACAAACGTAGTGAGTTCGATCACTGTCTATATACAAAGAATGCTAAGGATGGTAGTTGGCTGATCCTTATTTTGTATGTGGATGACATGTTGATTGCTGGCAAGCACTTGGAAGAAATTTCAGCTTTGAAGTCAAAGATGGCAAAATCGTTTGACATGAAAGACATGGGTGAGGCAAGTCATATACTTGGTATGCGCATTGAGAGAGACAGATCAAAGAAGTTGATTTGGTTATCTCAAACAGAGTATATTGACAAGGTTTTGCAACGTTTCAATATGGAGAAGGGAAAGGCACTGAGTGTTCCATTGCCACCATATGTGAAACTTAGCAAACAAGATTGTCCTGTGTCTGAGGAAGAATAGGCTGAAATGGATAAGATTCCATATGCGTCTGCAGTGGGTAGTTTGATGTATGCAATGATTGCTACTCGCCCAGACATTGCATTTGCAGTGGGAGTAGTAAGTCGATACATGTCAAACCCAGGCAAGAAACATTGGGAGGCAGTGAAAGGAATATTGAGATACCTGAAAGCTACAAAGAGTATGCGTATACGCTATGGGAGTCAGGAGCTAAGTGTAAAGGGTTTTACAGACTCAGATTATGCAGGTGACTTAGACAACCGAAGGTCTACGTCAGGGTATGTCTTTACATTGGCTGGTGGAGCAGTATCATGGCGTTCTAGATTACAAGATTGTGTTACTCATTCTACTACAGAGGTTGAATATGTTGCAGCATCAGAGGCATGCAAAGAATCAATTTGGCTTAATCGACTAGGAACAGATTTGGGAATCAAAGAAGAGATGCCTGTGTTATATTGTGATAGTCAAAGTGCTATACAATTGGCTCGCAATCCAGTCTATCACTCAAAGACAAAGCATGTGGATGTGAAGTATCATTTCCTTAGGGAAATGCTCGAGGATAAGCAACTTCAGCTTGTCAAAGTTCACACCGCAGAAAATCCTGATGATCTACTTACAAAAGGACTTCCCTCAGAGAGCTTTGCGCATTTTCGCAAGCAGTTAGGTGTAGGGTAGTACATCACTTCTCTACATCTCTTGTATATTAGCTTCTCTCACACTTAAAGTACCACATTGGACTTTAAGTGGGAGGTTGTTGGGGTATAAAGCCCAATGTGGTCGCCCAGGTAAGTGGGCGGGCCGCCACGTATGTACACATATTCTTTTGAAAAAACCTAGTAAGAACTCACTATGCTCTACACATTACAGTAGAGCGAGTTCACCATATCGTCGTGCTCTTCTTCTCGCACTCTCTCTCGCGTCGCACTTCCGCTCGTACTCCTTCAGTACTCTCTCTCTTTTCTTGGAACACGGTTTGTTTTGAGAGGGTGGCTCCCTGATTAGCCTAGTTATCTTGTTGACATTATTTGGAACCTTTGGATGCCATGGCTCATATTGAGCATGGCTTCTCTATAATTTTTTTGACTCTAATATAATCTTTCACTCACGGTTTGTGATTATTGCAAAAAATATATAAAATTGTGATGGTAATCCTTGTTTTTCTTTTAGGAACGAATCCCCTTTAGGTATTTGTATTGTAATGTTATTTTCTCCTTTACAATTTCTTATTGAAAGTAGGTATATATCATGATTTTTCACTTGTTTCTTGACAAAGAAAGCATAGACAATGTGCTATCAAAGTCAAACTCCATTTACAATCTTTGAATTGCATGTATAGAGACAAAACCGCACACCGAGCTCGTGAAGTAGTTATTTGATTAGTGGTTAGGGTTGGTTGGAGAGCCATAGCTAGGGACTCACACCATAACTAGAGCTCATATTTAGAAGCCCAACCTAAGCATTTCCTTATCTATGTAGCCCACTTGTGAGAGGTAGGGGACATATGTTTTCCTATTTTTATAAAGAGGAGCATAGAGTAGTGGGTCACACACACTCATTCTCATCCTCCTCTATATGCCATTGGGACTTTTTAGCTTCTTGCTAATGAAAAATAGGAGCCCCTTTTTTGTCTACACATGGCCTTAGAAAAGCCTGGATCTTTGGGAGCGATTGTGAATCGGTAAATAATTCTTGTCGATTAGTGTCACTTGGCAAAATTCTATTGGCAAACCTTTTTTCTTTCTATTTCTTGTGTGAGGGGCATTGACTAAGCATAGTCTATGTAGGCCATTGTGAGATATATTTGACATTTTTTTCTTTCTATATGGTGGATTCCTCATGTGTGGGTTCTACCCTCATTGAGTTGTCATCGGCTCTACCCATGTCCCTTTCAACTCTACAACTTTGGCAAAGTTGGTATCTCTCTACCCTCGCCTACCAAAGCAAGAGGACAACAAAGTGGAATAGCTGCAAGATTTGCAAGCAGGACAATGCCAATATAGTTAATAACATTACCCTCATTGCTTTTGCACATAAAACTACTTTGAAGAGCAACATTTAGGAGAAGATCACACACACTTTTTTTTTTGTGGGTAAATCACTTTGATTAATTTACAAGTGGGAAACCTCAAGGCGAGGAAAACCCACCAAAAAGATCATATACAAGAGAGAGGCCACATAAGTGTCCAACTGTACAATCTGGCTAAAAGCATTCATAAGAGAGATGATGTATCTCTGTGGGGATATCACCAGTTTCCAAGGCAAACCGTAAAGATTTCCTAAGGGAAAGCTTGAAGGACGGGAAGGGATCATCATGAATGCGATGGAAGATATAGCCATTATGTTGACGCCATAGGGTCCAATAAGCCCAATATCTGACCCACATAAAGAAAGCCGCGAATCTCTGTAATGTCTGTGGGAAAATTTCAAATGCCCAAAACCGTTTATGGAAAAACATCGCTAGAAAACGGAGCCGCATACACACTGATACGCGACGAAGGAAATCCCTAGTAATGCAGCAATCCCACAACAAGTGGCAAACATTTTCCTCCTTAGTCGAGCAGCGGACACAAGAAGAAGGGCAAATATTACGTGCCCTAAGAAAAGTTCCCACCGGGAGCACAACAACCGCTCCTTCAAAGGCAAATGGCTTTTCCATAGGGAGAGAGAAGCTTCCTTCACTACATGTCATATTTGGGCATGTGCCAAAGGACATTACAATGATCAGCAAGCCAAGGTTGTAGTAGAAGAAGAGCATAAACTCAACTGGTAAAAATACCTTGGAAAGGCGTCTCTCAAAGATTCCTATCCGAGGTGCGATCACCATTAGGAAAAGGTCAAACATGCAAAAATTAACTAGCATGAGCTGAAGTTTTCTCTAGAACTAACGGTAATGCATGCCCAATCCATAAATGGCGAGCTGCAAAGGGAAACTCATAGGCGTATCCAACCTCATACACCACATCCTCAACCACCCGAATGCCACGACAAGAGACAAAATATGCCTGAAGAGGCAAGCGATCTACCAAAGTAAGGGAGAATGCCTGGCTTCAATGAAGACTCTCCAAACGAAGCAAATTTCCTTCCCACCGAGCATTCTATGAAAGATGAATTGTAACCTCTTTCCAAGCAGAGAGAAAAGTGGAAGCAAGAGGACATCCATGAATATGCCCTTCCATCTTACCAAATACCTGGATGATTGTCAATGACCAAGTGAGGACGTAACAACATGTTGACTTGGATGTGCAAACATAAGAGCACAAGCCTAACTTTGTCGTGAGAGTGTAGGCAATAGCACAGCTCTCCGAGAAAGAACATGCCTACATAACTCCAAGATATTGAGACCACCAAAACATTTAGGAGTGCAAAGCTTCTCCATCGACATCAAGCGCAAGCCTTTTTTATGAGCATGAGGTCGCCAGAAATGAGACAAGAAGGTTGACATAAGAGAATCAAGACAATGGCAAGGCCAATGATTAATGAAAAAAAGAACTGAACATATGCCATCAGGATACTCTGAATTATTTGCAAGCAAACATGCAATGGCCAAATGGATAGCTTCCAGTAATGCAATTTTACATTCAAGCGTTGCATAACCCAACCCACTTTTTGATTGTGAGTGAAGTTCCATCCAATTGGATACCCCAAATGCCTAGTGATCACATTCAGAGGAACAATCTCTCATGGCCACAATATAGTATGCCAATCACAAGAATGAAGAGGCATAAGCTTTAATTTACGAAAGTTGACTTTACGACCTTCGTAAATCAAAGATTCCATAATCACTTGGACATCAACCTATTGATTACGATGCATAAATAGTGAGTCATCCGCATAAGCTTGCCCAACAAAGGCATGAACTGAGGGTAACTACAAACCATGAAGACGCTCAACAACACTCAAGTGATCAAGATACATCAACAAGGGGTGAGTGGCAATGGCAAGAAGATCTCTCTCTCTCTCTCTCTCTCTCTCTCTCTCATCCTCTTATGTAGGCCATTGTGCCTTTTCACCTTGTTTGCCTTGGCTCAAACATATTTTTGGCAACAAAATTTGTGATTGGTCAGATCAATCTACGTATCACTTGGTACATACACAAAGTTGATAAACAATGATACCAAATCATGAGTGTTTTTTGAAATATTTAGGTTTATAGCTCATGATGGAAAGTTAAAGGTAGTCAATGCATTAACTAGGAGTTTAAAGCTAACAAATCAAAATAACATTG
Organism: Adiantum capillus-veneris; assembly: GCF_014529385.1. Taxonomy (NCBI): domain Eukaryota; kingdom Viridiplantae; phylum Streptophyta; class Polypodiopsida; order Polypodiales; family Pteridaceae; genus Adiantum; species Adiantum capillus-veneris. The sequence continues at coordinate 135,907,525 of NC_140931.1, read as the reverse complement.
TGATGTTCACAGCTAGTTGTTTTCCTTTTAGAAAGGAGTCCACATGAGGTATTTGCATTGTGATGTTAGTTTCTTTATTGTTTCTTATTGAAAGCAGGCATGTATAAGGACAAAAATGTACGCCTAAGTTGTAAGTAGCACCAAACTAAGTTGCTTGCTCCTTTCTACTTGAAAAAGCTCGAAGCCTTTTTGCTTAGTTTGTCTCCTTCTGCATGAATCATATAGAAGCTCATGGAGTTAACTTCACCAAGAATAGACCAAATTAGATATCCTTCACAAATGACATATAAGACCGTGGTTATCTTGCCTGTGTGGTAACCCTCATAATTCCTTAGCATAACATTTTAGGGACCATGCTAAAGGCTATTGATCTCATAATAACATTGTGTAGCCTACATGCACATCCTCTCTAAGTATGTCTTTCAGCGTTTCATTTTCCTTCTTAAAGAATAATTTGGTATTTTTTTTACCACCACAGATGTATTGTTGGTGAGGAAATATGATTTAATGTGTGATTGCTATCTATAGGTAGATGAAGACTATGAGAACTTATTAAATTTGGCCATTGTTCACTTTGATAACATCTAGAATCATTCATTATTTTGCTAGTGCATGCTTTGCTAAGGTCTTATCTCATGGGAAGACTCTATAAGTCTATGCAAACTCTATGTTTGATGTAGCACATCTAGAAGTATGATTTAATGTGTGATTGACATCTATAGGTAGATGAAGACTACGAGAACTCATTCACTTTGGCCATTGTTCACTTTGATAACATCTAGAATCATTCCTTATTTTGCTACTGCATGCTCTGCTAAGGTCTTAGCTCATGGGAAGACTCTTAAGTCTATGCAAACTCTATGTTTGATGTAGCAATGTGTGCATTACAATTTTGCCATGCTAAAGGTACGAAGCATGCTCTATAGAACAGAGGACCTGGTGGCAACGAGCATTTGGCATGTCCTAGTCTCCTCCGGCTCCTCTTCCCTTCTACAGACAAAGACCATATCCAAATAGGCCTCGTTGCCTTGGATGCATTTCATGCCTTCAAGCAAGCAAGAAGACTCACTCAGTAGCTAATCTCCTTGTGTAACACGCGTATAGCTTTCACAGTCCAAAGGATTCAACGTCATTAAATAGCTCCCCCCCCCCCCCCCCCCCCCCCCCCCCTTCCCCCCATGTTGTTAGAAAAAAATAGGAGTGCAATGTATTTTAATTGACTAAAATGGTAAAATCCCAGTTGGATTCTGAGCTTGCCTTTGAGAAAATGGGGAAATTACCACAACTTTTAGTGTAGTTACCGAGAAAAACTTCGAATTTTGACGTAGAAATTGGGAGAATTTCAAGTTTGCCCTTATTTCAAGCTCGATTGGGAAAATAAGGGCAGAAAGTCGACACAAAAGGGGAGTTTTGGGGGGGGGGGGGGGGGGGGGGGGGTTAGGGCTAGAAAAATACATTTTCCCTGACCCAATCGATCTCAACCTACTCAAACCACATACACAGAGGCGAGCTCCACATGGTGAGAGTTTTCAAAGACACCATGCTCTCGAGCGGCACCAACCCCGCCCCCCCGCCCGGAATATCAGACTCTATCCCATGATTGTGCAGGCATGAGATGTAACCAAAAGGCAAGAATTGTGCCAGCTTTTGTGAAGCATGTTCGGCTCTTCGGCAATCTGAACAAGGCATTTTCGATTTGTTCCAGTGGTTGCTTTGTTCCAGTGGTTTCAAAGCCAAGTCGTTCGGGGTTAGATTTATAGGTTTAGTTGGTTTTATTTCAGAATAAGAGTACCACTGCTCTTTCGAGTCCCACTACTCTTTTGATTTGTTCTAGTATTGGCTTTAGAGCCAAGACCCATAGTAGATTCATAGATTTAGTGGGTTCCAAGGCAACGATGCGGTTGGTCAGATCCCTTTGTGCATTCTGTAGTGTTCAATCCGTGAGACAAGAGATTTGCCCAACCAATTTTCCTCCCCTTTTCAATTGCATGTAAAGTTCTTTGAAATGTATTCCAGTTTCACAAGCACACATATTTGCTCAAGATACCACTTAATATGTTGAAGCTTGAATGTGTTTTGCATCTTTGAAATAGAATAATAATTCTTATTACCCTGTGTCTCACCAAATTCCTCCACCATGAGGTCACCTGAGGCTTTGCCTACTTTATTATTCTCATCTAGGTCATGTAATGGTTCTGCAATTTGTGAGAACTTTTCTATGAAGCGTCTATAGTATGCACACATACCTATAAAGCTTCTTAGTTCATGAAGATTCCTTGGTTTAGGCCATCCTTTTATTGATGGATCCATTTGGATGCCATCTTGAGAGATAATGTGACCTAAATACCGAATCTCTTGTAAGAAAAATTCCCTTTTCTTTTGATTAACATAAAGTTTATTCTCTCTTAGAACTTGAAATATTACCTGGAGGTGTTGCTTGTGTTCATCTAGTGAATTAGAGTAGATGATAATATCATCAAAGAACACTCTAGTAAAGGTTCAGTGAGGCCCGAATAGCTTCTCCATCAAGCGGTTGAATGTGGCTGGTGCATTGGTCAAGCCAAAAGGCATGAGAATGTATTTGTAAAGACCAAACGTAGTGCGAAATGCGGTCTTTACAATGTCTTGATCAACTATCCTTATTTGATGATAGCCACTTTTTAGGTCAATCCTACTGAAGTAGGTGGACCCTTGTAGCTTATCAAATAGGTCTTCTACCCGTGGAACGGGAAACCTACTCTTGATAGTGATCCTATTCAGTGCTCTATAGTCAACAAACATACAATATGTGCCATCTTTCTTTTGCACTAATAACACATGTGAGTAAAATGGAGACGAGCTAGGCCTAACCATGCCCTTCTCTACTAACTCATGCACTTGCCGCATAATCTCCTCTTGTTGACTTGAGAAACTCTATAAGGAGGTTTATGAGACGGTGAACTTCCTGGAAGAAGTTTAATTGCATGGTCATTATTGCCTCGTTTAGGAGGTAGTTCACAAGGGATGTCGTCAATAAAGACATCTTGAAACCCCTTGATAAAATTGGATAACTCTAATTCCTCGAGATTGTTTATATTTTCTTTTGCTAAAGCATTAGGTTCATTTTGAGAATCTCTAACAAAAATCATGTACACGGAAATAGAGCTCTAATTTGACTTATTGAAAGCTTGTGTATGTACACTGGGTATGGTGTTACCCATTTCCTTAGCATCTATGTACATATCTTTTTCCTTGAACCTAAAGTAGATTCTCCTTTTAGGGAATTTAACATTGCCAGCCATGCGATCAAACCATGGTGCCCTAGGATTACATCCTCGTGCTTGAGAGGAGAGATAAAGAAGTCCTCTTTGTCCACATAGCTTTGGACATGGAGCCTCAATTTCTCGATTAAGGGAGTGACTGAAGCTTGTTGCCCCTTGAAAGCACCATCTGCGGGTAGGATATCTCCCATCTCGTAGGCTTGTATGCCTAGCTTGGTGGCCAACTCTGTGGATATGAAATTGTGAGTAGAACCAGGGTCAAAGAGAATAAAAGCATCATGCTCTCTTACCTTTCCCCAAGCATGGCATAGAGGAGATCCTTTGTGGTGAGTTTCCTCCTCTTGGATTTCGACCAAGGTAGCTCTAGGAGGCTCATGTCGGGTGTTCTTTTGGGGCCAAGCACGGTACGCATGCCCTTGCTCCCCGCACTTGAAACATTGGTTATCCTTGCGATAACGCTAAGCTCTTCAGGAGAGAGTTTGTTTTTACCTTTGTAAACTCCCTTCTCCTTAGCTCTGTTGGAATTTCTCTTAGGAGACTTTTGGACATTCCTTCCCCTTAGGCTCATTGGAACCCTTGTTTTATATGGGCTTAGAATTTCTCTTAGCCCCTGTTTGGAAATTGATTCAAGAAGCTAGCATAGTATGGTGTATAACCGCCAATATGGTGCGTGGCCTTTGGCAGTTGACATACTCCGCTATTTCTTCAGTTAAGCCCGCACAAAATTGTTGTTTTTTCTCTCCAAAATCCATCTTTCTGAAGAAAGTGTCTTTGAGATGTAAATCCCAAAACTTGTCTATATATTTGTAAATGGATTCGTAGGGAGAGAGCTTCAAGCTTCGCCATTCGGTGAGTACTTTGTCTTTGGTATTGGTGGCCAAAAATTGCTTCATGATGGAAGCTCTTAAAGCTTTCCATGTTCGTCGAGCTTCACCGTTGGCCCGTAGGCTAGACCACCATTGCCTGGCAGACTTTTAAAAGTGCATAGCTACATGGTGTAGCTTAGAGGACTCCGTAAAGCCCTCATCTCCAAACGCCGCATCGAATTGTTGGATAAAGGCCAAGACTTTGTTCGTAGCACCAAAGATGCCATTGTAGATAAGGGAAGAGATGCTCTTTCCTCCCTCTTTGAACTTGTTGAGCTTGAATGACCTCTTCCACACGGCATAGGATTTCCTATGGTGTCTTCTTTTTTATGGTTCAAAGGTTGCACCATCATTTTCTTCAGAAGATGAAGAATTTGAGGAAGATGGAGAAGAGGGTGACCTCTTTCTTGCCTTTTTTTTACCTTGATCTTCTTTGTCTGCACCATCACTTTCATAAGAGGAAGAGGATGAAGAAGATGGAGAAGAGGGTGTCCTCTTTCTTGCCTTTTTCTTCTCTTGCCTTTTGTCATCCCTCTTTGAATTATGTTTGTGGAGAAGTGTGCGATGGTCTTCTCCGTTTAGGAGGTGATGGAGAGCGTTTAGCCCGCCGTCTTCGTGGAGCCATCTTCATAGAGGTGGCAGGAGACTCACTTGTTTCTCGTTCCTTCGGTGGGGGCTCTTGAGTTCTCCTTTGAGAAGGAGATGCATCATCAAGAAGCAAATTTTTGAGCCCTTCGTATGGATCCTCTTCTTCTTCCCGAATCAGAGAAAGGCCTCTTTTGGAAGTCTCACAAGGAGGCTTCCTAGGTACTCTCTCGTCATGGTGGGGAGCTTGGAGAATCCCATGAGTACGAAGCTGTCGTTGCACTTCACTTTGGGGGGATGGATTGCCCATGGCTTGTTGAAGCCTAGAAACAAGGTAATTAACAAGAATAGGGGCATCATTAGTAGCCTGCTCATTAGCAAAATCAAAGCTATCAACATTAATTTCACTCTCTTTACTATTGTCATCCATTCTAACAACTTTTAGGTGTAATGTTTTTAGGTGTACTTTGGCACTTCAAGCCGTAGTTGCTACTCCTCTTTACCCCTTTAGAAAAAGCACTCAAGCTACCGTGCCCATGGCTCGAATATTAGTAATTGCAAGGAATAGAAGAGAGGGTCGTTCAACACCAAAACAACACCGGCTACTGTCAAGCTTCTAATAGCTCAATAGTGGTTAAGCCGTAGGCAAGCCCCATAGGACTCCACTATTAAGATTATAGCTCTCGACGGTGATGCCCCATTATCTGCACGAAGGCAGACACACTGTAAGACTAAAAAATCCCTATTCTACTTACTCATTTGCAATTAATAATAACAACCATTTATAGCTAGCTTGAGGACCTTTCTTCTTGAGCAAGAAAAGAGAAACCTTGTGCTCTGATACCAATGTAACATTTAATGGCCTGGTAACTTGTGTGTAGCGGAAAATAGCATGAACGTAGTGAGCATTTCATTAGAATAGATTCCTAGTGAGAATAACAAGAGTGCTTGGGTGGAGAGAGCAACAAAAAGCATAACACCTAGCTAGATAGCATGAATAATACTTCAAAAGAGAGAGAAATTAAGCTATTGACAACAATTGAGGACCGGATTTACATGGAGACGGTCCCCCCTCCAAAAGGCTTTGTATAGGTTTCTCCCATCAAGAGAAACATTTTACAATACAATCAAGACCTCACACACCTTCGAAGATCGTGAGAGCTAGCGGGGTATGAGAGTAGATTGAGAGGAAGAAGGAGTAGTCTTACAAGAAATATGTATATGTCCTCACATAATCACTCATATTAGCATAGATTAGCTGAGTAATTAGCATGGTAGAGGAGATGAGCATGCATTGCAGCTTGGCTCTTGGTTGGATTTGCATCACAAAGCCAAGAGTTGTTGGTGTATGCCTCCCTTCTCACAAGCTTGGAGTAGGTGATAAGCTTTCCAAAAAAGCTTGAGAAGGAGAGAGAGAGTCTTCTTGCTCCACACATGAGCTTGTGTGAGAATGTGCGAGATAATACCTTTGAAAATTCAGCCCTTCTCTCTCTTGGTCGACCCCTCTTGCTATTTTCTCATGCTACCACCCCATTGAACCTCTCCGGGCTTAGCCAATAGGATCTAAGGAGCATAATTGATAGCCTTCTAATGCATGTCCCCTTTACCCTTTTGTGAGAGCTTTAGGTAATTAATTAATGCAACTAAACTCTCATTGGACCCCTTTGTCTCGTGGCCAATAGGAATCAAGAAAGCCATTAGGCTGTTGAATGCTCATTGGACCCCCTGGGAGACTGTCCAATAGTCGTCTAGAGAGCTTAATTCTTATTGGTTCTTTTATTGAGTGTTTTTTAATTAATTAAACTAGATTTACTCTAGCCTAATTTTCATTGGTCCACCTCCATGGCCATCCAATAGGATTTGAGTACACCTTGTGGGCATCTGGGCTAGGGAGCTGACATGTGTCCCTCATTTCCTTTGTGTAAAGGAGGCTTGTGAGTGTATGTGTGAGTTTCTCTCTCATCCCCTACTTGCAAGGCTCGCCCCCTCCTTTGTAGGATTCATGAAGACTTTTTTACACACACACAAAGCATCCAACTTTCCTATGCTTTACCATTGGACACAACCTTTGATTTTTGGAACCTTAGCATTCGGGAAGTCTTAATGGGCTGAACCTTAGGGTCTTTAAAGCCCATTGTTTCACTTTTCTCTTTTGCAGATGGCCCCCCCTTTGGATCCCTATTTTCCCTCCTTTGGATCCCTACTTTGGCCGGTCTGCCAGCTTAACCAATATTCTAGCCTTTTCTCCCATGGCACTTTCCCATATTAAATGACCAGTTTAACATGAGAAAATAATTTAGGAGAATTAGATATTAGTTATTATGACAGTGTTGACCACAGGGTGTTCCTCCAGTGCTTCCAAGGTAGTTTGGCATAATCCAAAATTCCGATCTTCATGGGCCACTCCTTGTGTACATGGAGATTTATGTCTATCTCCTACCACATGTCGAGAAAACTATACTCCATAGGTCCACTTTCCAATACCAGAGGTGACTCTTTAATGGGAGTAGAAAGATCCTCTTGTATCACCACATATGGGGATGTTGCAAGTGTTTTTGCCTTCCTTGAAGATCTTCTCATCACCATTACCTCATGTTCTTCAAACCTTGTGGGAGCTACAAAGTTATCACCACTTCCACTACGAGGTTTTTCTTAGCCATGAAAAGCAAGAAATAACCCGCGTAGAGATGGAGAGAGTACAAACACACAAGTGAATGATGGAAGATTTTGTGTCAGTGTCACGTTTATCTCAAATATGAATTTCAAATTTGAGTTCATTTGATGTGAATTCTCCCCACTTGTGGTACAAACACAATTGGGTAGAATTCACATCAAATTTGAGTTCATTTGATGTGAATTCTCCCCACTTGGGGTACAGACACTTACAAAACATCCTACTTGATTCAGGGCTTTGAGCTCATTTACTTTGAATTGAGGACCTTCACTCACAAAAGGTTTTAGCATGATCCATTGATTGCCTATTTTCTCTTCAAAATCTGCAAGAAAACATGTTGACTAACCAATTTATTTTTCTATTTAGAAAAGGCCCCAAGTACCCCACTTTTAATTTTCTTGGCCTTTTTTCCAACTTACTATTATACATCAAGACCCAATATCCTTGTGAGAAAATTTGTGTATCAAATTCCTATCTATCGATGCTTGTCTTCTCCTTTGTATTGCCTCAACAACATATGCCACTTAAATTCTACTTTCCTTGTTGGGGTAAAGACGACGTGCCTTTTGCTCGGGACCAAACATCTGGTGTCCGACCGCCCAATGACCACACTTTCCTTATTAGTTGTACATATACAAACTAATAAGGAACTCCTCATTTGAGGTCTGCTCCACCCACATAGCATTGTGTTGCTCTTCCCCTTCCCCGCACATATGCACAAATGCATCCGCACCACCATCATCCTCAATTTTTAGTAACTACTCATATAAAAACTGAAGAATTCTCTCTTGACAACTTGTACTGAATTGAAACCCTTAAACTTGGAACAATGAAGTCCATTGGCACAAAGGCCTCTAGTCCATACACCATTTTAAAAGGTGTCATTCATGTACTCCCTTTGGATGCTATCTTGAATGCCCACAGAGCAAAATCCAACTTACTATCCCAATCCTTCTTATTTTTTGAAATCATTCTTCTTTAAATTCTAATCAAGGTTTTGTTTGTGGATTCAACGTTACCATTTTCCTGCGGATAATACACTGTGGACTTCTTGTGGAGGATCAGGTGATATTCAAACAACATCTTAATCACCTTGTTAATGAAATGACCTCCTTGATAACTCCATTGAGTATCCAAACCTAATCATTATGTCCTTATACGACAATTTTTCCACACTCTCAATTTTGTTGTCCTTCATGCCTGTAATTCCACCCATTTTGTATAGTAATTTGTTTCCACCAAAACGTACTTGTGTTGAGCCAGCAGAGGATCACACCCGCATTTTTGTTCACACCCATCATTTTGTAACCATTGATTGTAATAAATGTCTTTCCGACATTAATTTTGATTTGAGCCATTCATTAAGTAACGGGACTCAATTGAGTTTCCAGCTTGTAATCCCGACGTAATTTCACCTGCTGATGTAAATAATTAGAGATGTTTTCACCTCCAAGGCTGAGGTATATAAGCCAAAGTTTTGTAACCTAAAAAAAGATTCAATTATTAATCAAAGTGAGTTTTTGAGCGCTGTGACTGTGTCTGAGAGAGAGAGAGAGAGAGAGTCTTATCTCCTTGCTACGCGAGCTACGGGGCCGCCATTGGAGAAGCGACACCACCATTGTGTTAGCAACGGTGAGAGCTACGCACAGATACCAAGAGTGCGCGCTATCGGCTTCTATGTGTGGTAAGTTCCTACGAGCTTCGGTGTGAGTTTTCTTCCAACTCGTGTGTCGGAATAGAGCGTGCAACATATCTATAGAACCACAACGAGTAGAGCTACACATTAGTACCATCGGGGTCAAGTTTCGGTCACCTGTATTTTTCGGCCTGTCTTCATACGCGTTTACCGCACGGAGTGGTTGTAGGTTGATTTTGCAGTTCAAGTCTTTAGGGTGTTGTTCTTACCTAGTGTATAGACTTCCCCTTGAGTTTGAGATCGATTCGATGATTCTAGATCCTGTTTCGTATAGCATTCGTTCGTAGTACGGATTTCAGTCACTTGCGTATTTTAGAACTTAGATTTGATTTCCTTAGTAGTGATTGTCATTAGAAGGTCGAGTAGGTGATTTGACACCCACCTAGTTGTTTCCATGCGCCTGCGGGTCAAGCTCCGTCCTCGTCTGACAAATTCAGTTGTTGGTTGAGTTCTCGCTATTTAGCTTCCGCTAGCGGCGTAACCGCCTTAACATTTGGCGCCGCTGCCGGGGACGAGAGCCCTAAGTAGGTGACCTTAGACTAATCCTACGAGGTGAGTCGTATAAACTACTTTGTATACTTTAGTTAGAAAAGATCTAGGAGTGGTGGACTCCGAAGGTCTCTAGAGATACTAGGAAGTGGGGTATTCCTGGGTCTTCCGTGTTGACAGTATTTTTAGTTTAGCTTAGATTAGATTGTTTTTTATGGTGTTTAAGTGGTTGTTGACATAAAAAGCATTTGCTACTCCTTGTGTGGTAGTAAATCTCTTTATATTTTCAATTGCAAAAAAAAAATCCATTTTATGATTAGAAGTAGCTTAGCTGGGCCTGATTTGATCCTGATCTAGAGCTATCAATTGGTGTTCTATTTGCTTGATGTGTTTGATTGCATGTTAGATCACTGAAAAAAAGTCTCTTTGGTAGTGAAATATGCAATAAACAAAGTTCAGAAAAATTTCCTGTGTAACTGATTGTTGCTGAGCACCTAAAAGAGCTATAGGAAGAGTTCTGTGCTGAAAAACTGGAAATCTGCAACTTTAGACATCATACGCGTATGATGTCTTAGGACCTAAACAGAGACTAAAATTGAAAATTTGACATTGCCAGAGTGTTTAGAAGGGGGGTTTCACCCTAAGATCAACTTAAAACAAGAGCATTAACACTCAAAGAAACCCAAAAAAGACAAGTCGGAGTCCAAGAAACGCAAAGAATAGGAAATTTTGGATTCAGATCTTGTTTTTACATTCAAACCTGACAAAAACACTTGAAACTCAATTATAAACATTGGAGAAGGCTTAAAACCAAAAATAGTCAAAATCTGGGACAAAAGACATCATACGCGTATAATGTCTTTTGGCACTTCCACTGCTTATTTTTGAAATCTGACCTGACAAGATTGTTACAATCACTGTTGGAAGCATAAATATCAAGTTTGGACCCAAATTGATGAAAAAGACATCATACGCATATAATGTCTTTGACCTAATTTTGGACATATTTTGATACTTTGCTAACACAGATCCATTGTAATAGCTGTCTAGAGGTTATATTTCAAGTTTCATACCATTTGGATCACAATTGACCCAAAAAACAAGTCAAAAGCGGGAAATTGCCAAGAAAAGCCTGAACTAGCCATAACTTGCTCAAACAGAGTTCAAACTGAATTTTGTGAGTGAACAGAGCATAAAGGGGCCACTGAGAGTGAGCATAACCAAAATAGTCAAAATCTGTGAAAAAAGACATCATACGCGTATAATGTCTTTTTCAGCATAACAGTAACAAAATTCTCACTTGATGAAACAGAAGTTGCCCAACTGACAAGATTAAACAATTGACCAATTATCAGTTAGTTTGGATCAATACTGACCACAAAAACATGGGAAAACAAAATTGCCGAGACGGAAAAGTTAAAGTCCTTTAGGGGAATTGATGAATTTGAGATCGGGCAGGAATCTCCGGAATAATCAACCAAAACAAGGGGAACCAGCAAGTGTCATATCAACCGAGGGAAGTGTAAACCAAAGTTGGGTGCAACCATTAGAGCCGATCTTTGAAGGAAGTGTTTCTGATACTTCTTCGGAGAGATCTTACGAGATTTTCACCGAAAACTTGGAACACTTGAACCTGAACAACAGAGAAAATATGGCAGCAGGATCATCAAACCCTTCCGCCACCATGAAACTATTGTTCGTAAAATACCAGTACGACAATGAGCAAGGTGCCAAGATCTACAAAGATGGAATGGACCGCTATTGTGTAAAGATAGAAGATAGACCTAGTGAGTTCAAGGACTTAGTGCCTGTGAGCTATAGCGGAGATAGATATCTAGATGACGAGGGTACCATGTACTTGGTAGTCCTAAACCCTAACATTGTGGACAAGTGGGGATTGATGGGCACCAAAGCCAAAATAGATGAAGAACTCGAGGAGAAAGCACCAATAATGAACTTCCCTAATGCGAGGTTAAGAAGAGAGAATGAAACTACAAGGATCAACACTGATAACATCTATGTGGGGCTGTACAAATATAATAATGGGGAGCAAGATCTCTATTATAGATGTGAAGAACCCTACACCGGAGAGTTGACAGACAAAAAAAGACTCTATGTCTTTACCTACACAGAGGGATCGGAAGTGAAAATTGCCGCTTACGATAAGTATGGCAGGCAATACTCAACAATGGGCAAGAAAGAATTAGAAGGATATACATACTTTGGGGGACCACTACATCAGTATTATGTTACTTCTAGCTCACATAGACCAGCACCAACAAGTGGAGTGCAAAACTCAATGACAACAGGAGGACAAAGAACTCAGGTTGCTGACTCTTTCAGTCAACCTTGGGACTCGAAGCTCGGACCAATGGGATCATTACATTCCAGAGAGTCAATGGAGACGAATCGAGGTAGTGCAGTTCCAATCCCCACCTATACCACTCCAGGTCCAAGGTTTGAAGCGGAAGCATCACATTTACCTCCTAGTAGTAGATTCAGGGCGGGGGAACCGACAAGGGTAACCCATGAAGTCCATGATGCTAGAGAAAGCTTTAGCCGAGACACAGGAGCAATGAGATTGGTAGCAGATCATAGACGTATGAGACCATCTCAAGTAGCCAAGTGTGTGCAAAAGAAGTATGGTGGTTCAGGAGATCCGTATGCACATGTGTCACTCTTTAAGCAAGTCTTAAGAGCTGAGCAGATAACAGATTTCCATACACAATACGAGGGATTTGGTCTTACTCTAGAAGGTACCGCATTGACATGGTTTCAACCAATGAACATAGGGGGATTCCATGACATTGACCATTTGCTAAGAGAGTTTGCTGAGGAATTCTCAAAACGAGGGATTAAGCACAATACGGTCTCACAAATATATGCTTTTAAACAGAGAGAACACGAAAAGGTGAAGGAAGCTTCACTTCGCTTCAAACAATACATTGAGAGATGTCCAGTACGTGAACGACCACAAGATGACAGACTATCTGTTCTCTTTATTGAGGGACTGAGGAACGACACTCTCAAGAAGGACTTGCACTTGAAAGCTTGTACAAGTTTCGAGCAAGTAACGAGAGAGGCATTGTACTTAGTGGATAACTGTACGGTTTATGGAGAAGTGCCAGCGGATACAGATTTTGCATCCAGTAGCTCCTCCTCCGTAGCGAGCGAGACTACCACTAAAAAGAATGTTCAAACAACAACCATGCCAAATGTAGAGCAAATGATAGAAGATGCTCTAAAAAGGATGGCACCATACCAAAAACCATTGCCAAAACCCCTGAAATGGTGTGCGATTGAGCAAAAATGGACAAATCATCCAACAGAGGAGTGTTATTACAACAAAGGGTATGTAAGGGAGCGCCAGTATGCAGCTCCAGCTCAATTAGCACCACCTCAGATACATCCAGTACCTCGATACCCAACGGGAAATGTACCTGGACCTATGGGGATAGAAAGACCGCAACCGGTATTGGGACAACAACCACCTTTACCAGGAGCAAGACCAGTGGGCATTAGATATGCACCAACCTTAGAGAATCAGGAAGAACAAGCCTTAGTGCCTGTTCAAACCTATTACGAAGAATCGGGTGCACACATGTCTCCGACAGTTTATTACCCACCAGAAGAACCAAAACAACCAGAACCATGGGGCATGATGGGGAATGTTGGAATACCAACAATTACAAGTGCTTTTGATGAAGAGAGATACAATTTGGACGCAAGAACCTTGATGTTCATAGCTCATGGAGGGTTAACAGGACAAAGACCATCCTACCCACAAAGGACGAATCAAATGGGACCAAGACCAGCACTAGGACCCTGTTACAAGTGTGGAGGTGACCATCTGATGAATGTTTGCCCACATACGGAAATCATTAGAATTAACGCTTATTGCACTGAGTGTGGGGTTACTCACTTCATTGAGGATTGTTCAAAGAATCCAAACAAAGTGCAAAAGACGACATTGAATATGCTAGAAACTATTCCTACCAGCAGTGGGTTGAAAATGAAACTCTGATACCAACGCAAGTTGTTACTAGAGCTCAAGCTAAGAAAACCACTAGAGAACCTGAGAATGGAAAGTTAGCGACTGACGTAGTTAGTCAAGGACCGCGGAGTCAGAAAAACACATGGAAAGCTAGAAAAGCACGCATGAAGTTGAGAAAAGAACGTGAAGACGCTATTCTAGCTGAGGAACTAAAGCAAACTAAAGCTAGATTAGAAAAACTTGAGAGTCAAAACGGGAAACGAGAGATGAGCCCGGAAAGAACGAAACAAAAGAGTATCAAAGAAACAACGAGCTTAAGCTCCGGGGGATCAGTGCTAGTCGACAAGGTACACGAACCATTGGACGCACTGATGAGAGCTTACGAAGCTAGGTTAAGGAACAACCAAACACAAGAACAGAGGTGGATGACATACCCAAACGCGGAATTGGAAAAGCAGAGACTTGAAATGTGCCAGAGAATGATCGAGACTGCACAAGCCTTATTAGAACCACCAAAAGAAACAATGAATTGTGGAAAGGAAAACCCAATTCAGCAAGAGACTATCGTTTCACGGGTAGCTGAAAAGACTCCTAGTGCACAAAAGACTGATCAGGAGATAGAGAGTTTTCATCCAGTCATACAGAGGAGTTACGAAAGAGATGATGATTACAATGAATTTTGGAAACAAGTGAGAGAGGCAAACTTTGCAAACGAGCTAAGTTGCCAAGCTAATCAGACAAATTGGGAAAAGGACATCAGGAATCCTCCCATAGTGGAATTTGAGGCAGGATCTCAAGTGGACTTGGATCTGCAATCTTACTGGGGAGATGGGGGCTCTGTTAGAACAATGGAGAGCAAACCTCATTCACTGAAAACTTTACCTTCATACTTAGGAGAGTATGAAACAAAATCCGAGATTAGAGCACTTCCCTCACGAAAAATCTCATCAGAAAAAGTCATGGACTCGCAAGGATTGATAGAGATTTTGTCAACACCAGTGACATGCACTATCACTCTAGCTGAGCTTTTGAGGCTAAGACCACATATGTGGACCACTGTAGGAAAATGCTTGGAGAAATTCGGGATAAAAGATCCAACATCGAGATTGCAAGAGAGCATAGAGGAGCTGAGCAAGTCACCAAAGAACGCTAAGCCTGTACCCTTAAACAAGGTCGGAGAGTATTGCGAAGGTGAAGAGGGGAATACAACCTTACCAGTTGAATTCCAAGGAGTGAACACAATAGCAATACTAGACAGCGGAGCTGGGGTAGCCATAGCTACAAAAGAAATCTGGAAAAAATAGGGAAAACCAGCAATAAGGAAGACTAGGTTGAAACTCCAATTAGCAGATGGACACATGGAGAAACCTATGGGGTTATTAGAGAAAGTTGTAGTGACTTCTTGCGGCATTGAATACGAACATACTTTTGCTATTGTCGATTTTGGCAAGGAGAATAACTATGATATCATACTGGGAAGACCATTCATGAGACAGTTGAAAATGGTCCAAGATTGGGGCTACGATCACATATACTTGAGAAATATGGAAACCACTACACGTGTGAACCTGAAAGACCATAGCTACAAAGATGTGAACCGAACACCGGTAGAGGAGTTTGATTCAGCTACTTTGGCGGGATCCGAATTTCCAGCTTGGTTAGGTAAACCCAAGGAGTTATGGATGTGTGGAGCTTCGAAATGTGGAAGTCTGAAACGAGAAGAATGTGTTTTAGAAAGGGCTATCGAAGACGAAACTTATGTAGGAGAACCCTTTCCAGAGGACACGTTTGAACCATTAGAATGGACACACATTCTAGCAACCCTAGATGTTTGTGCAATTCCGGATGGTCCAACAACGAAATTTTGCGACAAGGACGGGTACGACGTGGTTCCGTATTTCATGTTGAGAACTGTGCTCAAAAAAGAAACTGAAAAGAACGATACACTGGAAAAGGAAGATGAAGAAGAGGTGTTTCACGACATTCCCAATCATCCAGAGTGGGGAAATGAAGCAGACAACGAGTCAACGGACAATTCAAGCGGAAACGAAGAAACTATAATGGATGTCCGATTTTATGATTTTCCGAACCAAACAAAACAACGCCAGAAACACTATAGAGCAAAGAAAAAAACAAAAGGGGTTAGAACCAATCCGATGCCTAGAATAAGAGGAAAAAATCAATTCCTAATGCTAGTAAAGGCCAAAGATTGTGTTAAGGATAAGATTTCTGGAAGAATGAGAGGCAGTGATCAAAAGAGCTTACGAAAAGACAAAAGAGGCTCAAGAAATCAAGTTCAAAATAATGGAACGAAAACTGAACCAAAAAAATCAGAAAAGAACAAGCGCAACAGAGAATACACGGAGTCCAAGCTAGAACGTAGAAACAAGTACAGAGAGCTCAAGAAAACTCTGAAAGAAGTTTGGACTACAGAAATTGAGAGTGGAGAGGACAAAAACGCCAAAATCAAGGAAAACATGGATGTTCCCTCTCACTATAGGAAATTCACAATAGAGGATAGGAAGGTGATATTAACCCCACCTATTCGAGAGAGGAAGGAGAACGAATCTTATGATGGACCGGAGGATGCAAAAAAAGTTGATTTAGCAGCTCCAGGTGAGCCACCTAGACAGGTCTACATAGCCACAGATTTGTCTCCAGGCGAGGAAGAGAGACTTTTGAGTCTTCTCAGAGAGTATAGGGATGTGTTTGCATGGTCTTATAAGGACTTAAAGGGAGTTGACCCATCGATATGCCAACACACAATCCCACTGAAACAAGACGCAAAGCCTAGCAGACAGAGACCATACACATATAATGATACGTTTGCTAAGCGAATCAAAGAAGAGATAGATAAGCTAATGGAAGCTGAATTCATATACGAGATTGAACACACTGATTGGGTATCTCCGATTGTGGTAGTACCTAAGAAGAACGGAAAACTCCGAGTGTGTGTCAACCTAAAGAAAGTGAATGCTGCAACAATCAGGGACAATTATCCCCTGCCGATAACTGATCATGTTCTAGAGCGTGTATCAGGGAAAACAACATACTCCTTTCTTGATGGTTTTTCAGGATATAACCAGCTAGCCATAGCACTGGAAGATCAACATAAAACAGCTTTTGCAACGGAGTGGGGAATTTATGCTTATCGGGTTATGCCTTTTGGTCTAACCAATGCTCCCGCAACCTTCCAGAGGCTGATGACGCATGCTTTCAAAGAATACTTAAGGTTGTTTCTAGAAATCTACATGGATGACTTATGTGTACATTCTCTACTGAGAGATGAGCATCTAGAACACCTAAGAAAAGTATTTGAGAAATGTAGGACATATCGCATTTGTCTCAATCCCGAGAAATGTGTGTTTATGGTCCGACAGGGCAGAATTCTGGGACAAATTGTCTCACAAAACGGAATATCCACGGATTTAGAGAAGATAAAAGTTATAGTGGATATGCCTAGACCAACCAATGCGAAACAAGTACAGAGCTTTATGGGACATTGTGTATATTATAGACGATTCATTTACATGTACGCTATAATAGGCCAACCACTTTACAGGCTAATAGCGAACTTTGAATGGACAGAGGAGTGTGAGGAATCATTCAAGAAATTTAAAGAGGCACTCATTACCGCTCCAGTCTTGAAATCACCAGATTGGGAGAAGATATTCCATGTGCACATAGATGCTTCGGCATATGCAATAGGATGCATTCTGGCTCAGCCAGAAGAAGGAAACATGGATTTTCCTATCTGTTACGCCAGTCGACAGCTCAACCATGCAGAGAAGAATTACACCACAACAGAGCGAGAGGGATTAGGAATGATATATGCTGTGAAGAAATTTCGGCATTATCTTCTAGCCAACAAGTTTGTGTTTTTTACGGATCACCAAGCCTTGCTCTACCTAGTGAATAAACCATGCAATACCGGGAGAATAGTGAGATGGTTCATTATCTTACTGGAATTCGACTTCACGGTAGTAGTAAAGAAAGGAAAAACACATCTTAGAGCTGATCATCTTTCGCGATTGACGAATGGAGAAGACCCTATAGGAGTAGATGACGACATGCCAGACGCGTACTTGTTCAACATAGAAATGATACCTAAGTGGTCTCAAAATGTCGTTGACCTATTAACCTATGGAGGAGAGTTGATAGAAGAGAATACAACCTGAAACATATTGCTATTCAGCAATCCAAGAATCTTCAATTGATTGCAGGAAGGTTGTATCAATTGGGAAATGATCATGTTTTACGACTATGCATCAATCCTGAGGAATATAATATATATCTGTGCGAAGCACATGTTCAGGAATGTGCATTTCATTGTTCAAGAAGGAACACATATAGGAATTTGTTACAATTGGGAGTCTATTGGCCAGGAATGAAAGAAAGCGTACATGAATATGTCACTGTATGTATTGTATGTTCATCAAAACCGCCAGCCGAGTATTCAACATTATATCAGATAATGATCGCTCCAGAATGGAGTCAGTATATTGTTGAATATCTCACAAATAGAACTTTCCCAGAAGGAACGTCAAAAGCTCGTCAGAAATCTGTAGAGACAGAAGCTAGAGATTACGCTTTAATAGGAGATCAACTCTATAAGAGAGGTAAAGACAACCAGCTTAGGATTTGCGCATCAGAGTCTGAGTATGTGATAATCCTGGAGCAAGCTCATGGAGGAGTAGGTGGAGGCCATTTCTCAGGTGATAAGACAACAAAACTTGTCTTAGCCGCAGGAATATGGTGGCCAACATTACATATGGACGCTGAGGAATACGTTAAAAGGTGTGATGACTGTCAGCGGACCAAAGTACCACTTAAAAGAGATGATATGCCGCTTAGACCAATGATGGGGGCAAGAGCTTTTGCAAAATGGGGGATTGATTATGTCGGACCCATTTCACCTCCTGCATATAAGACTCATGCACAATACATCATTGTGGCTACAGACTATCTAACAAAGTGGGTCGAAGCAAAGGCAACTCAAAAAGCAGATGCCAGGACCACGGCACAATTTCTATATGAATACGTCTTTGTACGATATGGATTGCCAATAGAAATTGTGAGTGATCGAGGCACACATTTCATAAATGAAGTGATAGAGATCCTTCTAGATGAATTCATGGTAATCCATAGGAAATCAGCCCCGTATCATCCACAAGCAAACGGACAAGCTGAAGCAACAAACAAAACCATATGCACGGTCCTCACGAAGATTGTATCTGAGTCGAGAACTGACTGGGACCAAAAGTTGCATTCAACATTATGGGCATATAGGGTAGCATATAAAACATCCATAGGAACGACCCCATATAACATGGTTTTTGGGCTAAATGCTATCTTACCAATAGAATTCTTGATTTCAACCTTAAGGGTGGCTAAGGATCTAGAGTGGACAGGGCACGAGCTCTCTGATAGAATAGATGACCTGGAAAAGCTAGATGAGCTTCGCCTAAAAGCAGTAGCTTCTATCTACGCTCAAAAAAGGCGACAAAAGGAATTTTTTGATAAGCATGTGCGGACTAAAGAGTTTAAAGTTGGGGACTATGTCCTAGTTTACACTCTGAAACAGCATGCTAAGAAGCTTAAAAAGCGAGGGATGGGACCTCTGGTGATTAAAGATCTATCACCAAGTGGAGCCGTCAAGCTTGCTACATTAGACGGAGAAGAAATGCCCAATTGGATTAGTGGATGCAGAGTGAAAAAGTATCTTTTGCCGCTAACCCAAGACATGCTTCTCAAAATACATCAAGAAAAGCTGCGTGTCCAGAAAAAGAAAAAGATTGAGGAGGAAGCGCAAGCCGAGGCGAAGGAAAGAATGGAGAAAAGAAGACTACTGCGTCAGAAACAGCGCAATGAAGGAGCAATACGAATAAACGCAGTCAGTATAACAGAAATGGGGAATGACAAAGAAGAACCCATCATTGAATGCAAAGTAGGGACCAACCAAATCAAAGCCAGAGCACTATTGGATTCAGGAGCTCAAGCTAACCTACTTTCACTCAGTTTGTATAGACAATTGACAAATGACACTAAACTACAAACTGCCAAGCAAGAGTTAAAGAGTTACTCTGAGAATTCAATCAAAACTGTCGGATGCACAGTTTTACATATACAGATTAACCAATATGTGTATCCTCATATGTTTTACGTGGTTGAAGACCAAGCTACACAACATCCATTATTGCTAGGACAACCATGGCAGAAGCAATACAATGCAATGATTGACTGGAGTTCTAAATCAGTGCTTATCAAATACGAAGGTGAAAGTCAATCAGTTAAGTTCACCAAAGGAGCAGAGCCAACTCCAAAGGAAGAATCCACGGACAAGGGCAAACAACAAACAGAGAAAAGAAGAAGCAATGGCAACCAAAAGTTTCTATACAACCGGATTACTCTTCGACGAGGAATTCTCAACAGTGGATAAGGAAGACAAGCAATAATATAACAGCTCAACCTTGGAAAAAAACGGAGTCAAAGTTGGTATGGAGACCAAAAAAGGTGGTGCCAGAAAACACAAACAGAGTCTTCAATACCAGACAACAGAGTGATCCCCGACAATCAAGGACAGTGAAACAGATCTGGATTCCAAAGAAGTTCATGACGGCACAAAGCTATAGCAAGCAAATTTGGATCCCAAAGATTTGTAAAAGGAACTCCCTTCAATACAATCAACGGAAACTCCTAGGTATTTCAAGGCGAGGAAATCAACAAACAGAACAAAGCAGGTTTGGGTCGCAAAGAGTTTGTGGCAAGCACAAGCAAAGCGGAAGCAGATTTGGATTGTGAAAAAGGACAACAAGGTAATGAAGAATCCATCTACTGATTCTACTACCGAAGTGCCAAAACCAACCCAAAACCCGACCACCAATCCTTCAATCAAACAAAGAGCAGCTTTATTGGAAAGAATGTTGTATCATCGCTCTACAATTGCATTGGGAACTTATGACCAAAACAACTACAATGCTTCACCCACAGACACTTCATAGTCGTCCGGGAGGACTCAGACTAGGAGGGGGGGAGGTATACAGGAGCTACAAAGCAGCTACAAGCGGGAAAAACAAAGAAAAACAAAAATTATATTACAAGGGCAGTGTCTTACATGATTTTGCAATTTTTTATGTTTGATTGCGGATATTGATAATATTTATGCCCTTATATACCTTGTTTTGCAACAAGAAGAGATCAAATGATGAATTTGGGTCTCTAGATGTGTAAATATCACTAAATAAGAGTGTTTTTGGAGCTAAAAAGTGGAAAAAAGTGGTAATCCAAGTCCAAAAATCACAAAGAAGTGTATATTCATATACACAGGGTTACCAGCTATTTATCATGTATGTTCGGAATTTTTTGGCTTCAATTTGCTATTTTCCTTTATTTTTTATGATTTTCTTAATAAAAATAAAAGAAAAATAAAAAAGCAGGTGAAATGAGATCGAAAAAAAAGAAAAGAATAGACGGTGATGATCCTAATGACAAGGGCAACCCAGGATAAAAATTGGGTACAATTCTGAAAAAGTTGCGGAAAGCCCGAAATGACTGAATTTTGGCAAAGTGGACAGATTTCTCAGAAACAGGTCAAACGGAGTCCAAATTGAGAAATTTCAAATCCTAAGGTGCATTTCACGACGAGATAGGAGCACATGTCAAATTTGGTAACAAGTGATCCGGGAAGCCCGAAGTTAAGTATTTTTCACTTCACTATCAAGCTCATTTCCACTATTACCTTCTTGGAGAGAGCAAAGAGCACACAGGAGCATCCGACCTTCTACCGCCTTCTACGACTGCTACGAGAGCTCAGAGGACACCAGACATGAGAGGTAGACTCGTTGCCATAAGCTTTTGATGCTTATCGTTAACTTTTGTCGCGAAAACTCACCAAAACCAAGAAACAAGAGCAGACGGGGAATGGGGAAGAACGCTAGGTAGGGGCACAACCGCCTAACCAAACTTTGCAAGAACTTAGAGGTGGGTTACCCTAACATAGAGGATGAGTTTCTAGCACTCAAAGCTCGAGAAAGAACGACTGGAAAAACCCTAGGTCAACAGAGCCTGCAAGAGGCAAACAGAAAAAAGTTTCGGAACGACACAAAACTTCTCAGGAAGCTTAACAACATCGAGGGCAATGCAACCATGGAGTATCTCCAGGTTTGGATCACCAAAAGTAGGTCGGAACAACCGATTCGGCTGCGGACACACAAAGCGTCATTTTGGCATAACGGCTAAAATTGACGACCAAATGACATGAAACTTCACGAGCAGTTTCAACTATACATGGATGACTTATGTTTGCAAGCAAAACCCAAAAGAAAGCTGATTCACTTACCGATGGTGAAAAAGACGCTTTCGAGCAACCAAATGGATAAAGATGGAGAACGGGGAGCCAAAGTCAAGTCCAACCAACTGGATGGCTTCACAACATATCCAATGAGCTGGAAATGCAACTCTCAAGAAGAAAAGTTGAAGAAATTCAACTCCAAGGCAAAAAGACGACTTCGGAGACTGAAATGCCTATAAGGGGGCTTTTTAGCTAAACTGATGACTTTTTAAGTTGAAAACTAGTTAGCAGGGCTTAGGGCACTAGCACAAAGCATTCTTTGCACAAAAAGACCAACATTTCAAGAAAAGACATCATACGCGTATGATGTCTCACAGCATAATTTTCACATCCATTTCAACATTTGAGTGCATAGCCTCATTCCACATGTTAATCACATCCTATGAACCAAGTATCATGAGAATTGGAGTTAGAAAACCCAAGGAAAACCAAAAAGACGCAAAGTAGGCCATAAAATTGATTTTTGGTCCTAATTTTGTCAAAATAACTCCAAACTCATTGAAACTTTGTAGGATTGTTGATTAACACATCTACAAGCTATCTGGAACCAAAAAGCACCATTTTGACACAAAAGACATCATACGCGTATGATGTCTATTTGCACTTACAGAGCCAAAAATGCTCATTTGTCATCATACATCCATTATATATATCTAATACATGCTACATATGAAGTTTGGAACCATTTGGTCAAGTGGATCACCCCATTAGCCCAATTAAGAGAAAATCCTTCATACAAAGCCTATTTTTGTCCCAAATCCAACATATTCAAGTCCAAACCAAGATTTGAGTATAAACAGTCCTTCACTAGCACATGGAGAGTCCACAGAACCAATCCCATGAAAAATTGATGAAAAAGACATCATACGCGTATGATGTCTCCAGAGCCATTTTTAGCCCAAAATCTATCCAAACTTCATAAATCCACTGAATAAGCCTATCTAAAGCCAAATCCAAGCTTATAGAAAAAATTGGTCCAAAAATGCACTAAAAGACATCATACGCGTATGATGTCTCACTATGTGATTTTGGCACCTCAGGGCTTCAACCACCAAACAGAAGTGTTCCACAGGCCATTTGAAAGTAATCCACCAAGTTTTACCCAATTTGGATCATAAAATCCAATTCCCTTTCAAAATTTTGCCAAGAGCCTGAACTGGAGTAAAATGGCCAAAACTTGACCAAATGGGATCCAAACTCAAATCCAAGCATATGACACTCATGTATACACTATCAGCTACAAGCACAACCAATATGAAGTCATTCTGACACAAAAGACATCATACGCGTATGATGTCTCAAGCATGTTTTTGAGCCCAGTTTGCATATTTTTTCACCTACATTGCATCCTTAGGCCCTAAATAGCTCATGTTTCAATTTTCAAGTCATTTGAATAGTTAAAAGCTTCATTTCGGCTTTCAGTACTAAAAAGACGCTAACTTCTGAAATTGGAGTTACAGGATCCATGGAGTCCGCTAAGTCATCGGCAACTAAGAGAAAAAGACCAACCATCAAGGACGCTCTTGCAGAAGCAGAACCTTTTGATATTCCAACAGAAACCCTCAAGCCAACCAAGACTTGGGTGGAGGAAGCAGTACTAGAAAAAGAGGGAATAAAGATCTACCAAGGGACTTTCAGAGATCCTCAAGGGCAATCGGTCGATGTACCTATGATCCCGAGAATTAGTGGATTATAGCAGATCAGAGAACATCAGCAGATACCTGGAAAAGGCTGACTTACACAGGTTCTTCACCTCGAGACCATCAGGTGTAGACACAAGAAGAGTGTATGAGTTGGCAACATCCATTCAGAAGGATGGGAAAGCCACGTTGACAGCCATGGATGGAGAAACAGTTGAAGTACAGATCACTCCACAGCTCATTGCAGATGCATTGAAGCTGCACAACAAAGGGAGTTCTGTCAGAGAAAGAAGGGAGGCCATAGAGGTCTATGGATCAAAGAAACAAAATACAACCTACGGAGATATGGCAGATCAACGAGCGGCAACCCTTTGCCGGTTATACAACCAGTTTTTCCATGTGTGCAGTAAAAGACCGCAGAAGTATACTACACCACCCCATGCCATTGCGACAACCATCACATGGGCACTGAAGAGCAACATGCCAAAAGAGGTGAACTATGCTCAATACATCCACGAGCAAGTAATCGCCATGCACAACCAGAAGCCAAAGTACATAGGAGGAGGAGAAATCCTAACAAGAATAGCTTATGAAGCTATTGGAGCTAGGGATCAAGGGCCACAGATTCCCTCCCAGAATGAGTGGCTTAGAGAAGCCGATGAGGAGGAAGAACAGCAAGAAGTATCCAAGAGGGCGTCCACACGAGCACGCCGAAAACTAGAAATAGTTTCAGAACCTGAGGAGGCTGTGGACGAGCCGCTCAAGAAGAAAGCGAAGAAGAAGGCCGATCCCAAGCAAACCAAAAGTCAAAAAGCCGCAAGAATGGAAAGGCTGGTAGAGCAATTTAGAGCGGAAAGAGCTCTAAAGGGGAACTTCGAAGAAATGTGGGTGCCAGACCCCAGTAAAGTCGGAACCAGCTCAGTCAGGCCACATGTTGATCAATATGATCAATACATTAGAGCTTATGAGGAGTCGGAGGCCATACTGGAGCAGCAACCTGTCGAGCCTTATAATGAAGAGGAAGTACAACTTTTAAAAGCTGAGCTGAAAAAGGACGACAAGGGGAAGAAAAAAATAGATGAGTCTACTGAACCTAAAGAGAAAGACGGGCAAGCAAACAAAGGGAAAGCCAAGATGACTGAAGACAATCAGCCGTCTTTTACTGTTGTACCAAGCCCGAAGAAGATGGAAATTATTGTGGAGGAAACCACAATAGAAATAGAAACAGAAATTATGGAAAAGCCGGAGGCCGGGACCAAGGAAACGGAGATAGATCCAGTTCAGCAAAAGAAAGATGATTATGAGGATCTGGTAGCGATCGGATACAGTGAAGAAGAGGCCCTGGAGGCAGTTTATGGGATATCCCTATGGAAACAAGATGATCGGAAAGGGACGAAAGAAAAGACAAAGGGTACAATGGAAAGTGAAGAAAAAATGGTCGAGCCGAAGCCATTGGAGGTGGTGGCACAAAGAGCTGTCAAGTTGACAGATGAAGATGAAAAAGACATGCACATGGTGCATGAACTGCTCAGCAAGATTAAAGAAAGATCCAGAGCAAAGGAAGTAGCACTTGAGACAGCAAAACAAAAGGAAGCAGAGTTGCAGAAGAAGTTAGAGAATGCTATGACTGAATCTGAAAGTCATAAAGCATCACTCTACGACGCAGAAAACGAGAGGGACGGCTTGATACTCCAACTAGCCGAAGCTTCAAGAGAGGTAACAAGCTCACAGGAAGCAAAGGAGCGAATAGAAGATGAGCTGGAGGCAGCCAAGGATGAGCTCATTGAGCTAAGGGAAAGAGTCGAACTTCAAGAAAGGACAATCATGAGACTCAGGACCACCCCTAGAGCTAGCAGAGTAGGAACAGAACAAGAGGGAGCCCTCGTACCAGCTCTGGAAGATCAGGTCAGAAGTCTGCAAAGAGAGCTGAGGTTAGAGCAAGTGCAAAGGTTGCACATGGCGGAGGGATCATTGGCTGCAGAGGAGAGGCTCACATCAAAAAACCAAACACTAAGGACAGAAAATGAGGCCCTCCGCAAACAGCTCCAAGACCTCCAAGAGCAACAAAGAAGAGAAACAGAGCCACCACAAGAAGAAGCAGGGGGAGCAGCCATAGAGCTACCAGAAACTGGAGAGGCAACCATAATTGAAGATCCAGCCCCAGTTCAAGAAGTGGCCTCGACTTCAGGAATCTCTGAAGAAGAAGAACAAAGGCTCCAGGACCAAATAGAAAAGTCAACAGAGGAAAGTGCCAAGGCGGAAATGGAATGGGAAAGGAGACTCCTCATCTCCGTTAGACTTCAAGGTTTAGACACAAAAGTGCTCCACGAAGAGTGGATGCAACCCAGCCTGCCTTTCCCTCTGATGAAATTTGAAGTGATAAAGACGAAAAAGAGAATAGAGGAGGAGCAGTATGTCGCTCTTTATGAAGGCGACATCACGAAGGATGAACAATCAAAGAAGATTGTAGATTCTCAACCTAGATGGAGGAAAGGTTGGCTGAACAAATACCCAGCCTACCTCATCTACTTGGTAGAGGCTCCAAAAGAGATTCGGGAGGATGCAACCTTCTGCCCGGTGCCAAGAGTCAGAAACTGGAACGAGCATGGCAGGATTGCAGAAAAGAAGCCAACTTGGCTTAATTATCCCAGGATGCCAGGACCAAAGGAAGGAGAGAGAATAGGTAAAGCCTACATGGTGAAAACCCTAACGGGCACCATCAAACTCTTTACTGGCTCTCCTGACCTTTCGTGTCAGATGCTAAAGAAAATCTGCAGGACTCTCTTAGCATGCATTGAAGTGTTCGCGCCAGATAAAGCCACGACCTCGAGTCTACTATCGACGGCCGACACAGTGACGGATATGATGTATGATCTTTCATTGCAGCCATCACCAAAGGTGTTACATCTCTTATACCAAAGAATTATGTTTTTGCCTAGCTTCCACATGCAAACATTCGAAGAAGCTTTCTACACCGGCTTTTTCACTCACGAAAGCAAAATATTCGGCCCAACCTTGACCATCGGCAACCTACGCTACGAATCACATTTGCAGATGCTCAAGACGACAGGACTCTATTGATCAAGCCTAAAAGTCATGTCAGGGACGACATGAACGCGGAGGGGGGGAGTGTTGAGCCAGCAGAGGATCACACCCGCATTTTTGTTCACACCCATCATTTTGTAACCATTGATTGTAATAAATGTCTTTCCGACATTAATTTTGATTTGAGCCATTCATTAAGTAACGGGACTCAATTGAGTTTCCAGCTTGTAATCCCGACGTAATTTCACCTGCTGATGTAAATAATTAGAGATGTTTTCACCTCCAAGGCTGAGGTATATAAGCCAAAGTTTTGTAACCTAAAAAAAGATTCAATTATTAATCAAAGTGAGTTTTTGAGCGCCGTGACTGTGTCTGAGAGAGAGAGAGAGAGAGAGTCTTATCTCCTTGCTACGCGAGCTACGGGGCCGCCATTGGAGAAGCGACACCACCATTGTGTTAGCAACGGTGAGAGCTACGCACAGATACCAAGAGTGCGCGCTATCGGCTTCTATGTGTGGTAAGTTCCTACGAGCTTCCGTGTGAGTTTTCTTCCAACTCGTGTGTCGGAATAGAGCGTGCAGCATATCTATAGAACCACAACGAGTAGAGCTACACATTAGTACCATCGGGGTCAAGTTTCGGTCACCTGTATTTTTCGGCCTGTCTTCATACGCGTTTACCGCACGGAGTGGTTGTAGGTTGATTTTGCAGTTCAAGTCTTTAGGGTGTTGTTCTTACCTAGTGTATAGACTTTCCCTTGAGTTTGAGATCGATTCGATGATTCTAGATCCTGTTTCGTATAGCATTCGTTCGTAGTACGGATTTCAGTCACTTGCGTATTTTAGAACTTAGATTTGATTTCCTTAGTAGTGATTGTCATTAGAAGGTCGAGTAGGTGATTTGACACCCACCTAGTTGTTTCCATGCGCCTGCGGGTCAAGCTCCGTCCTCGTCTGACAAATTCAGTTGTTGGTTGAGTTCTCGCTATTTAGCTTCCGCTAGCGGCGTAACCGCCTTAACAACTTGTTCTTTGTGTATTTTGCAGTTGGTTTCACTGGCCCCACAAAGTAAACGCCTGACTTTTGAAATGGTTCAAGTGGAAGAATTGGTTGTAATGGCATTCTATCTGCGTCCAATGGTATGCCATCCCTTTAACATATTAAACATGCCTTCACATATTCATGAGCATCATTGAAAACTGATGGTTGGTCACCATAATCTTGCCTGAAAAAATTTCTTTGCACTAATTTCTCCTAAAAAGTAACCACCTGTATCAGTTACATGTGGGACGTGATTTTTGGGCAAGCATTTCATGGTGAGATCTTCTCTAGAATCCGACGAGCAGATTCGCAAGATTCCTTTTGTTTGGGTGGGAATACCATCCACTTTGCAACACATAGAAGAACTTATAGCAAATGAAACTTCTCATTATAGCAACCTTCAATATAATGTGTACACAACATTATGTTATCATTGAGATGGGTGAAACATACCCATATACTAATGTGAAAACGATTTAAAGTATCCATCTTTATGTAAACAACATTAGTAGTATTGACTTAAATCATCCATTAAAATAATTCCAAAAGGCTATATTAGCATACACTGTTAAAATCTATTATTGTTGTCATCCTTAGTGTCATTGTCATCATCATTATCATCATCGTTTCCATTGTTGGCTCCACTAGCCTATCCCTGTGAAGCAAAGTATGTGCTCCCCACTTGCACCCAAGCCTCCACATGCCTCTTAAAGGTTGCACACTTGCTTGCACTATGATATCCAAGATTTGCCCAGTTCATAGTTGCATTATGGGTAATAGTGGCACATTGCTCGACATCCTCTTAATAGGACTTTCAACAATGTCTACTAGCTCATACATGGTGTTGAATATGTATTTTGTGGTTTCATAGGTTTCAAGAAAATCTTATGTGTTGTTGTGTGTACCATAGGCTTCACAAAAGTTAAGTGCTACATACAAGTACAACATATAATTAGTGTGAGCATTTTTTATAGGGTCAATGTGGAGGACATGTTGACCACGACGAGAAGCATGTCCCCGTTCAGTAGCTTGCCCACGTCAACGCGTTTTCCACGGTTCCCTCTCAACATGCTGAATGTATGAAAGCAAGAAGAATGGAAGAAAAGCTCAAGAGATGCTGCTCGTAAAAAAGTGCAGAGAGAAATTACGAAAGAATGAAAGGTGTATTGAATTTTTCTTTTAAAGAAAACCAAAGTACTTTTCAAAGCCATTCACACCATCACTTTTGACTTCTTTTTGAGTAAATTATTACATTAAACAAGATGTCACTTTAAAAATTTAACACCACTGGTTAAATTAAATATATACTCTTGACAATTAGACCACTCACATGCACACAAAACTCACATATCATGAAATTGACAGCAATCCTTTGCAAAATTAAGTAAGTTGATAAAAACAATTAGAGCGTTTAATTTCATGTTATATAAACATAAGAAGTAAATAATACAAAGTATACATCATGGTTCAAGTGGTGGTTGTGCTATTTGGCCAGGTGCTGGTGGAGCCCCATGGATAGCGAGGGAAAGAGTGACTTGTGGAGTGGTGGGCCATGGTATCACCAACCAAGCATTATAGACGGATGTGTACCCAAGGGTTGATAGGACGACAACATAGGGCCATGGGGGTATGATGGATGCGATGTGGGTGGTTGTGTCTCCATGGATTGTGAGACATTGCCAAAATGCAGTCGACCCTAGCCCAGTTCAAAGCCGCTGTTGTGGCAACACACGTGCCATAAACACACTGCGCTCTCACTGGATGCCAATGCAATGTCATAGTAGACTTTCACAGTCCATTGCCAAGCCATCACATCTAGCAAGGCAGTTGAGGATTGCATCTCCAACCCTCATGAATGTCCCTCAAAGCCACCTAAAGAAGACACATACATCATTGGACACTGTACTGATAACTATGGTTTGTCGCTTGAATCAATTGATGGCTTACTGAGCCCAGAACTTGCTCTCCTCCACACCCGGACAAAAGCATGTGCCACAATGGCCAAGAGTCCACGGCGCATATCCAAATGGCTCACAAATTCTTGCCCCTTCCCCTGTTTGACATGACATGTGTTGCAATCAATATATTTCAAGAGTCAACATTCTAGACAGGAATCTTCTCATGCCCTTTTTGTCTTTTTGAAAGTAGACCCCATTTGGCATACATGTTGGGCAATGTCTGGATGCCATGCACAATGCCACATGTCTTCAAGCTGCAAGTATAGGTGATTGCATCAAGATAGATGGCCCTCACCTAGCATCTGTTGAAAATAGCCTAGCACTTCTTAGTCTTGCTCCTGTTGAGCATATCCTAAAATCAATGTTTTGTGTAGTCCCACATACTTTCAAGATGCAAGTGTAGGTGATTGCATCAGCCCTTGCTTCACATGAGCTGAAAATAGCCTAGAGCTTCTTGCCACTACTTGTGCTTGACTTGTGCTACAATCAGTGCCTTTCAAGAGTCAGCATTCCGAGCAACAATTTCCTTAAGACATTTTTGTCCTTTTTGACATACTCCCCCATATGGCGTATATGTTGGCCAAGGCAATGCCTTGACATCATGTGCATTTCCACGTCTTCAAGTTGCAACTATAGGTGATTTGTCGGGAGAGCCCTTGATTTTAAAAGGTGACTGAGAGCTTCCTAATTCTGCCCGTGTTGGGCGTATCCCACAATCGGTGTTTTGTGTAGTGCCAAATGCCTTCAAGATGCAAGTGTATGGGCTAGATGCATTCAAGATGGAAAGTGTAGGTTATTGCATGTGGAGAGATGTCCTCCCTTTGCCTCAGCTAGTATATGCGCATCATGTGTAGTGCCACAAATTTCAACATAATATTTGCTTATTGTTGAAACATGTACTATTTATGTTAGGATCATTTTTATGTGATAATAAATTATATTTATTTATACAAAGGGTTTTTAAATAAACTCTAGATTTACATAAGAGAGAACTCAATGCACCCAAAAAAGTTACATAGGGTTTTTAAAATGGCTTCTTGTTCACAGGTATTAGATGGTGTTTTCTCTAAGTGGATGCCTCAAGCATAGCATATAATTTTTGCACACTGCTTTTATGGCCTACACTCTCGCATCAAAGAATAGACGTCAACACTATGTCTTTTGCCACACACATCTGGACTTTCTTGGCTCTTGTTGATGGTCACAATGTAACATTTAATACACTAATAACTTGTGTATAGCGGAAATTGATAACATAGTGAGCATTTCATTAAGAACAAGTTCTTAATGAGCATAGAGAGAGTACTTAATTGAGAAAGCAACATATCAATTTACACCTAGCTAATTTGGCATTGACAATACTTGAAAAGAGAGAGAAATAGAACAATTGATAACATTTGAGGACCGGATTTACATGGAGCCAGTCCCCCCTCCATAAAGGCTTTGTATTATAGCTTCTCCCATCAAAGGAGACTTTTGTACAATACAATTCTTGTGTTCCTTGACAAAACTCATTGGTGCAATGAAGATGGAAGCTTCATGCACCAAATTTTGCTTGAAAATCATACCTAGTGTCCCTAGCCTCAGTCCAAAGAACTCGCACACCTTCAAAAATAGTGAGAGCTAGCAGGGAATGAGGATAGATTGAGAGGAAGAAGAGGTATCTTACAAGAAAGAAGTATTCTCCATAATCACTCTAATAGCATAGCTTAGCTTATTAATTAGCATGGTAGAGGAGATGAGCATGCCATTGAAGCTTGGTTCTGGGTGGATTTGCATTCCATAGCCAAGAGTTGTTGGTGTAGGCCTCTACTTCTCAATGCTTGGAGAAGGAAATGGAGTTCTTCTTGCACACATGAGTTGTGTGTGTGTGTGTGTGTGTGTGTGTGTAGCAGTTCTAAATATATATATATACCTATATATACGCAAACGAACACTACAGTTCAAAGACCACTAATTCTAGGATAGTACAATGGAATTTGTACAATAACTTATTTGCAGCTGAAAATAAATTTTGTACAAGGCAGTAAAGATATGAATGTAAATCATGGGATGCAGTCGTCCCCAATTTTGAAGTAATGTTGCTTCAAGGTAAGCGAACATCCACAGTCATCAATATCTTAGAACTGAATGCTTTAATCAAAGAAGGTAGCCCTCACCTGCACCCATAGCCACAAGAAAACAATTCGTTAGCACGTTACTGTACGCAGGTGATGCTGGGCATCCCAGTTGTTATCCATGTCACTTTAAAAAAAACACAGTTCTTAACTAGTATCTTGTTTTTAATGAAAAAAGATTCTTGGATCGCTGCCAATCCAATAAGGAAAGTGAAATCACCATAGTGTAGCTGTTTAATTTTCGGATTAAAACTTTTAAATTTTTCTTTGCATAACCTTAGTAGGTTTTATAGGCAAATTATCAAAGCCTGACACGAACTACTTTCTTAATCAGACAAGAGAGAACTACATACTATATGCCATCACGGGCCAGCTTTCTGTTATACGGACAACACCCCCTTCAAAATTAGAAGTATAGAAAAATCTAACTTTCGGACTAGTTCTTAATCCAAAAAACTTTCCATATATATATATATTAAAAAAAAAACTTGAGAACCCATTATCTAATTTTCAGACCAAAGCCCTTTCTAGTTATATTCACAATTATTATCAAAACCTGCCTCTGTCATTATGCAATGACTGACAAACTTTTGTCCAAGCTAGTAATAAAAACAGATATCATACCATAGTATTTTAGACAGCTTCGTCACTAGAGCAGGTCCAGACATCTTCCGAGATAGAATCGAAGTAAACGTATCAAGCCAAGAACATCTATAAACTTTCCGTAGTATATATTGTATACTAGTAGGCCAAGATATATAAGAGAGAGAATATACGAAGCGAGTCAGATGCTGTAAAGTTTATCTTATTTGTATTACTCATGGTCAAAACAGTCACAGCCAGAAGAAATCATTCGATAAGCTGAATCAGTGATTCGCAAACAAACCCTTCACTAAATTACCCATCTTGTGATGTACTATGGTACAAACAAGCGAGAGAGAAAAAAAACCAATTTCCACCACAATAGGGTATGTGAAGTCATTTATTGCCTTCCGAGCATCATCCAATTTGGCAACATCTCAGACCAACGTTTTCAGTTCAGTCGGAGTCTCTTTAGACTATTCACAATATTAGGTATGTGTACTAAAGACCGAGTCAGCCTGAGGTCAGTAAATGTACCCCGCGTAAACGGAACCATTAGTTTTACAACTTATCAAGGAATCCGAAAATATCTGCTCACAGTTTTGAGCATTATATATTATTTTTTTTGAATCATCAGCCCGATTCAAATCCCTGCAATATCAGATTCATACTTACCTTCTTCCAAAAAATAAGCATCCTCAGCCAGTCAGAACCACCATTTCCTTATTAGACATAATGCCTTCCACAACACAATACAGCTATACAGATAGATCAACAAGAGAACTGGCATTTCTAATCCAACAGGGTCAGATTTATCACATCCCAAAAATACCCAGATTATAGAACCAGAAATTTGTTCCCACAATCTGTTTATTATACGAAAACCTTCATCTTTAGTCAAAGAGACTTATATCTTCCAGCAGTCCAGAGGTAATCATATATTACAATCCCTATATCAGATAAATCACTTCCAGCTCTCTCATCCCCTACAATATGGGCTCGCCCCCTTCTTCCTAGGGATGTGGGAAGACTTTTTAGTCTTCCCATGACCATCCAATTTCCCCTTGCTTTGGCCATTGAATAAAAGATTTAATTTTTGGAACCTTAGCCTATGGAAGTCTTAATGGAGTTGAACCTTAGGTATTTTAAGCCCCATTGAAGCACATTGCTCTTTTGCAGGCTGCCCCCCTTTGAATCCCTATTTTCTCTCCTTTGGATCCCTATTTTCCCTCCTTTGGATCCCTGAAAGAGACCGGTCTGGCAACCTTACCAATATTCTAGCTTTTACTCCCCTGGTACTTCCCCATATTAAATGATCAGTTTAACATGAGAAAATCATTTGGGAGTATTAGATATTAGTTTTTATGACATTACCTCTCTCTTGAAATCATAGTCGTCCTCGACTATGAGGTAGAGAAGATAAAGCCTAGTCATTAGTCTGTTTGCTAGCGGGTAGAGGACCCTATTTTACGTAGGACATCGCCCCAGAATGGATGACTAGTCCATTTGGCGCTTGAGAGTGTTAGCTTTCGCAAGCATGTCTGCACATTAGTCCGTATCAATCTTCCATAGTAGAGTGGCAAGCTCTACTTGGTGTTTGGGAGACGTCGTCTCCACAAACATGATCCTAAGCATGCATACTTATTAAAATTTGTGCACAACAAAGAAAATGAGAGTCTTATAAGACAAAAATTTTGTTCATTTATACATATTTACACTTGCTTACTCTAGGGAATCAATGTAAGCATTGACAAGGTTTAGGTTATCCTTTAATTGTATGCCTTGCATCCATCTAGCATCTTCAAAAAGATAATTTTTAAACTTGATAAGATATCGTCGGGTAGTCTTACCACCTCATAATACCTTGTCTTCATGTCAGAGAATTGACTCAAGCTGCAGCACCTCTTCTTGGTCCTCGATCTCCGGTGGGTCTTCAATAATTGCTTCTTGAGGTGGCTCTCCTTTGTATGGCTTTAGTAGGCTCATATGGGAAGCATTGTGTATGAGCCAATGGCTGGGCAACTTGAGTTGATAGGCCATCTCATTGATTGGTCTAAGAATCTGGAAGGGACCATAGTACCTTTTTGCTAACTTAACATAGTACTTTTGACGTCCCGTAGGATTCTTGCCCATTGTGTGCCTTAATTGAGCCTTGGGAAACTTAAGCAAGACCCAATCATTTTGCTTAAAGGCTACGGCTCTTCTGTGCTTATCAGCAGCAGCCTTTTGCCTTTGCTAAGAGATGGATATAGCATCCTTAATCTTTTCAAAATATTCTTGCAGGTCTCGGCTATATTCATTTGTAGTGAAGATCTTCCCATGTACCTTGAGTAGCAAGTGACTTTTTTATCTTCCCTCTATCACCTCAAAAGGTGCTTTTCTTGTGGAAGTATGTACAGTGTTATTGTAAGAATACTCCACTAAGGGTAAGTACTTCTCCCACAGGGACTTTTGATCTACTTTTGTGACATAAGCTTTTAGTAGATCAAGAATGGTTAGGTTAGGTATTTCACTTTGGCCATCCGTTTGGGGATGATAGGCCAAAGAGAAGTTTAGCCTTGTACTGAAATTCTCAAAGAGACCCTTCCAGAAATAACTGGTCATTCTAGGATCTCTATCCGACACTATGGACATTGGCAAGCCGTGGTACTTGAAGATTTGTGATATAAAGTGCCATTTGATGGGCTTTGATAGTCTTTTTTAAAGGTATGAAATGTGATTGTTTGCTAAACCTGTCTACTATCGTCCATATTCCTGTATTCCCATGGATAGAATTGGGCAATCCAAAGATAAAATCCATGGATATGCTCTCCCACGGTGAATTAGGGATTGGCAAAGGTTGAAGAAATCCAGGTTGCTTCCCTCTATCAAACTTCGTCTTTTGACATACCACACATTTTGACACATACTCTTGTATATTTGCTTTCATGGCAGGCCAATAGAAATATGTTTATATCCCTTTTAGGGTAGACTGAATTCCTCTCTACCCCGCATAAGGAGGAGCATGAGATTCATACATTACTTTCTCATGTAGTGAGTTAGTAACGCATAGTCTATTGCCATAGAGTAGATAACCATCTTGTAGGGTAAATGGTTCCTTTTTCTTCCCTAGTGCAAGGGCTGGAATCACACCTATAAAATTGGGATCAATAGCATACTCATCTATCATAGAAGATAGATCATTGTGAGTTGCTATGGAAATCACATTCACTCTCCATCATCTTGAGAGTGCATCGTCTACTTGATTATGCTTGCCAGCAATGTGAGCAATATGAAAATGAAATTGTGAAAAAAAAAAATTCCCACCTCATTTGTTTGTCGGAGAGCTCAGTCTATGTCATGAAGTACTTAAGGTTTTGGTGATCCATCCGTAGAATGAAAGGAGTCCCCAATAAATAGTGCTTCCATGAGTCTAGAGCATGTAGAACTGCTAAGAGTTCCTTCTCATATATGCCTAGAGCTTGCTCAACAGGGTCGAGCCTTCGACTTTCATAGGCTATGGCGTGCCCTTCTTGGAGAAAAATAGCTCCAAGGCAATCACTACAAGCGTCGCATTGGACCTCAAATGGATTTGAGAGATCCGACAGTGTAAGCACAAGTTGAGAGTGTTGAGCCAACAGAGGATCACACCCACATTTTTGCTCACACTCATCATTTTGTAACCATTGATTGTAATAAATGTCTTTCCGACATTAATTTTGATTTGAGCCATTCATTAAGTAATGGAACTCAATTGAGTTTCCAGCTTGTAATCCCGAAGTAATTTCACTTGCTGATGTAATTAGTTAGAGATGTTCTCACCTCCAAGGATGAGGCATATAAGCCAAAGTTTTTGTAACCTAAGGGATTCAGATTATTAATCAAAGTGAGTTTTTGAGCGCCGTGACTGTGTCTGAGAGAGAGTGAGAGTGAGAGAGTCTTATCTACTTGCTACGCGAGCTACGGAGCCGCCATTGGAGAAGCGACACCGCCATTGTGTTAGCAACGGCGAGAGCTACGCACAGAGACCAAGAGTGCACGCTATCGGCTTCTATGTGTGGTAAGTTTCTACGAGCTTCGGTGTGAGTTTTCTTCCAACTCGTGTGTCGGAATGGTGTGCAGCATATCTATAGAACCACAACGAGTAGAGCTACACATTGGTATCATCGGGGTCAAGTTTCGATCACCTGTATTTTTCGGCCTGTCTTCATACGCGTTTGCCGCACGGAGTGGTTATAGGTTGATTTTGCAGTTCAAGTCTTTAGGGTGTTGTTCTTACCTAGTGTATAGACTTCCCCTTGAGTTTGAGATCGATTCAATGATTCTAGATCCTGTTTCGTATAGCATTCGTTCGTAGTAAGGATTTCAGTCACTTGCGCATTTTAGAACTTAGATTTGATTTCCTTAGTAGTGATTGTCATTAGAAGGTCGAGTAGGTGATTTGACACCCACCTAGTTGTTTCCATGCGCTTGCGGGTCAAGCTCCGTCCTCGTCTGACAAATTCTGTGTTGGTTGAGTTCTCGCTATTTAGCTTCCGCTAGCGGCGTAACCGCCTTAACATTTGGCGTCGCTGCCGGGGACGAGAGCTCTAAGTAGGTGACCTTAGACTAATCCTACGAGGTGAGTCGTATAAACTACTTTGTATACTTTAGTTAGAAAAGATCTAGGAGTGGTGGACTCCGAAGATCTCGAGAGATACTAGGAAGTGGGGTATTCCTGGGTCTTCCGTGTTGACAGTATTTTTAGTTTAGCTTAGATTTGTTTGTTGTTTTGTTGGTGTTGAGTAGTTGTTGATAGAAGAAGAATTTGCTAGTCCGTGAGTGGCAGTGGATCTCTTTAAAATCACAATTACCAAACCCATTTTATGATTAGGAATAGCTTAGGTAGGACTTCATTTGATCCTGATCTGGAGCTAGTAATCATTGGAGTATTTGCTTGATATGGTTGATTGCATGTTAGATCACTAAACCGTCGAGTTAGTAGTGAAACTTGCAATAAACAAAAGTCAGAGAAATTTTCTGTGTATCTGGGAGTTGCTGAGCGCTTGAGAAAGCTTTAGGAAGGATTCTGTGCCAAAAAACTGGAAATCTGCAACTTTAGACATCATACGCGTATGATGTCTAAATGACCAAACAGAGACCAAAACAAAAATTTTGACTTTACCAGAGTGTTCAAAAGGGGAGTTATACCCTAATTTCAACTTAAAACAAGAGCATTAACACTCAAGAAACCCAAAAAGACAAGTCGGAGTCCAAGAAACGCAAAGAATAGGAAATTTTGGATTCAGATCTTGTTTTTACATTCAAACCTGACAAAAACACTTGAAACTCAATTATAAACATTGGAGAAGGCTTAAAACCAAGAATAGTCAAAATCTGGGACAAAAGACATCGTATAATGTCTTTTAGCACATCCATTGCTTATTTTTGATATCTGACCTGACAAGATTGTTACAAACACTGTAGAAAGCATAAATATCAAGTCTTGACCCAAATTGATGAAAAAAGACATCATACGCGTATGATGTCTTTGACCTAATTTTGGACATATTTTGATACTTTGCCAACACAGATCCATTGTAATAGCTGTCTAGAGGTTATATTTCAAGTTTCATCCCATTTGGATCACAATTGACCCAAAACAAGCCAGAAACGGAAAATTGCCAAGAAAAGCCTAAATCAGCCATAACTTGCTTAAACAGAGTTCAAACTGAATTTTGTGAGTGGACTGAGCATAAGGGGGCTACTGAGAGTGAGCATAACCAAAATAGTCCAAATCTGTGAAAAAAGACATCATACGCGTATAATGTCTTTTTCAGCATAACTGCAGCAAAATTCTCACTTGATGAAACAGAAGTTGTCCAACTGACAAGATTAAACAATTGACCAAGTATCAATCAGTTTGGATCAATTCTGACCACAAAAACATGGGAAAACAAAATTGCCGAGACGGAAAAGTTAAAGTCCTTTAGGGGAATTGATGAATTTGAGATCGGGCAGGAATCTCCAGAATAACCAACCAAAACAAGGGGAACAAGCAAGTGTCATATCAACCGAGGGAAGTGTAAACCAAAGTTGGGTGCAACCATTAGAGCCGATCTTTGAAGTAAGTGTTTCTGATACTTCTTCGGAGAGATCTTACGAGATTTTCACCGAACACATGGAACACTTGAACCTGAACAACAGAGAAAATATGGCAGTAGGGTCATCAAACCCTTCCGCCACAATGAAACTATTGTTCGTAAAATACCAGTACGACAATGAGCAAGGTGCCAAGATCTACAAAGATGGAATGGACCGCTATTGTGTAAAGATAGAAGATAGACCTAGTGAGTTCAAGGACTTAGTGCCTGTGAGCTATAGCGGAGATAGATATCTAGATGACGAGGGTACCATGTACTTGGTAGTCCTAAACCCTAACATTGTGGACAAGTGGGGATTGATGGGCACCAAAGCCAAAATAGATGAAGAACTCGAGGAGAAAGCACCAATAATGAACTTCCCTAATGCGAGGTTAAGAAGAGAGAATGAAACTACAAGGATCAACACTGATAACATCTATGTGGGGCTGTACAAATATAATAATGGGGAGCAAGATCTCTATTATAGATGTGAAGAACCCTACACCGGAGAGTTGACAGACCAAAAAAGACTTTATGTCTTTACCTACACAGAGGGATCGGAAGTGAAAATTGCCGCTTACGACAAGTATGGGAGATAATACTCAACAATGGGCAAGAAAGAATTAGAAGGATATACATACTATCGGGGACCACTACATCAGTATTGTGTTACTTCTAGCTCACAAAGACCAGCACCAACAAATGGAGTGCAAAACCCAATGACAACAGGAGGACAAAGAACTCAGGTTGCTGACTCTTTCAGTCAACCTCAGTACTCGAGGCCCGGACCAATGGGATCATTACATTCCAGAGAGTCAATGGATACGAATCGAGGTAGTGCAGTTCCAATCCCCACATATACCACTCCAGGTCCAGGGTTCGAAGCGGAACCATCACATTTACCTCCTAGTAGTAGATTCAGGGTAGGGGAACCGACAAGGGTAACCCATGAAGTCCATGATGCTAGAGAAAGCTTTAGCCGGGACACAGGAGCAATGAGATTGGTAGCAGACCATAGACGTATGAGACCATCTCAAGTAGCCAAGTGTATGCCAAAGAAGTATGGTGGTTCAGGAGATCCGTATGCACATGTGTCACTCTTTAAGCAAGTCTTAAGAGCTGAGCAGATAACAGATTTCCATACACAATACGAGGGATTTGGTCTTACTCTAGAAGGTACGGCATTGACATGGTTTCAACCATTGAACATAGGGGGATTCCATGACATTGACCATTTGCTAAGAGAGTTTGCTGAGGAATTCTCAAAATGAGGGATTAAGCACAATACGGTCTCACAAATATATGCTTTTAAACAGAGAGAACACGAAAAAGTGAAGGAAGCTTCACTTTGCTTCAAACAATACATTGAGAGATGTCCAGTACGTGAACGACCACAAGATGACACACTATCTGTTCTCTTTATTGAGGGACTGAGAAACGACACTCTCAAGAAGGACTTGCACTTGAAAGCTTGTACAAGTTTCGAGCAAGTAACGAGAGAAGCATTGTACTTAGTGGATAACTGTACTGTTTATGGAGAGGTGTCAGTGGATACAGATTTTGTATCCAGTAGCTCTTCCTCCGTAGTGAGCGAGACTACCACTAAAAAGAATGTTCAAACAACAACCATGCCAAATGTAGAGCAAATGATAGAAGAGGCTCTAAAAAGGATGGCACCATACCAAAAACCATTGCCAAAACCACTGAAATGGTGTGCGATTGAACAAAAATGGACAAACCATCCAACAGAGGAGTGCTATTACAACAAAGGGTATGTAAGGGAGCGTCAGTATGCACCTCCTGCTCAATTAGCACCACCTCAGGTACATCCAGTACCTCGATACCCAACGGGAAATGTACCAGGACCTATGGGGATAGAAAGACCACAACCGGTATTGGGACAACAACCACCTTTACCAGGAGCAAGACCAGTGGGCATTAGATATGCACCAACCTTAGAGAATCAGGAAGAACAAGCCTTAGTGCCTGTTCAAGCCTATTATGAAGAATCTGGTGCACACATGTCTCCAACTGTGTATTACCCACCAGAAGAACCCAAACAACCAGAACCATGGGGCATGATTGGGAATGTTGGAATACCAACAGTTACAAGTGCTTCTGATGAAGAGAGATACAATTTGGACGCATGAACATTGATGTTCATAGCTCATGGAGGGTTAACAGGACAAAGACCATCCTATCCACAAAGGACGAATCAAATGGGACCAAGACCAGCACTAGGACCCTGTTACAAGTGTGGAGGTGACCATCTGATGAATGTTTGTCCACATACGGAAATCATTAGAATTAACGCTTATTGCACTGAGTGTGGGGTTACTCACTTCATTGAGGATTGTTCAAAGAATCCAAACAAAGTGCAAAAGACGACATTGAATATGCTAGAAACTATTTCTACCAGCAGTGGGTCTGAAAATGAAACTCTGATACCAACGCAAGTTGGTACTAGAGCTCAAGCTAAGAAAACCACTAGAGAACCTGAGAATGGAAAGTTAGCGACCGAAGTGGTTAGTCAAGGACCACGGAGTCAAAGAAACACATGGAAAGCTAGAAAAGCACGCATGAAGTTGAGAAAAGAACGTGAAGACGCTATTCTAGCTGAGGAACTAAAGCGAACTAAAGATAGATTAGAAAAACTTGAGAGTCAAAACGGGAAACGAGAGATGAGCCCGGAAAGAACGAAACAAAAGAGTATCAAAGAAACAACGAGCTTAAGCTCAGGGGGATCAATGCTAGTCGACAAAGTACATGAACCATTGGACGCACTGATGAGAGCTTACGAAGCTAGGTTAAAGAACAACCAAACACAAGAACAGAGATGGATGACATACCCAAACGTGGAATTGGAAAAGCAGAGACTTGAAATGTGCCAGAGAATGATCGAGACTGCACAAGCCTTATTAGAACCACCAAGAGAAACAATGAATTGTGGAACGGAAAACCCAATTCAGCAAGAGACTATCATTTCACGGGTAGCTGAAAAGACTCCCAGTGCACAAAAGCCTGAAAATACACACAAGGATGACCGCATAGTATTGAACACAACCGATCAGGAGATAGAGAGTTTTCATCCAGTCATACAGAGGTCTTACGGAAGAGATGAGGATTACAATGAATTTTGGAAACAAGTGAGAGAGGCAAACTTTGCAAACGAGCTAAGTTGCCAAGCTAATCAGACAAATTGGGAAAAGGACATCAGGAATCCTCCCATAGTGGAATTTGAGGCAGGATCTCAAGTGGACTTGGATCTGCAATCTTACTGGGGAGATGGGGGCTCTGTTAGAACAATGGAGAGCAAACCTCATTCACTGAAAACCTTACCTTCATACTTAGGAGAGTATGAAGCAAAATCCGAGATTAGAGCACTTCCCTCACGAAGAATCTCATCAGAAAAAATCATGGACTCACAAGGATTGATAGAGATCTTGTCAACACCAGTGACATGCACTATCACTCTAGCTGAGCTTTTGAGGCTAAGACCACATATGTGGACCACTGTAGGAAAATGCTTGGAGAAATTTGGGATAAAAGACCCAACATCGAGACTGCAAGAGGGTATACAAGAGCTGAGCAAACCACAAAAGAACGCTAAGCCTGTACCCTTAAACAAGGTCGGAGAGTATTGCGAAGGTGAAGAGGGGAATACAACCTTACCAGTTGAATTCCAAGGAGTGAACACAATGGCAATACTAGACAGCGGAGCTGGGGTAGCCATTGCTACAAAAGAAATCTGGAAAAAATGGGGGAAACCAGCAATAAGGAAGACTAGGTTGAAACTCCAATTAGCAGATGGACACATGGAGAAACCTATGGGGTTATTAGAGAAAGTCGTAGTGACTTCTTGCGGCATTGAATACGAACATACTTTTGCTATTGTCGATTTTGGCAAGGAGAATAACTATGATATCATACTGGGAAGACCATTCATGAGACATTGAAAATGGTCCAGGATTGGGGCTACGATCACATATACCTGAGAAATATGGAAACCACTACACGTGTGAACCTGAAAGACCATAGCTACAAAGATGTGAACCGAACACCGGTAGAGGAGTTTGATTCAGCTACTTTGGCGGGATCGAATTTCCAGCTTGGTTAGGTAAGCCCAAGGAGTTATGGATGTGTGGAGCCTCGAAATGTGGAAGTCTGAGGCGAGAAGAATATGTTTTAGAAAGGGCTATCGAAGACGAAACTTATATAGGAGAACCCTTTCCAGAGGACACGCTTGAACCATTAGAATGGACACACATTCTAGCAACCCTAGATGTTTGTGCAATCCCGGATGGTCCCACAACGAAATTTTGCGACAAGGACGGGTACGACGTGGTTTCATACTTCATGCTGAGAACGATACTCGAAAAAGAAACTGAAAAGAACGATACATTGGAAAAGGAAAATGAAGAAGAGGTGTTTCACGACATTCCCGATCATCCAGAGTGGGGAAATGAAGCAGAGAACGAGTCAACGGACAATTCAAGCGGAAACGAAGAAACTATAACGGATGTCCGATTTTATGATTTTCCGAACCAAACTAAACAACGCCAGAAATGTTATAGAGCAAAGAGAAAAACAAAGGGGGTTAGAACCAATCCGATGCCTAGAATAAGAGGAAAAAATCAATTCCTAATGCTAGTAAAGGTGGAAGATTGTGTTAAGGACAAGATTTCTGGAAGAATAAGAGGCAATGAGCAAACGAGCTTACGAAAAGACAAAAGAAGCTCAAGAAATCAAGTTCAAAGGAATGAAACGAAAACTGAAACAGAAAAATCAGTAAAGAACAAGCGCAACAGAGAACACACGGAGTCCAAGTTAGAACGTAGAAACAAGTACAGAGAGCTCAAGAAAACTCTGAAAGAAGTTTGGACGACAGAAATTGAGAGTGGAGAGGACGAAAACGCCAAAATCAAGGAAAACATGGATGTTCCCTCTCACTACAGGAAATTCACAATAGAGGATAGGAAGGTGGTATTAACCCAACCTATTCGAGAGAGAAGGGAGAACGAATCTTATGACGGACCGGAGGATGCAAAAAAAGTTGATTTAGCAGCTCCAGGTGAGACACCTAGACCGGTGTACATAGCCACAGATTTGTCTCCAGGCGAGGAAGAGAGACTTTTGAGTCTTCTCAGAGAGTACAGGATGTGTTTGCATGGTCTTATAAGGACTTAAAGGGAGTTGACCCATCGATATGCCAACACACAATCCCACTAAAACAAGATGCAAAGCCTAGCAGACAGAGACCATACACATATAATGATACGTTTGCTAAGCGAATCAAAGAAGAGATAGATAAGCTAATGGAAGCTGAATTCATATACGAGATTGAACACACCGATTGGGTATCTCCAATTGTGGTGGTACCCAAGAAGAACGGAAAACTCCGAGTGTGTGTCAACTTAAAGAAAGTGAATGCTGCAACAATCAGGGACAATTATCCCTTGCCGATAACTGATCATGTTCTAGAGCGTGTATCAGGGAAAACAACATACTCCTTTCTTGATGGTTTTTCAGGATATAACCAGCTAGTCATAGCACTGGAAGATCAACATAAAATAGCTTTTGCAACGGAGTGGGGAATTTATGCTTATCGGGTTATGCCTTTTGGTCTAACCAATGCTCCCGCAACCTTCCAGAGGCTGATGACGCATGCTTTCAAAGAATACTTAAGGTTGTTTCTAGAAATATACATGGATGACTTATGTGTACATTCTCTTCTGAGAGATGAGCATCTAGAACACCTAAGAAAAGTATTTGAGAAATGTAGGACATATCGCATTTGTCTCAATCCTGAGAAATGTGTGTTTATGGTCCGACAGGGCAAAATTCTGGGACATATTGTCTCACAAAACGGAATATCCACGGATTTAGAGAAGATAAAAGTTATAGTGGATATGCTTAGACCAACCAATGCAAAATAAGTACAGAGCTTTATGAGACATTGCGGATATTATAGACGATTCATTTACATGTACGCTATAATAGGCCAACCACTTTACAGGCTAATAGTGAACTTTGAATGGATAGAGGAGTGT
The DNA here is from genome assembly GCF_014529385.1 of Adiantum capillus-veneris. Classification (NCBI taxonomy): domain Eukaryota; kingdom Viridiplantae; phylum Streptophyta; class Polypodiopsida; order Polypodiales; family Pteridaceae; genus Adiantum; species Adiantum capillus-veneris. The sequence continues at coordinate 135,863,078 of NC_140931.1, read as the reverse complement.
GAGGAATCGTTCAAAAAATTGAAAGAGGCACTCATTACTGCTCCAGTCTTGAAATCACCAGATTGGGAGAAGATATTCCATGTGCATATAAATGCTTCGGCATATGCAATAGGATGCATTCTGGCTCAGCCAGAAGAAGGAAACATGGATTTTCCTATCTGTTACGCCAGTCGACAGCTCAACAATGCAGAGAAGAATTACACCACAACAGAGCGAGAGGGATTAGGAATGATGTATGCTGTGAAGAAATTTCGGCATTATCTTCTAGCCAACAAGTTTGTGTTTTTAACGGATCACCAAGCCTTGCTCTACCTAGTGAATAAAGCATGCAATACCGGGAGAATAGTGAGATGGTTCATTATCTTACTGGAATTCGACTTCACGGTAGTAGTAAAGAAAGGAAAAACACATCTTAGAGCTGATCATCTTTCGCGATTGACGAATGGAGAAGACCCTATAGGAGTAGATAACGACATGCCAGACGCGTACTTGTTCAACATAGAAATGATACCGAAGTGGTCTCAAAATGTCGTTAGCCTATTAACCTATGGAGGAGAGTTTGATAGAAGAGAATACAACCAGAAACATATTGCTATTCAGCAATCCAAGAATCTTCAATTGGTTGCAGGAAGGTTGTATCAATTGGGAAATGATCATGTTTTACGACTATGCATCAATCCTGAGGAATATAATATATATCTGCGCGAAGCACATGTTCAGGAATGTGCATTTCATTGTTCAAGAAGGAACACATATAGGAATTTGTTACAATTGGGAGTCTATTGGCCAGGAATGAAAGAAAGCGTACATGAATATGTCACTGTATGTATTGTATGTTCATCAAAACCGCCAGCAGAGTATTCGACATTACATCAGATAATGATCGCTCCGAAAAGGAGTCAGTATATTGTTGAATATCTCACAAATAGAACTTTCCCAGAAGGAACGTCAAAAGCTCGTCAGAAATCTGTAGAGACAGAAGCTAGAGATTACGCTTTAATAGGAGATCAACTCTATAAGAGAGGTAAAGACAACCAGCTTAGGATTTGCGCGTCAGAGTCTGAGTATGTGATAATCCTGGAGCAAGCTCATGGAGGAGTAGGTGGAGGCCATTTCTCAGGTGATAAGACAACAAAACTTGTCTTAGCCACAGGAATATGGTGGCCAACATTACATATGGACGCTGAGAAATACGTTAAACGGTGTGATGACTGTCAGCGGACCAAAATACCACTTAAAAGAGATGATATGCCGCTTAGACCAATGATGGGGGCAAGAGCTTTTGCAAAATGGGGGATTGATTATGTCGGACCCATTTCACCTCCTGCCTATAAGACTCATGCACAATACATCGTTGTGGCTACAGACTATCTAACAAAGTGGGTCGAAGCAAAGGCAACTCAAAAAGCGGATGCCAGGACCACGGCACAATTTCTATATGAATACGTCTTTGTACGATATGGATTGCCAATAGAAATTGTGAGTGATCGAGGCACACATTTTATAAATGAAGTGATAAAGATCCTTCTAGATGAATTCATGGTAATCCATAGGAAATCAGCCCCGTATCATCCACAAGCAAACGGACAAGCTGAAGCAACAAACAAAACCATATGCACGGTCCTTACGAAGATTGTATCTGAGTCGAGAACTGATTGGGACCAGAAGTTGCATTCAACATTATGGGCATATAGGGTAGCATATAAAACATCAATAGGAACGACCCCATATAACATGGTTTTTGGGCTAAATGCTATCTTACCAATATAATTCTTGATTTCAACCTTAAGGGTGGCTAAGGATCTAGAGTGGACAGGGCACGAGCTTTCTGATAGAATAGATGACCTGGAAAAGCTAGACGAGCTTCGCCTAAAAGCAATAGCTTCTATCTACGCTCAAAAAAGGCGACAAAAGGAATTTTTTGATTCAGGAGCTCAAACTAACCTACTTTCACTCAGTTTGTATAGACAATTGACAAATGACACTAAATTACAAACTGCCAAGCAAGAGTTAAAGAGTTACTCTGAGAATTCAATCAAAACTGTCGGATGCACAGTTTTACATATACAGATTAACCAGTATGTGTATCCTCATATGTTTTACGTGGTTGAAGACCAAGCTACACAACATCCATTATTGCTAGGACAACCATGGCAGAAGCAATACAATGCAATGATTGACTGGAATTCTAAATCAGTGCTTATCAAATACGAAGGTGAAAGTCAATCAGTTAAGTTCACCAAAGGAGCAGAGCCAACTCCAAAGGAAGAATCCAAGCACAAAGGTAAACAACAACCAGAGAAAAAGAAGAAGCAATGGCAACCAAAAGTTTCTATACAACTGGATTGCTCTTCGACGAGAACTCTCAACAGTGGATAAGGAAGACAAGCAATAATATAACAGCTCAACCTTGGGAAAAAACGGAGTCAAAGTTGGTATGGAGACCAAAAAAGGTTGTGCCAGAGGAAACAAAGGTGGAAAACAGAGTCTTCAATACCAGACAACAGAGTGATTCCAACAATCAAGGACAGTGAAACAGATCTGGATTCCAAAGAAGTTCATGACGGCACAAAGCTATAGCAAGCAAATTTGGATCCCAAAGATTTGTAAACAGGAACTCCCTTCAGTACAATCCACGGAAACTCCTAGGTATTTCAAGGCGAGGAAATCAACACAAAGAACAAAGCAGGTTTGGGTCGCAAAGAGTTTGTGGCAAGCACAAGCGAAGAGGAAGCAAATTTGGATTGTGCAAAAGAACAACAAGGTAAAGAAGAATCCATCTACTGATTCTACTACCGCAGTGCCAAAACCAACCCAAAACCCGACCACCAATCCTTCAATCAAACAAAGAGCAGCTTTATTGGAAAGCCTGTTGTATCATCGCTCTACAATTGCAGTGGGAACTTATGACCAAAATAACTACAATGCTTCGCCCATAGACAATTCATAGTCGTCCAGGAGGACTCAGACTAGGAGGGGGGGAGGTATACAGGAGCTACAAAGCAGCTACAAGCGACAAAAACAAAGAAAAACAAAAATTATATTACAAGGGCAGTGTCTTACATGATTTTGCAATTTTTATGTTTGATTGCGGATATTGAGAATATTTATGCCCTTATATACCTTGTTTTGCAACAAGAAGAGATCAAATGATGAATTTGGGTCTCTAGACGTGTAAATATCACTAAATAAGAGTGTGTTTGGAGCTAAAAAGTGGAAAAAAGTGGTAATCCAAGTCCAGAAATCACAAATAAGTGTATATTCATATACACAGGGTTACCAGCTATTTATTGTGTATGTTTGGAATTTGTTGGCTTCAATTTGCTATTTTTCTTTATTTTTTATGATTTTCTTAATAAAAGTAAAAGAAAAATAAAAAAAGCAGGTGAAACGAGATCAGAAAAAAGAAAAGAATAGATGGTGATGATCCTAATGACAAGGGCAACCCATGGTAAAAATTGAGTACAATTCGGGAAAAGTTGCGGGAAGCCCGAAATGACAGAATTTTGGCAAAGTGGACAGATTTCTCAGAAACAGGTCAAACGGAGTCCAAATTGAGAAATTTCAAATCCTAAAGTGCATTTCACGACGAGATAGGAGCACATGTCAAATTTGGTAACAAGTGATCCGAGAAGTCCGAAGTTAAGTATTTTTCACATCACTTTCAAGCTCATTTCCACTATTACCTTCTTCGAGAGAGCAAAGAGCACATAGGAGCATCCAACCTTCTACAGCCTTCTACGACTGCTACGAGAGCTCAGAGGACACCAGACATGAGAGGTAGACTCGTTGCCATAAGCTTTTGATGCTTATCGTTAACTTTTGTCGCGAAAACTGACCAAAACCAAGAAACAAGAGCATACGGGGAATGGGGAAGAATGCTAGGTAGGGGCACAAACGCCTAACCAAACCTTGCAAGAACTTATAGGTGGGTTACCCTAGTATAGAAGATGGGTTTCTAACACTCAAAGCTTGAGAAAGAACGACTGGAAAAACCCTAGGTCAACAGAGCTTGCAAGAGGGAAACAGGAAAAAGTTGTCGAAACGACACGAAACTTCACAGGAAGTTCAACCACATCAAGGACAATGCAACCATAGAGTATCTCCAGGTTGGGACCACCAAAAGTAGGTCGGAACAACCGATTCGGCTACGGACACACAAAGCGTCATTTTGGCATAACGGCTGAAATTGACGACCGAATGAAATGAAACTTCACAAGCAGCTTCAAATATACATGGATGACTTATGTTTGCAAGCAAAACCCAAAAGAAAGCTGATTCACTTACCGATGGTGAAAAAGACGCTTTCGGACAACCAAATGGAGAAAGATGGAGAACGGGGAGCCAAAGTCAAGTTCAACCAAATAGATGGCTTCACAACATATCCAATGAGCTGGAAATGCAACTCTCGAGAAGAAAAGTTGAAGAAATTCAACCCCACGGCAAAAAGACGACTTCGGAGACTGAAATTCCTATAAGGGGGCTTTTTAGCTAAACTAATGACTTTTTAAGTTGAAAACTAGTTAGCAGGGCTTAGGGCACTAGCACAAAGCATTCTTTGCACAAAAAGACCAACATTTCAAGAAAAGACATCATACGCGTATGATGTCTCACAGCATGAATTTCACATCCATTTCAACATTTGAGTGCATAGCCTCATTCCACATGTTAATCACATCCTATGAACCAAGTATCATGAGAATTGGAGTTAGAAAACCCAAGGAAAACCAAAAAGACGCAAATTAGGCCATAAAATTGATTTTTGGTCCTAATTTTGTCAAAATAACTCCAAACTCATTGAAACTTTGTAGGATTGTTGATTAACACATCTACAAGCTATCTGGAACCAAAAAGCACCATTTTGACACAAAAGACATCATACACATATGATGTCTATTTGCACTTACAGAGCCAAAACTGCTCATTTGTCATCATACATCCATTATATATATCTAATACATGCTACATATGAAATTTGGAACCATTTGGTCAAGTGGATCACCCCATTAGCCGAATTGAGGGAAAATCCTTCACTTAAAGCCTATTTTTGGCCCAAATCCAACATACTCAAGTCCAAACCAAGATTTGAGTAGATATAGTCCTTCACTAGTACATGGGGAGTCCACAAAACCAATCCCATGCAAAATTGATGAAAAAGACATCATACGCGTATGATGTCTCCAGAGCCATTTTTAGCCCAAAATCTATCCAAACTTCATAAATCCACTGAATAAGCCTATCTAAAGCCAAATCCAAGCTTATAGAGAAATTTAGTCCAAAAATACACTAAAAGACATCATACGCGTATGATGTCTCACTATGTGATTTTGGCACCTCAGGGCTTCAACCACCAAACAGAAGTGATCTACATGCCATTTGAAAGTGAACCACCAAGTTTTATCCAAGTTGGATCATAAAATCCAATTCCCTTTCAAAATTTTGCCAAGAGCCGGAACTGGACTAAATTGGCCAAAACTTGACCAAATGGTATCCAAACTCAAATCCAAGCATATGATAATCATGTATACACTATCAGCTACAAGCACAACCAATATGAAGTCATTTTGACACAAAAGACATCATACGCGTATGATGTCTCCAGCATGATTTTGAGCCCATTTTGCATATTTTTTCACCTACCTTGCATCCTTAGGCCCTAAATAGCTCATGTTTCAATTTTCAAGTCATTTGAATAGTTAAAAGCTTCATTTCGGCTTTCAGTACTAAAAAGACGCTAACTTCTGAAATTGGAGTTACAGGATCCATGGATTCCGCCAAGTCATCGGCAACGAAGAGAAAAAGACCGACAATCAAAGATGCTCTTGCAGAAGCGAAACCCTTTGACATTCCAGCAGAAACCCTCAAGCCAACCAAAACTTGGGTGGAGGAAGCAGTATTGGAGAAAGAGGGAATAAAGATCTACCAGGGGACTTTCAGAGATCCTCAAGGGCAAGCAGTGGATGTACCTATGATCCCACAGGAATTGGTAGATTATAGCACGTCAAAAGACATCAGCAGGTACCTGGAAAGGGCAGACTTGCACAGTTTCTTCACCTCGAGACCATCGGGTGTGGATACAAGAAGAGTGTACGAGTTGGCAACATCCATTCAGAAGGATGGAAATGCCACATTGACAGCCATGGATGGAGAGAAAGTAGAAGTACAGATCACTCCACAGCTCATTGCAGACGCATTGAAGCTGCACAACAAAGGGAGCTCGGTCAGGGAAAGAAGGGAGGCCATAGAGTTCTATGGGCCCAAGAAACAGAATGCAACCTATGGAGATATGGCGGACCCAAGAGCGGCAACCCTTTGCCGACTATACAACCAATTTCTTCATGTTTGCAGTAAAAGACCGCAAAAGTATACGACACCACCCCATGCCATTGCGACCACCATCACATGGGCATTAAAGAGCAATATGCAAAAAGAAGTGAATTACGCTCAACACATCCACGAGCAAGTGATTGCCATGCACAACGAGAAGCCAAGGTACATAGGAGGAGCGGAAATTCTGACAAGAATAGCTTATGAAGCTATTGGAGCTAGAGATCAGTGGCCAAAGGTTCCCTCCCAGAATGAGTGGCTTAGAGAAGCCGACGAGGAGGAAGAACAGCCCGAAGTATCCAAGAGGGCATTCACAAGAGCACGCCGGAAACTAGAAGTAGTTTCAGAACCTGCAGAGGATGTGGACGAGCCGCTTAGGAAGAAAGTAAAGAAGAAGGTTTCTCCCAAGCAAACCAAAAGTCAGAAAGCGGCAAGAATGGAAAGACTAGTGGAGCAGTTTAGAGAGGAAAGAGCTCTAAAGGGTGACTTTGAAGAAAAGTGGGTGCCAGACCCCACTAGAGTCGGAACTAGCTCAGCCAGGCCACATATTGATCAATACGATCAATATATTAAAGCTTATGAGGAGTCAGAGGCTATTGTGGAGCAGCAACCTGTCGAGCCATACACTGAAGAGGAGGTACAACAATTAAAAGCTGAGCTGAAAAAAGACGACAAGGGGAAAAGGAAAGTAGATGAGTCTACTAAGCCTCAAGAGATAGACGGACAAGCCGACAAAGGGAAATCCAAGGAAGTTGAGGACAAACATCCCTCTTTTACTGATGTACCAAGCCCAAAGAAGACTGAAAAAATTGTGGAGGAGACCACAGTAGAGGTGGACACAGAGGATTTGGAAAAGCCAGAGGCCGAGACCAAAGAAAAGAAGATAGATCCAGTTCAGCAAAAGAGAAATGATTATGAGGATCTGGTAGCTATAGGATACACTGAAGAAGAGGCCCTTGAGGCAGTTTATGGGATCACACTACAAAAACAAGATGACGGAGAGGGACGGAGGAAAAGACAGAGAGTAAAAAAGAAAGTGAAGAGAAACTGGACTAACTGAACGTACTAGAAGAGCCAAAGCCAATGGAGGTGGTGGCAGAAAGAGCTTTAGAGTTGACAGATGAAGATGAAAAAGACATGCACATGGTGCATGAACTGCTCATCAAGATAAAAGAAAGATCCAAGGCAAAGGAAGTAGAGATGGAGACAGCCAAACAAAGGGAAGCGGAGTTGCAGAGGAAATTAGAGAATGCTATGACTAAATCTGAAAGTCATAAAGCATCACTCTATGACGCGGAAAACGAGAGAGACGGCTTGATACTCTAGCTAGCCGAGGCTTCAAGAGAAGTGACAAGTGCACAGGAAGCAAGGGAGCGGCTAGAGGATGAGTTGGAGGCGGCCAAGGATGAGCTCATTGAGCTAAGGGAGAGAGTCGAGCTCCAAGAAAGAACAATCACTAGACTCAGGACTACCCCTAGAGCTAGCAGAGCACGAACCGAACAAGAGGGAGTTATCATACTAGCTTTGGAAGACCAGGTCTGAAGCTTACAAAAAGAGCTGAGATTAGAGCAAGTGCAAAGGTTGCACATTGCGGAGGGATCATTGGCCGCAGAGGAGAGGCTCACATTAGAAAATCAAACACTACGGACAGAGAATGAGGCCCTCCGCAAACAGCTCCAAGATCTACAAGAGCAACAAAGAAGAGAGACAGAGACACCACACGAAGAATCAGGTGGAGCAGCCATAGAGCTACCAGAAACTGGAGAGGCAACCACAATTGAAGATCCAGCCCCAGATCAAGAGGTGGCCTCGACTTCTAGAATCTCTGAAGAAGAAGAACAAAGGCTCCATGACCAAATAGAAAAGTCAGCAGAGGAGAGTGCCAAGGCGAAAATGGAATGGGAGAGGAGACTCTTAATCTCCATTAGACTTCAGGGACTTGACACAAAAGTGCTCCATGAACAGTGGATGCAACCCAGCCTGCCTTTCCCTTTGATGAAATTTGAAGTGCTAAAGACGAAAAAGAGAATAGAGGAGGAGCAGTATGTCGCTCTTTACGAAGGCGACATTACAAAGGAGGAACAATCAAAGAAGATAGTAGATTCACAACCTAGATGGAGGAAAGGTTGGCTGAACAAATACCCAGCCTACCTCATCTACTTGGTGGAGGCACCAAAGGAGATCCGGGAGGATGCAACCTTCTGCCCGGTGCCAAGAGTTAGAAATTGGAAAGAGCATGGCATGATTGCAGAAAAGAAGACAAATTCTCTTAATTATCCCAAGATGCTAGGACCAAAGGCAGGAGAGAGAATAGGTAAAGCCTACATGGTGAAAACCCTAACGGGCACCATCAAGCTCTTTACTGGCTCTCCTGACCTTTCATGTCAGATGCTCAAGAAAATCTGCAGGACTCTCTTAGCTTGCATTGAAGTGTTCGCTCCAGATAAAGCCACGACCTCGAGTCTACTATCGACAGCCGACACGGTGACTGATATGATGTACGATCTTTCATTGCAGCCTTCTCCAAAAGTGTTACATCTCCTATACCAAAGGATTATGTTTTTGCCTAGCTTCCACATGCAAACATTTGAAGAAGCTTTCTACACCGGCTTTTTCACCCACGAAAGCAAAATATTCGGCCCAACCTTGACCATCGGCAACCTAAGATACGAATCACATTTGCAGATTCTCAAGAAGACAGGACTTTATTGACCAAGCATAAAAGTCATGTCAGGGACGACATGAACGCGGAGGGGGGGAGTGTTGAGCCATCAGAGGATCACACCCACATTTTTGCTCACACTCATCATTTTGTAACCATTGATTGTAATAAATGTCTTTCCGACATTAATTTTGATTTGAGTCATTCATTAAGTAATGGAACTCAATTGAGTTTCCAGCTTGTAATCCCGAAGTAATTTCACTTGCTGATGTAATTAGTTAGAGATGTTCTCACCTCCAAGGCTGAGGTATATAAGCCAAAGTTTTTGTAACCTAAGGGATTCAGATTATTAATCAAAGTGAGTTTTTGAGCGCCGTGACTGTGTCTGAGAGAGAGTGAGAGTGAGAGAGTCTTATCTACTTGCTATGCGAGCTACGGAGCCGCCATTGGAGAAGCGACACCGCCATTGTGTTAGCAACGGCGAGAGCTACGCACAGATACCAAGAGTGCGCGCTATCGGCTTCTATGTGTGGTAAGTTTCTACGAGCTTCGGTGTGAGTTTTCTTCCAACTCGTGTGTCGGAATGGAGTGTGCAGCATATCTATAGAACCACAACGAGTAGAGCTACACATTGGTACCATCGGGGTCAAGTTTCGATCACCTGTATTTTTCGGTCTGTCTTCATACGCGTTTGCCGCACGGAGTGGTTATAGGTTGATTTTGCAGTTCAAGTCTTTAGGGTGTTGTTCTTACCTAGTGTATAGACTTCCCCTTGAGTTTGAGATCGATTCAATGATTCTAGATCCTGTTTCGTATAGCATTCGTTCGTAGTAAGGATTTCAGTCACTTGCGTATTTTAGAACTTAGATTTGATTTCCTTAGTAGTGATTGTCATTAGAAGGTCGAGTAGGTGATTTGACACCCACCTAGTTGTTTCCATGCGCCTGCGGGTCAAGCTCCGTCCTCTTCTGACAAATTCTGTGTTGGTTGAGTTCTCGCTATTTAGCTTCCGCTAGCGGCGTAACCGCCTTAACAGAGAGATAAGCTTCTCTTTAAGATTTTTGAAAGCATTGTTCTCCTTGGTGGGCCATGTATACCTAACGTTTTTCTTTGTTAGGTCATGTAATGGTCTCGCGATTTGTGAGAACTTTTCTATGAAGCATCTATAGTATGCACACATACCTATAAATCTTCTTAGTTCATGTAGATTCCTTGGATTAGGCCATCCTTTTATTACCTCTAGCTTTGATGGATCCATTTGGATGTCATCTTGAGAGATAATGTGACCTAAATTCTAAATCTCTTGTAACAAAAATTCACTTTTCTATGATTAATATAAAGTTTATTCTCTCATAAAACTTGAAATATTACCTGGAGGTGTTGCTTGTGTTCGTCTAATGAATTAGAGTAGATGATTATGTCATCAAACAACACTCCAGTAAAGGTTCAATGAGACCTGAATAGCTTCTCCATCAAGCGGTTAAATGTGGTTGGTGCATTGGTCAAGCCAAAAGGCATGATAATGTCCTCGTAAAGACCAAACGTAGTGCGAAATGTGGTCTTTACAATGTCTTGATCAGCTATCCTTATGTGATGGTAGCCACTTTTTAGGTCAATCCTACTGAAGTAGGTCGACCCTTGTAGCTTATCAAATAGGCCTTCTACCCGTGAAATGGGAAACCTATTCTTGATAGTGATCCTATTTAGTGCTCTATAGTCTACACACATACGATATGTGCCATCTTTCTTTTGCACTAATAACACGGATGAACAAAATGGAGATGAGCTAGTCCTAACCATCCTTTCTCAACTAACTCATGCACTTGCCGCATAATCTCCTCTTGTTGAGCTTGGAAAACTATATAAGGAGGTTATTAGGTGGTGAACTTCCTGGAAGAAGTTCAATTGCATGGTCATCATTGCCTCGTTTGGGAGGTAGTTCACAAGGGATATCATTAATAAAAATATCTTGGAACCCCTTGAAGAAATTGGATAACTCTAATTCCATTTTATTATTATACTTTCTTTTGCTAAAGCATTAGGTTCATTTTGAGAAGCTTTAACAAAAATCATGTACACGGAAATAGAGCTCTTTATTGACTTATTGAAAGCTTGCTTATGTACAAGAGGTATGGTACTACCCAACTCCTTAGCATCTATGTACATATCTTTTTCCCTGAACCTAAAGTAGATTTGCCTTTCAGTGAATTTAACATTGGCAGCCATGCGATCAAACCATGGTGCCCCTAGGATTACATCCTCGTGCTTGAGAGGAGAGATAAAGAAATCCTCCTTGTCCACATAGCTTTGGACATGGAGCCTTGATTTCCCAATTACGGGAGTGACTGAGGCTTCTTGCCCCTTGAAAGCACCATCGGCAGGTAGGACATCTCCCATCTCATAGGCTTGGATGCCTAACTTGGTGGCCAACTTTGTGGATATGAAATTGTGAGTAGAACCAGGGTCAAAGAGAATAAAAGCATCATGTTGTTTTACCATTTCCAAGCATGACATAGAGGAGATCCTTTGTGATGAGCATCCTCTTCTTGAATTTCGACCAAGGTAGCTCTAGGAGGCTCATTACGTGTATTCTTGTGGGGGCAAGCACGATAGGCATGCCCTTGCTCCCCGCACTTGAAACAATGGTTATCTTTTCGATGATGCTCTAGCTCTTCAGGAGAGAGTTTATTTTTGCATTTATAAACTCCCTTCTCCTTAGCTTTGTTGTTGTTGGCATTGCCTTTGGCAGACTTTTGGACATTGTCCTTCCCCTTAGGCTCGTTGCGGTCCTTGTTTTTCATGGGCTTCAGATTTCTCTTAGCCGCTTGTTGGAAACTGATTCATGAAGCCACCATGGTATGGTGTATGACCGCAGATATGGTGCGTGGCCTTTGGGAGTTAAACATACTCCGCCATATCCTCAGTTAAACCTACACAAAATTGTTGTTTTTGCTCTCCAAAATCCATCTTTTTGGAGACAGTGGCTTTGAGATGTAAATCCCAAAACTTGTCTACATATTTGTTAAAAGATTCGTAGTGAGAGAGCTTCAAGATTCGCCATTCGTTAAGTACTTTGTCTTTGGCATCGGTAGCCAAAAATTGCTTCATGATGGAAGCTCTTAAAGCTTTCCATGTTTGTGGAGCTTCACCGTTTGCTCGTAGGCTAGACCACCATTGCCTGGCGGACTTATGAATATGCATAGCTACATGATGTAGTTTAGAGGACTCCGTGAAGCCCTCATCTCCAAACGCCGCAACGAATTGTTGGATAAAGGCCAAGACTTTGTTCCTAGCACCAAAAGTGCCATCGTAGGTAAGAAAAGAGATCTTCTTTCCTCCCTCTTTGAAATTTTTGAGCTTGGACAACCTCTTCTAGGCGGCATAGGATTTTCTATGGCCTCTTCTTTTAGGTGGTTCAAGAGTTGCACCATCACTTTCTTCAGATAAGAGTACGAAGAGGATGGAGAAGAGGGTGACCTCTTTCTTGCCTTTTTCTTCCCTTGTTCTTCCTTGTCTGCACCATCACTTTCTTTAGAAGAGGAAGAGGATGAAGAAGATAGAGAAGAGGGTGACCTCTTTCTCACCTTTTTCTTCTCTTGTCCCTCTTTGAATTATGGTGTAGAGAAGTATGCGATGGTCTTCTCTATTTAAGGGGTGTTGGAGAGCGTTTTGTCTGTCGTCTTCATGGACCCATCTCCGTCAAGGTGGCAGGAGACTCACTTCTTTCTCGTTCTTTCGGTGGGGGCTCTATCGTTGAAACTTGGGTTCTCCTTTGGGAAGGAGATGCGTCATTGAGTAGTAGATTTTTGAGCCCTTCGTATGGATCCTCTTCTTCTTCCCTTATCGAAGAGAGTCCTCTTTTGGAAGTCTCATTAGGAGGTTTCCTGGGTACTCTCTCTTCTTGGTGGGGAGTTTGGAGAATACCATGGGTGGGCAATTGCTGTAGCACTTCACCTTGGAGGGGTGGGTTGCCCAGGGCTTGTTGTAGCCTAGAAACAAGATAGTTTACAAGCATAGGGGCATCATTAGTTGCTCTTTCATTAGCAAAATCAAAGCTATCAACATTCATTTCAATCTCTTTTTCTTTGTCAGCCATACTAGAAAATTTTAGGAGTAAAATTTTACTTGTACTTTGGCACTTCAAGCCCTAGTTGCTACTCCTCTTTACCTTCAAAGATAAGCACTCAAGCATCTATACCCGTGGCTTGAATATTATTAATTGCAAGGAATAGAAGAGAGGGTTCAACAGAGCCAAGAGAGCACCGGTTCCTGTCAAGCTTCTAATAGCTCAATAATGGTTAAGCCATAAGCAAGACCCATAGGACTCCATTATTAAGACCATAGCTCTCGATGGTGTCCCCGTTAACTGCATAAAGTAGGCGTGCTTCAAGGATGAAAAATCCCTATTCTACTTACTCTTTTGCAATTAATAACACCAACCATTCATAGCAATCTTGAGGACCTCTCTCCTTGAGCGAGAAAAGAGAAACCAATAGCTCTGATACCAATGTAACATTGAATGCACTAATAACTTGTGTGTAGCAGAAATTGATAACATAGTGAGCATTTCATTAAGGACAAGTTGCTAATGAGCATAGAGAGAGTACTTAATTGAGTAAGCAACATAGAAATTTACACCTAGCTAATTTGGCATTGACAATACTTGAAAAGAGAGAGAAATAGAACAATTGATAATAACAATTGAGGACCGGATTTACATGGAGCCGGTCCCCCCTTCATAAAGGCTTGTATTATAGCTTCTCCCATCAAAGGAGACTTTTGTACAATACAATTCTTGTGTTCCTTGACAAAACTCATTGGTGCAATGAAGATGGAAGCTTCATGCACCAAATTATGCTTGAAAATCACACCTAGTGTCCCTAGCCTCAGTACCAAGAACTCACACACCTTCAAAAATGGTGAGAGCTAGCAGGGAATGAGGATAGATTGAGAGGAAGAAGAGGTATCTTACAAGAAAGAAGTATTCTCCTCACATAATCACTCTAATAGCATAGCTTAGCTTAGCAATTAGCATGGTAGAGGAGATGAGCATGCCATTGAAGCTTGGTTCTTGGTTGGATTTGCATTCCATAGCCAAGAGTTGTTGGTGTAGGCCTCTACTTCTCAATGCTTGGAGAAGGAAATGGAGTTCTTCTTGCACACATGAGTTGTGTGTGTGTGTGTGTGTGTGTGTGTGTAGCATTGTGTTAGAGTAAAATGCAGCCCCTTCTCTCATCTTGGTCGACCCCTCTTGCTAAATGCTTATGCTGGCCTCCCATTGGCTCTTGTAATGCTTAGCCAATCACAAATTAGAAGCATAGTTGAGCCTTTTGACAAGTGTCCCCCTTTCCCCTTTTGTGAGAGCTTTAGGTATTTAAATAATTCATCTAAACTCTCATTGGACCTTTTTGTCTTCTGGCCAATAGGAATCAGGCAAGCCATTGGGCTACTGGATGCTCATTGGACCCCTTGGTATACTATCCAATAGTCTTCTAGGGAGCTTAATTTCGATTGGTTCCTTTATCAAGCATTTTTAAATTGATTACACTCAATTTACTATAGCCTAATTCTCATTGGTCCACCTCTATGGCCATCCAATAGGTTTTGTGGGGAGGTTGGGGGCAACTGCCCTAGGAGCTTGACATGTGTCCAATATTCCCTTTGTGTAAAGGGGGAGCCTTGGAGAGTGTGTGTGTGTGTGTGTGTGTGTGTGTGTGTTTCTCTCTCATCCCCTAAAATATGGGCTCGCCCCCTCCTTCCTAGGGATGTGGGAAGAATTTTTAGTCTTCCCATGACCATCCAATTTCCCCTTGCTTTGGCCATTGAATAAAAGATTTAATTTTTGGAACCTTAGCCTATGGAAGTCTTAATGGAGCTGAACCTTAGGTCTTTTAAGCCCCATTGAAGCACATTGCTCTTTTGCAGGCTGTCCCCCTTTGGATCCCTATTTTCCCTCCTTTGGATCCCTGACAGAGACCGGTCTAGCAGCCTTACCAATATTCTAGCTTTTACTCCTATGGTACTTCCCTATATTAAATGATCAGTTTAACATGAGAAAATCATTTGGGAGTATTAGATATTAGTTTTTATGACAAACGACAAATACTTTTTTCACCATTTTTTTTTTTGTGAGTGACTTTGATGTGCCATCACGATCGTTGTGAGAGTGTGTACCTCGTGAATTAACAACCTATTACATGTTTCAACTGAAGGCATCACATAATACACAAAACATGCACAAATTCCAATGCTTAGTGCAGTATTGGAACAAAAGTGACATACTACTTTGCATGATGTTGTGTCGCACACCTCGTTGGGTGTTAGTACCCTCAAGAAGCTACCGCACAAATACGCACAATTATAGTTCAAAAGTTTGGGACAAACCTCATTGATACATTTCAAAGAACCAACTCAATGGCTTCATCATGCAACTCTAGAGAAGGCTATGTTTGAGGTTTGTGGCTTCGTTCAAAATTGAGGGCGGTATGGATGCTCCATTGAGTCCAGTATGTGCAATTTTTTCTTGGACGATGGAAACTCAAAATGATATTGTCGTTGTAACTTTTGGGAATCTATGTCACCTTCATGATGAGATCAATGTCGGTTACGATATTTGTTAAGGTGTTCTTCCTTGACACGAACCTCAAAAGATCCACTAAGCTATTTCCATTCGTTGCAAACGGCGAGACATGCAACAATCTTGCATTGACACATCATTCCCATCAGGGGTGCTTAAATCAATAAATTTTTCAGTATTTGGTTCAGAAACGAATGGGGTGCTAGCAATAAAGCACTAAGGAGATGATGGCTCTATGATGCTAACTTTGTATACATTTGATAAACACTCCTTCAAAACGTACTCGGCTTCTTTAAAATCACCTTCTCTCTCTCTCTCTCTCTCTCTCTCTCTCTACCCCTATCAATCTTCCTCTCACTCTCCCTAACCTCAACTCTCTCCAACACCCATCCTTTCCTCCCTCCCTTCCCCTTTCTTTCTATATCTCTCTCCTCTCAATTAATCTAACTCCCCCCCCCCCCTCCATATCTCCTCCTCACTCTCTAAAAAGTACCACTCAAACTCCTCTTCTCTCTATCTCTCCCTAACACCTCTCCTCACACTCCCTCTTGCTCTAACCTCCTCTCCCTCCTCCTCACTCTCTCTGACTCCCCCTTCCTCCATCTCTATCTTTCACTACCCCTCCTCTTTCCCTCTACCCCCCCTCTCTCTCTAACACCTCTCGTTGCAACCCCTCTCTAACCTCATCCCCCTCCTTCCATCTCTCCCTCTCCCTCTCCCCCTACCCCTCATCCTTCTCTCTAACTCCTCTCTCTCTCTCTCTCTCTCTCTCTCTCTCTCTCTCTCTCTCTCTCTCTCTCTCTCTCTCTCTCTCTCTCTCTCTCTCTCTCTGGCACCCATTTCTTATGGGCGTCCAAGGGGAAATCCATGTGGACTACCACAAAGACGAGGTCGCCCCTATGGCATGCCACGGGTGTAGAAACTTCCCACATGGCACAACATGTGGACAACAATCTACTCGAGGTGTCATGCCATGCATGCACTCATTGCATGCAACGAAATGATTCTCACCTACGTGGCAATCTACATGAACTACCACATAAACTATCGATCGTCAATAGTCCATGGGGGTAGTCCACATGGTAGTTTACATAGATTGCCCCGTAATTTATGTGGCAGTTCACGTTGTGGGTCAAACGATCCAATTGGACCATTTGAGAGGACCCCGTATAAAAGGGGACAAAAGCCCCTTCTTTTTACACTCCCTCCTCCCCCTCACGTTGTGCATGCTCCCCATCTCTCCTTATTTTCACTCTCCCTCACCCCACCCTCTTTCAATTCCCCTCATCGTCTCTCTAAGGCTACCACTCCCCCTACCCTCTTTCACTTGCGCTTTCTCTCACCCTCATCCTCTTTCACTTTCTCTCATGCTTACCTCTCTCTCTCTCTCTCTCTCTCTCTCTCTCTCTCTCTCTCTCTCTCTCTCTCTCTCTCTCCGTCACCTCTCTCACTCTTGCCCTCACTCCTTCACTTTCACCTCTCTCACTTGCTCCCTCACGTGTCTCACTCATTTAATTCCTCTCTTATTGCCAAAAAAATGTCAATTTTCACACAAATCAATCCAAAAGAGTTGATCGTTGGGATCAAATTCCAGTAAACATGACTCAAATGAGTGGTTTGTTGCCAGCAACAACATCTATGGTTGTTGCATTTGTAGTGATGGTTGCACATGTAGCTCCATTGATAGGTGCAATGACTTTGACAGTCATAGAGTTGCAAAATGTTGACAATGAACCTTTCAGTGACTTCTTTAGTGTGATTGTTGATAATCACATTTCAGCGGGATAGATTGATATGCATGTTATGCCATACATTTTTGGTGAGGATTCCTCTTTGTTGTCTATAGGCCAATTTGGCCATTAGAACGAACAATGATTGTGTTGCAGAGCTCATTACTTATATAGTTAAAAGAGGCTATCAACCTACGATGGCATGTTTTATTGTGTTTCAAGCATTTCCTGGGCAAGATCTTGTATCTTTGGATAGGCATCGTGTTTGTGGGAGAGAAGTGATCATGTCCACCACCTTGACGATCAAATTAGGACCATTTCATAGCTCGTTATATAGAAGAAAAAATGTTCATGGTGTGAGATGGGAACCATCAACTTCACTCATGGAAAGATTGGGCATTGCATGAGTGACTGGATGAATTCACAACCCCAAAGCTTGAGTGCACGCTCGTGAAGGTTTGAGCCTCAAGAGATGGCAAAGTTTTTATTACTTCTCACCATGATCAATACGTAAGGTTCTCTAAGATTACTTCATTGTACTCTAATTTTAAATGGTCGCTAAATTGCTACAAAAATAATTAGGATTACATGAGTTCACGTGTCTCAGACTACTACCCACAACATTTTTATGATGCAAAAGTTGGCACTTGCGGACCCACAATCCTTGTTGGACAAGTTCAATGTTAACCCTCACGGTCACGGACACCCTATCACCTACAACGGACGTTGTATTATTTACTTGGTAGAGTCAAGTACCGGGCTTGTCGGTCCAATAGGAAAAGGGTAAGAGTGATCGCCGATGAGAGGCGCACTCTAACTGGAACATTCAAGGGATTAGTTGGCTAAGCATGGGCGCCCAAGTGTGAATGGGGTGAGCTCATATAAAAGTCAACTAAACCTAAAATTTACTCATTCTCTCATTTGTGCAATTGAAGAGTGCTCTTGCTCCATCTCCATCTTCTTCTTCTTCATCTCCTTGTGTGTGTGTGTGTGTGTGTATGCGTGCGAGAGAGAGAGAGAGAGAGAGAGAGAGAGAGAGAGAGAGAGAGAGAGAGAGAGAGAGAGAGAGAGAGAGAGAGAGATCGAGCACTGCGATGGCATGACGACGGCGGCGAGGCGGTTGAGCGCGGCGTAGCAGCGTCTCCCTCTTCTTCGCGGCGAGGAATCCTCCACGAAGCAAGCGTAGAGCAGTGAGTGACACACCAACGCCATCTTTGAGCTTACTAGTTTAGGCTTGTTGTGTGCTTGGAGCCATTTGTGGCTTGCACACGGTGTATCGGCAAGTTCCTTGCATTGACACGTGTGACATACGCGCACATTTTTGGCGCGTTGCCGGGGAATGCCATACACTAAGCTTGAATGGCACTCTGTGCTTCTTTTGTGGTGCAATTTCTATTGTAGGAAAGGTAAGGAAGGAGGGGGTGTGTGTTGAGAAGAGGGATTTGGTGTTATACTGTGTGTTTTTTTTGTTATTGGAGTTTTCAAAGGCACTGTGTTTATTCTTTGTGTATTAAGGTTGCTAGTTTTCTTTGTTAATGGAGTTTTCAAAGGTACTGTGTTTATTCTCTGTGTAGTAAGGTTGTTAGTTTTCTGTGTACAGTAAGTAGGAAGTAGATCTGTGAGAGTTAATAGAGTGTGTTAGTGTGTAACAGTAGGTGTATTAGTTAGAAGTAGGTAGATAGAGTGTGTGTGTGTGCTCTCGCGCAGGCCGCTACGACCTTATCCTTTTTTTTTTGTTTTTTTTAAATTAAAATTTTTTTTAAAAAAAAAATAAAGGTAGGATCGGGATCGGGAATATCTCCCAGACCCAAGCCCAAGCTCACGCTCAGGCCTAGGCCTCAGTCGTCGCCTTTTAAAATTACGAATTTTAGCTTCACACGTAGCTAAAAATCTATTTTTTGAGGACCAACGGAATTTCAGATGCCCGAAAATTGTGTTGTAAAGCACACAGCGACCCTCTAAATGATACGCTCGTTTCGAGCTATCACAACACTTTAATCAAAAAAATCAAACATTAAAAAATATTAAAAAAACATTAAAAACGTAAAAAACACGAGAGAAAACGGACGCTTAAAAAGGTAAGCGGTTAACCTTCGAGGTTATTCGCCAACGCTTGTAGGGTGCCAAAGGCACATGCATCTACGCTCTGGTCATGTGCTAGACATGGAGCAACTAGAGAGAATTTCGATTTACGCGAGTTCTCAATATCCACCTACTTTAGGTTTCGGGCCCTCGGCGGGGACCCAAGGTAGTACAAACCAAGACCCGAACATAGCGGCTAGTGACTCTTCCTCTGACTATGACGTCATGGAGGGTTTCCCAAAGCCTAATCCTGATAGCTCAAGCCAAGACATGCATGCCATGGGCCCGCTGTCCGGGACGAGCGTGCTTAGCCGCCTGAAGGAAACCTTTAGTAGAGCAACTCGCTCCGAACATGGAGCTAATGATGTAAATGAGGGGGGTGGGGAAGTAAATTCTCCATTCATGACCAACGTAGACCCTATACCCTTAGAGAATGTGCACGTGAATACTTCATTCACTGCACCTCCTGACTCTTCAGAGTTATTTCCCTCCGAGGTCATATTACCCGATGGTAGAAGCCTTGCCGAAGTACAAGAGGTTGAGCGATACATCCTTGCAGCAAGGGAAAAGGAAATTGAGAGCTTACGCAAGGCGGAGCAACGAAGAGAGTTAAATCGAAAGGGTCTATGTCAATATCTTTGCTAGGAGAGCAATCGAGTTCTCCTGACTTAGCAACCGCTAAGGGCCAACCCCTAGAAAGCAACATTGCATCTAGCTCAAAGGACACCCCTAGCACCTCAATCCTAGATGGAGTGTTCTTAATGAGAACTGGGAGTACGAATTACAAACAGAGACTCTAACCGACCTATACACAGGTCACACCTATCACGTGGGTTGGTTAGATGTCCTACAATCCACAATGGGTGCTACTAGTGTGGAGGACCAACAACAAAGAGTTTGTGAGGTCATCCATAGGGTTATCGAGTTAGAGAGACAGAACAAGGGGATCAACATGCCTTCAACGGGTCTCATGAGATTCTTAGATACAGGAAAGGCTAAACAACCGACCTTATCGCAAATGGAGACTCCTTCGGTAAGTCCGATGGATCCTCCATATGTTGTTTCTCCAGGAGTCTCAGTGCAATCTGAGCCCACAAGTGATAGCTTCACCTTTCCAAGTCTAGCTCATCTTTCCCTTGATGAAACCACGGCTACCATGCCTACCCCAATGATGGGCATGCCGAGAAACACGCCATGGACCTCATTTGTTAGTAAAGCACCGCTACATGGTAGCTTAATGCCTGCAACAATACCTACAAGTGTGTACCAATCGTATGCACCTATGGGTCATCACACTCATGTAGTCCCTACTCCTCCCATTGTTTCAACTACCTATGATCCACAACCACAACACCCAAGTTCTTATTTCCATGGGACTATACCGGCTAGCATTAGCATGTCACATCCGACGTCTGCTATGCCTAGGGCCACACATATGAACTTTGGACCACCACATGGCACAACATCGTACCCAACGTGGAACCCAAGGGATTCCTATGTGCCAAGCCCAATGCCAATACCTACTCCACATGTAGTCTTTGGAGCACCTCCACCCACGGTGCCTGCACACTTAGTGACTTGGCAACATTTGCTCAAGCTATTGGTCGATCTATTGCTGAAAATATGCGTAACACGCCTGATCGAGAGCCTATAAGTAAGGCAGTACAAATAGCCAAGCTCACACAAAAATTTAGTGGAGACAGGGATGTGAGAAAGCATATCAAAGTGTTTGAATAAATATGAGATTCTCTAGGAGAACACAATGACCCAATGCTTTAAGCCTAACCTTAAGTGGAAAGGCTGGGGATTGGTCCATGGACAGACACCTGCATTGATGCCGACCCCACCTCTTGAACAAACAGCACAACACATGGTCCCTAGGGCCCAAAATGTTGTTCAAACAACACCCTTACCACCTCCAGTGCTAGGATCGCAACCACCACATCCGAGAATCACTTCTATGAATCAAGTGGGTTGTGAGTCATCTATTGCTTGTTTGGAAGGCTGTGAGGAAGATATAGATCCTAATATGCCTATGGGATGGATGTGCTTGAAGAAAGTCCACAATACTACATGGAGGACTATTGGGGACAAGTCAAACCTGTCTATCAAGTAGCTGCTCTTGCGGCAAGAGGCCAAAATATCAATTACACCGCTAAGAGACCACCTCTTCAATGCTATGAGTGTGGAGGCGCACATCGTGTAGCCGAGTGTCCTATTAGGCTACAAAAGAACGCCACACTAATGCAAACCAATCAAGCAAGCACGTCTACAATGCCAATACTCATGTGTAATCGATGTGGCATAGATCATGTGATTGCCCAATGTCCAAATAATCCAAATGCACCGAAGATCACGCCATTAAACTTGATTGAAGTTATCGAGGAGCCATCACAAAGTACACCTGTGGTACCAGTAAACGTACTCACATGATCGATGCTCCAAAAACAAAACTATATCCTTGAGGAAAGAGACACGGCATCAATTGCCCAATCTCAGAAAAAGAAGAAAACACGAAGAAAGAGATCGCAAAAAGCAACGAAATCAGGCCCCAGTTCGAAGACCAACATAGGGACTGGTGGTGACCCCGTATATATGAATGACGCTGAAGAGGATTCTGATTCAGGTGAAACCATGGAAACCAAAACGACCACTAAGATAGAAACCAACAAGGAAGATCTTCATGAGCGACAATGGCAGGGATCCAAGAAGAAGATAGGAACTTATCCAAACCCTACAGAGGAGATTGAGCGAGTCAAGCAATTAAGGAGTTTGGTAGAAGATACCCAAAGGGATCTAGAACCAGCACCTAAGAGGATCCAGATTATAGACACCGTGTTTCCTACACAACAACAACCTCACCAAGACCATAGACCCTTAGCCATACCTAGTGTCATCCAAGAAGAAAGTGACTTAAAGTCATGGGAAAGTGGGCGTACTCACTTCTTGATGGAAAGAATGTTTACAGAGGGACTACTTGATCCTATTGAAGAAATGGAGATCCCATCTTCCCCACGTCAAGGGACTCAAGGCCAAAGGTGCCGTTAAACATTGCCAAATTGATGGATTTCATGTCTTTATAAGTTAGAACCACCATCATGTCCAAACTATATAAAGACCCTGAGCTAGTGTCAGCTCTTCGAGCCTTCCTCAATGGAGAACTAAAGTTTGGGTTACCACAATTTTCACAGATGGATGGAGCTGGGGAGATGCCAATAGAGGAGGAACACTTAGATCCACAACCAAACCTAGATGAGAACCTTGTTATAGAAATACATGTTAACAAGTTGGGACAATACTTTGAGGGTGATGAATCCAATGCAACCATACCAATCACTACTAAGGGATTAACTGTGAAGGGAATCCTTGATGGTGGTGCTGGGGTTAGCATTGTGACTAAAAATTGCTGGGAAGCTATGGGAAGACCTCACCTTGCGACCACAACCATAGTAGTGAAGATGGCCAATGGGTCTATTGTTAAACCTATTGGGATGCTAGAAGATCTTAAGATCAAGGTCTTTGGACATAAAATAAGGATTACCTTCGTTGTTATGGATTTCTCCAAACACACTATGGCATCAGAGATGATCTTAGGAAGTCCTTTCATGAGGGAAGCAAAAATGGTGCATGACTGGTCTAAAAACCATGTCTACTTGCAATTCCAAGATTTTGTCATTCGAGTGGATCTTGTTACTGGTCGAGCACATCCTCTAGGAAACAGGTTTATAATTGATGATAGATCTGACACCACAATTCACTCAGCCCCATTGCAGTATTGTTATACGTGTAAAGCGGACACTGATGTTGGGGAAGATTCTCCTTATATGGATGTACTACCTGGTATGACTGAGTCGGACAATGTGGATTGGGTCCACCTAGCAGCAACCATAGACACTTGGGGAAATAGGGGGACGACCTGGGTAACACATGAGGGGGATGAAATACCACCACTTGTACCCTTAAATATGCTAGATGCAATGCATATAGCTTCTGATGATCTACAAGATGAAAGTTTGACTGGCATTGGAACCAGTAGCGCCTCACAAGACTATAGCCCACACGATTTGGGATCAGAATCATCAGCCAGTTGAAATTGACTCTGAGGACGAAGAATCTGAGTTAAATCTTAGTGCAAATGTGGGGACAAACCATTCAGGGCCCAGTGGTAACCTAGGTGACAATCTATCCAAGGGAGCAGAAAACACAAGTAGTGATTCATCTAGTGACTCTTCACTAGAAATTGCCCGTAATCGAGAATTAAACAAGAAGAGTAAGAGATATAAGAGGCGACAATATCGAGAAAATGTGCGTGCTAGAATAAATGAAAAGAAATCTACCGCAGAATGGCTTAATTATATAGGGGCATGTGATGCTCATCGAAAGTTGGTAGATAACTGGGGTGAATACCTTCAAAGCGTTATGTGGTGTAGTCCACAACCCATTGACATTGCACAAATAGAGGCTACAGAGAAGCCAAAGTTGAGCCGTACCATAAGGAAATGACAAAATCGAGAGTTAGCTCAACAACAAAAGGAATCAGAAGTTAAATCACAGTCCACAGAACAACAGGACCCCACAGACTTACACCCTGCACCTGAACATTTCAAATCCTATACCACAGAGGAACGTAAGGTTGTGTATACAAAGGCTCAAAGAAAACCTATCGATGGGAGCAATGGAGTCTATGATGGTCCAACGATAGTTAAGGAAATAGAGTTAGCAGACCCAGGAGAAGAGTCTAAACCTGTTTTCATTGCCCAGGATTTGACTGAGACTGAGGAGTGTGTACTTAAAGAACTTCTCAAGGAATTCAAGGATATATTTGCCTGGACATATCATGATATGAAAGGTGTTCCACCTTCCGTGGTGCAACACACAATCCCCATGAATAGCATGGCTAAACCAATTCAGCAACGACCCTACCCAATGAATCCTAAATATGCAAAAATCGTTCAAGAAGAGATTGAAAAGCTTGTGAAATGCGGATTCATATACCCTATTGAGCACTCAGAATGGGTGTCTCCAATAGTGATTGTGCCAAAAAAGAATGGGAAACTCAAAGTGTGCGTGGATCTCAAGAAGGTCAATGCCGCCACTAGGAGGGACCATTACCCCTTGCCATATTCAGAACATGTGCTTGAAAGAGTTGCAGGGAAGGAAGCTTATAGCTTTTTAGATGGGTACTCTGGCTACAATCAAATCACAATTGCGCTGGAGGACCAAGCTAAAACAACCTTTATAACCGAATTTGGAGTGTTCGCATTTCGTGTTATGGCTTTTGGCTTAACCAATGCCCCGGCTACCTTTCAAAGATTAATAAACACTGCTTTTAGAGAATATTTGAGGGAGTTTTGTGAAGCTTTCTTAGATGACCTTTGTGTTTATTCCTCTTGGAAAGAATATCTATCATGCTTACGAAAAGTGTTTGAGAAGTGTAGATTGTATCGCATCTCCTTAAACCCTTTCAAATGCCAATTTTGGGTTAAACATGGAGTCATTTTAGGGCATATAGTGTCCAAAAATGGGATTTCCATAGATGAGAGCAAAATTAAAGCCATTGCTGAATTGCCACCATCTACAAATTATAAAGGAGTTCAAAGGTTCATGGGCCATGCTGGTTATTACCGACGGTTTATTTTAAACTTTGCCGAGATAGCTCGTCCTTTGTACAAGCTTCTTATTGAGTTCCAATGGACTGCAGAGTGTGACCATGCTTATGAGTCATTGAAAAAGGCCTTGACTAGTGCTCCTATTCTACGAGTGCCCAATTGGAATGTAATTTTTCATGTGCATATTGATGCATCGAACTTTGCTATTGGGTGTGTTCTAGCTCAACCAGGAGAACATAAACTAAACTACCCCATCAGCTTTGCAAGTCGTCAGTTGAATGATGCTGAGAGAAACTACACCACTACAGAGCGAGAAGGTTTAGGTATGATTTATGCAGTGAAGAAATTTTGCTACTACCTTCTGGCCAACAAGTTTGTGTTCTATGTTGATCATCAAGCCTTGTTGTATCTAGTAAATAAACCTTGTTCCACAGGAAGAATTACACGATGGTTGTTAATTCTCCTTGAGTTTGATTTTACCGTTGTGGTGAGACCTGGTAAAAGACATGTCATGGCGGATCATTTGTCTCGCATATCCAATGGTGAAGCCCCTACTGGAGTCGATGATGAGTTGCCCGATACTTCTCTATTCTTAGTCAAAACCATACCTAAATGGAGTGAGAAGATTGTGAACTTTCTAGTTAATGGTTTTCCCCCCAAAGAGCTTCGTAAAGACATAGCTCGAAAACTGTTAAAAGAATGTGAACCTTACTCTCTCATTGCAGGAACTCTCTAGAGGCCAGGGAAGGATGATATTCTTAGACGCTCTGCCCGTGAGGATGAGTATTTATACATATTGTAGGAATCCCACATGGGTATAGCCGGAGGACATTTCTCAGGGGAACTAACAACTAAAAAGGTGTTGCAATCAGGCTATTGGTGGCCAACCTTATTCAAGGATGCATCACTTTTTGCAAAAGGATGTGATGAATGCCAACGTTACAAGATCACACAATGAAAGGATACGATGCCCTTACATCCTATTAAAGTGACTCAACCATTTGAAAAATGGGGTTTGGACTTTGTAGGCCCAATTAGTCCAGTAGCTCATAGCACTCAATCTCGATATATTATCGTTGCCACTGACTATGTGACAAAGTGGGCGGAAGCCAGGGCGACACGTAAGGCTGATGCAAGGTCAACTGCCAAGTTTCTCTTTGAGAACATTATTACAAGATTTGGTTGTCCCTTTGAGATTGTGAGTGACAATGGTACTCATTTTATAAATGGAGTAATAAAAGAACTCACTACCAACTTTATGATAGCTCACCATAAGTCCACACCTTATTATCCACAAGAAAATGGCCAAGCTAAGAGCACCAATAAGACCTTAATCTCTATCTTAACCAAAACGGTGGAAGCTCATCGCACAGATTGGGATTTAAAGCTTACATCAGCTCTATGGGCTTATCGTACTGCACAAAGTTGCCATTAACTGCACACCATTCAAGATGGTGTATGGCCAAGAAGCGGTTATGCCATGGGAGTTTGTCGTTCCTAGTCTTCGAGTAGCTTCTCAAGAAGGTTGGGATGGTAACCCCTTAGTTGAGCGATTATATATCCTTGAAAGGCTAGATGAAGAGAGGCAATTAGCTATGCAAAATGCACTTGTGGAGAAAGATAGGAGGAAGAAATGGTTTGACCGTCATCTAAAGAACAAAGATATCAATGTTGGTGATAAAGTCCTTATGTATGGAGTGCATAACGAAAAGAAAAAGTTGAAATATGCGGGAAAAGGACCATATAGAGTATGTGAGATCACCCCACAAGGAACCATTCGTGTGGAGACTTGATGGAGTTGAAACCATTGGATTCCTCAATGGGAGCAAATTTAAAAGATACTATGATTCTTTAAGCTAAGAGGAGCTACATGCCATCCATACAAAAAAGGCAGCCAAGGCACAAACAAAATTGAAGAAGATACAAGCTCAAGCTGAGGTTAAGGAGCGACAACATCGCATAAGACGAAAATGAGAGGCTAACCTTGGAGTCACACATGCATTCCACGTTGAAACCGATGAGGATTGGTTGGACTCTGACACACCTCTACGATACCCTATTGAGATAAACAACACCTATGGAAAAGTGCTATATAACGCCTTATTGGACACGGGTGCTAAATATAATCTGCTATCATATAGGGTGTGGTGTCAGTTAGGGAAGCCACCTCTATTTGAGAGTATTATCCAAGTCAAGGGTGTCAACAAGAAAGAACTTCGATTTTTAAAATCTGACACACTTCTGTCAGTTATGACAATGGGGTTGTAGCTCAAGACTTTCTGGTCATGCCTGTTAGAACTATGGAGGGTAATATAAATCTAGGATGCACGTGGATGATAGCCACCAAATGCACTATTGATTGGGGGATAGCGGGTGTCACAACACAGAAACCAACTCTTAGCCCTGCCACTCAAGCCATACTTCCTAAGATATTGCCTCTTAAGGAAATAAAACCCAAAACATTGCATGTCCAAGAAGTTGAACCATATGTCCCCATAGCCCAAGTCTCTAGAGCTTCAACTGATGTAGCTGAAATAAAGCTTGAGACACACAAGACCCATCCCAGTATCACAAAGAAAATATACAAGTGGGTCCCTAAATATTCTTTAGTGACCATAGCTAGTGATAAAAGACAGGAGCCTAGTAAGAGACGTTCCATTTGCCCCAAGAAATGTAAAGAAATGTTGTGTTGGCTTCCTAAAAAACTATTGGAAGCCCGAGGCTACTATGAAGGAAATGATCAAATCTGGGTGCCAAAACGTAAATTGTGCTCTTACTTGTCACCAGGCCCATGTGAGCTCAATCCTGTGGCTCCAAAACGAATTGAAGATCGCGGAAAGGAAAAAATCACGGAATGTTACACACCTGCTCCAGAGCTAGTTTGGGTACCAAAGAAAGAACGATTTGTTCCACCTAGCTGAGAAACAAGGAAATCAAATGAAGCATCTTGCTCTTCAATTAGTTCCTATACGGAAATAAAAGCTTCAACACAACCTCCACCTACCATTGTACATATCCATACAAGCAAGAAAGAGTTTGCACCTCCCGTTGTAAGTTCACCACCTACAAAAATGTTGCAAATAAAATCATGGGAGAGTACCTTACCACCTTTGCAACTAGATGAAACGCATAGGACGGTCGAAAACTATTGGTTAAAGCCTTCACCTATAACAACTTGGAACAACTGGTTTCAAAGGTTGACGACATCATTTCAAACGGTATAATCTACCCAAGGAAGGGGGGAGTGTTTGCTGGCATCCATCATCCACTTGCTTCCCTCTCAACCTTTCTCCCTGACCTCTCAATATCCAATCTTAGGGAATGTATATATAAAGCCTTATACTCACAAAAACAAGATAAAAAAGTAAAAGAGCAAGAGCCATAACACAAAATCATAAAAACACATTATGCACAAGAACACGACCCTTGTAATATTTGCACTCTAACCATCATCTATTTGCGTGTACAGATATGGCTAGTACGCTAGAGTCATCTACTCTTGCCTTGGGTGAGAGGTACCCTCGTTACTTTTCACAAATGTTTCACATGGTCTTTCTGGTGCTTGCATGTGAATGGGATTTGGTAGGTACGTTAGCATGTGAGAGGAATTTTGAGGAGTTAGAGTGGTTGATACGTCTCTTGACCACGACTGATCCATACTTAGTAGAGAGCATTTCTCCCATTGCACAAGCCTACCCTTTTGACCAAGATGACTATAGGCGTCTAGTGACCTTCTTAGTGAACATGGGTACCTATGATGAAGAAGAAGATTTACATGACTACACGGATGGCACATATGGTCTCATGGATGATGACTTTGTTTATCTCGACGACAAGGATAGGGATTTAGCCTTAGGGTTTCCCCCCAATCTCTACAATATCCTATTCCCTTCACTCTCTAGGGGGGTGCAAATAATTAGGTTAGGGTTCCTTATGTTTTTTTTGTTTGTTGTGTTCAATAAGTGTTGGTACCTTTTCCCACTGATGTGCCTCCTGGAGGTATTCCTTGTGTTTCCTAGTGTGTACAAGAGCGTGTTGTTGTTGTTAGGATTTGGACCTTCATGGAATCTTTATCTCGACTCACTCATCAAGCGCGACCATCAACACAAACATGTGTTTCTTGTCCATTAGCATTGCCCCTTATCTTTTTTGCATCTATGATTGTTTGCTTTGATTGTGATTGGTAGCATAATATCCAGCACATTTGCTTAGTATCAAACATTTAATTCAATGTCTTTTTTTGTCATAATCACTTGTTTAGGTTTAAACATCAAGCAAGTCCGACTAACCTAGTTTGACCAAGTTAGGTGTTAGAGATCTTCTCTTAATACCATGGGGAATGACTTACTAATAATCAATGGTTACTTAGGTTCTTAATCCGATTTAGGCAGCATTGTGTGAAATGTACTAGGGCTTTCTAGTGGGCTTGACCCTATTGACCTTTAGCTTAAGTATTATAAAGGGAGTTTACTAGTGTGATGAGCCTGGGGAGGTGTAACAGTGTTATATGACCCCCTAAAAGTGCCACAATGTAAAATCTTAAGCTAGAAGAGAAATCTCAGCTTGAGTTGGTACTTCACTCACATGTATCACGTATGGTACTAGAGCCCTAGAGGTTCCCAGTGTGGGCGCTTTTCCTTGAAAAGAAAAAAACCCAAGGCATACAAAATAAGCACACACATCAAAATTGAATCACTGTGAAAAGACTTTGGGGGTTCAAAAAAAAGAAAATAAGTCAGGCGATGATTTCATGAGCAATTCCTTTTATCGTAGCTTAACTACAAAGTCTTCTAGGTATAGCCTCTAGTTAGCCCTCGAACATGAAATACTTGGCTCTCGCGTTTAAAAAACTTAATTGACCAGAGAAAATTAAGAAGCTTAACCATGGTATTAATAGTCGATCTCTAGTGCCTTTCGACCGTTAAATTAGCGACCCCAGACTTGTTTAATTTCTACCTTTACAGGTGTTTATGCATTTGATTATATTGCAATTTAATGTTTATTGTTGAAAAATGGTTTAAAATTCTATTACCAATCACATTGTCTGCCTACAACTGCATATGCTTTTTAATTCTATATGAGAATGAAATTACTGTGCCAATGTTGTTTGATTTTGCATTGATTGAAGAAGGCTAAGGACATTCATCTCAAATGCTCTTCCACCTCGACGAACGAGCTTCAACTCAATAGCTTCCGAGGATGGAATCTACATTAGGAAGGGGGGGGCATGTTAACCCTCATGGCTCACGGATACCCTATCACCTACAACGGACGTTGTATTATTTACTTTGTAGAGTCAGGTACCGGGCTTGTCGGTCCAATAGGAAAAGGGTAAGAGTGATCGCCGATGAGAGGCGCACTCTAACTGGAACATTTAAGGGATTAGTTGGCTAAGCATGGGCGCCCAAGTGTGAATGGGGTGAGCTCATATAAAAGTCAACTAAACCTAAAATTTACTCATTCTCTCATTTGTGCAATTGAAGAGTGCTCTTACTCCATCTCGATCTTCTTCTTCTTCATCTCCTTGTGTGTGTGTGTGTGTGTATGCATGAGAGAGAGAGAGAGAGAGAGAGAGAGAGAGAGAGAGAGAGAGAGAGAGAGAGAGAGAGAGAGAGAGAGAGAGAGAGAGAGAGAGAAAGAGAGTGTGTGCGATCGAGCATTGCGACGGCACGATGGCAGCGAGGCGGTTGAGCGCGGCGTAGCGGCGTCTCCCTCTTCTTCGCGGCGAGGAATCCTCCACGAAGCAAGCGTAGAGCGGTGAGTGACACACCAATGCCATCTTTGAGCTTACTAGTTTAGGCTTGTTGTGTGCTTGGAGCCATTTGTGGCTCGCACACGGTGTATCGGCAAGTTCCTTGCATTGACACGTGTGACATACGCGCACATTCAATGAGGAAGACATGGAAAAAGTTGAAAGGGTACTTCATGGCACTACCATGAATCGTTCAAAGTGGCTTAAACTTCCAATGTCTTTGCTAGCCTAGCTCTTGTGGAAGGTGAGTGTAATTTACAATATACATGACTTAAATATATTGTGTTTAAAATTTAATTCACCTTTATGTTGCATACTATAGGAGAAATTCAATGCAATGTATTGGCATAAAATGCAGAACTTGCATACAAGAGACACAAAGGAGTACTTTTCAAGAGAAGAACGATACAAAGCAAGCTATGCCATGGCTTTAAATGCTATGAAGAAATTTTATGTTCAGAAGGGATTGGAAATTATTGTCATTGCTAATTCAAAGAACATAACATATTCCTTTTGAAAGTGCATTTATTTTATGGGTTGAAAATAGAAAGGGTGCAAAATAATCCCCTTAAAAGTATTCGAGGTTGCACGTGTATCTACTTTACTTTACTTTACTATTGAATGTGATTAGTTATTTGCATATTAATTTGATGTTATATCATCTCCACATTCGAAGAAATTTTATTTAGTTGACATATTGGCCAAGGGTGATGTTGCAATGACCGATGCATCTATTCCGACATTGGAGAAGGCATTTTCGTAGTGGCTGAGAATACATGTCTATTGGTGGCAGTTGAAAAGAAGAGTACAATAACATTTGTGAATAATGACGTATATATGAGTGTGGTGTGCTAAGGCTTCTTGTACATGGGTCTATTGATCTTGACAGAGAAGATGGATTCCGAGAATTCAATGTTG
The DNA here is from genome assembly GCF_014529385.1 of Adiantum capillus-veneris. NCBI lineage: Eukaryota > Viridiplantae > Streptophyta > Polypodiopsida > Polypodiales > Pteridaceae > Adiantum > Adiantum capillus-veneris. The sequence goes on along the minus strand of NC_140931.1, from coordinate 135,831,421 downwards.
AAGAAGCTCCATGCATGTGCTGCATACAATCACGGCCTATTTCTTAAAGAGGCAGTGCAAGCTATCCAGGAGGATCACTTCGGCAAAGCATTTGTGTAGTGGAAGTCACCATATGGGCCACACATGATGGAGAGGAGCAGTTGCACTATGTATGCGTAGTGCAATTCTTACTATACAAATATTTAACTATTACGATTTATAGGTATGTATGATCAATGTTATATGTTTTTATCGATGTAGTCAATATTGTATGTTGTAGATGGTGGGTAAGCACCCTCAATATGGATCGTGATGCTCATACCCCGAGCATCAAGTGATGCATGGGTGGAATTAGGTTGATGCAAAGCAGGGGCCAATGCAATCACATACACTTGGATCTTGAAGGCATGTGGCACTATGCAAAACATCCATTGTAGGATATGCTAAACAGGGGCCTAATATCGAGAAGGAATGCACTATTTTCTATGGATGCAAACTGAGGCCATCTCTCTCAATGAAATCACATTTACTTGCATCTTGAAGACACGTGGCACTACGCATGATGGCGAGGCATTGCCCTGGCCAACATTTATGCCAAATGGGATGTATTTTACAAAGGGCAAAAAGGTTCTTGTCTAATGTGGACCCTTGAAATGTAGTGATTGTAGGAGGGGCACAAGCAAGAAACTCTAAGCTATTTTCATCTGATGCAAAGCTAGGGCCAATGAATTTTCTTACACTTAAATCTTGAAGGCATGTGGCACTACGCAAAGTGTCTATTGTAGGATATGCTCAAAAGGGGAGGATCAAGAAGTGTTGGGCTATTTTCAACAAATGCAAAGCAAGGACATCCTTTCAATGAAATCAACTATACTTGCAACTTGAAGACATGTGGCACTATGCATGATGTTGAGACATTGCCTTGGCCAACATGTATGCCAAATGGGAAGAAAGGACAAAAAGGGCTTGAGGAGATTCTTTTCTTGAAATGCACTCATTGCAGCAAATGTTATATAGGGGCAAGGATAAGAAGCTCTAGGTTGTTTCGTGTTGATGCGAGAGAGGGTTGATGCAATCACCTACATGAAGGCATGTGGCACTACACAAAATGCTGATTGTGGGATATGTGAACATGGGAAGGATCAAGAAGTGTTGGGCTATTTTCAATGGATGCAAAGGGAGGGTATCCCTCTTGATACTTATACTTGCGTCTTGAAGACAAGTGGCATTACACATGATTTTGAGGCATTTCCTTGGCCAGCATGTATTCCAGATGGGGTGTACTGTAGAAAGGACAAAAAGGTCTTGAGGAGATCCTTGTCCACAATGTTGACTCTTGAAACGTACCAATTGCAACACATGAACAGGGGCAAGGGCAAGGAGCTCTAGGCTGTTTTTAGCATATGCAAAGCAAGGACTGATGCAATCACCTACACTTGCATTTTGAAGGCATGTGGCACTACCCAAAATGCCAATTTTGCGATATGTTGAGTAGAGGTAGGATCGAGAAGTAATGAGGGGTTTTCAATGGATGCAATTTAAAACACCTATACTTGCAACATAGAGACATGTGGCACTGTGCATGCCACTGAGGCATTGCCTTGGCCAACATGTATATCAAATGGGGTGTACTATAGAAAGGACAAGAAGGGCTTTAGGAGATTCTTGTTCAAAATTTGGACTCTTGAAACATATTTATTGCAACACATGTTGAACAAAGGTAGGGGCAAGGAGCTCTAGACTATTTTCAGATGATGCAAAGCAAGGGCTGATAGCAATCACCTAGAATTGATTCTTGAAGGTATATGGAATGGTCAAAACTCTAATCACACAATCTGCTCAATAGGGGTAGAATCAAGAAGCATTGGGCTACTTTTGACAGATACAAAGTGGGGGCATCTCTCTTGATGAAATCACCTATACTTGCATCTTGAAGACATGTGGGACCGTGCATGACATTGAGGCATTGTCTTGGCCAACACGTATGCCAAAATGGGTGTACTTTAGAAAGAATAAAAAAGGTCTTGTGGAAGCCATGCTTTCAATTCAAAATGCAAAAAATATGTACCAATTTTCCTTTTGACAATTAGAGTAGTGCATACAAGTTCAACAGATGCACATACCAATTAAAAGAGCTCTTGAATCTAGAAAGATATGGACTTTCCTTTGACAACAATATGACCGCAAGGCTCTTGCTTACCCCTTCTCATTGATGTGGGTGGAAAAATACTTATACCACATGTATTTCTTCCTATAAGCTGATTCACTTGAACAAAAATCCATGTCCTTTGTCCCCACCTCCATCACAGACTGACTGCAAACATCATATATTACATATTCCTCGAGCTCATCAACAAAAATCACTCACGAGAACAATGGAACTAGCGGCAAGAGTTTTGAGTCTACAAAACTTATATCAAATGCTAGGTCAGCATAAATGACATCGTGAATAGGCCATGCCGCAACACCGTTGTACCCTCAATGTCACCAACTTGCAAAGAACAAGCACAAATCACTAGGCCATTGTATAAGGATGGAAACATGAACATTTAGCAAGTAGCAAAGTAGATAAGATGGAAGCTCGCGCTAGAGGAAAGTTACACACAACTGCAAAGAGACATACTGCAAAACAATACTTTTTCATCCAAACAGATAAGAATTGAGAAAAAATTTATTCAAGCACAGATATGCAAAACCCAAAGTAACAATCTTTCCGCCTCTAGTGAAATTTTTTCTTTTTCCCATCACTATCGACTACAACATACCATATTTACCTAAAGAAATCTAGGAAGAGCCCATACTCATCTTTGAAAGGAAGTGCAGTTTCAAGTTATCCATAAGTCAACAAACTATATTCAATATGAATAGTATTGACCAAAGACTACAACATCCCCACTACCTAACAATATATGCTCTCTCTCTCTCTCTCTCTCTCTCTCTCACACACACACACACACACACACACACACACACACACACACACACACACACACACACACACACACACACACTAACACACTAAAGTACTGGTTTTTTATCTCCCCCCACTTTGGTTTTTCCCCCCCCTATTGGGACTATAGAGCTTTCTTTTCTCTGCCATACTTTCCTTATAGTGGGGCTAAGCCTTGCATAATCGAAGCGTGAATATATTGATATCATTATAAGGGGTAGGCGGCCCTGTCTACTCTCTTCTACTCTCTGACTATGGACCTCCCAGGCGATGGCAATCGCGGGCCGAATGAGGGATTCTCACAGTAAGGGGCGGCCAGGCGCATTCATCTCCACCTCTGTGGAACTGTGCACTCCTACATATTTAAACAGAGGTAAGGGCACACCTTGGACCTCACTTAGCCTTGGATTAGGTCTTTTCTCTCTGCTTTGTGTGGTTACTGTCTGAACTTGTTGAGCGATGGAGCTTGCTGCTCAAACATCTCAGGTGCCTTGTTTTACCAACTTTAATTTTTTTCAGTTGTGGTACTATGCGTGGTTGGCTCTGATTGAGAGCTGGTTGGTGTAAATAATGTTAATTGGTCTTGAATTAAAATTACTGTGCCGGGGCATGTTCAGCTTGTGCCTTGAGACCTCTTATGCAAAAAAAAGGGGGGGGGGGGGGGGGGGGGGGGCTGAGTTGGCCTCGGGATCGCTTGTGCATAAAAAGCAATAGTCTGTGGTTTTTTTTGTTGAAGGGTGAGCTTGCATAGAAGCTGGGGGTCACCAGAGAAGGGTGTAAATGGCTCTATAAATAGCCGCTGCAGGACTTCAACTTTGCATAATTTATTATGTGCGTGTGTGTCAATATGTGTATGTGTGTATATGTGTTTGTGTGTGTGAGTATGAAGGTTTGGCTTGGCTAGTTGTGTTTTGAATGTAAAAATTCAATTATGTCTTATTAGTTAAGATTTAAACAGTGTACACATACATCCTATACATAAGGTTTTTCCTTTCTGGGGGAAACCGGGATGCTGGCCTAGGAAATTGTCTTAGGAATAGAGCTCTAATTTGGACCCACAGTCTGTAAATCCTTTATTGGTAGACTGGTGTTAGGTGGCCCCTTTTAGACTCTGTTTCTGGTTCCCTGCTAACGGCTACCATAGTCTCTGACTTTGCCGGTTGAAGGTTTGCAGCACCAAGTATACATTACAATTTGGACACTTTGCTAATTTTATGTCACCTCTTTTTTAGGATTGCTCATGTTATAGAATGACAGCTCGCATGAGTACTAATCACAACCCTGAGAATCACGCAAAGATTCTCGATCAGATTAAGCTTTACCTTACCATAAACCAAAGAATGTCTTGGCTACTAGAACTAGACCTTTCCTTGCTAGGAAGGCCAAATTATGTATTACATACTATGGCAAGAAAATGTAAACCTAACCTCAGTGTTTTTGCACTCTTGCTCTCTCTCAAGGTTTGGAACTAACCTCGGAGCCCCTCTCTGTGGATTCCTCTCTTGTCCTCAGATGTGTTAGCAGCTTGGATGCTTCACAACTTATTTATGATTCGGCACTTGCCTCTGATAAAAAACTATCTGTCTTGCATATGTTGTCATTTAATGACTGGGTTAAAATTCTGGCTACATTGGACAAAGACTCCTTAGAAGGAGTTAACTTGTTGTCCCAATACATTACCCAACTTCCTGTCCTAGCCTCACAACATCAGCAAGAGCTTGCCCTGTTCTCCTCCTTTGGCGCTGAGCTGTCTAGCTTCCTTAGAAAATTATGTGGGCTTAACCCCTCGTTTGTCTGCACACCAAATACCCCCTCCATCCCTCAAACTGGGGGTATCTTCTGTAGAGACAGTGCAGCACTGGAAGCAGTAAAAGAATTTCAAAATAATCTTTGCTCCCTCAATGATGTTAACCTCCTTGAGATGGTACCAAAAATCTCTACAGTTTTTCATGTCTTACCAGTAAGACAAATCGAAATTGAGTCCCTCGGAGTTGACCATCAACTATGGGTTCTGCCAAACAAAGCCTTCCTGGCTCCTATTCTTAGTGAAACCTGGGTGTACCTTGCTAACCTTCCTGCCTCAACTGTGGAAGACTCCAAACTCAAGATTCTTAAAGGTGGACAATTCCTGGACAAAGGGGAGTTGACTAAAGCACCTTTCAACCTTCATCTTATCGACCACTCCAAATGCCCTTCAAATGAAGGATTATACATACGCACTAAGGGGAACATGGAGTTTGCTAAAAGTAACCCGGATTTCTACACTGAATCCATCTGGAATATCTTCCACCCCTACGTGAAATGTGCTTGTAGATTTCTTGATCCCAAAGCTTCTTGTGATTGAAGCATGATGTGGTTTGATCATACAATATGGTATATCCTCAACCATCTGGATCTATTATTCCTAGAGAAACCAGTTGACTTTCATCTGTCCCTCATCTGCTCCTAGCTAGGTGGACAAGCTAAGGAGATAGTGATTGCACAAATTGCCTTTAATATCTTCCGTAGTCTTATGCATGATATTCTGAAAGAGCTTAAAGCAGATGAACTCGGTCTATACCTCACCACTTATGCTAACTTTAAAGGGGTCAAGCTCATCACTAGTCTTCTTAAACCTTGTATTGAAGATGATGATTCTCCTGCTCTAAAAAGAGCTAACTCCCTGGCTACAACCAACTCTTTCACCTCTTTTTTAACACCTAGCTCCTCGTCTAATCGAGGAAAAACTCGTAGCTTTATGAGAGGGAGAGGCAGGTTTCCTGCAATCAGAAACTTCCCTGAAGTCTAACCCATGAATATACTGCAGGTCTCAACAAACCCAAGTGGAAGAAGAATTTTTTGCAGAGAAGATCCGAAATGTGGTGCTATCTACATACATTGTCTCTTTCACAATGTACTTCTCGATTGGATTCAACCAAAAGATCTTTTTTGTGAGTGCTTTGACTTACTTTTTGGGAATCATAAACTGCTTGACAATATTCTCATAGGATGGAAATATCATCATCCGATAAAAGGATTAGTTTTAAATAATGACTTTCTTCGGCAAGAAGCAATCCCCTGCATTTAGTTTGCCACATTCTGTAGGAATTTTGAAGGAATTGGTAACCATGTATGCACACAGGATCTTAGCATTATTGATAATGCCACAATTCGCAAGCTATTGGCTAAAGGCCTCAATCATATACCTAAATTTCCAAAAAACCCCTACCTTGCCCTATCAGCTTCACTTAGCTGCCTCACTGACCTTGTCAGTGCTCTCCGGCTAGAGATGACAGTCCTACCGGATTAAAAGGAATTAGTGAAGGAATGCTTCCTTCATAGAATTTCTCAACTTCCTAGGAAGTGGCTCTCTTCTGATAGCTCTTGGCTTACATCTCAACTAGCTCTTGATTTTCAACTAATCTCAGATAAATGGTTTGTGGTCAAGCTTGACAAAAGCTCCAACTGTCCCACGGTTATGTGCAAATACCTGGCCTGGAAAGCCGCTCAGGATTGTGTATCCGGTAAAGAATTCTGTCATACTGACAATACACCTCAAAACATCTCTAACAAGATTTCTAAACATTTAGGAAATCTTGGGTACTCGGTAAGTAACACTAAGTTACGAGTACTATTTCCTACATATAAATTCCACAAGCATAAGTTCAGATGGATATTTGGTGCCTCCAACTGTATCTTCTCTGATATCACCAAAGATATTACTCTTTGCCTTGACCTTATCCTCACAGAATTTAGCTCATTTGTGTAGATAGACAGAGAGAATCTGCCAGAATTTCCTAAATATCCAATATAATCCCTTCTGGTTAACTAAAAACGCTACAGAAGTCACACTTAACCTTCCTCAACATCTCTTCCACATCTTTACCGGCGCTGATATTACACAATGCTACGAAAACATTCCACTTAATGGGGATCTCGGCCTTAAGACTGTTTTAGCCAAGGTTATTAATTTAGCCTTTACCAATGCTAAGCAGAGAAAATATCATTTCATTTCCCTATCCAAGAAGGCCAGATGGATTCAAGCATCTCGCTCCGTGCACCCTCTACACTTCAATGAATCTAAACTTTGCTCCTATATTTCTTGGCTGTTGAATAACTGTACTGTTATTCTAGGCGGCTGCTGCTTTAACCAATGCCTTGGTATCCCTATGGGCTTCTCTTGCTCACCAATTATGTGCAATATCTACCTTGCTTTCTTTGAATACAGATGGTGTCTTAAGAACATGAAAATTGACCACAAAAAACTTCCATTATTTAATCATACTTTTAGATACATGGATGACTTGCTTAGTATTAACAACAGGGAGTTCTCTAATGAGATTAGTCTAATTTACCCCCACTACCTAAAAATTGAGCCCACTTCCCTCCCAGATAACTCTTTCAATATCCCTTCACTCCCCATCTACAAGTGGATATGACCTTAGCTTTATCTAGAGAAAGGATCTTCTTAAGCTACCCCACATGGATTTCATTAAAAGAAATAGCAATAGGCCATACAAAGCTTCTATTTGCTCCTGTATTGGTCTTCTTTACTTAATCTGCTACTCTTCATCTACCCCCTTCCTTGGTTTGGGAAGAGATACCTGTACTAATTAGAAAATACTGCTATAACGGATTTAATCAGAATCAGATCCGAAACACTTTAACTGAACCAGATCAGAATCAGATACTGCTATAACGGATTTAATCAGAATCAGATCCGAAACACTATCATACAAGCTCTCTTTAGGCATAACTGGCCTGGATTATTGTTTCAAAAAGAGAATCTCATCTCTCTTATAAGGTAGTAGGCCCATACACAATGGGCCTACTACTGACCCATTGTGTGTGGTGCCTAGGTTAGGGCGGGTACACACACACACACACACACACACACACACACACACACACACACACACACACACACACACACACACACACACACACACACACACACACTAAAGTACTGGTTTTTTATCTCCCCCCACTTTGGTTTTTCCCCCCCTATTGAGACTAAAGAGCTTTCTTTGCTCTGCCATACTTTCCTTATAGTGGGGCTAAGCCCTTGCATAATCGAAACATGAATATTTTGATATCATTATAAGGGGTAGGTGGCCCTGTCTACTCTCTTCTACTCTTTGACTATGGACCTCCCAGGCGATGGCAATCGCGAGCCGAATGAGGGATTCTCACAGTAAGGGGCGGCCAAGCGCATTCATCTCCACCTCTCTGGAAACGTGCACTACTACATATTTAAACAGAGGTGAGGGCACACCTTGGCCCTCACTTAGCCTTGGATTAGGTCTTTTCTCTCTGCTTTGTGTCGTTACTGTCTGAACTTGTTGAGCGATGGAGCTTGATGCTCAAACATCTTAGGTGCCTTGTTTACCAGCTTTAATTTTTTTCAGTTGTGGTACTATGCGTGGTTGGCTCTGATTTGGTTGGTGTAAATACTATTAATTGGTCTTGAAGTAAAATTAATGTGCCGGGGCATGTTCAGCGTGTGCCTTGAGACCTCTTATGCAAAAAAAAAGGGGGGGGGGGGGGGGGGGGGGGGGGGGGGGGCTGAGTTGGCCTCGGGATCGCTTGTGCATAAAAAGCGATAGTCTGTGGTTTTTTTGTTGAAGGGTGAGCTTGCATAGAAGCTGGGGGTCACAAGAGAATGGTGTAAATGGATCTGTAAATAGCCGCTGATGCAGGACTTCACCTTTACATAAATTATTATGTGTGCGTGTGTCAATATGTGTATGTGTGTATATGTGTTTGTGTGTGTGAGTATGAAGGTTTGGCTTGGCTTGATGGCCGTTCTTAACATCTGCTACATCTCGACATGTATATTGCTTGAAGGGGAACTGGTCCTTTGTCTCGACTGTGTAAATGGAAGCAACATTTGGTGATGGCCAATTGGTCACTTTGCTCTGATTCTAGCTGCTGCAGGACCTTGAAAAAACCAATGACTCGTTTTGTCGCTGTTTTAAACTGGTTTTTTTCTCATTGGGAAATAGAGTTATTCGTTTAATTGTTATACAGTATGGAAAAAATGAACAGATGCCTTGCACAAACTCGGTCGGATATTACCTTTCTTTGTTTTAAAGGATGCTAAATAGCTGGTATAATAAAATCATGGGTCTATTACTTTTGAAGGTAAGTAAAAAAAACAGCTACTTTGGGCTCTTGGCATAATAACCGAGCTATGGTTCTTAATCTATTATAACATGAGACATGACTGGCAGGATTGGAAACTATTTGGTTAAAAAACATTCTTTTGTTGTTGCCACACCTGGGCATTCATATAGTATTGCCCTGGAAAGTTCATATGAGGAGAAAATTTGGGGTGTTATTTATCTCATCTAGTACTTTTAAGGCATCATACAGGGCCGGACACTACCGTTCTTTATAGTATGCTAAGGACTTGTAGAAATCTTGGTATTTTGAAGGTAAGTATATAGATGGTACTCTTGGCTTTGGCATAGCTACCACGCTATGGCTCGTGATATAAGGTTCCACTTTGTAAAGTTGAAGTCTCGCTACTCTGCGGACTGGTTATACTGTAATCTTACTGGTTGTAAAAAGGGAAGTATTCATAACCCTCATCTGGTACCATTATAATGAACAATATGATAAAATGAGGAGGCATCTTACACTAATAAAGTCGGACATGACTTCTCTTTGTTTAAAGGGATGCCTATGAAACCTTGGGATTGCTACTTCTGAAGGTAGGTATATGGTTGCTACTGTAGGCTTAAACATAGCTTAGCAAGCTATGGCTAAATAAAACTTCACTATTTTTAATTTTTCTAAAAGAATAAACTCTTGACATTTGGATTCTTGGTGGACTTCACCACCCAGATTAGAAGGTAGATTGAACCACTCTTTTTGAAAGTAATAAATAAAGACTATTAACATATAAGCTTGTCTAAAGTAAATTAAATTCTGTTAGATGGACATGGATAACAACTGATATGGTCCATTGATACCTGTAATACACATCCAAGAATAACTGAATTTCTGTCTTGTTTGGATGGATGCAAGTAAGGACTCTATCCATCTTGGAGGGTTTTCTTTTCTTTTACTTAAATGAAGTACTCACTGAAGAACGGGGAAGTTCTTTTACTACTGGTCTAACTGAAAGAGGATCTCTTTCCTACAATCATTGTACCTAAATAATCCTGATACTGAGTTGGTCACTAAGCTTAACATCAATAATCTCGTTACTGTCATTTTTTGATTAAATGGTAAAGCGCTGTGCTTGAAGGTTTTTTTAAAAAACTTGTTAAAAATGGACATGGATAACAACTGGTATAGTCCACTTGATACCTATAAAACACATTCAAGGCTAACATATCTGTTGTCTTGTTTGGATGGATGCAGGTAAGGACTCTATCTTATCTTTGGAGTTTTTTTTGGCTTTAAGAAGTTGTCCTTACATGATTACACAGACACTTTTTGACAGGGAAGTACTTCTGATATCTGTATACTGGAATGAAACTTCATTCATATAAACATTGTACAAAGATGATTTTGAGACTGAGTTATTTTTGTACTTATCATTCCTTCTCTCTCGAGCCAATTGTTTTTTGAATGTAAAAAGTTCAATTATGTCTTATTATTTATGGTAAAACATCTACACACACACACACACACACACACACACACACACACACACACACACACACACACACACACACACACACACACACACACACACACACACACACACACACAAAATAACATGAGGTCTGTCATCTGACTCTTCTATTAAATGGGAAAAAAAGAAGCAGGGCTGATAAGTATTTTGGGAGCCCCTCTTCTACATCTCTATTAAACCGCCCATTACATGATCACACAAACAGCTATCGTAGTAAAAGCAAGTGTTTGGACGCTTTGCTAAAGGCAAGATACGAGTCGCCAAGACTAACCCATACTCCCGGGTGCGTGGAGTACTGTTAAAATATCCTCTTAATAGATGACCATAACTACGATACAAAAAGATCTTATGGGGTGGAAGGAATTGGGCTAGCAGGTATAACCGCTCAGAAAAACCTGGCTTCAATGAATGTTTTATGTAATAATACTGTGGCCCTAGGCCCAGAGCCTCAGTTACCATCGCCAATCTGACATTGTTCCTAAAATGCTCGCGACCCCAAAGGGTTACACGAGTCACTTGATTCTGATATGACCACCATTTAGTCTAGGAAACAGAGGTTCCTAATTGTGGGAATAGATGAAGTTCATAACGTAGTAAAGTAGCTCTCCGAGTAGAGTCACCTAATTGATAAATGTGTGCTGTTGCTATGGAAAAAACTAGTTCTTGATTGTAGGCCATTTTTTGGATTAACACACATGAGGAGCAAATATACGGATATGTAAATTACTTGAGTACAATTACTCCTTACTGTTACCTTGGACGTGTTTATGTATAAGTTTCATCTGGCTTTTATAGACCCACATTTTGACTTTGAGTCGGAATTGGAAGTAATAAGTAATCACAAAAAAGTGTTGTTGCTATGTAGTGTATCGCACACCGTTAAGATCATGGCTGCATACTGTACCCTAGTGGATGGCTGCATGACTTAAGCTGATTGTAAGGTTCTGTTGAATTGGTAACGGGGTGTGTGGGATCAACCTGAGCCAGGTACAAAAAGCTCGTAAGGTGATTCGAACCGGGTATTGACCGCATTGGTTTTTTTTGGTTGGTGGGCATAATGTGACTTGATATTATTGGACTTGACCTTGCTTTAAATTAAATAAAATCTCTCTGTCTCTATACACTCAATAACATTTTTTAAAGCTTTTCTGTTGTGTCGGGCTGCCTGCAACACGCCACTGCCTGTGCTAGTGTTGAGTTGGATGGTGAGTGTAGCAGCGAATGTTGGGGCGACTTGATCTAGATCAAACCGGATCTTCAGCTGGGATAATCCCGGAGTATCTGGCCCGTATGGGCGTCCTCTAGTGCGGTAGCTGGTCCGAGTCAGTGGCGGATCTGCTCCCGATTTTCTTCAGCAAGTATAAATGCCTCTTAAAAAAGTGAGTACTCTTACTCACTTAACATCGTGCTGTATTCACTTGTGTGCATTCTATACTGTGTGGATTAGAAGATATTTTCTACTGTGTGCTCAATCATGCCGAAAAAGAATGGGAAGGAGATTGTGGAAGCTTCGTCGTCTCCTAATCTACAGGTTAATCAAAATTTCTATCTTGCTCTAGAGAATTTCTATAAATACTGTGAAGCTTTGCTGAGACTGTTTTGAGAAAGCTTTAAAAAAACCAGTAAATTCTTTTCCGGATACTGACCTTTCTTGTGTATGGGGTGTAAGATGAGCTGTAAAGATTGGCTTGCTTAGGGATTGATGCAAGTTATGGTTCTCTTTGACTTACGTTGTATGGGTCCGTGAAATCAGTGGAATGGGAAATAAAAAACTGGTTCTGTAGGCTATATTCTTTTTTGGAGGGGATTAGTCTGACCCTATCGCTAAGGAATAATATGACTTGAGCATGTCTAATGGCATGATTGAGGATCGGTCTGCATTATGTTTGTTTGGAAATGGAAAAGTTAGCTGGGATTATTCAATTCTGTGATGTATGTATAGCTGGTGTTTGCATCGAGCCAGAAATTCACAAATATTTAAAAATAAGCTAAAAACAGTGAGCATGTAATGTCGGAGACCTATGTCTGCTGTAATACTAAGGAGGTCGGAGTACACTATGTACATGTGCTGACCTCAGACTGACTCAACTCATAGTACTGGTACCGAATTTTTGGAATTGTCTAAAGAGACTTTGAATAAATGGGATACTATTTTCAGATTTGCTGACCATATTGGATACTGACCTTTCTTGTGTATGGGGTGTAAGATGAGTTGTAAGATTGGTTTGCTTAGGGATTGATGCAAGTTATGGTTCTCTTTGACTTATGCTATAAGGATCCGTGAAATATGTGGAATGGGAATAAAAAATCTGGTTCAGTAAGCTATATAATTTTTTTTTGGAGGGGATTAGTTTGACCCTATTGGCTAAGGAAGAATATGACTTGAGCATGTCTAATGGCATGATTGAGGATCGAACTGCATTCGTTTGGAAATGGTAAAGTTAGCTGGCATTATTTAATTGTTTGATGTATGTATAGCTGGTCTTTGCATAGATCCAAAATTTCACAAATAATTAATAAAGAAAAAGCTAAAAAACAGTGAGCATGTAATGTCGGAGACCTATGTCTGCGGTAATACTAAGGGGGTCGGAGTACACTATGTACATGTGCTGACCTCATACTGGTTCAACTCATATTACTGGTACCAAATTTTTGGAATTGTCTAAAGAGACTTTTGAATAAACGGAAGACTGTTTTCAGATTTGCTGACCATATTGGATGATACTCTGGAGGTATTATATGTGTTTTGTACTCGCTCGTCTTTTCCATATTACAACACAAGATGGAAGATGAGTGTATGTTCCCTTTGCTAATCATTGATTCAGCCTATTTACAGATTTTTGCTGGCTGAGACTGTTTGACCTTTGGTTTTTTTTATAAAAATAATAAGCATAAAAGTATACTTATAAATTAAAACACAAAACAGTGTGCTGAAAGCGTTGTTACCTTGGTATGTTGGAATACCAATGTGATGTAGTGCTCTAGGTAAGGTTACAAATCTGGACTGATCTGGTTGATCTTACTGAATCGACAAAAGGTTACTCTGAATTTACTGATGATGAGACTGGTTTCGCATACCCGATTGTAGGAGTAGATAATGTTTTTTCAACTTAACTCGACCATTTTTTAAAGATAGACTGATCTTTTTTAGCAGTTGCCTATTGGACTGAATCGGCTAAAAAGGTTATTTTGTATATATGCTTGAGTATTGGCTTCTGGTATGGTGCCCTATATGCTGACTGCACATACCGTACTGAGGTTGAATAATAGCAAGTTTCTAATTTACTGGTTTTTCTCATCTTCATCATATGCTAGGAAGAATAGCGGTAGGTTCTGACTAACCTATCACTAGTTCAATGTGGTGACATATTTATGATGGTTGAGGTTAGGTCGAACCTTGGCGACTCAATTCTTTATGCTCACCTTCTTCTGCTGGCTTCTTTTTCTTATTCAGAATATATAGGCACTTGTCCTTACCGACCATGTTGCTAGTTGGTGTGCTCTCGATACTATAGGGTAAATCATATAGTGACCTTGAGTGGATCCTGGCTGGTTAATCTGAGGTTGTTAAATTACAAACGTTTTTATTTTATTGATGTAACTAAAATGATACTCTGAATTTACAGATTACTTCGGAGTTATTGCCCTAATCTCTGATATTTGATAGGAATGAATGCATTATATGGTATATGAGTATGGTATATGGTTCCCTCTATCTGGGCATGACCGAATTTTTTTTTCGGACTGAGTCTAAATCGGCTCACTGTGACTAAGTAGTCCAATATATTGTAGTATACTTTTTTTAGCTGGCATATGGCAGCGGTAGGAGTGACATAACATAATAGTAAGGATTTTTGGGAATAATGGTTATGAAATTTCTCTAAGAAAGGGGTATCTCGGCTAGGTAATAAGTGGTAAATACAAATGGTTTTTTTGGGGATATCCCAGCCCGATTAAAAAAGCTAGTTCCGAATAAAAGGTTCTATTACAAATGTTGTCGATATACAAGGAAGTGGGTAGTTTTGATCTAGCTCGAGACTACTTCAAATGGGATATAAGTCACTCTTATCTAGTTAAGGATGAAGTTCTGATTTTTTTTTTAAAAACTCCTTTAAAAACCGTAAGATTGTTTTAAAAAAATGCTTTTTGAGAAAAAATATATATCAGAATTTATGGCTGCTCTATGGGGGTGGTACCGTCTGTATCAGATTGGCAGAAAAGCCAAGGATCTATATCAAAAAAAATAAAACCTTCTTTATAAAAAAGAACTAATTACGAGTTAAGAACTATGTTTTTTTAATGGTGACATGGATAACAATTGGGATGCCCAGCATCACCTGCGTACAATCACATGCTAACGAATTGTTTTCTTGTGGCTATGGGTGCAGGTGAGGGCTACCTTCCTTGATTAAAATGTCTAGTTCTTAACAAATGGTGGATCTCTTAGTGTGACGCAAAATTTCCCAGACTTTGGGTTTATGGATTCTTGAGCTGTATCTTGTTATCTTCATTACCTTGTACAAAATTTATTGTCAACTGCAAATAAATTATTGTGCAAAGCCACTGTACTTTTCTAGAATTGTTAGTCTGTGAACAGTTAGTGTTCGCTTGCGTATATATATATAGATTTAAAACTGCTACACACACACACACACACACACACGATATTGCTACAGGCTTTGATTCATTAAACCATGGCCTTTTCCACATAAAAAACTTCCCCTTTTTAGCTTAT
This sequence comes from Adiantum capillus-veneris, assembly GCF_014529385.1. Lineage (NCBI taxonomy): Eukaryota > Viridiplantae > Streptophyta > Polypodiopsida > Polypodiales > Pteridaceae > Adiantum > Adiantum capillus-veneris. Next base: position 135,816,130 of record NC_140931.1, on the reverse strand, counting down.
GGTTTCCCTGTACAAAGAGCACTCTTATACTCACTCATTGTCATTCGAGCTATAAACGGTTAGGAACAATGCACCTTTTTTCTTTTTCCCTTGACCAATTCTTTTTTTTTAAAAGGGTTTTTTTTCAACACCTACCACCCCGAGGTGGCTTGTTTATAGCTTTGTACATGGTTACCTCTTAGGTGCTGCTCTTTTTCCTCATGGGAGTATACCCCGTGTAAAGGGAGCATGGCAAAAACAACGTGGAGATGGTTAAAGTGAATGTGGCGGTTTAAATCTCCTCTATTCTTCTCATGTTCTTGAGTACCTCTTCACGCCCCTACTGCCTTTTCCCCCTCTCCCCCTCTGTCGCATCACCTGCACTCAGATATCTCTACGCACCTGCACAAAATCCTGAACTTGCATACTCCTAGCCTCCATTGAGGCGTCCACATTTGCTCTCCATCTGGAATAGTGCAATGTGGATCGTGCTGATAATGGTGGGAGTTATTGCATGGATTTTTTCATGATGCCCCAACCTCGACATAATTCTATATAAAGAGGTGAGGGTGCTTTTTGCCCCTCACTTAGCCTTGATTGTGTTTAGTGTGTGTATGTGAAAGAGAGGAGTGTGCCTGTTGCCGCTTACTGAGTTGAAATGGAGCTTATGAAGCACTCCTCACAGGTATGTGAATTACCTTACTTGGTTTCGCTGATAATATGTACGTTGGTACATTGTTGACATATTGTACTATGTCAAAATTTCTATCTGCCTACGGGATATTGTACTCTGTTTTGTTTATGCACTAAATTTAAGCGCTTATGTTTTACTTTGCGTAAGAAAAAATGGGGTTGTTCCGTTGGGGGCACATAGACCAATGGTTTATTTCATCACTGTGCTAGTATGGGTTTATTTCATCACTGTGCTAGTATGGGTGTATTTTATCACTACTGTAGTGGTCGGTGCATATTGTGTAAAAATAAATGTTTTTGTCTAACCCTGCACTGTAGCTATCGTATATTGTATGAAGACTCCTAGCATTTAGTTGGATTCCATGCTCTTCAAACTTGAGCTTCTGGAGCTTCTGAGGTTGAAGATAGGCCCGTATTTTTACATACTATCTATACTCACCATTTAAGGCCGCATACAATGGTTTGCTTTTTCTAGTGGCACTCATGGGTAAGATGCACCTTTTGGGGTGATTCATTCACTAACCCGTACTGGCTGTATATATGTACTGTAGATTTTTTATATTAGGCAGTCTTGGAAACATTGTATGTGAAGATACCCAACCCAAAAGGCTCTAGTTACATTCAGTATCCGTTTTTTGTCGGATTGTTGGCCTACTGGTGGTGTTGCCTTTTTGACCCTGCTGCATGTTGTACAATGGACTAGTTGTTGTACTGCATACTACAGTTTGGGGTTTCTTTGGTTGTTCTTGAAGGCAATTAGGGATTATTCTGGAAACACCTATAGGCTAGTTTTGTGGCTTAACAAGATGTAAATATTATGTTTTTTTCACATACAATGCATAGCATCATAAATTTTGTCGGTATTTTGATTGGGTCACTGCATTTTTTTTTTCTTTTTCAAAGAAGGGACGGATTGGAACCTCGTTCATAGTCTGGTCATAATGTTTTCTTTTTGCTTGATATTCATAACTGGATTGAATTCTAAGCCAAACACGAGTTAATTTTTTGAGGAGTAACACAATATTTTTAAGTCTTGTCTTATACAGAAGATATGGCTACTGTGTTATTCAGGGTTTTTTTTTTTAAAATAAGAGAGAAAGAGGGATAGAGGCTGTAAGAATAAGACTGTGAGCACTTGCTTGGTCTGGATGAGTTCTTGGACTAATTTTTATGTGTTATGAAAGTTCATACGGTATTGTAGGACTTATGAAAAGGCACAAAAAATTTTGGGCTTAAATTGGGAGTAAAACAGTTGGATCGGAAGGGGTGGTGGCCTTTCGACCATAATGATATGTATGTAAATAGCTATTTAAGGTCTTAATAAATAGGGATATATAATAACCATATCTATAATAACTAGAAAAATTCGCTTGTATATTAAAGAAGTGATGACCTTTCTTACTACAAGCTTTAAAATGAACTTAAAAAGAACAAAAACACAACTTTTTTTGACAAAATTGGAATTCATGATTTTACTTTGGACGATGGTTTTAAGTTAAAAAGGTTGTAAGTTGGACATGGATAACTACTGTTACAAGAATATACCCCTTAATGGGGATACACGATTGAAGAATGTTTTGAAGGAAATGACTAAGATTGCGTTTAACCATGCTCAGGTAAAAGGTTTTTCCTACATCTCTCTCGTAAATAAGCCTAGATGGATTAAAAAATTCAACTCATCTCACACCTCCCACTTCGATGAGAAAAAACTTGTTATTAGCATTACTTGGCTTTTGGATAATTGTTCAGTCCACTTTGGTGGCCAATGCTCTTACCAAAGCCTTGGTATCCCTGTGGGCTTTTCCTGCTCACCCCTTATGTGCAATTTATGCTTAGCCTTTTTTTAATATAAATGGTTTCTTGAGACCAAGAGAAATAAAAGTACCAATCATAAACTCTCTCTATTTAAATGTACATATAGATACATGGACATATCTTGAGCCTCAACAATAGAACTTTCTTGGATGAGATTGCCCTTATTTACCATAACTACCTTAAGATTGCCTACTTATGATGATGGTTTTAATACGTCTTTCGGGTTCTTTTCCACTTCTATACAATTCCTTAACTTCTCAATTTGTTACACAATCCCTCTAATGGTAACTATGACTACGGATTCATGTGGAAAAGAGACCAACTTAAAATATCTTCCATTGAATTTGTCAAGAAAAGGATTAACCGACCACATAAAGCAACTCTTAATACATGTATTAGTATTCTTTATATGATCCTTTATTCTTCCTCTAGCTGATTCGTGGCATGGGAAGACATGAGACATCTTATTCAAAAATTCTGCCTCAATGGCTTTAAAAGGAGTGACCTGATGTATATTATCATTAAGGCTATTTCACTAAATAATTGACCTGGCCGAAAACTTAATCGCACTAATTTCATTTCTCAATTAGGCAGTAGGCCCATACACAATGGGCCTATTGCCGACCCATTGTGTATGATAGGGCGGTTACACACACACACACACACACACACACACACACACACACACACACACACACACACACACACACACACACACACACACACACACACACACACATAGACATAGAGGTATTGCTACATGCTTTGATTCATTAAACCATGGCCTTTTCCCCATAAAAAACTACCCCGGTTCATCTTTTGGTTTCCCTGCACAAAGAGCATTCTTATACTCACTCACTCTCATTCGTGCTACAAACGATTAGAAACAAGGTGCCTTTTTTTTTCCCTTGACCAATTTTTTAATAAAAAAGGGGGGTCTTTTTGACACCTACCCCCTCAAGGTGGCTAGTTTATAGCTTTGTTCATGGTTACCTTGTAGGTGTTTTTCTTTTTCTCCATGGGAGTATACCCTTGTAAAGGTGCACGGTAAAAATAACCTGGAGATGGTTAAAGTGAACGTGGCAGTTTAAATCTCCTTTATTCTTCTCATCTATTGAGGACCTGTTCACACCCCTACTGCCTTCTCCCCATCTACCGCACCTGCACTCAGATATCTCTATGCACCTGCACAAAAACCTAAACATGCATACTCCTAGCCTTCACTGAGGTGGCCACATTTCTCCCCATCTGGAATAGTGGACTGGCGGATCGTGCAGATAATGGTGGGAGTTACTGCCTGGAGATTGTCATGATGCTCCAACCTTGACATGCTTCTATATAAAGAGGTGAGGTGTTTTCCCCTAGAGCTTACAGAGCAAGCATCGTAGGTATGTAAGTTACCTTCATTGGTTTCGTTGGATAATATGGGGGATGGGAATGGAGAGAGATTTTGGAGGGAGATTTTTCTAAGCCTTTCATTGGTATAGTGTTTGCAGCAAGGAAAAATCTTCACACGCCTAGTTGGAGAGAGCTTTTTGGAGGAAGCTTTTTTTATTATCTCACAAACCAATAGAACATTCAAAGTAACAAGTGCATCGGAAAAAATTATGCTTCGAACATAGGAGAAGGACAAGAAGACATAAGCCACCATCTCAGGTCATGAATTCCAACAAAAAGAACTACAATATTAAATCAGATGTTGCAGTTTGTGCCATACAATTACACATGGCCACTAGGGGATGTGAACATGTGACAATACTTTTTTATGTTGTACGATGACAGTTGAACACGTGAAGTAGATCCTCATTTGTTAGCTTGCTCTGATGGATCAACATATTGTGGTTTAGGTCCAAGCATAGGTAGGGAAAGAAGATGGTGTAAAATTGCTTGCAGGCGATGTAGGGTTTGCTTTGTGCCATTGGTTGTGCAAAGTCACCACATGTACACATTGGGCTACTTGCAATACAAACTTCATACCTCTTACCCCACACTTGTGAAGAAGATATCTCCAACATGATTTTTTCATGCATGCGTGCCCCTCGGGGGGTTCATCTCTTAGATATCTAAGTTACCACGCAAGTTCGAATAAATGGATTTTTAATCGCCAAAACTTTAAAATTTTAACATAATTCTAATAATAGAAGGGATTTTTCAATTGATTTTAGAGAAAAACCTGTTAGTTTTGAAAGAAAAGGGGTCATTTTATCACCTTAAGCATGTAAGTAAAGGGTTCTTTTAGTACCCTTGAACGCACATTATATGAATAGTTTCTTAAAGGTGCACCCAACAAGGCCTGCCCTCATGATAGTGTGCACCTTTCACTCGAGTCTCAATGTCGGCATTCAAAGTGGAAATGAAGGCAAATATCCCGTTGTTACTACAACCTTCATAATTTATATTGACCATGGAAAATCTCGTAGGGCAGTCAATCAATAAAGGTTCACCGCTAACAATATTCAAGAACAAAATCACCTTGCATGAGGAAGAGGAAGCCATTTTTGGTAGAACTTTCTAGAGCTTAGTGGCTATCCAAATATACTTTAGCTGACACCCTAGGCTATATTTATAGACAATCAACACACCCAAAGCTAGCAATGAAACTCTCGCTATATGTTACCATATCATCAAGTAAATCTTGGAGAAAACAATGATGGTTGAGGAGTTTATTAGTATCAATTTCTTGTCTCTTCAATCCCTCACTCTCTATCCACATCTCTATATCTATCTTTATCTTCCCCCTACTTTCTCTTTCTATCTTCTTTTCCACACTCTTTATCTTCCCCTCCTCTCTCTCTCTCTCTCTCTCTCTCTCTCTCTCTCTCTCTCTCTCTCTCTCTCTCTCTCTCTCTTTATTTTTATTTCTCTCCCTCTTTATCTCTATCTCTATATCTCTCCCTCAAATCCTCTCTCTCTCTCTCTCTCTCTCTCTCTCTCTCTCTCTCTCTCTCTCTCTCCCCCCCCCCCCCCAAGTCGTTGATGTTAAAGATGGCATGCAACACCTCATACAAAATCTCAACTTTATGAGGGATCATTCTCAACTTTATGAGGGATCATCACCACCTACTTACCGGGACGATCGGGGGAGGGGGTGTGCTACTTCTCACGGGGTTGATTTTTTTTGCATGATGTGGGAGAGCGGTAGAGTAGGCGAAGGGGTAAGTCAATTGAAAATTTTAATTCAAGTGCGTTGCTGTTTTCAAGTTGAGATTATCTCTTTCTCTCTCTTCGTCTCTCATTCAATCTCAATGGGCGCTAGTGCTCACACTAGCAAGGGGCTCTCTGTCTCCCTCTCCAAACGTACGCAAGGGGTATCTCTCTCTCTCTCTCTCTCTCACACACACACACACACACACACACACACACACACACACACACACACACACACACACACACACACACACACACACACACACACACACACACACACACACACACACACACACTTTTAATTGGTGGGCGCTAGCGCTTGGTTGGGGGAAACGCAAGACAGAGAGAAGAGAGGCCGTAGAGGCGTTAGAGAGATAATGTTTTGAAGGTGTCTATCTCTCTCTTGAATAATAGGTCTTGAGTTCTTGAGTTCAACTCTCGTGGGATAGATCTTTGAGGTCTCTTGGGATAGTTTCCTACAACGTTAGAATCCTCTTCTTCTTCTCTCTCTCTCTTTATCAATCGACAAACCTTAATGAGCGCCCCGGGGGATTCACTCTATATATAAAATGGGACACCACCTCTGAGCGGACAAATTTGATAAAACCCATGTATACGACGAGGTGGGAGAGGGGTAGCTTACACAACAAGCACATCAACACCTCCGCCTGAATACTACGAGCATGGGCCGGCGATGCAGGCATCATATGCAGCTTGATGGCATCTATCAAAGCTTTACTGTTGCGGTGGCTGACACACCAGCCCTCTAAAGCACTGGTTGGCACGAAGTTCTGCATCGTTTCTCTCTCTCTCTCTCTCTCTCATCCACAAAAATTGCAGTACGTATAGAGTATATCGTGCCCGGCCCAGGTGGCAACGTTTATACTTTTGTCTGCAAAATTTCTTCATTCAAGCTAGCTAGTATGAGACTAAAGTGCCGTGTTACCTGCCAAATTATGAGACTTGAAAGTTGGATAGAATTACGAAGCAGTCGGTTAGGAATGTCCCTTAAATTAATTGAAATTGGGTGACTCAACTTTTCCTCCATAAATAAACTCTTGGGCAAAAGAAACAAGGGGGGGGGGGGGAGAGAGAGAGAGAGAGAGAGAGAGAGAGAGAGAGAGAGAGAGAGAGAGAGAGAGAGAGAGAGAGAGAAGAAGAAGAAGAAGAAGAAGAGAGAGAGGATGGGACTCACTTCTGCACTCCCAACATAGAAAATTATCCATTCACTTTCTCAAATTGGGATATCAAACTCCTGGGAGCCTGATCCACAGCAACAACCGCGGCTTGATGGGCTTGGGCCTCTTAGCAGGCTTTTTGGCGGCCTCATCCTCGGTAGCGCGCATGCAAAGCAGCGATGGAAAAGAAATTGTGTGAAGCTACACGCACGATGGCACGGTGATCAGGCTAGGCATGAAGGAGCATGAGCCCACTGCAACCAAAGACAAGAAGGTGCTTGAAGCTGCCAAAGATGCCATCACTGCTGTGTTTACCTTTATGCAACTATAACCTTCCATGTGCTGTAATTATATTTGAGTCTAAGTCATGATGTTTCGTCTTCTTCTTCTTCTTCAAAAAAAGAGAGAGCTTTGTACTGTGAAGAAGATGATATCGGTTCTAACATTTAATGGCCTAATAACTTATGTGTAGAGGAAATTAGCATGAACATAGTGGGAATTTCATTAGAATAGATTCCTAATGAGAATTACAAGAGTGCTTGGGTGGAGAGAGCAACAAAAAGCATAACACCTAGTTAGATAGCATTGACAATACTTTCAAAAGAGAGATCAATTAAGCTATTGACAACAATTGAGGACCAGATTTTCATGGAGCCGGTCCCCCCTCCAAAAGGCTTTGTATTATGGTTTCTCCCATCAAGAGAGACATTGTACAATACAATTCTTTGTGTTCCTTCAAGACTAGCTAGTGCAATGAAGATGGAAACTTCATGCACTAAGCAAAACACTTAACAAACACAACTTGAATTATCCCCATTCTCAGACCCAAGACCTCACACACCTTCGAAGATGGTGAGAGCTAGCAGGGTATGAGAGTAGATTGAGAGGAAGGAGTATCTTACGAGAAAGATGTACATCTCCTCACATAATCACTCATATGTAGCATATCTTAGCTTAGTAATTAGCTTGGTAGAGGAGATGAGCATGCATTGAAGCTTGGCTCTTGGTTGGATTTGCATCCACATGCCAAGAGAGTGTTGATGTAGGCTTCTATCTCACAAGCTTGGAGTAGGTGATGAGTTCTCCATTAAAGCTTGGGAAGAGATAGTCTTCTCTTTCTTCACACATGAGCTTGTGTGAGTGTGCGTGTGATAATGCCTTGCAAAAATCAGCCCCCTCTCTCTCTTGGGCGAGCCCTCTTGCTAATTGCTCTTGCTGAAGCCTCATTGGCCCTCCCCAAGTCAAGCCAATTACAATTAAGCAGCATAAGTGATAGCCTTCTGACATGTGTCCCCCTTTCCCCTTTTGTGAGAGCTTTAGGTAATTAAATAATTAAACTAAACTCTCATTGGACCCCTTTGCCTCCTGGCCAATAGGAATCAGGCAAGCCATGGGGCTCCTGAATGCTCATTGGACCCCTTGGGAGACTGCCCAATAGTCTTCTAGGAGACTTAATTCTCATTGGTTTCTTTTATTAAATGTTTTTAAATTAATTAAACTAGATTTACTCTAGCTTAATTCTCATTGGTCCACTTCAAGGGTCATCCAATAGAAATTAGGCACACCTTGTGGGCATCTGGCCTAGGGAGCTGACATGTGTCCCTCATTCCCTTTGTGTAAAGGGAGCGTGTGTGTGTGTGTGGCTTTCTCTCTCATCCCCTACCTTTAGGGCTCGCCCCCTCCCATGTAGGGATGTGCAAAGACTTTTAGGGCACACACAAAGCATCCAATTTTCCCTAGGTTTGACCTTTGGACACAACCTTTGAATTTTGGAACCTTAGCATTTTGGAAGTCTTAATGGGCTGAACCTTAGGGTCTTTTTAGCCCATTGTTGCACATGGCTCTTTTGTAGATGGCCCCCCCTTTGGATCCCTATTTTCCCTCCTTTGGATCCCTAATGTGGCCGGTCTGCTAGCTTAACCAATATTCTAGCTTTTTCTCCCCTGGCCTTCCCCACATTAAATGATCAGTTTAATATTAGAAAATCATTTAGGAGAATTAGATATTGATTATTATGACATTACCTCTCTCTTGAAATCATAGTCATCCTCGACTATGGTGTAGAGAAGATAAAGCATGTTTATGAGTCCTTTTCTTAGCGGGTAGAGGATGCCTATGTTACCCTACGACATCATTCCACAATGGATGACTAGTCCATTTGGCGCTTGAGAGCCTGAGGCTGCCGCAAGCATGTTTGCACATTAGTCCTATCAGTCTTCCATAGTTCTCCACTTTGGTGGTGATGGAGAGCGTTTAGCCCGCTGTCTTCGTGGAGCCATCTCCGTCGAGGTGGCGGGAGACTCGCTTCTTTCTCGTTCCTTCGGTGGAGGCTCTTGAGTTCTCCTTTGGGAAGGAGATGCATCATCAAGAAGTAAATTCTTGAGCCCTTCATATGGATTCTCTTCTTCTTCCCGAATCGGAGAGAGACCTCTTTTGGTAGTCTCACAAGGAGGCTTCCTAGGTGTTCTCTCATCATGGTGATGAGCTTGGAGAATCCCATGAGCACGGAGCTACCGTTGCACTTCACTTTGGAGAGATGGATTGCCCATGGCTTGTTGAAGCCTAGAAACAAGATAGTTAACAAGCATTGAAGCATCATTAGTAGCTTGCTCATGAGCAAAATCAAAGTTATCAACATTAATTTCACTCTCTTTACTATTGTCAGCCATTCTAACAACTTTTAGGTGTAAACTTTTTAGGTGTACTTCACTTCAAGCCCTAGTTGCTACTCCTCTTTACCCCTTTAGAAAAAGCACTCAAGCTACTGTACCCGCGGCTCGAATACCATTAATTGCAAGGAATAGAAGAGAGGGTCTTTCGACACCAAAATAGCACCGGCTCTTGTCAAGCTTCTAATAGCTCAATAGTGGTTAAGCCGTAGGCAAGCCCCGTAGGACTCCACTATTAAGACCATAGCTCTCGACGGTGATACCCCATTAACTGCACGAAGGCAGGCGCACTACAAGGCTGAAAAATCCCTATTCTACTTACTCACAGGCAATTAAGAATACCAACCATTTGTAGCTAGCTTGAGGACCTCACTTCTTGAGCAAGAAAAGAGAAACCTTGAGCTCTGATACCAATGTAACATTTAATGGCCTAATAACTTATGTGTAGCGGAAATTAGCATGAACATAGTGGGTGTAATGGAATTTTCCTATTCAATTTGAGAATAGCGGAATTTAATGAGAGTACTTTCAAGAAATGATTTTGTGAGCATAGCGGGTAGACATAATTGAAGATAGCAACAGAATCATAGCAATTAGTTAACTTGGCATAGACAATACTTTTGCAAGAGAGAGAGTTTAGAGAACATGACAACAATTGAGGACCGGATTTATGTGGAGCCGGTCCCCCCTCCAATAGGCATTTGTATTATGATTTCCCCCATAAAGAGAGACTTGTTACAATACAGTCTTTGTGTTCCTTGTGACCTAGGTGATGCCATGAAGATGGAAGGCTTCATGCACCACAAACATAACATAAACTTGAAGAAAGCTTTAACTATCCCAACCCTCAGTCCCAAGACCTCAAACACCTTCGAAGGTGGAGAGAGCTAGCAGGGAATGAGGGTAGGGAAGAGGAAGAAGAAACATTTCGTAAGAGAAAGAATTAGTTCCTCCTTATCATACTCTTGTTGCTAGCATACATAATAGCATAGTAATGAAGAAGAAGGAGATGGCAAGCTTAAGCATTGAAGCATGGCTCTTGGTTGGATTTGCACTCCATAGCCAAGAGTGTTGGTGTAGGCTCTCAACCTCTACTTGCTTGGAGAGGGAGCTCTTGCACTTTGCATAGCACACCATGAGAGTGATTGTGAGTGTGTGTGGGTGAGTATACCCCCTAGGCACCCCCTAGCTTGCTTGGGTCGACCCCCCCTTGTAGCTCATGCCTGAAGCTCATTGGACCCCTCCAGGCCTAGCCAATCACAAGCAGGAGCCATTACAAGCAACATGGGTAGCCTTGGGACAAGTGTCCCCCTTTCCCCTTTGAGAGAGAGGACTTGATAAATGCTAAAACAATTAGATAATTCATGTAATTTATCATTGGACCCCTTTGAAGCTGAGCCAATAGGCTTCAAGCAACACATGAAGGTAACATGGGTAGGGGCCTGACATGTGTCCTTGCTGCCTCTTCAAGTTGGGGCTTCCCTTGTGTGTGTGAGTAGGTGTTCTCTCTCTAGATCCTAGGAAAAGGGCTCGCCCCCCCTCTTGTAGGAATGATTTTGACTTTAGGTGATCAAGCACCTTACTCATCAAGCATGACAAAGCACTTGAACTAGGGGGTGTTCCCACAAGCATCTCAGGCAAGCTTCTCAAGGCACCTCAAGTACCTTAATCATGCAGCAAGTCAAGCACCTCAAGCATGGAGCCAGTCAAGCACCTCAAGCATCTTAATCAAGCACCTCAAGCATGAAAAACACCTCAAGCAGGACAAGCACCTCGAGCTTGGGCCGGGTTCCCACCTCAAGCTCATGTCCTAGCTTACTTAAGGTCAAAAGGACTTTTACACACATTTATTGGAGGTCTTCAATGAAGCTAACCCTAAGGTCTTATGCTCCATTGGTTAGCCTTGCTCTTTGATAGACCATCTCCCTTTTGGGCCCCTTTACATTGGCCCCGTGTTGAGATAGATCTAAAAGCACATACCTATATCTTAACACTTGTTCCCGTTTATTCTCCCACATTAAGTGATCAATTTAATATGAGAAAATCATTTGGGTTAGTTAGATATTAGATTTTATGACAGTGGGCATCTCATTAGAATAGATTCCTAATGAGAATTACAAGAGTGCTTGGGTGGAGAGAGCAACAAAAAGCATAAGACCTAGTTAGATAGCATCGACAATACTTTCAAAAGAGAGAGCAATTAAGCTATTGACAACGGTTGAGGACCGGATTTTCATGGAGCCGGTCCCCCCTCCAAAAGGCTTTGTATTATGGTTTCTCCCATCAAGAGAGACATTGTACAATACAATTCTTTGTGTTCCTTCAAGACTAGCTAGTGCAATGAAGATGGAAACTTCATGCACTAAGCAAAACACTTAACAAACACAACTTGAATTATCCCCGTTCTCAAACCCAAGACCTCACACACCTTCGAAGATCGTGAGAGCTAGCAGGGTATGAGAGTAGATTGAGAGGAAGAAGGAGTATCTTACGAGAAAGATGTACATCTCCTCACATAATCACTCATATGTAGCATAGATTAGCTTAGTAATTAGCTTGGTAGAGGAGATGAGCATGCATTGAAGCTTGGCTCTTGGTTGGATTTGCATCCGCATGCCAAGAGAGTGTTGATGTAGGCTTCTATCTCACAAGCTTGGAGTAGGTGATGAGTTCTCCATTAAAGCTTGGGAAGAGATAGTCTTCTCTTTCTTCACACATGAGCTTGTGTGAGTGTGCGTGTGATAATGCCTTGCAAAAATCAGCCCCCTCTCTCTCTCTTGGGCGAGCCCTCTTGCTAATTGCTCTTGCTGAAGCCTCATTGGCCCTCCCCAAGTCAAGCCAATTACAATTAAGCAGCATAAGTGATAGCCTTCTGACATGTGTCCCCCTTTCCCCTTTTGTGAGAGCTTTAGGTAATTAAATAATTAAACTAAACTCTCATTGGACCCCTTTGCCTCCTGGCCAATAGGAATCAGGCAAGCCATGGGGCTCCTGAATGCTCATTGGACCCCTTGGGAGACTGCCCAATAGTCTTCTAGGAGACTTAATTCTCATTGGTTTCTTTTATTAAATGTTTTTAAATTAATTAAACTAGATTTACTCTAGCTTAATTCTCATTGGTCCACTTCAAGGGTCATCCAATAGAAATTAGGCACACCTTGTGGGCATCTGGCCTAGGGAGCTGACATGTGTCCCTCATTCCCTTTGTGTAAAGGGAGCGTGTGTGTGTGTGTGGCTTTCTCTCTCATCCCCTACCTTTAGGGCTCGCCCCCTCCCATGTAGGGATGTGCAAAGACTTTTAGGGCACACACAAAGCATCCAATTTTCCCTAGGTTTGACCTTTGGACACAACCTTTGAATTTTGGAACCTTAGCATTTTGGAAGTCTTAATGGGCTGAACCTTAGGGTCTTTTTAGCCCATTGTTGCACATGGCTCTTTTGTAGATGGCCCCCCCTTTGGATCCCTATTTTCCCTCCTTTGGATCCCTAATGTGGCCGGTCTGCTAGCTTAACCAATATTCTAGCTTTTTCTCCCCTGGCCTTCCCCACATTAAATGATCAGTTTAATATTAGAAAATCATTTAAGAGAATTAGATATTGATTATTATGACATCGGTAATTCAGCTAGCAAGCACGAGGAGGTCCAGGGTCTGACAGTCTCCACAACCAATGACCTCAAAACTGCTCAACTACACGACTCACTAATACGCGATGATAATCTCGACAGTGATGATGTGTTTTGGCCTCGTCTTCGAGAAGTGATTCAAAAGAAGTTAAGTCTTGAGGATGTAGCACAATTCTTGAGGATGCAGCTCTTAATTCCAAAACAATCGTGACAAGGCTTTGAAGACTTGGGAGCAAAGGTGATTCCAAAGGTTACCTTGCAATCATCTGGCAAGAGAAACTTCCCCTCTCTATCACAAATGCAAACACTTCCTGATCAGAGATGACTCCTATATTTTGTACGGATGTAACTCTCACTTCACAACAGGATTGGTTGTCATGTGTATACAAGATTTAATGGAAACTTCATTCGCTATATTCAAAAAGAAAAAAGAGAGAGGATGGGATGGATGGAGAGAAAATGTAATATAGAGAAAAGAGAGAGGATGGGATGGATGGAGAGAAAATGTAATATAGAGAAAAGATTTCCAGAGAGAGAGAGAGAGAGAGAGAGAGAGAGAGAGAGAGAGAGAGAGAGAGAGAGAGAGAGAGAGAGAGAGAGAGAGATAGATAGATAGATAGTTCTATTATCGTCCTGGGAGGTCAAATATGACCTATGGGACCAAATGAACATGTCACGTGGTGTGAGTGGAGTTCATAAGTGACTCTCGATGCTCAAAAATGGCTGAAATGAGCGTCGCAATAGAGAGTCCACATCGTGGTTGGGAGAGGAAGGTATGTAGGGAGAGCTCATGGCTGAATATATGGGGAAAAGAGGACCTAATGTGGTCAAAAGCTGAGCACTCAAGTAGTGTGTGGTACTCACTCTCTCGCACTTGACGAGGGCATAAGGTGCAAAGTCGATGACACTCCTCGCCAGTGCCCCAACGTCCTGTCTCGCAGCGTAGAGAATGGGAGCTAAGACGAATGGAGGCAATGGTGCGGATCGCACTCAACGGGATGGGCTCAAGGATGTAGGAATGGGTTCGGTTACCTCGTTCCGAGAAGAAGAGATATTTGTAGTTTGGGGCAACGTGTGTGGTGTAATGGCTGAAGCGAGAACCTCCAGATTTCTCCCAAGCCATGATACATTGGCGTTGTAAGAAGGCCTCATTAACTTGGGAGTCGATCGACGCATCCTTGACCAAGTGACATGCATCCCATCTTCCAAACCATTTCTTGATATCAAGCATCCACCCCGAACTTAGTATTTTGCTCTTGCATGTCTTTTGAACCTTTTGACTTGCTTCATATGCGATTCTAGGAAGTCGATGCAAAGGGCTACGTTGTGTCTTACGCATGTACTCCACAACCCTTTCCATGCCCAAGACCTCAATGGGAAGCGATCCGGACTCAAGAAGTAAGAGCATGTAGGGTGTTTGTGTCTTGACTTGGAGAAAGGTGGTGAGAAAACGCTTTTGGACATTCTCAAACTCTTTCCAAGTAGACTTCCCGATGCTTCCACCCCACACCTCCACTCCATAAAGAAGCACCGGTGTCACCAATGTGTCAAAGAGGTACTTTTTGAGAGCCCAACACTTGATCTCTCCTGCATTGCACATGTTCTCAAATGCATAATAAGCCCTCTTTCCGGCTTCCAAGCGACGCATTGCACAATCCTTCCATTTATGATTGGATGGAACCTCAAGGCCAAGGTACTTGAAGTGATCTACCACTTCAAGTTTCTCATTGTTGTATACAATGCATGGATTTTCGTCATTGAGGGTCTTTACAAGCATAACCTTGGTTTTGGATCCATTCACGATCAGCCCGCTATGTAGGCAAAAGCGTTCCAAGACACTCATAAGCTTTTGTGCATCTTCTAAGGTATGTGCCAAGAGCACTACATCATCGGCATAAAGCAAAAGCATGATCACCGCATTTCCAATCTTAACCTCTTCTATGCCTTCTTGCTGCATAAAATCAAGAACCATGTATTCCAATTCATCAATGAGTAGCCCAAAGAGGGTTGGGGAAAGTGGGCATCCTTGTTTGACACCAATAGTGCTTGCAAAAAATTCTGAAATTCCATCTCCCATACGTAATCGACATATCACTTTTTGGTAGATGCGAAAGACTGCATGCATAAATTCTCTCGGCACTTGAAGGCTTTGCATATGTCTCCAAAGATTTCCTCGCGGTACCATGTCAAAAGCTTTCTTGAAATCCACAAAGCAACAATACAACTTTTTTCCTTTCAATCGAGACGCTTCCATAAGAACTCGAAGAGTGACAAGGTGATCAATAGTGCTATGATGCTTTCGAAAACCTGCTTGGCCAAGCGCACGTTTGCCATTCTTTCCAGCCCATTCACTTATCTTCATCTCCATGATACATCCAAATAACTTTGCCATCAAAGAACCAACCATTATAGTGCGATAGTTGTTCACATTGTTTACATCTCCTCCTTTGTGCAAAGGTTTGATCCAATTTGCACTCCAATCATGAGGCATGCCATACTGAAGTGCAAGGTTAAACATATCGCATATCCAATATCGTGTTTTCTTGCTTGTCCATTTAATCATTTCAGCCTTGACACCTTGAAGGTCACCTGCCTTGCGAGTAGCAAGTTTCTCAAGCGCGCGGCATACATCTTCAATGGTAAAGAAGGGAGACATAAATGGAAGGGAGCTACAACCCTCCATCTTATCAACATTGGGTTGCTCATAGAGGTTCTTACAATGCATATACATATCCTCAAGATTCAAGTCACCAAAGCTCTCAACGCGCTTGCCTTTTAGATTTTGCCAAAACTTGCCACATGCATGTGCTTTCTCTTGTGCTAAAAGAAGTTGTTTTTCGACTTCCCACCTTCTCCTCTTCTTTTGAACAAGTGCTTTGTATGTGTGTGAACATTCCAAGTAAACTTCCTTGTCTTTGATTGCATCCAATCTTAGCAAGTGTTTTCGGGCTTGACTACATTCCATGTCAAACCATTTCTTCTTGGTGCTACCCTTCTTAGACCTTTTGCAAGACATGTGTTTCGCCGAAAAGCATTCCTTCGCACAAGAGAAAATTACTTCTTTGAAAACTTTCCACTTGCATTCTAATGTTGGGCTCCCTTGATGCTCTATCATGCTTAACATTTGGTCCACCATATCAGCATATATAAGTGCTCGTTTGAAGTCTAGACGTAGGTACAAATGATTCACATCATGATTGGAGGCTACATGCTCGGGCCGTTTACCACACTTGAGGTCAATACATAACATCCTATGATCCGATTCCGGATTCCATTCACCAAGTGTAAAGCTTTGTATGCATTCTAGAGTGGCTTCTGAGAACAACATATAGTCAATCACGCTAGCACCATTGTGCTTTCTACATGTAAAGTCATTGGTGCCTTGCCATAGAGATACACCATTTGCAATGAGCATTCCGGTACTATTGCACATTTGTAGAAGTGACTTTCCATAGTGATCCACTTCTTTTGCATCATTAGAACTTCGATTATACATGTATGAGTCATCCACTCTTCTTGATACATGCGGCATGTCGACTTGTTGTGTGTCGTGTTGTAACATATTTGTGCGAGCATTCATGTCTCCAAAAACAATGACTTCACCTTGATCCTTGTAATAAGCAATGTCTTCCTCTAGTTCAACAAAGGGCTGATCTCTATCCATATTCAAGCGAGCATAAAAGTTGGAGTCATAGTGAGGAATGTAGCAGCCGGCCACAAACATGACTTGACCATTTGGTGGGCTGATTTTCAGCCATAAGTAGCGTTTATACTTATCTTCTTTGACAATGGAAAAATCTTTCAAACCCTTTTTGGTCATACATGCTATGCCTCCTTGGCCTCTTCGTTGCTTTGCATTTTTGGCCCACATCAAAGAATGTACATCGTATTTGTCAAATCCAAGAATTCGTTGCGCATCATGCTCCCATGTTTCGACAAGAAGTATCACATCGGAGTCATTGGTAAGCTCATCAATGCCAATTCCCGCATTCCATGGATACCCGTTACAATTCCAAAAGCTTATTCGCAAGCGTGAGTTGGTCTCATAGATCATGTGTCCCTATTTGTTGGGTGGACTTGCATCCTCCTCAAGTGCCTTTTCTTCTTGAGATGATACCTTAACCTTCTTGCTTCTTTCCTCGTATGCTTTGCGACGTACATTTTGTTGCATAAGAGTGCGATCCTCATATACATTACAACCCGTTCCTTTGAGGTAGATCCAACCATTGTCAAGGATGATCTTTCTCTTTACCTCATCAGCCATGGTACATACAATAGGTCTTTCTCCCGAGCGAGGGACTCCTTGTTTTCCAACTCGATGTGCACCATAAGCCATGATTCCTGACATGCCAAAGTGTGTAGCAAAAAACTCTTCAATAGCAACCGCAAGAGATTGGGGTGTTTCCATGCTTTCCTCCTTGATTCCACGAATGACGATGTTCTTTGAGCGTTTTTGTCGTTCTTGCAATTCTTGAGTGTCCACATTCTCTACATTCTTTGCTTGGACAACGGCTTGCGTGATAGGAGATGTAGAAACCACATTATCCTTACATATATCAGCCCATGATTTGGATGCATTTCTCATCTCACATACATCATGTCGTATTGTATCTATCGTTTCCTCTTTCAATACATGATCACTCTCAACTTTGCTCAAGCGCTCTTTCATTACATTCATGTCCACAAGAGAGCGTTTACATTCTTGAACTTCATTCTCAAGATGCATCAAGCGCGTTGTTTGCATTTCAAGAACCTTCTTGAGGTGCTCATTCTCCACAACGAGAACTCTTAAAGTACCATTTTCCATTGCAAGTGCGCGCAACTCTTCACCTTGCTTGTTGACGGTTTCTTGTAACGAGATCAAGTAAGCCATGATCATTGCTTCCGTTGTTGTAGACGATGTGGTTGGATTAGCATCCAAATTCCTTGGAGATTTTGCATCATTCTCCATGGCGAGTGTGGCTTTTCCACCCTTGCGAGTTTTGTCTGACATTGCCTTCAAGTCGGCAACAAAAACGCAAAGTTTTGACAGTTTTTTCAGTTCTGAGATGCTGTTACAGAAAAGCCTTCCATTACACAGAAAAATTCTATCTTTACATCAATGCGTAGAGGGCTTCGTGCTCTTCGATTGAGGCTATAGATCACCTAAATCGGAGTTCGGATGAGCAAGTTATGGTCAAAAGAGTGAACTGCTGTCTACTAGGTCAAAAAACGGCTGTGTGTGTGTGTGTGAGAGAGAGAGAGAGAGAGAGAGAGAGAGAGAGAGAGAGAGAGAGAGAGAGAGAGAGAGAGAGAGAGAGAGAGAGGATGGGACTTATGGGGAGAGCACATCCACAAAGTGGACGCTAGCGCTTGGTTGGGGGAAACGATGGAGAGAGAGAGAGATAATTTGTGAGGGTTTGCCTATATAAAGGCATATAGAGCTATGTTTTATACTTAGTTTAAAGTTATCATTGAGTGCATCTTTTTATTCAATATAAGTTTGTCTCTCTCTCTCTCTCTATCACACACACATACACACGCGTATATATCCAGGGAGTGGGTGCTAGCGCTTGATTTAAAAAAACGATAGAGAGAGAGAGAGAGAGAGAGAGAGAGAGAGAGAGATAGATTTTATTATCGTCCTTGGAGGTCAAATATGACCTATGGGACCAAAGTTACATGTGATGTAGTATGTGTATGGCTAATGAGTGACTCTCGATGCTCCAAAATTGTAGTGATGAGAGTTGCAATGGAGAGCCCACACTTTGGCTGGGAGAGGAAAGTGTGTAGGTCTAAGTTATGGCTGAAAATGTGAGAGAAGCAAGTTCGGATGTGATCAAAAGCTGAGCACTCTAGTAGTGTGTGGTACTCAGACTCTCGAACTTGCAGTGAGCATAATGTGCACAACCGATTTGACTCTTCTCCATTGCCCCAACGCCCTATCTCGCATCGAAGGAAATGGGAGCTAAGCCGAATTGCTGCGATAGTGCGTATCGCTGACAAGGGAATAGGCTCAAGCATGTAAGTGTGAGTACGGTTTCCTCTCTCAGCGAAGAACATGGTTTTGTAGTTGGGGGCAATATAGGTGGTGTAATGTATGAAGCGTGACCCACCGGATTTCTCCCAAGCCGTAATACATTGGCGTTGTAGAAAAGCTTCATTCACTTGAGAGTCAATTGAAGCATCATGTAGCAAGTGTAATGCATCCCATCTCCCAAACCACTTCTTTATGTCTTGCATCCATCCCGTGCTCAAGATCTTGCTTTTATGCGTCTTTTGAACTTTTTTGCTTGCTTCCCCTGCAATTGTAGGAAGTCGATGTGAGGGGTTTTGACGCATCTTTATCATGTACTCCACAACCCTTTCCATGCCCATAACCTCAATTGGAAGAGATCCCGACTCAAGAAGTAGGAGCATATATGGTGTTTGTGTCTTAACTTGGAGAAAGTTTGTAAGAAAACGCTTTTGGACATTCTCAAACTCTTTCCAAGTAGACTTTGAGATGCTCCCGCCCCACACTTCAACTCCATAAAGAAGAACCGGTGTCACCAATGCATCAAAAAGATACTTCTTGAGAACCCAACACTTGATGTTTCCCGCATTACACATGTTCTCAAATGCATAATATGCTCTCTTTCCCGCTTCCAAACGACGCATAGCACATTCATGCCACTTGTGATTGGATGGAACCTCAAGGCCAAGGTACTTAAAGCTCTCAACAACTTCAAGTGTCTCGTTGTTGTACACAATGCATGGCTTCTCCTTATGGTTGGTTTTCACAAGCATAACCTTTGTTTTGGATTCATTTACAATTAGCCCACTATGCAAGCAAAAGTTCTCAAGGACAACCATAAGCTTTTGTGCATCTTCTAAAGTGTGTGCTAGAAGCACTACATCATCCGCATACAACAAAAGCATGATTACCGCATTGCAAATAGTGACCTCTTCAATGCCTTCTTCTTGCATAAAGTCAAGTACCATTTGTTCCAATTGATCGATGCATAGACCAAAGAGAGTTGGTGACAATGGACATCCTTGTTTAACCCCAATAGTGCTTACAAAAATTTCTGAAATTTCTCTTCCCATGCACAATTGACAAATCACCTTCTCATAGATTCGAGAAACCGCAAGCATAAACTCACTTGGCACTTGGAGTTCTTCCATCCTTCTCCACAAATTGTTACGTGGAATCATATCAAAGGATTTCTTAAAGTCCACAAAACAACAATACAATCGCTTGCCTTTCAACCGACTTTCCTCCATGAGAACACGAAGAGTGACAAGATGATCAATGGTGCTATGGCATCGACGAAAACCCGCTTGTCCCTTTGCACGCTTGTCATTATCTTCAACCCAATCACTCAATTTCATCTTCATTATGCACCCAAACAACTTTGCCATAAGAGACCCAATCATTATAGTCCGGTAGTTGCTTACATTCTTTACATCCCCTCCTTTATGCAAAGGCTTAACCCAATTAGTACTCCAATCATAAGGCATACCATGTTGAAGTGCAAGGTTGAACATATCACACATCCACTCATGGGTAAAATCTCCCGTCCATTTGATCATCTCCGGCTTGATACCTTGAAGATCTCCCGCTTTGCGAGTGGCCAACTTTTCAAGCCCACCGCATACATCCTCAATAGTAAAAAAAGACGGCATACATGGGAGTGAACCATAAAATGGCATTTTTTCAGTATTTTCTTGCTCATATAATTGCCTACAATGTGTGTACATATCCACTAGACTCAAGTTACCAAAATTCTCAACCCGCTTGCCTCTCAAGTTTCTCCAAAATCTTCCACATGCATGTGCCTTTTCTTGGACTTGAAATTCTTGTTGCTTTACTTCCCATCTTCTTCTCTTCTTTTGAATCAATGCCTTGTATGTATGCAAATGACTTTGATAGTTGTCTTTGTCCATAGTTGCATCAAGCTTTATCAAGGACTTTCGAGCATCTTGACATTCTTTATCAAACCACCTTTTGCGTGATCTATCTTTGTTGATACCATGGAGATGCTTTATGGCAAAACATTCTTCCGCATAAGAACAAATAGCTTTCTTGAAAGCTTCCCATTTAGTTTCCAATGGTGCATCACATTGAAGCTTTGTCATCCATAATTTTTGCTCAACCATTTCAATGTACATTGGTGCCCGTTTGAAATCCATACATAGTGATAACTTCTCTTTCCTTTGGCTGAGATTATCATGCTTAGTTGCTTCTCCACATGAAAGGTCAATACATAAGGTGCGATGGTCGGATTCCGGGGTCCATTGACCAAACATAAAACTCTTTATGCGATACATGATGGCTTCAGAGAGTAGCATATAGTCAATCACACTATCCCCATTATGTCTTCTACATGTAAATCCATTGGTTCCACTCCACAAAGATACACCATTGGCAATGAGCATACCCGTGCTATTACACATGTGTAAAAGTGACTTTCCATAGTGATCCGGCTCTTTCTCATCCATTGAAGTACGATCATACAAGTGAACTTTCTCCAACTCCCTTGAAATGTATGGCATATCAAATTGTTGAGTATCATGTTGCAATGTTTTTGTGCGAGCATTCATATCCCCAAATACAATAACATCACCTTCACCTTTGAAATAAGCAATGTCCTCTTCCAAATCAGAAAATGGTTGATCTCTATCCATGCAAGCATAAAAGGGAGAATCATGATGAGGAATGTAGCAACCGGCTACAAAAATGGGTGCTCTTTTTGGTGTCATAATTTTCAGCCATACATAACGTTTGTACTTGTCATCTTTCACAATTGATACAAAATCTTCCAATCCTTTCTTAACCATACATGCTAACCCTGCTTGTCCTCTTCGTTGCTTGAGATTCTTTGACCACATCAATGAATGTACATTGTAATCCTCCAAGCCGTTAATCCTTTGTGTATCATGCTCCCAAGTTTCAACAAGAAGTACAACATCGGCTTTGCTTGTTAGTTCATCAATGCCAACCCCCGCATTCCATGGGTATCCATTACAATTCCAAAAGCATATTTTCAATTGTAACTCGGTCTCATAGGTCACGCATCCCTATTTGCTTGAGAGACTTGCCTCCTCCTTGGGCACATTTTCTTCATGAGAGATCTCCTTGTTTTTATTATTCTTTTCCTCATATGCCTTGCGATGCATATTTTGTTGCTTAATAGTGCGATCTTCACATACAAAACATTTTGTATCCCTCAAATAGATCCAACTATTATCAAGGATAATCTTTCACTTGGTCTCATCCGGCATGGTGCATACAATTGGCCGTTCTCCCGAGTGAGGAGCTCCTTGCTTCCCCACTCTATGTGCTCCATAGACCATAACTCCGGACATGCCAAAGTGGGTTTTGAAGAAATCTTCAATAACAATGGCAAGAGAAGGAGGTGTCTCTAACTTCTCTTCGGGAATTCCACGAATAACAATGTTCTTGGAATGTCGCTCCCGTTCCTTCAACTCATCCACATCCTCAACATTCTTTGTTTGAACCATAGCTTGCATGAGTGAGGAATTAGAAACCACATTGCTACCACATACCTCAGCCCAAGACTTGTTTGTGCATACATTTTTCATGTCGCATACATCCCGGCTCATAGTGTCAAATTTCTCCTCTTTCAATACATGGTCATGCTCTACTTTGCTCATCCGCTCCTTCAAAGCATTCAAGTCCACAAGAGAGCGTTTACATTCCTTGACTTCCTCTTCAAGTTGCATCAAACGTGTTGTTTGCATCTCAAGTGTCCTCTTGAGATTCTCATTCTCAACCACAAGTACCCTTAGTGTGCCATTCTCCATTGCAAGTGCTCGTAAGTCTTCGCCTTGTTTGTTTACGGTCTCTTGCAATGATACCAAGTACGCCATGATCATGGTTTCCGATGTCGTTGGTTGGGTGGTTGTGTTGCTATCTCCACACTTAGGAGCTTTTGGATCATTTTCCACAATGGTTGTGGACCTTGTTGAAGAAGAAGAACCCTTGCGAGTGCCGGAAGACATTGTATGTAAAATAGGAGATGAGAATCAATTTTGTTGAACCTGTTCACTTCGGAAATGCTGCTACAGAAACGCCTTCCATAACTCTGAAAATTTCTGTCTTTACATCAATGCGTAGAGGACTTCGTGCTCTTCGATTGAGGCTATAGATCACCCAAATCGGAGTTCGGATAGAGAGAGAGGTTGAAAATGGCAGGAGTCGGAGTTGAAAGGGCTAATGATGGCTATGGAGTATAATTGCGAGCAGCATGAGCCATGGCGTGAGGGCGTGCAACTACAGAGAAGTAACAAGAAGAGAGAGAGAAAGAGAGATTTGACTCTAAAAATCAACGTTGCGTTGTGTATATTTTATGAAAACTCTTACATGATATATATAGCAAACCTGCCATGCAATAAGACTCTATTAAACTGATCGAGGTTGTTCTCCATGCCCTAAGAGCACATGTATTCTTATGCCTTCATATGCACTATAGCTTGTGTGCAAGCACATTGTTAGAAGTGCACATACGACCTCCAACCACCTAACCGCGACTCTATAGAGGTGTCTGTTGGTGTGGTAGCACAAGTTTGGGTGAAGGGTGCGACATTAACCAGCATTTGGTGGAGGGAGCTTTTTGCATAAGATTACGGAATCCAGCACAAAGTTCATTGAGAGAGATTTTTCAATAAACTTTTCAACCTTCCAAAACGCTCCCTCCAAACCCCTACACATATGATGTGATATGTTTGTAATACTCCCTTTCATTGAATTGATGATGCATAGTGGCATGACCAAAGAATGGTTTGGTATCAAAGCACTTCTCAATTTGAAATAAGATTGCACTTATGACTTCTTCCAAGGTAGCCAATTTTTGGGGCAAGGTAAAGGAGGGGAGAAGTGCTTTGTTTTCGAAATGTCCACAATGGGTCCATCATTAGGCATTAACCTAGTGAATGGCATACAACAAAATGGAATAGGATATCTATGGTGCACTTGGGTCCAATTCAATCACATCATATGGGTCACAAATTGGGTAACAATGGCATGCCATGCATATGACCTATTGTATGTTTTCCTAACATACTATGTGTTACAAAGAACATTGGTTTACAAGAAACTAATTTTCATTCCTGGGTAGGATAGCATGCAAGACCTGCTCACTATAGCCACATGCAAAATGAAGGAAGAGGACATGGATTCAAAGTGCCTCTTTTGAGAATGCCTCACTGATACGTTAGTCAAACATGGGTGTGAATAGGTAAATTCTTTGGATTCATAGCAGATGAAGCATAGGCAAATTGGAATGCATTGTGCGATGTGCTCAATGGGGGTAAGGCAATGTGATGGAGGGGGTCAAGAGCGTTTCTTCCCTTTTCATTGGAAGCAAATCATGCATCAATACACACTCAAGTATATAGTACAAATAGCATTCAAAGAAATGTGTGAGAAGTGGAGACAAGCACCACTCAAGGAGACAGTTGTAGCCAAATCCGTATTGCTATGCAAATGGTGGCACCTAGGTAATTGCATGGAAAAAAACATTGCATACATGGATTCATGGCTAACTTGGTGGGAGGTACGCATTGTCCATCGGGGTAGCATCATGACATCCATTTAAAACACCACAAGTGGTCCCAACATCCCATACACAAATCTTGTCAAATGTAAATAAGGTTGGAGACTTGTAGGAGAGGAATTCAAGAGGCAAATATCAACATATGATGCATGCAACATTGACTTAGCAAAATGCACTTCTATAGAGCAGTAAGGCTATTTCATAAGTTGCAGGGAAAACATTTAGGAAAGGGTCCATCTTTGCAAAGGCTCACCGAGCGGCTTAGTAATTGACCACCTCTTATCACATGGATCATTAATGAAGCTACCAAGGGAACGTCACGCTACAAGGTATCCTCAACTCTAATAGGCAACAAGGAAACTTTTCAAAAATAAAGAGTTTGCCAACAGAGGTGATTAATGTTGAGGGGGAGTCAACTCATCAAACGGAGTACATTTCAATCACAAAGGATCAACGGCCAGCCAAGGAAGATAAATTTTGTAGGTAAAGGGTCTACAAACACGCATGTTAAGATGAATGAAGGGAGATGACCTATAGTGAAGGAGAGCAAGATCAACAAAGAAACCCACACTGCCAACAAAGTGACTTGTAGTAGAATGCCTAACGAGGGGCAAAGATGTGGCAGGTTCATGACATGCTCCATTATGGGAGTTCCAGCTCCCTCTTTTGAAGGATAGCTTAAACATCCTAAGGGAATGGTCAAGGAATGGTTTTGGTTCTATCCCAAGTATGTATTACATTGCCATACTTTGGATAGCAACATTGACACACAACCTGGGATAGTATCGACCATTTGGTGAATGCAAATTGGCACAAACCTTTCAGGAAGTGAAAGAATTGTATGAAGGTGGGTATCGAGTGGAACAAGTTGCAGAAAGTGGAGAAGAGGATCATCTAGAGAAAAGAGCAAAGAAAAAGGGGAAGGCCAAAGTCGACGACACAGTTAGCAAAAAACGGCCATGTCCCACAATAAAAATCGATGAGCCGGCGGCACAAATGGCGGCCAAAATTGAAAGAGAAGCACTGGCCTTTGAGCTCAAAAGAGGGCTAAAAGGGTATGTTGCAAAAAAATAGTAACCCAAACTAAAGAGAATAAAAATCCGCTCTAAAACCCCATGTACCATCAGCACGACGACCCTCTCACTGAGTTGGATTCGCTCTATGAGGAGGAAGAGACTCAAAGAGAGCACGCCAAGGCATAGAAGCCACAATCAAAGGAGACAATGCCTAAAGACATGCCTCAAGAGGAATCCACAACCACCACCACCCCTACAATGCATAAGGAGAAGCCTCCACAAGAGGTACCAACAACTCATTTTGAGGAATCTTATGAAGATCAAAGAGATGTTCTAGAGGTGTCGTAAGATCCCATACAGATTGAACAACAACCAGTTGATCAGCCTCAAGTGGAGCTACCAAAAGAAGAGATGGATGAACCATCACACCAACAAGAAGAAAGGACTTCTCACCAAGTCAAGAGCTTGGAAGATATCGATGAATTTGCTAGATATGCACATGTGGGTGTGGACCAAATGAAAGAAGATGTTTATGCATGTCAATAGAAGATCCATCATCTTCAACAACTAAAGCTCACAATGGTGAGGCTTGAGGTAGCAGAATCTTTCAAGGAGTCATTTATTGAGCCAATGGAGACCACCAATAAGAAAATGGAAGATATGACTGCCAAATTTGAAGCAAAAATAGACGCCTTAAGGATAACAACATAGCAACAAGAGAAACACTTGAAAGAGGTAACCACAACATTACAAAATAAAAGCTCTTTTGCTAAGAAAGTACATGTAAAACTTGATGTGGCCAATGCTCAATTAGCATAGTCGAAGTCTAGATGCCAAGACTCAACTACTCAATCAATTGAGGACAAATACCACTTTTGCTACATTGCAAAATACTGATGAAGCCTACAAATCCCTTGAGAAAAAGACATAATAACTTGAAATGGAGTAGATGCAACATCGAGAGCTCTCACAGGATTTATGCAAAGAGAAGAAAGTTATCAAAAGGAGATAGAACACCTCAAAGAGGAGCTTTGGGAAGCTCAAGAGACAATCAAAGCTCAAGCATCTACTTCAAGGGAGGATCAACTAGAGAATGTAATGGGAGATACAAACACTCTATAGTTCATGAGTTTTGAAGATGCACCAACCACAAAAATAAATCTTCCAAGGATTTTGGATACACAAGATGAAGCCGCACCCTTTGCACCTCTAGCAACTTTGACTGCAAAAGAAGAGACCTTTTTAAAAAAGAAAGTGGATGATGAATTTCAACAAGTGTGGAGGATGCCATTCAGTGGGAGGAGAGATTTCTTCATTCTCTCAATGTCAACCTTCTTATAATGGACAATATTAGTGAAGAATGGCATCAACAAGATCTCGCCTACCCTCTTATCAAGTTTGAAGTGTTTCAAATCAAAGAGAGCCTACTCAAGGAGCTTGCCACCAATCCAACAATGGTACATCCTAAGTGACGCAACATTTGGTTGAACTGGCACCCAAGGTATCTCATTCTTTATACCAATGCCCCAATGGACATCAGGCAAGATCCAGTGCAGAGTCCAATCCCAAGGGTCCACAACTGGCAAAAGCATGCCATTATAAAGCAAAAGTGGTCAACTTGGCTCAATTACCCGCAATTCCCACCACCACCAAATGGTAAGCCTACTAAAGATTATATGGTGGAATCTCTCAGCCACGCTACAACTCTTTTGTGGGATACCAAATTTAGCATGCATCACGTTGGTCAAAATTTTCAAGATGCTTGTCACATATTTATAGACATGCTATCGAGTTGAATAGACAGATGCCGCATGGATGTCTTTTCTTGAAGGCAATCAAGGCTTGTGCTACAACCTATCAAAGCAATCGTCAAAGAAAGTGCTCTACAATTTTTATGCCAGGGGAATGTTCTTACCCTCCTACTACATGTAGACTTTTGAGGAGGCATTCTATATGATCTTTTTCACATACAAAAGCAAGATCTTTGGCCTAGTCATTGCCAACTTAAGAGCTAGATTTGTTGGCTACTCAACCATTGAGCACAAGAACAAGATTACCATGCAGTTCTTGTCTCCTGGAGATAAAGAAAGGAGGCTCAAATACTAGCAAGGATTGGAGCATCACTTAAAGCGGTTTGGAGCTTGCAAGCCCAACCACTACTTAGCAGTTTAAGTAGCTATGTCACAGACGACGCATGCAAGGAGGGGAGAATGGTAGGTGCTTAGCTAACAGGATCATCACTATCATTTTTTATCCCCACTTATTGTATCAAAACCCCATTTATCAATTTGAAATCTTGTAAGTCCAAATTTGTTGTATCACATTTATTTGCCAAAGAGTGTAAAGGGGCTAGGGGCTTCCAGATTTGTAATTATTTGCAGTTTCTAGCCTTATTACTGAGACATTTAATTAGGGTTTCATTTCTCAAACCTTGGCTATGGTATAAAAGCCAATTTTTTAACTTTGGGCCTAAGTTTTTTGGATATTGAAAGTGAGCGTACGCTGCTGTACGATTTAGTGAATTCTCTCATGTTTCATCTCTTTGTGTCTCCCTCGTGTGAAGTTGCATTGTAGTTCTGAGCATACCAACACGTTCATAGGTGAAAGCTCTTCCTTTTGATGTAAGTCTTTTGCAATGAAGTTATATTTTTAGTAGTGTATGTCTATGAGATGTTTTCATTTCTGACACTTCATATACACATCAAAACTGGTTTTCAACCATAGGAGTAGATAAAGCACATCCTAAGGCAGCTATAGAGTGCTTCGGAGCCCAAAATTGACCTAACCAAAATAGGCTTCTATCTTTAGTGTGATTCTATCCAAGTGTAAAAAATGGCTTTTGAGCACATGAGATTGGTGAGGATGCTTTGCACATTGTAGGTAGCAAGTTTTGTCACATTTGGAGCAATGTAGCTATACAAAATCATTGTATTAGTCTTATGGTAGGATGAAACTGATCTATGCACACTAGACTTGGGTTTTCCAAGAGATTAGCTATCTCTTATAGCCCCCATGCGCAAGTCGGCGGGCCAGCTACATTTCCCACGGATTGACATTCTATGTCTGTGGTTATCGCTTTGCTAGCTAGAATTTGGTGTAGAAGCTTCTCCACTCATACCTCACTGTGCTTAGTGTGTGAGTGTCTTTCAAACTTTATCCTTCACTTCACAAGACTTAAAATACATAGACTTCAACTCATATTCTCAAATATACTAGCATGAGTGACACAATGTAAATATGCTCAACTCTTCCAGCTTAAGCAATACCTAGAATAGCTAAGACTCTTAGACCACAAAGAATATTACTTGAAGCTTTGGGACTAATGACTCACCTCATTTAGTGGATTAGCTACACGACTCTGAATTTTATGCCATGTATTTTCAATGGCGGCTTGGAGGTACCTGTTCAAGGCTCGAAACCCAATTCCAAAGATTCTTGACGGTTTTAGGCCTCTTTCATTGTTATGGTCTTTGGATGCCACCATTTTTTCCAATAGGTTGGCATATGTTTTCTCCTCTTGATTTGTTTACCGTTGTCAATACTACTTTGTGAAATAGGTTCTTTAGTTGTAGTAGGGGTTGGAGATTTTGGTTTGTCTCCCAGGAGAAGAGGTTGTAGATTTTCTGTGAGCTCGCTGTGAATCATGATTGAGTTTCCAATAAATTTTTTGGAGCCCACCTTGTTTGTGGTCTTTGAGTGATTGTATTTTGCATTTGCCCCTTTGGCTTGATGACTTGATGGACACTAGGCTTTGGCATCCATATTTGATTATTACCATTGTAAAAGCCTTGCTTCTATAGTAGAAGACGAGGTATGTGTATGGAGGTTGTAGCACCCTTGGTTGTGATTGGCTTCTGTTGGTCATGATTGCTTGCCTTTGGATGGATACTTGTGCTACATGACCGATCTTCATTATTCTAGGTTGAGCTACTACTTTTGGTAACCATATTTGAGTGTTACCTTCATAAAATACTTGTGTCTTGAGTAGCTTAATTGTAATCATTTGCTGCTTCACATGTCTGTGTTGGGTAGCTTGGTTGAAGTCTATCTTTGGTACCCATATTTGTTGCATTGCATGTTTCTTTGAAGGTCTTTTCTGATGCCTTTTGCGGTTGTTCTTTATCCTAATTGAGGTGTTTGTCTTTTGTTGATAGCTCAACTTTCCCTTTGTAAAACTTTTCTCTTGAGGTGAGTAGGTATAGGCTATTACCTTAGGCTTTTGGGCCCAAACATTGGTGTTCCCTTGAAAGTAGACTTGAGCAAGGATTGACTCATTCGATGCTACCCACCCTATGACCTTTGGTTGTTGAGGTCAAACTTGTGATTCATGTATCCAAATTGGATCCTTGATTTTGATCTGCTTTTTGGATTAACACTTTTTGGCTTCATCTAGAGGCTTTTTTGTGATGGAAACTTTGGTTAATAAATTTTTTGCTTAAAATTTCAATGCATTGTTGATGCTTTGGCTTTTGATGTAGAGGCTGTGCAAGATGTTTGATGGAGACTCGTTGAAGGTAAAGTTGACTTGAGAGATTGATTTGTTTCATTGTTTTCTTTAGATTTACCTTTCTTTTTTGTGGTTGCGGTCTTTTTTTGCTTGGGCTAGAGATGCTCCTGGGACTGCATGTTTTGTTGTTGTGGAAGCTTTGTGTTGTCAAAAGAAGATGCTCATCCAACTATTTTTCAAGACCAGATTCTCTTTTATGTGATGGGAGTCAATTATATAGAAAGTGTCCTTTGAACTCCTCAATACTTCACTTTACGGCTTCTGCCACTCCAAAACTAGGTATTGGCATTGTAGAATTGATGTACACTGTTTCTTCTAGCTCAGTGATTGGAAAATTTCTCATCATTATGCACGTGCCATAAGACATTAGATTTATTGTAGCATAAGGATCTATCATACGTGAACATGTAATTCTAAGTCCCATTTCCACACATATGCTGAATTTGATTGTTGTAGGAGACAATCGAACTTCTATCTTATTTGTTACCATATACATGTGGTAGTGACGTGTGTGAACACACTAGGACCGCCGGGGTATTTTTTCCCTCGTTAGGAAGTTTTTTCCCCCGTGCATTGATATATATGCCCATCACTCTAGGGCTACCTATCTTTCTGCAGCAGCAGCACACTAAGTAATTCGCTCTCTTTTGTGTGCCTTGAGCTTCCTTCTGAAGGAGAGGAGCTGGGAGCACAGCAGAAGAGGAAGATGAATACGCACACACACTCACACACAGACCACCATAGCCACACACACAGGTTGGAGTGGGAGAGCCAACACACATTGTGTGCCCTCTTTTTTTCTTCTCTATCTTATGCACTTAAGCACAATATATCTTATAAATACGCACACACACTCATACACAAACCACCATAGCCACACACACAGGTTGAGGGGCAAAGCCAACACACATTGTGTGCCCCCTTTATTTCTTCTCTATCTTATGCACTTAAGCACAATATACACTCTACTTAGTGTATATTAGTGGCTCACACAAGTGTATAGCTGTACATTTAGGGTTAGTAGAAATTAGTGATGGGCGGTCGGCCACATGGCCATTAAACCTAACATTCTCCCACTTGATGGCCAATGTGGGAGACCATAAGAATGGAAGAGAACCTCGCTTCACCCAATTCCCATCAACTCACGATAGTGCTAAAATTGATGGCTAGAGAGACTTTTAGCGAGTGCATCCACTGTGTTCTCTGCCTTAGGAATCTTCACTAAATCAAGGCTCTTCTTTGCCTGGCATTCACGACTGAAATGATAACGCACATCAATGTGTTTTGTTCTGGAATAAAACCTTGGACTGTCAGCCAAAAAAATAACACTCTAACTATCACAATGAAGAACTAGTGTACACTGCACCAATCCAAGATCTTTCACTAGGCGAGCAAGCCAAATAGCTTCTTTGCATGCCTCATTCAATGCAACATAATTTTCCTCTCTGGTAGAAATGGATGTACAGTCTTGAAGAATGAATCTCCAACAAATAGCATAACCAAAAAATTTGTAAATCCAACCTGTTGTTGATTTATGACTATCAATACAGCCTGCATAATCACTGTCTACAAATCCCTGAATGGATGACTCTTCATGACCATAGCATAACTGTCTATCTGTAGTGCCACTCAAGTATCTGAAAATCGACTTGACAACATCCCAATGCTTTTTACCAGGATTAGACATAAATCTGCTGACAACTCCCAATGCATGTGCAATGTTAGGTCTTGTAGCCACCATGGCATACATGAGACTACCACAAGCTGAAGCATAAGGAACCTTAGCCATCATAGTTTTTACCTCAATAGATTTGGGACAGTCGTTCATGCTAACTTTCAAATATGTAGGCAATGGAGTACTCAAAGCCTTCCCCTTCTGCATGTTGAAGCGATCAAGAACCTTGTGCACATACTCTTTTTGAGAAAGGTACAACAACCTCTTCTTACGGTCACGAGTGATCCGCATACCCAAAATGTGATTGGATTCACCCAAATCTTTCATGTGAAATTGACTTTTTGTCTTGGTTTTCAAGTCAGCAATGTACTTCTTGGTATGACCAACAATAAGCATGTCATCTACATAAAGGATAAGCATAATAAGTTGTCCATTGGGTTGTCTTTTCACGTAAAGACATGGATCCTCATTACTATGCTTATAGCCTAGGAAACGCATAAATGCATCAAACTTTTGATAACATTGTCTGGATGATTGCTTCAAGCCATAGAGACTTTTCAGAAGCTTACATACCAAATGTTCCTTGCCTTTTAGCACAAACCCTTCAAATTGCTGCATATAAATCTCTTCCTTGAGATCACCATGTAAGAAAGCTCTAATGACATCCATTTGATCAAGCTCCATATCTTCAATGCCAACCAAAGCAAGCAACATTCTCAGTGTGGTCATCTTGACCACTAGAGAAAAGATTTCCTGGAAATCGACACCATATTCTTGCTTGAATTCTTTGGCCACTAAACGAGCTTTGTAATTGTCAATTTCCTTCTTGTAAACCCATTTACAAGGCAATGCTTTCCTACCTTTTGGCAACGGAACAAGTTACCATGTTTTGTTCTTTGCAATATTGGACAACTCCCTTTTCATAGCATGTTCCCATTGAACCTTATCATTGTCTAGCATAGCCTCTTTGTAGCAAGAAGGCTCACCACTATTTGTCAGCAAAACAAAATCCATGCTTGGAACAAAACGTTCTGGCGGATGTGAGACTCTTTGAGATCTCCACGGCTGATCAAAACTCGTACTAGCTTGTGTAGTAATTGGCCCGGGAGCTGTCTGGAGAGGAGGTGATAACATCGGAAAATGTCACTTTTTGAAAGTCAACCTCTTTCACTGGTTGTCTATGCATCTCAGTCTCATTAAAGAAAACATCACTGCTACGGATCACTGATCGACTTTCCGGATCCCATAAACGATAGCCAAATTGACCATTTACACCATAGGCATTGAAGATGCATTTCTTGGACTTAGGATCTAGCTTAGCACGCAACTCCTTGGGTACATGTGTATAAGCTTCATAGCCAAAAGTGTGGAGTTTTTCATAAGACAATTTATGTCCTGACCATAAGTCCAAAGGTACACCAAATTGTAATGAAGCATGTGGTCATCTATTAATCAAGTACACGACTGTGTATAATGCTTCAGTCCAAAACGCTTGCGGTAAATTAGCTTGTGATAGCATAGACATATTTTTCTCTTGGATGGTCCTATTCGTTCGTTCCACAACACCAATTTGTGCAGGGGTATAAGGACCTGTAAACTCACACTTAATTCCGCTACTTGAACAGAATCTGTAAACTCTTTAGAGACATATTCTCCACCATTATCTGAGCGCAAAGCTTTCAAATTATGTTCAGACTGACTTTCAACACTAGATAAGAACTTCTTGAAGCAAGAAAAGGTCTCATATTTAGACTTTATGGTGTAGACCCAAACATGCCGTGTTGCATCGTCAAATGAATGTAACATAATAGGATGCACCACCATGGGATTTAGAAGGCATAGGCCCACATAAATCCTGTGAACAAGCTCTAAGGGTTTTCTTTCTTTGTTAAAAGAATGTATACGATGTGTCCGTGTTTGCTTTCCATATTGACATTTCTCACAAAAGGGAAAATAAAAAAATGACAAAGATGGTAAGTAGCCCAAACGAGAGAGTGTCTCCATTCCCTTCTTTGACATATGTCCTAACCGGCCATGCCACAAAGCAACGATTGGCAACTCGGTTAAATAAAGAACACTATTTTTGTCAGATACATAAAGAGGATAAAGTGAACTAACTTTAGAACCATGGTCTATTATAAGATGACCCTTCTCAACAAGCCAAATTTGGTGATGAAAAGTGACATTGTAACCCAAGTCATCAAGATGTCCAACCAAAATCAGATTGCGTGTGTCAAGGCTGGAACATTGCACAGATTATGGATGATAAACTTCACCCCATTTTCCATAACCATGGCAATATCACCTACGCCAACAATGTCACACGAGTAATTGTCACCAAGTGTAACAGAGCCAATGTAACGGAATTGGCCTATTAACTTGAGAGTAGCGGAAATTAATGAGAGTACTTTTGAGAAATTACTTTGTGAGCATAGCGGATGAACATAATTGAAGATAATAACATAGACATAGCAATTAGTTAACTTGGCATGAACAATACTTTTGCAAGAGAGAAAATTTAGAGAGCATGACAACAGTTGATGGCCGGATTTATGTGGAGCCGGTCCCCCCTCCAATAGGCATTTGTATTATGATTTCTCCCATTAAGAGAGACTTGTTACAATACAATCTTTGTGTTCCTTGTGACCTAGGTGATGCAATGAAGATGGAAAGCTTCATGCATCACAAGTATAACATAAAATTTGAAGAAAGCTTTAACTATACCAAGCCTCAGTCCCAAGACCTCAAACACCTTTGAAGGTGGAGAGAGCTAGCAGGGAAAGAGGGTAGGGAAGAGGAAGAAGAAACATTTCATAGGAGAAAGAATTATCTCCTCACTTATCATAACTCTTCTTGCTAGCATACATAATAGCATAGTAATGAAGAAGGAGAGGATGGCAAGCTTAAGCATTGAAGCATGGCTCTTGGTTGGATTTGCACTCCATAGCCAAGAGTGTTGGTGTAGGCTCTCAACCTCTACTTGCTTGGAGAAGGAGAGGGAGCTCTTGCACTTTGCACATTGCATAATGATAGTGTGTGTGGGTGAGTATACCCCTAAGCAACCCCCTAGCTTCCTTTGGTCGACCCCCCCTTGTACCTCATGCTTGAAGCTCATTGGACCAGTCCAAGCCTAGCCAACCACAAGCAAGAGACATTACAAGCAACAAGGGTAGCCTTGGGACAAGTGTCCCCCTTTCCCCTTTGAGAGAAAGAGGACTTGATAAATGAAAAATCAATTAAGTAAATCTCTTAAATTATCATCGGAACCCTTGGGGTGGCCAGCCGATAGGCTTGAGGCACACTTGAGGGCAACATGAGGAGGAACTTGACAAGTGACCCTTATGCTTTCTTTGTACCAAGTAGGCCTTCTATGAGTGTGTGGGTGTTCTCTCTCATCCCCCCTCATGTAGGGCTCGCCCCCTCCTTGTAGGGATTGGATTTGACTTTATGACACCTCAAGCCCTCATGCATAGGTTCAGTTCCCACCACAAGCTTGGCCCTTAAGCACTTCAAGCTTGGGCTGGGTTCTCACCTCAAGTACAACCCTAGCATCTCAAGCATGCCAAGCACCTCAAGCATCTCAATCATCAAGCATCAAGCACCTCAAGCACCTTAGTCATCAAGCATGACAAGCACCTCAAGCACCTTAGTCATCAAGCATGACAAGCACCTCAAGCACCTTAAGCTTAGGCCGGATTCCCACCTCAAGCTCAGCCCTAGATTACCTAAGGTCAAAGGACTTTTACACTCATTATTGAAGGTCTTCAATGAAGCTAACCCTAAGGTCTTATGCTCCATTGGTTAGCCTTGCTCTTTGATATACCATCTCTCTTTTGGGCCCCTTTACCATTGGCCCCGTGTTGAGATAGACCTATAAGCACATGTCTATAGCTTAACCCTTGTTCTCGTTTATTCTCCCACATTAAGTGATCAGTTTAATATGAGAAAATCACATATTAGATTTTATGAGATAGCCAATGGTTTCCTCGTATGTAGTAAACCAATGCCTATGAGGTGTGACATGCAACAAAGCACCCGAATCAAGAATCCATGCATGGGATAATTCACCTTTAACAAGGAATTCAACTGGCATAGAACTCTGCAAAGATAGAGTTTCTTGTGCATCATAAAAGACATCATTATTTTCAGTCAATATATTAATGTCTTGCATATCACTGTCATTTTGAACTATGTTCAATTCTTCAATCTTAACCAAACTCTTTCGTTTCTCCTCTTTATCATCATGATCTTTTCCTTTACATTTTCCCTTATCTTTGTCATGCTTCCAAGCATAACAATCCTTCTTTATGTGACCAAACTTATCACAATACTGGCATTGAACATTGTGGCAACCGTGAGACTTTGATATACCATTTGATGCATCTCTATTGCCCTCTTTCTTGGACTCACGTTGCGAAGAACATCCCTTACGTTGGTTATCATCCCTTTGCACATAATGAGCTTTGCCATAATGCGAGCTAGTCATGGTCTTCCAACACATCTCCTCTCACAAAAGTACACTAGTAACATCATCGTCTTTTAGTGTACCATTAGGAGCAGAGTTACTAATAGCTCTGCAAAAGATATCCCAAGAGGTGGCAACAAACAAAGCGAAAAGATTACTTTCATCCCATCATCAATGGTCATGCACTGTGCACAAATTTGGGCAAAAAGAGAATCAAAATCATTGATATGGTTGGCAATGCTAGTTTACTCCTTCATAAAAAGGTTGAAAAGTTTTCGCATCATGAAAACCTTACTGGCTAGCCATATCCTTTTTGTAAGTGTTGTGTAATTTTTCCATAAAGCATGAGCAGTCTTACATTCTAACATTGAAAAGTACACCGACTCACCAAGGTGCAGTCTAATCGTAGACCTGCATAGCTCATCAAGCTCCTCCCACTGAAACTGAGTCATGTGCATGTCTTCAATTCTAGCCGCATAGGCAATATGCGGCTTTTTCTTCTTTTGGACAAGCACAT
The DNA here is from genome assembly GCF_014529385.1 of Adiantum capillus-veneris. Classification (NCBI taxonomy): domain Eukaryota; kingdom Viridiplantae; phylum Streptophyta; class Polypodiopsida; order Polypodiales; family Pteridaceae; genus Adiantum; species Adiantum capillus-veneris. The sequence continues at coordinate 135,779,304 of NC_140931.1, read as the reverse complement.
CATGCATTTGGTTCTTCCAAAGCTGAAAATTAGTGCCATCAAACTTCTTTATGTCATAAATGTCACGGTCTTTGCTAGTAGACACGGTGACAAAACTACCAAAAGATTCTAAGAAAATGTCGGCAAAGTCTCCTTTGTATTTGGGACTACGTCGACAAAAATACGAGACAAAATGACCAAGTATGTCACTCAAAAAGCATAAAAGAGGGCAACGCCTCTCAAAAGCACACCGTATAGAGACCAACTAAGGTGCATAAACTGTCAAACTGACCATAGAACACCAACTCGACGTCAAAAGCACCTATACCACTCTATACATGTCCTATGGCGAGGCCTCATAAGGGATGCTCCAGCTACCTCTATCACCGAAGGTATCTCCACATTTTACAATACCCCAGCTCGATGAAAATCTCACGCTATCAACCCTACATGTATCATCGAAGGTATCTTCACATTTGAGAATACCCTAGCTCAATAAAAGCCTCACGCCATCAACCCTCAACAACGTAGGTTATGCAACAAAACATATAGCCAAGTCTCAGAAATGGCTATCATCCGGACCAAGTCTTAGAAATGGCCGGGACTGCTGTACTAGCCAAAAGATGGTTCCACAAAAGCGTACAATGGTAGTATCCACAAAGATGTACAAGTCTGTCATGACGCTCAAACATGCACCAAAAACATGTGCATGCAAAGAAATATCCCTGTGGGGAGTCAAATTGCTCTCAAAAGAGCTCAAACACTGTCAAAAGTGCCAACAAATGCATGTACGCATAAAAAACTTCTCCCAATAAAACTAGAATATTACAAGCACTAAAACTTGTAGCCTGTGAGTCGATGCCGATGCCATTTTCCAAGCCGAAATCGAGGCCGAGAAGCACAAAGGAAGCTAACCAAGCCGCTCTATGTACCTGTAGTCAAAGAAGGCAATGGCATCAAACTCCCACTCTATGTGTGTGTATGAGGCCACTCCAAAAGAGGCTACACGCTCCCAAATGAGTTGTGGGCTCTCGTAGATGGAAGAGACTACAACAATGGTACCTGTAATGGCTTTGGAAGCTCTGCAACACAAACTACCAAAAGAGAGATGAAAAATGCAGCTCCTAAATTGTAGCTTGAATGAGGTTTTTGATGGCACGAATGGCTCCGAAAGGGGGGTAAACTCTAGGACACTTGATGAAAACGCTCTCGAGATGATGAATTTGCTGATGCCGAAGTTGGAACCTTGTTTGCACTCTTGAAAATGCGCGCACGTGGAAGCGATTTCGGGAATGAAACAACTCTGATACCAGATGAAGGAGAGGAGCTGGAAACACAGTGGAAGAGGAAGATGAATACGTACACACACCACCATAGCCACACACACAGGTTGGAGGGGAAGAGTAGACACACACTGTGTGCCCCCTTTCTTTCTTCTCTATCTTATGCAATTAAGCACAATACACACTCTACTTAGTGTTAGTGGCTCACACAAGTGTATAGCTGTACACTTAGGGTTAGTAGCAGTTAGTGATGGGCGGTCAACCACAAGGCCATTAAACCTAACACCTTCTTCTACTCCAATATGTATGTGTTTCCTCACAACCCTAATTCCAACGATTGGTATCAGAGCAGGCTCCAGCAGATGCCTGCTCACTTTCTTTGATTTTTGTGAGATTTGGCGAGCATTCGTAGGTTGACAAAGTTTTTAGGAGAGCTCGTAGAGAGTAGTCTGCTCAGATTTTTGATTCGTGCTCATTTTGACCTTCGTTTCCACTACAGCCAGGTCTGCCAGGCAATTTTGTCATTTTGTGCAAAATTTCTACCAGTGCCAATTATTGTATAACAAGTCCCTAGAGTCTACTGTGGGTTGTGCTATATAGCACGTGCTGGTCTCACTCAGTTTCTCCTCATTTCGGGTAGTTTTCACATCAGGTGCATGCATTTTCAATGGCTGACAACAACACAGATGTGTTCAAGATGTTTATTGCTGAGGAAAAATTGGATGGGGACAATTACCCTATGTGGGCTTACATGATGCAACATGTACTTGTGTCAAAGAGAGTTTGGAACATTGTGCAGGGCATTGATGTACGTCTTGGTACCGTGGATGCATGTGATGTTGAGGATGCTCTAGGTTTTGCTGCCAGGGTTGCTGCTGCCAGAGTTGTTTTGCCTATGACTGAGCAGCCTCGTTGGATATAAGAGATGTGCAGGCTCATGCATTGATTACATTGTCTATGAAGCGCACTATCACTCCTCACATCCGTTCAGCAAAATCTACAAAATAGGCTTGGGATATTCTAGCATGTCTTTATGCAAGCCGCAATGAGGCTAAAATTGCTTTGCTGTGTCAAGAGTTGGAATCGAAGATTATGCATGAGAAAGATGAAATGGACACTTTCCTTACTGGTGTCAAGGATGTTAATAAGCAACTAATTTCTACAGGAGAAGTCATTTTTGATAGTTCACTTGTGCAAATTGCCTTGATGCTTTGCTAGATTCTTACCAGATTTTTGCTAGTACTTGGAGACTTATGACCCAAGGAAATCCTCAAGTTGTCAAGTTTGATGCATTATGCACATTGCTGTTTGTGCAAGAGTCACTTTCCCAAAAAAACAAGACTAGGAAGCATGAAGTTGAACATGCTTTTATTGCAGCTCAAAGAAAAGGTGGGAACAACAATGTAACCACTTCTTATGGTTCTGCTGCAAGTGGAAAAACTTCTATTCCTAATGCTTCTGCTAGCAGCACTTCATGTGCAATTTTGGTGACAAGGGCAAAAAGAAGATGTGTTTCCATTATTGTAAAGCTAATGATCACTTGATCAAGCAATGTCCGAAATTGAAGGCAAAAGAGGCTGGATCCATACAAGGTCCAATACAAGTGCAGTGATTGTAGAGTCTTCTATCAAAGGATATTGTAATGCTGATCTTGATGCAGAATGGGCATTTAGTGCAGAGTGCACTTATGATCCTATTTTCCATGATGCATGTATGTCAATTGTTGCAGATTCACATCTGTGTAGATAGTGGTTCTACAAAGCACATTACCTCACATCATGATTTGTTTACCTCTATTGAGTTTGTCCCTCATGGGAATACGGTGACTTGTGCCAACAATGCCTCTTATTCTATTCAAGGAGTTGGAAAGATTGTGCTCACTATTGCAAATGGCAGTTCTTTCACACTTGTTGATGCAGTGTATGTACTTGGGATAAAAAAGAACCTTTTGTCTGTATCTACACTTGCTAGACTTGGTTTTGTAGTCAAATTTGTGGATGACAGATGTACAGTTCATGATCTCAATTTTAGTGATGAAGTTGTTGCATCTGGCCTTTTGTGTCGTGGGCTGTATAAGCTCACTTTGTATGACAAGTGTGGTCAAAATTTTGCAAATGTAGTTGTAGATTTAAGGGCTGTTTCACATGCAAAATTGTGGCATGCACATTTTGGGCATCTGAATTTTGCCAGTTTACTGCGTTTCCAGAAATCTGATATGGTTGCTTCTTTGCCGCCTCTTGAAGCACCTTTCAAACATGTTTGTGAAGACTATATTTTGGCTAAAATGCAGCATGCTATGTTTCCAAAGGATGGGTTAGTTCGTACTATATGCAGATTGCAGCTTGTGCATAGTGATGTTTGTGGGCCTATGCAAATTCCGTCTTTGGGAAATTACTTGTACTTTGTGAGTTTCATTGATGACTTCTCTAGGCATGCATGGGTATATCTATTGAAAGCTAAGTCTGAAGTGTTTATGTGCTTCAAGCAATTTCTTGCTATGGTTGAAAATGTCTCAAAATGTACTATGGGCACCCTCCTTTCCGATTGAGGGGGGGAGTATATGTCTCATGAATTTAATGCATTTTTGGCTAGTCATGGGATAAAACACCAAAGTACGGTGCCGTATACGCCTCAACAAAATGGTGTTGCTGAGAGGAAAATAGGTCTCTTACAAAAATGGCATGATGTATGGTCAAGAATCAAGCTTTACCACATTCGTTTTGGCTCGAGGCTATCATGTGTGCCACTTATGTACTCAACATGTGTCCTACAAAAGCGTTGTAGTCTATGACTCCATATGAATCATGGCATGATAGAAAGCCATCTATTGAGCACATGCGTGTTTTTTGTTGTTTGGCTTATAGTTTAGTGCCACAAGTGCATCACAGAAAGTTGGATGAGAAGACTGTCAAATGTATTTTTGTTGGTTATAGTGCTAAAATCAAAGGTTACAGGTTGTACCATCCGAAAACAAAGCATATTTTGGTCTCACGTGATGTTGTGTTTGTGGAAGATTTTGTTCAACCTTTGTTGTCATGTACTAGAGATATTAATGTAAGCTCACGGGACATTTATGGCAGTTTATTGCCTCTTTTTAGTAGTGGAAGTTCGAATGTAAATTCAAATGAGGCAAATGTATAGCCTATGGGGGTTTCTGAAAATGTTACAAATCAGCCTATTAATGATGCAGATGTACATGATGTACTTGATGAGGAAGGGGCTGAAAATGAGTAGGCTAGAAGTATGCCAAAATGGCTGGTGTACACTTTGCATGACAGTAAATTGGATGCCCTTTGTCTAGTCGTACTCGTTTAAGTTCTTGCCATGCCTCTTATGCATCAAATTGTTATGCTTTGGTTGTGTCTAGCTTATGTGATATAGAGGAACCTCTATCTTTTGATGAAGCACATAATTCAAGAAATTGGATGGCTGCCATGCAATACAAATATGATGCACTTATTGAAAATGACACATGGACTTTATGTGATTTGCCTCCTTGAAAAAAGGCCATTGGTTCAAAGTGGTTTACAAGTTGAAATGCAAGCCAGATGGTGAGGTTGATCTCCATAGGGATCGACTTGTATGGGCAACAAAAAGGCATAGATTATGAAGAAACTTTTGCTCCCACTTGTCGTATGAATACTGTTTGTTTTCTATATGCATTGGCAGCTCATTTTGGTTGGGATGTACATCAATCCAATATTGTTACTGCTTTCTTGAATGGTGACATTTTTTAGGAAGTCTATGTAACGCAGCCTTGCGGTTTTGTGAAAAAAGGACAAGAGGACAAAGTGTGCAGATGTAAGAAGGCTGTGTATGGGATGAAACAATCTCCTCGTGCTTGGTATGAGAAAGTTGACACTCATTTGTTCAAACAAGGCTTTCATAACAGTCCAACAGAAAGCACATTGTATGTCAAGCGTAAGGGCAATGTACTTCTCATTGTTATTCTTTATGTGGATGATTTGCTGAACATTGGTCCCAATGAGGCACATATTGCTGAATTTAAGGCTGATTTGAATGCTACTTTCAAGATGAAAGATTTGGGGCTGTTGCATCCTTACTTGGGCATACAGTTTAAGCAGTGTGATGATGGTATTTCCTTGTGTTAGAACATAGAGACATTGCTCTGTAAGTTTGGACTTGAGGATTGCAAACCTATTGCCACTCCATGCATCATTACTTGGGCATACAATTTAAGCAGTGTGATGGTGGTATTTCCTTGTGTCAGAACATAGAGACATTGCTATGTAAGCTTGGACTTGAGGATTGAAAACCTATTTCCACTCCCATGGAAACATGTTTGAAGTTGAGTCTACATGATGCTGGTGATCTTATTGATGTCGCTCTTTACCAAAATACTAATTGATGCCTCATTTATGTATACAACACGAGGCTGGATATTCAGTTTGTAAAACAACAAATTTATGCATAGCCCAAGGTCAAAGCATTGGCAGTCAGTCAAGAGGATTTTTTGGTACTTGAGTGGCACCTTGCATCTTGGCTTGTTTTATCCCAAGGGGGGATAATTGCCGCTAGATTTACATGTTGTTTTGGATTCAGATTGGGCTGGTTGTTATGACATGCGAGTTTCTACAAGTGGTTTTAGTTTCATGCTTGGCAGTTCATGTATTTCATGGTTGAGCAAGAAGCAACCTACTATGGCCACTTCCAGTTGTGAGGCTGAGTACATGGTAGTCTTCACAGCTACGATTGAGTGTGTATGGCTCAGACGCCTTATGGCTGATTTGAGTGTTGGACAAGACATTGCCAACATCATCTACACTAGCAGTCAGAGTGCAATGGCAGTTGCGAGGTCCTGATTTTCATGCTCGCACAAAGAACATTGAGGTGCATCATCACTATGTCAGGGAGAGGCTCTCAGCAGGAGAGATCAGCTTGGCTTATGTGTGCCAAGACAAGACAACCTTGCAGACGTTTTCACAAAGGCATTGTCACTTGAGAAGTTTGAAGCTTTCCACAAAGCTTTGGGCTTGCTCCCCTTTGTGGATTGATCCTGTCCTCAGGGCATGACACTTCCCTTTACTCTTTGTGCCAGCCCTCGTTTACCGCATCAACTCCCAGGGGGGATTTGTTACCATATACATGTGGTAGTGATGTGTGTGAACACACTAGGACCGTCAGGTCATTTTTTCCCACTTTAGGAGGTTTTCCCCCCGTGCATTGATATATATGCCCATCACTCTAGGGATATCTATCTTTCTATAGCACACTAAGTAATACACTTTTTGTTGTGTGCCTTGAGTTTCCTTCATCTTCTCCAAGCTGTGTGTGTTTTCCCGCAACCCTAATTCCAACATTATTCTTGTTCCTATCATGATCTTGTGTTTCTTGAATATCTAATGTGGAACTTGGAAACACGGCTTCTTCATCTGCTTTCAGTTGTACGTTTTTTGGAGTTTTCTTCTTTGAAACAACTATTGTTGATTCTTTAGGTATATAGATGATGAAACATTCTTGTGGTTTTTTTTATTCCTTCATTTGACATACTTTTGTATCATGATCCATCACACAGTTGTTTGTCTTACCTATTCTGGTTTTATACTCACAAGTTTTTTTAGCTTTCTTCAACACCTTGATCATAAAATAGAGAGCTATGTAAAAGCCTTTCTTACCACAAAACTTTGTAGGTGTTATTTCATTTATACATACATCTAGACTAGGCAGTATCTGATCCCATCCAAAATGTTCAAATGAGTGTTTTGGAAATAGCTCTCGAACGTAGTCCTTATCGTCTATTGATCTCTTTAGGAGGAAATCTTCTTTCCTCAAACTCCCAGATTCGTACGCTGTGCACATCCGAATATGTGTTTTGTTATGCAACCATGTAGGTATTTGCTTTTTATGGACCGTAGTTGAGTCAAATTCCTCTATAAGAGTTCAACCAACATCTCTATAGCTGTGATCATGGACACTGATCCTTAATGTAACATCCTTGTGCCTCAAGTAGAGATGGTCATAGCCCTAATCTTGCACCATCTTAAGTTGATGCTAAATGGTCATCCTAAAATGACATCAAAGTTGTTTCTCTTTCAAAAATCCACTACTAAAAAGGTATGTTCTTACTCAATTCCACATGAGGATACTATGATCTATTCTAGTATACGCACAGGTCTCTCTACAAATCCATCTGCAAGTTGCAGTTTCATTCATGTTGTTTTGAGAGCTGGTCTCCCCCATTTTTTCGATTTTTCTTTTGTTGCTATGGCCACTCCAGCCTCGCTATTAAGTATGGCTATGGTTTTCACTCCGTTGTGCTCCAACAAAAAGGCGGTGTTTCCTTCTTCTCCTTCACAATAATCTCCCACCTTGTTTATGGGTATTGGATTTGCCTCTTGATTATCTTGTGTTGTTTTACCCATTTGATCGTCTAGGGGAATATCTTGAGGAAGAATTTTCAATCCCATCATCTCTAGATTTTTGTCCACTTCTCCCCATACGTGTGGTTGGATTTTCAACAACTCTGAGAGAGTAATCTTGCATTGTATAAGAGCATACATCAATTCATGCAGACTCTTGGTATCCATCATTTTTTATGTGGCTTTTCACTAAGATGGTACCACTCTAACCTCAAATTTTGTTTCTTGTGCTCCTATGAAAGATGGAAAAGTCCGTAGTAGAGAGTGTAATTTTCTATAAACCCAACATCTCCATATGGAGATTGTATGTCTCCTGGGATTTGTTTTTGGTGATCCATGTTGATCTTAGTGTGATATGTGCAGATTAGAAAGCTGCACTAGCATCCTTTGCACTCCTAATTGCTTTTCATAACTCACTTGGCCATGGCTCCTATACCTCTGGGATAGGTGCCACAAGTTGTGATCTTACATCATTAATGGTGTTAGCCACTACCCTTGTGCCCAATGGTGTTTCTATCTAAGGCTTCATTTGATCGCTCGTTTTGATTTCTTTGTGCTCAATTTTCTTGTACCTTTCATGGATTAACACTATTTGATTACGGGTGTTTAGTTTCTTAGACTCTAGTAGAGCTTGAGCTATCTCTATGAGCCATTTGCTCGTTTCCAACCTCAGTGTTTCCAATTCAGAATGCGGATATGTCAACCATCTCTACTCCAATGTCTAGTTGGTCTTTAATCTTTCCTTGTAGGCTTGCAACAGAGCGTCCAAAGGCTCCAATATGTTTTCCATCAAGACTGAACCACTTGATGAAATTTTAGAAGGCTCCACTCCTCCTGTTTGATTCTTGTTTTCCCTTTCTTTTTTCAGTTGCTCTTTGGTTTGCTACAACTTAGTTTTTATAAGGCGGTTCTCTCTTTTAGTCTTTTTGCTTTTATTTTGTCTCGTTTGGCTTTCCACAATTTTTTTCCAGTCCTCAATTATATGTTCTCAATTTATGTCTGAACATGCTCAATAGGTTTGTTATTGGTAGCTTCTTTAGCTTGGAGCTCCAGTCACCACATTCATAGGAATCGTGGGTTCTATCTTAGATTTCTTGAAGAAGGTATCACTCCTACAACATTCATTGTTTCTCCCCCCTTGTTGTTTGGGTGTTTTAGACAATCAAGAACTGGGTGTGTAAGAGCACACACCGGGCAATATCCAAATATCTCTACATTCTTTGCCTGAAAAGGGCAATTCTTACCCAATGGTTGCCTCCACACTCGTGGCATGGTCCTAATTTTTGTGTAGCTCGTGATGTAGTTGTGGTTGTTATTAATTGACATTACTGACCAACAAGGATAGGTATTTGAAAAAGAACTAAAGCAGGCACAACATATTCAAGAACACGTGGATGAGTGGGCGTATGAGTGTACCCAATGTTGTGATGACCAAGATATTGAGGTGATGGTTGTAAATCCAAGGTACCAATTGATTGGACATACCAAAAAGGAATCCGGGATCAAGTTCAAAAATAGGTTAAGAAAGAACAAAAGAAGAAAATTCTGGATGACATAACTTCAAACATGCAAACTGATCATCATAAGCAGCAGTTTGAAATCAAGCCTCAAGTAAGAGGAGATGACAAGGATTGGTTTGAGGGATTGAATTCATTATAGTTGTCATTAGATCAATTGCTATGTATTTTCCTAGCTTTCAAGGAGAGGATATTGAATACATTAATAGGAAAATAATATAAAATTTAGGCAAATCAAATAGTTGAACCTCTAGTCCACAATTTATCTCCAAAAAATGTTGATTTTGTAGTTCTTGTCATACAAGTATATTTCAAGGGCTGGTTGTTTAAAGATGTATTTCTTGATGGAGGATCTAGAGTGAACATTCTTGAGTATGTTTATCAAAAGATGAAGGTGGGAAAATGATAACCAACACCTTCTTAGGTTAAGATGGCAAATTAGAGAAGGGTCCAACCAGTAGGCATTTTGAGACAACATTCGATTCAAATTTTTGAGATGAATTTTCAAGTGAACTTTGTGGTTCTTAAAATGAAGGATGGAGATACTTCTTATGAAATGTTGTTGGGAAGGCCTTGGTTCAGAATATCCCTTGCAACAAAGAAAGTCCACTATAGCACAAACCATTAGCCTAGCAAAGGAGGTTGAAGATGATGGGGAGAAAGCATCCTTATAACCCAACCATTGTACCTGTATTTGAAATTGATGTAGAAGGGATCTTGCATAAGAAAGATAAACTAGTTGAAATCAGTTTTGATCTAGTCCCTGGACAGGAAATACAGGGATCACAATTATTACAGATGATGGATTAGAATGAAGCTTTTTTCTCAAAGGAAGATTTACAGTAGGAAGAAAAGGAAGCAAGAGATATGGATGAGAAGATATATAACAAAAGGTTTAGAGGATCAAACAGGGTTAAGCAGGATGAGTTAAAGGAGCTCAATTTGGAAACTGAAGAGGATCTAAAGGTGGTCAAGGTAAGTATTCATGTGGATGGATTGTTTTTGCATGATCTATTCGAGTTATTGATGGAGCACAAAGATGTTTCTGCATGGAACTAATCTAAGGTGAAAGGTATTGATCCTAATATGCATCAACATCATATCAATCTTAAGGAGGATGTAGTTACAATAGTGCTATAAAGATACAAATGTTGGAAATAGGGTTGCAGAGAGGAACACACACAACTTGGAGAAGATGAAGAAGCGTATATAAAGTGCACAAGGGAAAATACCTCCTAGTGACGGAAAAAATTTCCCGATGGTCCTAACTGTGCTCACACACATCACTACCACATGTATATGGTAACATATCCCCACTGGGAGTGATGCAGTGAATGAGAGCTAGCACATAGATTACAGAGAAGTGCCATGCCCTGAGGACATGATCAGTCCACAAAGGGAAGTAAGCCCAAAGCTTTGCAAAAAGATTCAAAATTATTGAATGAGACAATGTCTTTGTGAAAAGATTTGCGAGGTTGATCTGTGTTGGCAGATAAGCCATGCTAATCCCTCTTGCTGAGAGTCTCTCCTTGATATAGTGATAATGAAACTCAATGTGCTTTTTGTGAGCATGAAAAACTGGATTCCTCGCAATTGCCAATGCGCTTTGACTATTTGTGTAGATGATGTTGCCAATGTCCTATCCACACCCAAACAATCCATAAGGTGTCTAAGCCATACACACTCAACCATAGATGTGAAGACTGCCCTTACTTAGCCTCACAACTGGAAGTGGCCATAGTAGGTTGCTTCTTGCTCAACCATGATATGCATGAACTGTCGAGCATGAAATAAAAACCACTCGTGGACACTCTCGTTTCATAACACCTAGCCCAATTTGAGTCCAAAAGGCATGTAAATCTAGTGGCAACAATGACCCCCCCTTGGGATAAAAGAGGCCAATATGTAAAGTGCTACTAAAGTACAAAAAAATCCTCTTGACATCCTGTCAATGCTTAGATCCTTGGCTATGCATAAATGTGGGTTATACTGACCTGTGAGATTGTAAACTAAATATATGGACTCATATTGCATACACAAATAAGGCATCCAACAACAGTTTGATAAAGAGTGACATTGCCATGATCACCATCATCATGAAGACTTAATTTCAAACCAGTTCAACGTTTGTGACTTCATGTCAACAAGCTTAATCTTCAGGTTTGAGTGCTTAAATTATTTCTTTTTGACATTTTGACCATGGGAGAGTGTTATTAGACCTTATGATGACTTGATTGGTGGGCTGTTTTGTTGCAGTTTTTGTGACTCGGTAGATGATGCATCGTGATTTTTATACCTTGTTAGATTACAACCATACTTGATAGACTTATTCCCTTAGACCTAATATATCTTCCCTTAAAGTTCTATGGCTATTTGAGTCCGTTTACTCATTGAAATGTCCTGATGACCGACAACAGTGAGATAGGACATGCGATTTTTTTTTGATATGGGAGTTGGTGATTTACTTGTTGAGTTGATGAATTTGCTTGTTAGGTTCACTTCTTGATAACTAACAACCTCAAAAGAGTCTTCGTGCCCCATCAGAGTCACTTCCTTGAGTATCGACATTAGTATGTTAGTGCTAGATAGTTATGCTACAGACGTCCATCGCAACGAACTGCTAACATTGGTGTCGTTGCCGGGGAATGATCTTTAGGCGGTGAGTGACCTAGTACATATTTTGTATTTTTTTGTATTTTTGTCTTTCCATTCCATTTACACTAGCATCAAAGTAGTTAGACATGGGTTTAGTGCTTGTTTGATACAGTTTAGAAGTTGAGAACTTGCTAGATTTATTCTCAAGAGGTAAAGAGATTTGTGAGTGAGATAGCCAAAAGCATTTTATTCTTCAAATTTCTCATTACTTTTAGAGTGTTGTACCGTTTTTCATTATGAATTTTATTTTCATAGTTTTGTTCCTTTTTGTTTCATGTTCCTTTCTAGCACACAGGAGTAGGGTAAGTAGAAACCATCACCATCAAATTGGGCTAAAATGATCAAGGCAAAAAAGGCTAAAAACCATATTTTGGACAAGAAGACCATAACTCTAAAATATTGAAAATGTGATGGGAGAGACCTAAAAGTTGATCCAAACTCAAGAAGTTGGTGCTCAAGGGTCTTACAAAACTCATAGAAGCAAATTGGAAAATTCTCGCAGATTCTGTAGTGGAACATGGATCGTGATCCATGTACCCCAAAGGCCATTTTGAGGGAAAGTTGTTAGTGACACTTGGTATGAGTAGACCATTGCTCTAAGAAAATTTAGTTGCAAGAAAAATTCAAAAATCACATCAAAATTGGCTCATAGGAAAAAAAAACCCCTAGAAACAAGGGTTTCAGACACAAAATCGGGCATATCTTGAGATTTTAAAATTCAAATTACAAAGGACCAATTGGACCAGTTAGAGAAAATCAATGTTTATAGAAATTGTGAAAATTGCAGATTCATCTATGGTTGAATATGGATCACGATCCATGTACCCCTGAGACAAAATTGGGCAAAATTGAGACCAATTGACAAACACTAACTTCAATTTACTAAAACCAAAGTTTGGGATCAAATTGAGCTAAAAAAAACACTCAAAAAAAAAAGAAATTGGAGAAAAACACTCAAAGTTAGTCTGTCTGACCAAAATTTGGGGGTTTTCAACTTTTTCTTATCCAAATCAAAAGATTTTAGAAATAGCTTCCAGATAGCAAAGATTACATGTTGACAAAATTTCATGTCAAAAGAAGGTGGAACATGGATTGCGATCCATGAACCTCATCTGACATTTTGGTTGAAAATTCAACAAAGACTAGCAGAGAATATAGAAACATATTCCGAAAGTCAAATTTGCAAAAAAGTTGAAAAGAGTGACCAAAAGGGCCTAAACCAAAAGATAACCAAAAACTGCTAAAACACACCTAGGATTTCACTTTTGGCTAACCAAAACTTGTCCAAATCCAAAAAGATTTTGGTGTTAGCCTAGAAATACCTTCATCTATAAATGGTTCAAATTTAGGGTCAAAAGCTCTCTAAACATGGACTGCGATCCATGTATTTTTTCCCAAAATTTTGAGCCAAAACCTAGCCACTTTGATCTACATACTATTTATAGCCTAACCCACTTTGATCTTCATGCTATTTATAGTCTAACCCCAAAGTTTCATCCCACTTGGACATCAAAACCCAAGTCAACATCCCAAAATTATCAAAGTACTCTAAGAAAGTGTAAAGATTGACCTAGTTTCCAATCCAGATGTCCAAACCCAAAAAGTTTGATACCATAGCATCTAATAATCATGTTGATCCTTGCGATACCAAGAAAAGTCAATTTGGACTCTAGACATGGATTGCAATCCATGTCCCCATGGTGATAGCTTTTGACCTTTAGACTATAGTGCATATATAAGGAAACATAACCGCAAGTGTAGTTTTGGAAACAAATTGAGCAAATTTGGGTCAAAAGGCATCAAAACATAAGACAAACTCAAAACCGAAGATTAGACCTAGGCTTTGGCATTTTACCAATCAAAAAAATTCCAAATTCAAAAATATTTGAGATATAGCTTGTAGATATAGAGCGTAACAAGCTCTCTAGAGATTAAGTCCAGATATGGTGGAACATGGATCATGATCCATGTCCCCCAACCTTAGAAATTGGTGAAAATTGGTACAAAGCCTATAGATGATTTTGTCTAGCTACTATCACAATTTGAAGTCAAAATTTGATAGGGGGTCATGGATCGTGATCATCATGAATCTCTTCATAGTGGGGGTATTTGACTTGATGACCCTGTAGGTATACTTGAGTACATCCTATATCTTAAGTTTGAGCTAAAAATACCCTCTGGAGACCAATATATAAGAAAAAGTTCTTGTGTGCTGCTCTTGAGACTATTTTGAGTGTTGTTTCAAGTGTAGTTCACCAAAATTGCATTAACTTTTGCTACACAACTCCAAACTGAGTTAGGTTAATCCAAGATAAATTGAGTCAGGTTCAACCAAGACTTGAGACCATCTCAAGTGGCCAAATTTGTCAAGACAAAGTACAATGGATCAGGGGATCCATATGCACATGTGTTGCTATTTATACAAGTGTTAAGAGTTGAACACGTATCTAATTCCCATACACAATATGAGGGATTTGGCTTAACCTTGGAAGGGATAGCATTGACTTGGTTCCAGACATTGAACATAGAGCCTTTTTCAAACATTGAACAACTCTTGTGAGAGTTTATAGAGCAGTTATCTAAAAGGGATATCAAGCACAATACAACATCACATATCTATGCTTTCAAGCAAAAGGACAATGAAAAGGTGAAGGAAGCATTACTTTGATTCAAACAATACCTTGAGAGATGTTCCACACGAGAGACACCGCAGTAAAAAATATTGTCAATTCTCTTTATCAAGGGCTTGAAAAATGAAACTCTCAAAAATATCTACACCTAAAAGGATGTATTACCTTTGAGCAAGTCACTAGAGACGCTTTATATCTAGTTGACAATTGTAAGGCATACAAAGAGGTAACAAAAGATACAAAGAATGCGACTAGTAGTGCCTCTTCTAAGATGAATGAATCCATGACCAAGTGGAACATTCAAGCCCCTACCATGCCAAACATTTATCAATTGGTCAAAGAGGTGGTAAGGAGAATGAACCAAGGCTATAGATAGAATCTGAATGTATGACAACAGCAAAAGAGGAGGTGTGACACTTGTGGAAGGTATCAGCCTACCCCATGGTGTAACACTTAGCTGAGACCACATCGTATGCTAGGGTAAAAACTACCTATTGTGAATGATGTTAGAGTGGTAGTCAACTACACTCAACTCGTTGAGTATATGCCACAACCCATGAGAAATCATTATTCCATGAACGATAACACCTTAATGTTCATAGCCAATCAAGAGTATGGATCAAGACCATTCTTACCAGGCAAGAACAACCATTGGCTACACCACTAGTTATGCAACAAGTAGGACCATGCTATGAGTGTGAAGGCAATCATTGGGCAAGGATTTTTCCACACAAGGGTGAACATAAAGAGATTTTTGGATTCTGTGATGAATGTGTAATCACTCATGTTCTTCTAGATTGTCCCAAAAATCTTGATAACAAGGGGAAAGAAACAATGAACGTTGTTGGAATGTTACCTTCTTTAAGCGAATATGAGGTAGAACCCACGGTTTGTATGAAGGTGATGACTCAAGCTCAAGCTAAAGAAAAGGCTCGAGATCAACCAATCAAGAACAAACACAAACTCCTTATTCAAACAAAAATTGAGAGCATATCAGTGAGGACTCAAAGAAAATATTGGAAGGCCAGATGAGACAAAAAGACGCAAAAAGGCTAAAAGAGAAAAGCACCTTAGAAATTGAGCTGCAAAAAACCAAAGAGTAGCTAAAGAAAGAGAAGGAAAACATGGAACAAACAGAGAAAGAAAAATAATCTAAGATGTTCTCAAGAGGACCAACGTTGGTAGACAAAGTCCTAGAGATTTTAGATGCTATGTTGCAAGCATTTGAAGCTAGATTGAAGACCAACCAAACTCTAGACTAGAGATGGTTGACATATCTACATCTTGAGATTGAGAAAAAAGACTAGAAATAAAGAGCTCAAGCTCTAATGGAGCCAGAGAAACAAAATATCCCTAAACAAGACGTATTAATCCACAAAAGAGAACGGAAAATTGAGCACAAAGGAAACGAAACGAATGATCACATGAGACCAAAGACAAAAACACCATCAGAAGAATGAGTAGTGGCCAACATCACTGCGCACAAAGGAAACGAAACAAGTGATCACATGAGACCAGAAACAAAAACATTATTAGTAGAATGAGTAGTGTCCAACACCACTGATGATACAAGATCACAATTCATGGCACATATCCCAAAGGTAGAAGAGCCATGTCCACAAGCCTTATGGGAAACAATAAGGAACGAGAAGGATGGTAATACGACTTTCAAGTCTGTACC
Source organism: Adiantum capillus-veneris (assembly GCF_014529385.1). Lineage (NCBI taxonomy): Eukaryota > Viridiplantae > Streptophyta > Polypodiopsida > Polypodiales > Pteridaceae > Adiantum > Adiantum capillus-veneris. Next base: position 135,763,179 of record NC_140931.1, on the reverse strand, counting down.
TATCACTAAAATCAATATGGATCATGAGAAATCCCATGAGATATAAAATCTCTAAACGGTGATGTTGGGTCTATAGCATTTGAAGAGATCAAACCACACTTTCTATGGACTCTATGATCATATACTAGAGAACATCAAGCCAAATTAGAGGTTAGGGTGATATCATCTCAGTGGAAAGCCACACCAAAAATAATGGATACTAAAAGCTTGCATGAATTGATATCTAATCTTATAGCTTTCATGATTACTCTCTCATTGTTTTTGAAACTTAGATCACATCTATGGGGAGAAGTGGGTAAAAATTTAGAGAAGATGGGATTGAAATTTCCTCCTAATCCCCTTAGATAATAAAATGGGTAAAATAACACAAGAGAAACCTAAGGCAAAATTAATACCTGTAAACAAGGTGGGAGGTTATTGTGAAGGGAAAGAAGGAAATACCACCTTACCAATTGAGCACAAAGTATTCAAAACATTGGCCATACTTGATAGTGGGGCTAGAGTGGCCATTGCCACCAAAAGGATATGGAAGAAATGGGGAAACCCGCTCTTAGAAAACAACAATGAAATCATTATGTAGAAAATTATATGGGTATGTAGAGAGACATATGGGTATTTGTAAACAAATAATTGTAACATCTTGAAGATAGAATACGAACATACATTTGCAATAGTAGATTTTGGGAAAGACAACAATTTGGTATTATTTAGGGATGTCTATTCATGAGAACTGAGGCACAAAAAGGTTACAGGATCAGTGTGAAAGACCATAGCTATAGAGATTTCATAAAGACACCTATTGAGGATTTGATCCAGCAACCACAAAAAAACTAGAAATCCCAGCATGGCTATAGACTAAAGCACACCTTTGGATATGTGGAGCTTCCTAGTGCACGAGTTTGGCGAGAGAGGATTGTATTCTAGACAGACCGGTAGAGGACAAAGAGCACATCCTAGAACCATTTCTTGAGGATTTATTTGAGCCATTTGGATGGAACCAAATCTTGGCTACTCTATATTTGTATGTAAATGAAACAACACCTACAAAGTTTTACGATGAGGAAGGCTATGACATAGCTCCCTATTTTATGATAAAGTTGTTGAGGGAAGCTGATGAAAATTGTGAGTATGAAAGTAGAAAAGGAGACACAAACAACTATGTCATGGATCATGATGCAAAAGCAAAAATGAAGGAAGAAAAGTGACAACAAGAGTATGTCATCATTGACATACTTGAGAATCAACACTAATTGTTTCAAAGAAACCGACTCCAAAAAATGCACAACTAAAAGCAGATGAAGAAGCAGTGTTTTCAAGTCCCACATCATATGTTCAACAAACTCACGATCAAGAAAGGAACAAGGATAAGGCAAAAGATTGATTGTCTCCTACAATGATCAAATTCAGCTTATGTAGAGAAACGAGACTCAAAATTACATGTTCATATGTGATAGATCCTTATGCTACAAAGAATCTAATGTCTTATGGCACTCAAATAATGATGGGAAAACCACCAATTGCAAAGCTAGAAGACATAGTGTACACAAGTTCTAAAACACAAGTTACTAGCTTTGGTGTGGTAGAAGCCGTACTCAAGTTGAGTATTGGGGAGTTCAAGGACACTTTCTACATAATTGACTCCCATCACATCAAGGAGAGTCTGGTCCTCACACAAAGATGGATGAATGTCTTCTTTCAATGACAACAAAAATCTTCAACAACAACAACAATAATAGTCCTAGAAGCATCTCAGGTCCATGCAGAAAAGAAACAACCAACCATAGCAGACAAAGGTAAAGCTAAAGCAAACACTGAATCAGATCAACCTTGCAAGTCAAGTTTACCATCAACGAGTCTCCATCAAACTTCCTACATGGCCTCTACATCAAAATCCAAACCATCAACAATGCAATGAAAACCTAAGCAAAAAGTTTATCAACCAAAGTTTCCATCACAACAAAGCCTCAAAAAAAGCCAAAAAGAATCAACCAAGTGTTAGTATTCCAAAGAGCACATCAAAGTTAAAGATCCAATTTGGATACACCAATCACAAGTTCAACCTCAACAACCAAGGGTAATAGGGTGGGTAGCATCAAATAAGTCAATCATTGATCAAAGCTACTTTCAAGGAAACACTAATGCTTGGGCCAACAAGCCTAATGTAATAGCGTGTACCTACTCACCTCAAGAAGAAAGTTCTACAAAGAGAAAGTCGAGCTATCAATCGAAGACAAACATTGCCTCAATCACGAGAAAGAACAACCACAAAATGCAAAAGAAAAGACCTTCTAAGAAACAAGCAATGTGACAAGTATGGGTACCAAAGTCAAACTTTTACCAAGCTATCCCAACAAAGACATGTGAAGAAGCAGACAATTCCAATCAAGCTACTCAAAGCACGAGGATTTTATGAAGGTAAATCTCAAATATGGTTTCCAAAAGTAGTAGCTCAATCTAGAACAACTAAGATTAGTCATGTAGCACAAGGCTCCACCCAAAGGTAAGAAATCACAACCAAGAGCCAATAGAATCCAATCACAACCAAGGGTGATACAACCTCTAGATGGATACCTCGTATTCTACTACAGGAAGCAAAGCTTTTACAATGGTAATAGATATGTATACCAAAGCATGGTGTCCATAGAGTCATAGAGCAAAAGGGGCAAATGCAAAACAACAGACAAAAACAAGGCGGGTTCAAAAATTTCTATTGGAAACTCAATCAAAGAGGACCCGCAAACATCTACAACCGCTTCTTATAGGAGATAATGCAAAGGCTCCACCATCAGTCCTTGCTACAACCATAGAACTTATTTCACAAAGAAGTATCAACATATGGCAAACAAATCAAGACGAAAAAAAGTATGCCAACCTACTGGACAAAATGGTGGCATCCAAAGACCAAAAGAATGAAAGAGGCCTAAATATCAAGAACCCATGGAATTAGGCTTTTAGCCTTGAACGAATACGTCCAAGTAGCCATTAAAAATACATGGCATAAGAGTTAGACTTGGGTAGATAAGTCGCTAAATGAGCAAGGTGTTAGTCCCAAAGCTTCAAGTAATATTCTCTATGGTTTAAGAGTCTTAGCTATTCTAGGTATTGATCAAGCCGGAAGAGTTGAGCATATTTATGTTGTGCCACTCATGCTAGTATAATTGAGTATAAGAGCCGAAGTCTATGCATTTTAAGTCTGGTGAAGTGAAGGAGGAAATCCAAAGGACACTCACGCATTGAGCACAATAAGGTATGAGTGAAGAGCTTCTTCATCAAAAACCCTTCTTGAAAACCTGGAAGCTATTCCAACATCCTTTGATGTCACATGTGCTACATTTGTTCCTTGAAGCACCTTGCAACTCCATCTTTCACACTGCATGCTTTTGTTTGAGAAATTTCTTGTATGGATATACAGTGTCCCATAATTGACACTTGCATTAGACACTCTTCCTTTGCTTCTCCCAAGCACTCACCTTACATGAACAGGTACTTAAAGGCCAATTTCTCAACTCTAATAAGAGCATAGACCAAAGTTACTTTTATCCCACCACATTTTTTTTCTTTGGTCATCCATGTTTTGGGCCCTTATCTAGAAGCACTCATCACTGTCCTCTTGTATATATTCCTTCTACATTAGGTACTAGCAATAAGAAAATTGCTACCCATATCAGTCGTCAACAAATTAGAGCAACATCTGTAGGTCTCATATATGCTTGTCAAGAGGAACTCTTATCTTTAGCAAAAACTGCATTAAACAATGGCAACTTGAAGAATGGCATATAGAACAACTCATAAGTAATGAAAAATTCAGCAAGAGAGCTATCAGCAACAATCATAAGGAGCTCACATAGTGCTTCAAAGTTGGTAATATATTGCAAAGGACTCACATTGTAGTGGAACCTGATGACAAGATCCATCATAAAGTCCACTACCCAAAGAGGCTCAGTTTACAAAAAGACAGGCAACATCAATAGTCATCTTCACTACCAAAAGTGGCAACGAAAAGGAGAATGCACAACAAAATGCAAAATTGCCTCAACAATACAAGACCTACTCACGTATCAAACATGACACAACAGAGGGGAGTGTCATCAGCTACAAAGCAGTAAATAGACATCACATAATTAACCCTTACGCTAGCTATCCCAATTGCATCTAACCACTACAACAGGAGGGTGCCCAGTCTCGTAACATCCCTCCCACCAAGGATAGCAACTGTCCTCAATTGCTCAATAGAGAAATCAACTGGACCGTGAGTGATGGAAAGTGTGGAGAAAGTCGTAGAAGTTGCGAAAAAAAAATTCAGGCATCCATTTGGCATCCTCTCTAGGGTGGCCTTTGAAAGTTGAAAGGTAACGGTTATAAACCATGCTAGTGCATGTAGTGGTGGTCTCATAAGCAACTATTTTGTCAGGGATGAATTGCTCTTCTTGGTCTACAAGCGAAGGTGGGTCTTCATGAATGTGATGTGTAGGTAGGGGTCCTCTGAAATGGTCGTAAGAGACTAATGTGAAATGCATTGTGAATGTGCCTGTGTGAAGGTAATTAAGTATTAAAATACATTACAAGGTTAGGCTTCTTGTTGAAATAAACACCATGATCCAAAATATAGTGAGTATCCAAGCATGAGCTGAGGACACGAAGAATGCACAAGATCTTAAGAGTCCTCATGCACAGCATATCCTGCATTACAACCATAGAAGGTGGCACAGAAGGTGGCCACAAGTGTGATTATCTGAATAGAAAACTTTACCAATAATTTAGTACCTGCTAGGGCTAGTAAGCCCAGAGCTACAAGATATGCAATACCATATCAACTTGTGAAAGTTCACTTTTCCATCAAATAAGTAAATGATATTATGAAGAAATTGGTGTATTTTGTTATACAGACATGTTTCTATGTAAAAATAGAGTTAACATACTAGTAGTAGATAAAGTAATGATGTCACTTTAGCAACTTAATGACCTGGCATTTAGCTTTTTAAAAACAATGTAAAGCATGGGAAATCTAGAGTTTGAAGCTCACAATTCTTGAGAGAATTTTGTACTTACAAGTGATTGTATTTGTGATCTGTCAACATTAGAACTAAAAGTGGCCTTTGTGCCATGATTAGTAGCATGAAGATTGAAAACATATAACCTGGAATTATCAATGATAAACCACATTTGTCACGTAATGATCCATTAATGATAACAACTGATTATTATCATGAATGAATGTCAACAAATTTTGTTCTAAACAGATAGAAGGGAGAGGAACTTACTTGAAGTGAACAATCATATGCAGAAACACACACTCGATATGTCATATGACCAAAACAAACCCAATGTGGCAGCTTATTGAGTGGAGAGGTTCCAAGGCAATTTATTTGATATGTAGACCTGTGGTGAGACTATCCTTGGCATGGCATGATGAAACTTGGAGGGCATGTTCCTCAGCATTAGTTGTCAGAGTACCTCTCAAAAAATACCTCAACCCAAGACTGCTTAATCTTGATTAGTAGCTATAGAAAGTTCTAGTGTTGAAGCATAATTAGTAAGGGAAAATATTAAATAGTAGTTTAGGTATGATGGATGAGTGCTCCATATGCAAGAATCCAATTTAACAATCATCTATGAATATAGACACTTTATATACCATGTAGTCAATGTGTGTCCCATTGGGGTGGCTCTTGATGAAATTGGATCGATCATGTTCAGACTAGATGCAGTGAGTTTGTTATAACCGAATAAATTACCTAAAAATTCTTCATGTGTAATATAAAAGAAATGAAAGTGAGTCTTGTCATTTGCACCAGTAAATGTAAAAATCTTCAGGGTGATCATATTGTGACAAAAACCCAATTTTTAAAATTACTGTCTATGAAACAATTGAGGTTGATGATAATTATCATCGTGTTCAAGGAAGGTTTTTGTCCACTTAATCTTCAGCTAGTTGAATGTCTAGATTAGCTGATTGTTGTGCACTTCTGCTTATAGGAAATAAGAAAAATTTGAATCCAACTCCTTGTGAGAATTATTCATGTATAAGATCACTTGGTTTTTTTAAAAAAAATTATAATTTGGTGAAAAGTTTCTCGAAGTTGTAGGGATTTCCTACAAGGTTTTGGAAGATCCCGGTCGAAAGGATCTTAAAAGCTATATCTATATTCGTCTTTGATTGGTAGTCGGACAGCTATTGCGAGTATGACCTATGCGCCATAAACAGTTAACCAATTGTCTCAATAGTCGAGAAGTAGCAAGGATGGGTGGCCAAGGAAAAATGGATATCTTCTAGGATTTTAAAACTAGAAATAAAGCTTGCATAGATGATAAATTTTGAAGTCTGTAAGAGTCTAATGAAAGCGATCCATGTCCAATGTTCACAGAAATGCATAGATGATAAATTTTTGTCTTCCTTAGGCTTGTTTCAAAAATAGCTTGCCATGTCTCTCGATCTCCTTAACATGAGCTTGTCGGTTGTTAATCAAGCCGCCATGTTCACATAATTACTCCTCATGAAACGAAACCTTTGCTCTGATACCACTGTTGGGAGAAGAGGGGGAGATCGACCGCTTAAACTATTCAACAAAAGCTCCCAAGCATCACCATCAACCAGTCCACCTCTTCTTCCAATTTCCAAGCACACACACAATAAACATAGAATTGACATAGACATGCTTGTAAGAGAGTGTAAGAGATGTGTAAGGGATGGAGACTAGATTAGAGAGTACACAGCAAATAACCTAGCATAAGAGAGTAGAGAATAGAATCTGCAAGAGAAAGGCCTTAATCTAGCCCCAAAATCCATGGCACCTCTCTTGTGGATTTGGTATTTAATATATTATTTTGAGTTTAAGGTGCCAAAAATTGAGGCCCCTCTTTTACAACCACTTCACTTTTGTAAATGAGTGAAGCTCATTAGTTCTTGCATGACCCATAAGGGGAGTTTCCACTACAACTATTTACAGAGCCATAGTGGCTTATTGAAATGATATTCTAAGATACCGTGCAAATATAAAATGGACAAGAGTAATTGCCGTCGCCTCTTCATCAACTCCCCGCATTCCACTCTACAAAATCATCATCAACTCAATTAGAAAATAAATAGACAGCACATAATTAACCATTACGCCAGCTATCCCAATTGCAACTAACCACTACAACAGGAGGGTGCCCAGTCTCATAACAGTTTCAAAGCTAAACACTAGATTTGAAGACAAACCTGAAGACCACCCTCTCAACCAAGTTGCACATGGTCGTGTCACATGAGCTAGGAAAGGGGGAATGTTTGGCCATTTCAGCATATGGGCTCCCACCTAGCCAGACACCATATTTTTAATGATTTGTACTCTATTATTTTTTTGACCTATTGTAGCTATACTATGTGTAAATTCGGATTCCATAGTAGAAAATCTATTTTGTGAGTTGTAATTATTTTTCCAAGCTAGTGTAGCTATACTATGTGTAAATCTGTATTCTAGAGTAGCAAATCTATTCTATGAGTTGTAATTCATTCATGATTTTGTAAAGGCTGATGTGAGCCTGGCTACTTACTATTTAGAAAGCCCTAGGTATAAAAGATAATAACCTTAGTATGAAAAGAAGGCTTATCTTCTAGAAAAGAAGGATCTATGTGTACGTACGCTCAAGTAGCCAAGCAACTCAACTTTTTAATCAACTATTCTCATGATTGGGTAATCCGACTTTGATTTCAAAACTTTCATTGTGTTCATCTTCTCTTGCTCTTTCATTCGAATGTAAGAATTTCAAGATCTGCGAGGTTTGTGACTTCGCATTTGCAAGCTTATTCTTCAAATTTGAGTGCTTAAATCATTGTTTTTTGACATTTTGACCATAGGAGAGTGTTAATAGATCTTAGGGGGGCGACCTATTTGGGTTGTTTTGTTGCATTTTATTTGACTTGGTATATGATGGATTGCAATTTTGGTACCTTGTTAGATTGCAACCAGACTTGGTAGACTTGTTTCCTTAGACTTAATATAGCTTCACTTAAAGTTTTGTGGCTATTTGAGTCCATTTAATCATTGAAATGGCATGATAACTGAGAGTGATGAGATAGGATATAGGCTCATTTTCCAATCTGGGAGACCTAATGATTTGCTTGTTGAGTTGATGTGTTTGCTTGTTAGGTTCACTTCTTGAGGACTGACAACCTTAAAGAGTCTCAGTGCCCCATCCAAGTCACTTCCCTAAGTATTGAAATTAATATGTTGGTGCTAGATAGCTATGCTATAGACATCCATCACATCGACCTGCTAATAGAGGCGGTAAGAAGTATGTGCGCAAGGTAGAGTATATAGCATAGACCGAGTAGGGAAAGCTCATCAAGTCAACAGATAGTGATCCCTATCTAGCTAGGAGACATCAGCTCTCTACATAGTCGTGAGGATTATAAAATTAAAAAAACCCCTTCTGTTAGCAAAATCTCAGAAATTATTAAACCCCTTCTGTAAAATAAATTTTGTAAACTAGACTTTAAATAAAATACCCTTATGTTGTTTGCACATTCTATCTTACATATTTCTTAGTGGACACTATAGAAAGGACAAAAAGGGCTTTAGGATATTCTTGTCCAAAATGAACTCTTGAAACCTATTGATTGTAGCACATGTCCAGGGCAAGGGCAAAACACTGATTGCACAATATGCTCAATAGGAGCACAATCGGGAAGCACTAGGCTACTTTTGACAAATACAAAGAGAGGGCATCTCTGCCAGTGAAATCACCTATACTTGTAGCTTGAAGACATGCGGGACCACTCAAGACGTTGAGGCATTGCCCTTGCCAACAACTATGCCAAATGGGGTGTACTTCAAGAAGGATTAAAAGGTCTTTTTGCAGTATGTACATTCAATTTGCCTTTTGACAACTAGAACAATGCATACAAGTTCGACAAAAGCACATTCCAAATCAAACAGCTCTTGAATTTGGGAAGACATGGCCTTTCCACTGATAACAATATAAATGCAAAGCTCGTTCTTACCCCTTCTTGCTAATTTACTGCAAACAAAATCCATGTCCTTTGTCCCCATCTCCATCACAGATTTACTACAAACGTCCGATGTTACATATTCCTTGATCCATCATTCCCATTGGGCTCAACAAAAATCACTTACCAAAACAATGGAACTAGCGGCAAGATTTTTGACTCTACTAAAATCATATCAAATGCAAGGTCAGGAGTGTGTTTGTTTGTAAGCTTTTGATTTAGAGATTTTTCAAGAAATTCAGATAGTTTCTAGTTTTGAGCTTTACATGTAGACTATCTAAACATTATGTTTTCTAACAAAAACACATCAAGGCAATTTTACACCTTGTTGCATGAGGTTGCTCTCCTTTTTTTGATACTATGGGAATGTCTTGATATTCAATAAATCCCCTTGGAAGTTTTATAAACCCTTTTCACCACTTATCATTGAAATGACTATGATGTTTGTGTCCACATGATATAAAAGATTTCTTTTCACTTACTACCTAACATAAGACTAAGATCACAATGTGGTGTATTATTGAGACCATTAATCTCATGGACAACCCTACGGCATTTAAAGATTTGGGGGATGGGGTGGGGTTCTAGACATGCCCTAGAGGATAAGAGAGAAAGGTGTGAGAAATTTAATGTGGTTAAGGAATGGGTCCCATCCTTAAATGGCCACATTGATTGCCTACACATTTTGTTTTAAAATGCCTACATGAGGCTTCACCTTGTTACACACAAACAAAAGTAAATGTCTTATCTCTCTATCAGCTTGCCTTCACTCTCTCTCATCCTTCCAAGACACCACACACACACACACACACAAGTCTTATGTACATATGTTACATCTTTAGAAAATCCATATATAGAGTCTATTGAGTATCCAAAGAGCTTGAGATCCAAGCCCTTGGTCCTCTAAGGACATAGATTCCTGTAACATCCGAAATTGGATGATCATTAGAGTTACAATAGACTTGAAGCAGTGAATGGTTTCAAACAAGAGATGGTTTCTAATATACCAGATGAAGGAGGGTAGAAAAAAGAACATTGCACGATCATGAACCTTAAAAGTAGAAAATGTCATGATGTACTTAGTGGATCTCTACACCCTAAGCATCTTTCCATTAAAATGCTCCCCAGTTCCACCATTTTGTAATAAGTATACACGGAAAAAAAAACATTTCTAACAATCTAAAATCTAGTACATGTGAGTGAAGCCTTCTTCACAACATTATGGTTAGCACCTACCAAAAACTCTCCAAATAACTAATATGAACTTAAGTTGATTGGGAATCTACCATACATTTTTTTGAGGAGCCTATGGTTGTAGCAGGTGGATGGAAAGGGACCATGCACACGGTGATGCCAACAATGCTTATAGTGCTATGTGTTGCATAGACGATTGTAGAAGGTGGATAGACTCGACTAAGGGGAGTGGTCAATTGAGCCTGCACCTAGACTAGAAGATAGAGAGACAAAGGGAGCAATGGGGGGAGAACATCTAAGGTGGATTTTTCACAGTTGAAGACAACATTGACCTAACCTATTCTTTACCTCCAATAATGAGAGGAGGCTCTATGTTCACATGGCTCGAGTGGTAGGTGTAGAAGGCATTGTTTCTCAACTTTGCCTAGATTAACAAAGTTACAATTTGAAGGCATGGTTTTCTTATATGATATGGCAGGTTGACCAGCTTGCTAGGGAGGAGCCTTACATTCTAAATTTCTATATACATAGGCTAGTTGGTGGAATGAGGTGAGCATGTCTGATTATAGCTTCAACATCTATGAGTTAGCACATTGAGTTCATAGCTTGTAGGAGGATGCATGCGCGTGGATGATATGTCGCCTATAAAGTATCCAAATCTAAAACTAAATAGAACTTAAAGTTAAAATACTAGAAATTTAAAGGAATTTAGTCTGATAGTCTATCTATGGATGAGTTCACACTATATATACGCCCATGCCTCAACATCCCTTTCTTACTATGTAGCTCGTTTACATTGTTAGAAAAGAAAATATTTTATTCCATAGAATCACAAGAGGGATCGCCTGGATTATGCATTTAAAGATGTTAAAAAAGGGTTTTTTTAATTAATATGTGAATGCACATTATATAGGGGGTACTAAATAGTGAACCCCCTAACTCGATACATGGCCCCCTATCCCCTCTACCAAGAACTATGATTAGACTATCCTTATTAAATCCAACCTAAATTTCTCTCCAATGGTAGAATGATCCTCTCTAATCATGCATGTTTAATTTTTAAGACATTTTAACTAGCCCAAAACTCTTTCCCTATAAGATATCCCAAACATATGTATAGAAGCCAGCAGAACGGCTCCGTGCCCCCACTAATCAAAGCATTGGGTTTTATCCTCCAAGTAGTGCGCCCTCATTCAATGATTTATGGTGAATACATAAGCTTCCAACAAAATGCATCCCACCATGTACAAGTGCCACTCTCTATATATAAATTTATTCGTTATGTGTTTGGTGAGACCCAAGGAGGTAAATTGTCTAGTCATAATATATTATCCATATCTTGTCATACATGCCTATTATATCTTGTTTCACTATTTTGGTGGATATTTTTCATGTCTCTTCATTACTATGCTATAAACGTGAGTTCGGTTCTGCACTCACAAACACACTCTCACACATAATAGATATTTTTCCATACAAAAGACACCTTTTATTAATTATGAAAGGTGAACTTAAGCTCCCATTCAAAATAGCTCTATATTTCTCCAAAAAAGCTATAATTGAAAAGCTCACATATTTATTTTCCCCTAGGTAAGTATAAAGGACATCATTGGTGAATAGGATATGTTGCAACACCGTTGTATGCTTAATGTCACCAACCTACACAGAACAAGCACAAATCATTAGGTCATTGTACAAGGATGGAAACATGAACATTTAGCAGGTAGCAAAGCAGAAAAGATGGAAGCTCACCAGAGGAAAGTTACACACAATCGCAAAGGGACATACTACAAAATTGTAATTTTTAGTCCAAAGAGAGAAGAAGTGAAAACTCTCTATATTAGCATAGAAATGCCAAATCCAAACTAACAATCTTTCAATCTTTGGTGCAATTTTTGCTTTCGCCTAGCACTACTTGCTGTGACACACCATAGTTCCCTAGAGAAATCCAAGAAGATCCCAGATTTAGTTTTAAAAGAAAGTGCAAGTTTCAAGTTATCCATAAACAAACTAACTAAATTCATTAGAAATAATATTGAGCTACAATATCCCCACTAGGTATTAATATATGCTCTCTCTCTCTCTCTCTCTCTCTCTCTCTCTCTCTCTCTCTCTCTCTCTCTCTCTCTCTCTCTCTCTCTCTCTCTCTCTCTCTCTCTCTCTCTCTCTCACACACACACACACACACACACACACACACACACACACACACACACACACACACACACACTTATGGCTAGGTGTAGCTTGATTGTAAATTTTTTGTTGGGACTACTAGCCGGGGATGCCAAGAGTGTACTACTGGCTCGGGTAAAGAATTTTTTGAGGACCTTATGGTGTCTTTACCTTGTAAACTAAAGGGGAAATTTTTCCCTACAGGGATAGTAGCTTGTATTGATTGAGGTGGGACCGTACCAATACCTAACCCTGTAGTTAATTGAGGTCATGAGGGTATGAGGGTTTTATGGCTTTGCATTCCTTGGCATTTTCTGCAAAACCATGGTGGCTCCCTCCTTTTATGCTCTCTCCATTCTATGTACATGCAGCGTGGTTTAACTCCATCTCTAGTGTAGGGGCTTGATGTTCTGTGCTGATGGTTGGCTGCCACTTGCTCCATAACGCCTCTTTTTTCTCCCTCCCTACGTATGCCTCTGTACCAACGGTGCACTACTATTACAACTACCTACTATGGATGGGCCCGCTTTACTACCATGCAAAGGATGTTAAGTGCTCCTAAACCCTATAAAAAGTGAGCTTTTTAGATCACTTAGCATTAGTAGTGTGTGCATGTGTTCTTGATGTATTTATCTTCATAGTAGCACTTCCTATGAATTGGCCTACTAGTTGGTACTATTAAGTAATATATCTATGGCTAAAGGCAAGGAGAAATAGGCCATTGTGGAGCTGGCCGCTCCAACTCAATCTCAGGTGCATATTTGCATTAAAATGGATTCCTGTCCGGTAGTATGATTGTGTTTGTCGTGGAAAGGTTTCTCATGCACATAAAAGACATGTATGACAACTCATGTTTTTGGAAATATTTTCAATATTTACTGTTGTCCGAATGGTAAAGTTTGATTAAATTGATTTTATGATGCTATTCCTCATGCTCAGTTTGTAATGGCTTGGATGGTGTATGCTCCTGGAAGGAAGCTTTCAATTATTTGTTTAAACATTGAGGTTCAAAGTTGTATCCAAGGCATGAATGTCCTTGTCTTAAATGAAGGATTTATGTCGCTATACATGTTCGGTCCTATCCTTGGCTTGGGTAGTTTCAACATTTATGTGATGAAATTGCATCCTATTAAGCGGGTTGTTTGGCAACCTTATAAAGCTTAGTCATAAGGATGATGTTCTTCATAACACTTGGTGATGAAAACCATTAGGTAATGTGGACCTACGTGTTTGGAATGTAACTTCGGCGTGGCATAATTTGGCAAGAACCAAAGGCTTGATTCTTTAAAGTTTCCTCTTACAAACACTGCAAGTTGTTAACGTTGGCCTCTGGTTAAGTTAAATATGCTGAAGTAATGTCATTAACACATAGGGAAGGAAAATACTTGATGGTGTTAACCCTCGGAGAGACTGTTACCTATTAGTAGACATGTATACCAGTATACAAGGTAACCGAATATTAGTATAAGCAATATAGCAATATAAGTACTAGTACTACGAGAACCAGTACTAAAACTGAGTCTGAAACTAGTACCATTACTAGTATGCCAGTATGGCAGTATAACAATTTTTTCAATACTAGTACTACGAGTACTAGTACTAAGATTAAAAACCTAAAGACTTGCACTAGTACCATTACTAGTATGCCAGTATGGCAGTATAGCAATTTTTTTAATACTAGATTGAGGTGGCTACCAAAATATTATACTACAACGTTAAATGTATAGTTTGTTTTTTATTATGCCTTTTATTATACTACCTTTCAAATTTCTGGGACATTTCAATTTTTGATCATTTCTAACTATGCCTTTTTCAGGCTATTTTGTTGTATCAGGGACTGGATTTACCAATGGAGCCGTTGTCATGGGCTTCACTTTTGGTTCTTAGATGTATTCAAGATGCGGAAGCATCTACTCTTATTGTGGCCTTGTCTAGTAGTCCTACTACCTCCCTGATTCACACAGTCTCCTTTGACAAATGGGTCAAAACTTTAGTTGTTTTGGTTTAAAACAGTAAGGACGATGTCTCAATTATTACATACATTATTTCTAATATTCCAACTATCTCTAGAGCTCATAAAGAGGATTTGGCCAAGTTCTCATCTGATGGTGCTGAACTTGCTAACCTTCTCAGAAAGCAATGTGGGCTCAGCCCGAGTTTTGTCACGGCTCCGACTATTCCGAGTCTTCCAACTATGAACAGTCTTTTATGTAGGGATGCTGCAGCTATTAAAGCTGTTAAAGAATTTTAGAGAGATTTTTGTTCTCTTAGTGAGACTTAGCTTTTGGAATTGGTACCTAAGGTATCCAGAATCTTCCCCTTTCTACCAATTTGACAAGTGAAGGTTGAATCTTTAGGGGTGGAGCACAAACTTTGGTTACTCCCTAATAAAGGTTTTTTGGCTCCTATCACAATAGAGACCTGGGTTTTTTTGGCAAATCTGCCAGCTGCTACAATGGAGGAGTCTAAGCTAAGGACACTCAAAGGAGTGCAATGTTTGGACAAAGGAACGTTGATTAAATCTCCATTCAACATGTATTTTCTGGATTCCAAGAAGTTAGCTCTAATGCAAGTCTTTATGTGAGAACCAAAGGTCTCATGGAGTTCAATAAAAACAATGCAGATTATTATGTGGAATTAATATGGAATATTTACAGACTGTATCTCAAGTGCGCTTGCAGATTTCTTGACCCTAAAGCATCATGTGAGTCTAGCATTATATGGCTTGACCATGCAGTTTGGTATGCACTCAACAATCTAGAATCTATTTTTCCAAAAAAACCTACATCCTTTCATCTTACTCTCATCTGCTCCTGGTTAGGAGGACAAGCCAAGGAGTTGGTTTTGGCACAAATTGCGTTCATACATTTTTGTACATTAATGGTTGACATGCTGAAGGAGCTTGGGGAAAATGAGCCAGGAATGCTGCTTACTATTTACGGTTCCTACTAAGGGATAAAAACTATTCTAGGTCTTTTGAAGCCTAACTTTGAAGATGATGAGTCCCCTTCTCAAAAAAGACCCAATGCACTACTAAGTCCAAACGCCACGTTTACTTCCTTTCTTACACCCTCTTTGTCTTATGACTCTAGTTTTGGAAGGGGAAAATCTAAAAGCTTTACAAGAGGAAGGGGTCTGGGGTGCCTATTAAACACATTTTGAAAATGTGACTGTGCAGGTAGCGGTCAATGAGAATGGGAGGCGTTGTCTACCAAGCAAAATTGGGGACTGTAGTGAAAATTTCATTCATTGTCATTTCACCAATAGAATTTTGGATTTCTTTTCACCGAAATCATTTTTTATTGAATGCTTTGATCTAATTTATGGTCATCATTCTATGATTAAAAGAATGCTGTTTGGTTCAAGATATTCTAACCTTATTAAGTGTTTTGTATACTCTAATGAATTTATGAGACATGAACCTATTTTAAAGTGTAAATGCAAAAATTTTACCGCTTACTACAGGGATTTTGGTTTACTAGGTATGTATGTCTGTATGATAAACCTAACTATAATTAAGACTTCTTCTCTTGAGAGTTACTTGGTATGGGTTTGAATCACATACGTGTAGAACCTCTTAATCTTGGAATGACATTGTTCGCACTACTGAATTGTCTTGCTTACTTAGCCTTAAAGCTCCAATTGAGGCAGCAAATCCTACAGGATCTTGTAGAAAAACTTAAAGCCGTCTTTTTTCAAAAAGTTGGGCTTTTGCCATATAAATGGCTCAGCTTGGATACTACTTGGATCAACTCAAAAATTATGCAAGATTGTCATGAGCTGGCTCATGATTGGTTTATTGTCGGCCTTGCTAAATCAGCTAACACGGTATTAGTTATTTGTAAGAAACTTGTTTATGAAGCTACCCTAGTAAGGTTGGGTGGAAATGAATTTAAAAAGGCAAATGAAAGACTAAAGGATGTGGCCTTAGCCCTGCTAAGGGATTTGGACAATATGGGATATAGTGAAACCTCAAATAAGCTTCCTATGCTATTTCCAACTTTTAAAAAACACAAACAAAAGCTTAGATGGATTTTTGATTGCTTCAAACTGTATTTCTCCTTGTGTAACAAAAGATATTACTTCCTGCCTAAACCTAGTCATGGCAGAGGTCTGTACTCTTTGTGCAAAAAAAAGGAGAGATCTTAAAAAATTGACTGGTATAGATTCTTTTTAGCATAGTAGAAATTCATCAAAGATATTTATCAACCTACCTACGGATATCTATTGTATCTTCGACGCTGATATTACACAATGTTATGAAAATATTCCTCTCTCAGGGAAGGATGGCCTTCTTGGAGTGCTCGAAGATAGTATCAACATGGCTTTTGTCAACAAAAAAACACAAGGGTTTGAAAAGAGCTCACTAGTTAGAACACCTTGTTGGATTAAAAGTTCTGTCAAAAAGCCACCGTAGTGCTTTGACAAAACTGCTCTAATGATCATAATTAAATGGATATTACAAAATTGCTTTATCCAATTAGGGCCAAACTGCTATAGATAAAAGAAAGGAGTACCTGTGGGATTCTCTTGCTCACCTTTAGGGTGGATGCATGAATAGGTGGCCCGGTTTTAACCGGTTGAAAGTTGCTTTTGGAGGCTTAAAATTTAGGAGGTATGAAAATGGTGTTATGGGCAAGAATTGTTTGAATTAAATAATCGTGTGGAGGATTAAAAAACACATGTGGAGCCCACGTTAGACAAATGTTGAGTTGAATGTTTGCATGACTGTACTTCTCCATATCTCTGTGCCTTTCTCCTTCTCCGCCTTTCTCAGCTCACTCTACAACACCCTGTGCACGCTTCTTATCCTTCGTTATGGATAGAAACCTAAGAAAGGGCCCAAGTAATGCAGCCCGATAGGTCTCCCCCACAAAGACTCGACATTCTCCCACGAAGGTATGTCACCTCTCTCTGTCTCTCTCTGTGTTGTGTACAACGGACCTGTATGTGTAGTAGAGTATTGAGGTGTGGATATATTGAGTAATGAATATGGATTTATTCTTTTCAGAGACAGAAGTTACAGCCTCCTCCCAAAATCAGCAGCTTTGTTCACCCCAAGGATGTGGAGGTGCCATTAAAGGCATTCTGCACGACAAAGGAGGATTTTCAAAGGGAATATGGGTTAAGTCTTGAGGGGAAAGATGTTAGGGAAGTTGACAGATGCAGATGTGCCCATATCCAACTGGATGAAAGTTTTCACGTGTCTTCCAGTGAAGGAGAAAAAAGTGCCGATAAAAACAGCAAGGCCGGATCACTACAAGGCACTCTACCAGCTCTACAAGGAGGTGTATCAATCCAAACCACCAAACTATCTGCTGGGAGTCAAGTTTGCACGCGGATATGTTTATTTCGTATGCACAGGTCCGATAAAGTGGGCTGAGTTTGCATCTGAGGTGGTGAAGAATGTGACCAATGAAGGTCACTTAGATAGGAAAAGAGAACAATGGAAAATAGAGACTTCCCAGGGTATCCACAGGAAACCCAAGTGGTTCTATCATCTTGTTAGTAAATACCCCATCCGGAAGTACACCAGCCGGAAGTGGGCTTTTTGCGACTACTCAGTCTGTGTTTAGTGTTGAAGTATCCACTTCCTTGCAAGAACTACTTGTTGAGGTTAGAAAATCTCATGACAATGTATCAGCCGAGTGTCAGAAGGCTAAGGATTCTGTGGTCAAATCTGTTGCTGATGTGCACCGTTACGAGGGTGCCCTTGACACCATCCGAATGCACTTCCCTGACGATGCCAATGTACCAACAGGCTTGCTTGACAGCCTTCAAGAAAAATTTGACCAAGCAAAAGCCACCCTACAGCAGGCACAGGTATGCTTTTAACTCCATCTGATTGTAGTATAATACCTGCAAAGTACTGGTTTGGATGTACAATATACTATAGTCTATATACTATTGTGGAATGATTACACAATAATACCTATAAAGTAGATTGATTACTATAAATAATGGTAACATATCTGCAAAGTAACGGTTGCAATACTGGTATTGGTATTCTATTGGTGAACATGTTACTATAAGTTTTATCAATGATCACAATAACGGTATGAAAGCAACATAATACAGGTATAACAACAAAATAATATCGATATAGTAACAAAACAAAATAGTAGTTTAACACTAAAGTAATGGTATGATTATAATAACCATATTGTACTGAAACTCTAATAGTGAAAATGGTATTATAAGTTTTACAATACTGGTATTATAAATCTATCATACCGGGATGGGTAGTAGAATGTGGTACCACAAAACTGAATAATAAAAAAACATAATAGTATGACAGTAACATCAATTCGGTAAGGGTAGATGACAATAGCATTAGGATGTTATCACACCGGTAGGATATAATCCTATCGGTAGGATGTTACCAGTAGGATGTTATCATACCGGTAGGATATTATATCCTACCAGTATGATTACATCCTACCGGTATGATTAAATCCTACTGGTATGATTATATCCTACCGGTATGATTACATCTTACCGGTATGGTTATATCCTACTGGTATGATTATATCCTACCGGTATGGTTACATCCAACCGGTATGGTTAGATCCGACCGGTATGATTACACCCTAACGGTATGATAAAATCCAACCGGTTTGATGTTATCCTTCCAGTATAATGTTATCCTACCGGTATGATGTTATACTATCCAGTATAATAACATCATACCGGTGGGATAACATCATATCGGCAGGATGTAATCATACCGATATTTTTAACATTATTATACCGACCTTCAAGCATTCATACCAATTTTATACATGTTTGACATTGTCTGATAACAGAGGTCTCTTGCCTACAGGAAGAATTATCCAAATGCTTCGAGCGTGAGGAAACCTTTGGTCTCTCTGTCACGTTTGTGACAGACATGATTAGTCAACCAATGCTACCTGAAACCATAGTCTTGCCTGCACGAGTTTCAGCTCCTAGACATAGTGTTGTTCTCATTGATGTGTGCAATGCTTGTGGTGTAAAAATTCATGATCACAATCGCTCAAGCCATGTTGTTCTATTGCCTTGTTCACATGCATACCATGCATTCTGCTATGCTCACTTGGCTGAGAAAGGAAAGTGCCTGCTTAAGGATTGCCCCGGAGTTATTTCTACAGAAGACTAATCCCTTCTAAAGAAGAATCCAGTTGAACCATGCTCAATAACAGGTGAGAAAATTGTTTCAACGGGTAAGAAACACACCATTGTTTTAATCAAGTGGTTTATTTTTGTCTTCTTTGATGTTTTTTCAGAGTCCAACTACTTCAAAACTAATGCCGGTAAAGACACAGGGAACGATGTAGTGACGCCTGCATACAAGACACCTGTGGAGGTTTTGCTTGATGAAAGTTTCCCTGGTAATGCTGAGAAACCTGTTTCAAAAACAACAGAAGAAGAACAAAACTTTGAGGTAAAGGAGCAGAGTACGACTGGTGCTGAAGGGAAAACCCAAAATGAGGAAGATGATGTGTTGCTAGACACTGGCGTGCGGGTGACAAGATCAAAGACCCCGAGAAAACGAGGCCAACGTGGCAAGAGTAATTTTTTCCATTGATTAAGGCTTTAATAAGTGATCTTTTGCTGCACAGCTTTCTAAAGCTGATGGTCGTGTGATGTCAGGCTGGAGGGAAGTCCCAAGGAGACCCTTGCTCAGCATATGAGAAAGGCAAAAATAAAATAAAATCGAGAAGACTACAGATGAGAAGCCTGAAATGGAGCAAAAAACCAAGGAAGAGGAAGAGACTCAGGGGCAACCAGAAGAGGAGATGGACATAGAAGACTATAAGGAGATGCAGAATACCAGCACAAGTTCTGACCCTAAACCCAGAGTCTGCAAAAGATTATATTTTGCCCCCCCTATGTTTCTTTTTATGTAACCACTTCTGAAATTAATATAACTTTCTTTCCCATTCGACGTCTCTTTCATCTTGTGCCTAATTTTTTAACATTGTGTATTTTTATTGTATGATTTCAATCTGTAGATATGTCCTAATTGCATATTTAAATTTGAGTCTTGTGTAATTTTTCATCTACAGATATGTTTTCAGTTGAAGAATGGTGCCTTGCAGATAGGTTCAAGGCTGACAAGCAGAATGGCAGGGCTGACATTCGTGCAATATGGAATTGGGTGTTGTCTCCTCCAGTGCTCGTGTTTCCTCTATGGTATAGACTGTGTAAAAGAATCCCACTGATATGGCCAAGGCCACCACCTCCATTGAGCGTCCAACGTAGGGTTCTCATTTTGGACCTTAATGGCTTACTACTCAAGAAATTTGATGAAAAATATGGTGAAGAATTGCCTTACTGGCCAGAAATGCGGTATGTTGTTGAAGGGGATACACAGTTTTGGGTAAGGCCTGATGCAGAAGTGTTTCTGAATTTTTGTTTCAAGTGGTTCGAAGTGTGGATATGGAGTTGCTGCGAGTTTGAGAATCTCAAACACACGCTAGCGACAGTGTTCCCAGATCACCACAAAAGAATCAATAGAGTGGTAAGTCAGGCGCAATGCACAAGGGCTCCTTGTAAAATGGGCGCGATAGATAAACCGGTGTTCCACAAGAATCTCGAAAATTTTCCTGACCTACCACCTGACACACTTATCTTTGATGATTCTGGATATAAGCTAATGTTTAATTCATTTGGGTCATTTCTTGTTTTTCCCAAGCTAGAAAAGCAGTCTAAAGAAGTGCGCGCCTGTTTTCTGTCAACCACTATCATAAACTGGCTGGCACAGTGGTTGATCTCTAAGGACAGAATTGAGTATACAAAGAGGACTGTAATTTGTGAAGACGGACAACCTGATGACACCTATGTGCGTCCTTTTTATTGGAAATGGCGGATTGAATTTTTCCAGAAGAAAGGAACAGATTTTTTTAATAAAACAAAAGCTTCGTAAAGTTTGTGAAGTGGACGACTTTTGTCGATGTATTTTTTTGTCGATGGATGTAAATGGAGAATTACTTAGCCTTCTTGTCAACCAATGTAACAGAATTCATGTATAATACATTTACAAGCAAGTTGCACGGAAATACGTTGTATTCTATATTTGAAGTCTTGCAAATAAAAGGAGAGAGAGAGAGAGAGAGAGAGAGAGAGAGAGAGAGAGAGAGAGAGAGAGAGAGAGAGAGAGAGAGAGAGAGAGAGTCTCTGATACCGGTATGATACTGAGAAGTGACTGGAATGATACTGAGAAGTGACTGGTATGATACCGGTATGATACTAAGAAGTGACAAAGAGAGAGAGAGAGAGAGAGAGAGAGAGAGAGAGAGGGACTTGTATGATACCGGTATGATACTGAGAAGTGACTGGTATGATACCAATATGATACCGGTATGCTACTAAGAAGTGACTGGTATGATACTGAGAAGTGACCGGTATGATACTGAGAAGTGACAAAGAGAGAGAGAGAGAGAGAGAGAGAGAGAGAGAGAGAGAGAGAGAGAGAGAGGGAGAGGGACTTGTATGATATCGGTATGATACTGGGAAGTGAATGGTTTCAAACACAGTTCAGTTTACAGTTAAAGGCAGATCAGAGAAAGGGATTCTACCATCATGTTTGTACTATTATTATACTTATACTGTAATCTCCAACTTGTATGATACCAGTACAAAACCATTAAATTTCCGCCTTTATAGAACCAGTTTATTTAAAATGTAAGGACATGTAGTGATTCAAAGGGATAAACAAAGACATTTTCATATTTTAAAAAGGAAGTTTGGACAAAAAATTTAAACAAACTGATTGCTACAACTCAAAAGGCATACTATTGTAGATAGACTCACTGACATGAAGTGATATTGTATATAGTTTTGAGTTGCTGGGATGGGGTATCATGGGGATTTTGATTGCCCGAACAAGATGTGAATATATGAACACCTCTGGCTTTTTGTCCAAAAGTTCTTAGGTCTGCTCATTTATCATACAATAGTAAAACCCTTTGATAGCATAGGATCCTCACCCAATGATATTGCCCCAGTCATCTTCAGCGTCTGAATGAAATTCCTCAATAGCTGCAGTTCATTTCACAATATAGAAATCCACTTTTTCTTCATTGTCATTTGGTGCGGGAACAACAAAATTATCACCAACAATAAGAGCTTGACTGAGGGTGTCATAGTGTCCTTCATACGCTGCATCCTCATTTATTTCATCGTCATCGTCTTCCCCTTCTTCTGTAGGCTCCAAAATAAGGTATGTCCAGAAAGGAACGTGTGACTTGCTCACACATCTCCTCCACTTTTCCTGTTTACATGCACTACAGAAACAAGACAGTGAACGTGTTCTCAAAGCAGTTGTATCATGCTCTGAATATGCAGAAACAGAGTGCATTGAGCGGTATTTTTTACAGCCTTCACATCCCAATTTTTTTCCCCTTTCGACATCCCCCAATTCAATCACCCAAAAAATCATGCTTACATAACGGGCGTGGGATGCATAGGTGGTTGTAGCACCATCTGACAAGGTCCGTCTCAATAATGCCACAACATCTGCATCACAGTCTATCTTTGGGCAGTTTGGCTGCAATTAGTATTGAGTTAAAGACCTTTTTATCACTACTCCCGCACCATCGTGTTCTCCCCTACCATGGCCGGATCCAAAAAAGTTAAAAGACATTTTCCATCCCGTAAAAACATTGTATCTGCATTTTATTCAATGGATAGAAGAATATTAATATACTCTTGGCACGATAAAATTACCAAAAAAAAACACGCATTATAATATTACTGATGTTAGACAAGCATTTTATTACAACTTTAATGCCAATATTATAGGTCTCTATATTGAAACCACCTTCAGATAATGTTTGTTAGAACATGGTATACCTGGCAAGGAAATAGAATGGTCTTCTTGCTTTGAATTGTGAAGCTGCTCCATCAAACCATACCCAATGACGCCTTATGCTTAGACCAAATTGCTTTAGCCATTCTGCATGTTTCAAAAAACAGTGTTGAACAAAATGTGTGTCATGTTGCTTTGAAATGAAGAAGTGAATTGTCTTGTGGATGCCACCTACATAATATAAAAATCATAAATTATTGAAGGCTTAATACAAAAGTAATAATACTGATCTAGGGTGATGTCGTTACCTGCAATTCGGATATATATTATGTGCACAAAAATAGTTACTTGATTTGAATACCAGTACATGGACTGAATCTCATTTTGTTCTTTGAAACTATGATTTTCACAACAACATCTTCTGGAAACCTTTGTATACATTCCTTATATTGTTCTGCTTGCCATCTATACACAAAATTATGCATTATTTATTTCTTAAGATGGTCTTTGAACATGACTGAGAGATCCTGGCATGATATTTCCTTATGCGACAAGACTTTCCTTTTCTTCTTCTGACCGTCACGCGCAGTTCCTACTTCTAGGTCCTCAAAAATATTCACCACAATCTTTTTAGCAATAAATGCAGCCTCTGCAGCACAAAAATCTAACTTATCCGGGACACACCTTTTACATTGACCACTCAAGCAGGCAAGGGCATGGAAGGTGGACGTATCTGATTTTGGACACAGTATAGAGTCCAATAAGGCTGTTACACTCTTGATAGGGTTTTTTGGTGCCTTGCATCCACCATTGTCTTTGCATATGTTGCATTGAAATTGTCAAGCTTTTCCATGTAGACCGAATACAGAACTTCGCATGTGATTTATGGCATCCTTTAGGAAGGACATTTGAACATGTGAAATGCAGCAACAAGTATATCGGTCTCTCAATTTCCGCACAAAATATGGCTTCATGTACTCAAACGCATGCTGCCTTATTACAATTTTAGGGTATTGTTCTTTGAAGTTGAGAAAGAGCTCCACCTACAATGAAAAACATATATGGTTAAAGAACATTGAAGAAAACTGCAGGTTTTTATTATCTTTGAAGAAAATTGTTACATTACTATAAACCAGTATTTTTATTTCAAACCAGTATGTTTTTTCACTTAATTGGTTAGGCAAACTAGTACATATGAACACATGTCCTTGGTACGTACCACTGGTATATAAGTGTCAACCAGTTCAAATGTTCTTACTGTTGATGTAAACCACTCTTTTCATTTAAAACTGGTATGTTATTTACCTAACCAGTACATGTGAGCACTTAACCACGATGTATACCAGTGAGAAATAAGTGTTAAAAAATGAACACATGTCCTTGGTACGTACCAGTGGTATATAAGTGTCAGCCAGTTCAAATGTTCTTACTGATGATGTAAACCAGTCTTTTCATTTCAAACCAGTACATATGAACACATGTCCTTGGTACGTACCAATGGTATATAAGTGTCAACTAGTTCAAATGTTCTTACTGCTGATGTAAACCACTCTTTTCATTTAAAATCGGTATGTTATTTACCTAACCAGTACATGTGAGCACTTAACCACGATGTATACCAGTGAGAATTAAGTGTAAAAAAAAAAATTACTGGATATGTAAACCAGTATTTTCGTTTCAAACCGATATGTTTTTTACCTATCTGACATGACAAACAGTACATGTGAACACTCGACCAGTACATGTGAACACTTAACCACGATGTATACCAGTGAGAAATAAGTGTTAAAAGTTTTTCACTGGTTATGTAAACCAGTTTTTTACCTAATTGGTATGACAAACAGTACATGTGAACACTCAACCAAGATGTTTACTGGCATAAAATGTGTAAACGGTTTAAAATCTATTTACTGGTTGTGTAAACCGGTATTATAATATTAAACCACTATTAGTTTTTATATAACTGGTTATGTTAAGTAGTATGTCTACTACATACCACATATACACTTGACCGAGCTGTAAACTACTGTGAAAATGTGTTAACCAATTGAAATTAATTTACTCGTTATATAACCGGTCTTTTCATTTCAAACCAGTATTAGTAAGTGCGTAATTGGTCAGGTTAACTAGTACATCTTTCACATACCACATATATACACTTGACCAAGTTCTATACTAGTGGGAAAAAAGTGTTAACCAGCTAAAATTAATCTACTGGCTATGTAAACCAGTTTTTTCATTTAAAATCGGTATTAGTTATTACATAACTGGTTAGGTTAACCAGTACATATTTCACATACCATATCAAGAGTTGTTTAAGATGCTTATACTAGTCATGGAAACCCATATCCGATATTTATCTACTTTTAACTAGGACCGAATACATATTCAATATTTCCATTCATGCGGCAACCATACTGCATATGCATACGAGTATGAAAGTATGGTTCAAGTATGGTAAAATTGCAACCATACTTTGCTACTTGACCTCAGCCACTTGTGTATTAGTAAATGCAAACTACATTCGCTCAACCCTTCCGATCTGTTGCATCAATTTCCACAATGCAGATGTTCATGACTCATTGCATACAGAGAACCTAGTGCAAACCTGCAAACTGTATTCATTCAGTCAGTTGCGTACAGAGAACCTAGCACAAACTTGCAAACTGAATTTGCTACTAGTGCTGACTCGGAGCTGTCAATATTGGGGAGCAACTACCATGTGGAAGAGATGAGGCAATGCTGCGAAGCAAGGAAGGGCATACTATGAACGCTATGCAGGCAGGAGCAGACTCGCAGAGTACAATCGCTAGGAAATTTGGGGTTTTTTATTTTAGTCCCATTTGTTTATACATATCATACACGTGTGAAAGTATGCGTCTACAAACGTATGTTTCAGCAAGCATACGCGTATAATAAAAAGTATGTTTCCATTTATATTCTCCTCAATATTTATCTACTCTTAATCTAGGACCAAATACAGATTCCCCTTATTTCCATTTATAACTTCCTTCATATCCGATTTCATATCTACTCTTATCAACCCAATTATAGTGAATATAGGTCATGAATGGAAATATTAGAAAACAAAAATGGATATAGTGAAGCAAGTTATTACCTGAGATTGTTCAAGAAGATGCACAGGATGTTTGACATATGAATTTCTTCCAATATGCTTTCTGCACACATCCTTCTTATTGGGTGAAACATGAGTGTTAGACATCCAAAAAGAGAAGATCAACTCTTTCTCATCCGGTTTTATGAAACCACGATCCATGGGCTATCGAGCACACAAAGAATTTGGCAAATTTTCATCACCTGCTGCCCTCACGCGATTCTTTGCAGTTACTATGAAGTTCCTCTTGTGCAAATTTAACAATTTAGATGCAGCTGAAACATTCACTTTTGAGGTAGATGTACACTCAACATTCATAAGCATTGTGGTGATGAAACTTTTAAGAAAGAGCTCTTATCCGCTCTTGGGTAACTTGATTGCATCTATTGTGTTTTCTATGGCTTCAACGAAGGTTGTTTGTGCCCTGGGCATTTCAAGGTCTCCAAGAGAAGGATGATTGACAAACTTGCACAAAATATATGAGCGTGATGCAACATCGAGGGTCTTTGTACGCCGATTGAAGAGCATAACAAGTTCATTGCAAATTATTTGACGCTTTGCATCATCAGCACCATTTTGATCATTATCTTCCTCACGTGCTACCTGCTCAAGCTTGTTCTTAGCACGCTGCTCCCTCTTTCTCCTAGCATGATATTCCTTGACCGTATCAACAACATACCTAGCACACAGTTCACAGTGAGGCTGAGAGCAATCACATACATTGTGAGATTCTTGCTCCATGGTAGAGAGGGAGAGATTGAGCGAGGTGATAGGCCTACAGAGAGCAAGAGCATTATATGATAGCAATAGATGTGTGATAGGCCTACAAAGTAAAACAGCAATCTGTGCTCCTACACAGAGAGTTAGAGAGAGACAGGAAAACGAGAGAGCGGGAAGACAAAGAGCTGGCTGACATGCATAGTTAAGAGCTACAGAGTCGTCTTCTATATTTGAAAGAGAGGTGTGGAAATAGTAATGGTGTAAAGAGCTGGCTGACGTGCATAGTTAAGAGGTACAGAGCCGTCTTCTATATTTAACAAAAAGCTGTGGAAATTCTATATTTAATTAAAAATCTGTTCAAAAGAACATATCGAATTGAACTAATATAGATGGTTTTATGTACCGGTTATAAAACCTCTGTCCGGGACAAGGTTTTTGGTCCACCTATTCATGCATCCACCCTTTAACGTGCAATCTGTACTTATTATTTTTTGAATACAAATGGTTGTGTTAAAAAATGAAACATTATGAGGAGGCTAAACAACTTTCAGTCTTCAATAACACGTTTAGATTCATGGATGATTTATTGACTATAAACAATTAGAACTTCAAAGATTACCTGACTAAGATTTACCTACCTTGCCTCTTGATAGAACCTACCTATCTAGAAGAAGTGGAGGTTGATGGTAGAACTATGATTAAAAAAACATGCTTTTTGAACATGGAAATTCAACTTCACTCTCCCTACATTATAGACAATACACTACACGTTTCGCGGGATAATTTGTCACTTAATCCTGCTGAATTTGTCAAAAGAAAAAGTAACAGACCTATAAAAAAAGCACGTAACACTTGCTTAGGTATTTTGTCACTAATTATATATTCATCTACGGGTAACTTTTCAGCCTATGAAGAAATTAACAAGTTGATATGTAAATTTTGTAATAATGGTTTTGGGCGGAGTGAACTGGTTACTAGTATAACAAAAGAAATTTGCTTAATTGACTGGCCGGGAGCCAGAGTAGATCCTGTTTTTCTTTGTAATCTAATAAGGAAGTAGGCCCATACCTAATGGTCCTACGACCTTATTAGATATGTTCTTGGGTATGGGTGGACACACACACACACACACACACACACACACACACACACACACACACACACACACACACACACACACACACCCACACACTATACCTGATGTTATGTGATGACGGTTGACTGCCACTTGCTCCATAACACCTCTTTTTTCTCCCTCCCTATGTATGCCTCTGTAGTTACCTACTGTGGACGGGCCCGCTTTACTACCATGAAGAGGATGATAACTGCTCCTAAACCCTATAAAAGGTGAGATTTTAGCTCACTTAGCATTAGTAGTGTGTGCATGTGTTCTTGATTTATTTATCTTCATAGTAGCACTTCCTATGAACTGGCCTATAGGTTGGTACTATTAAGTAATAGATCTATGGCTAAAGGCAAGGAGAAATAGGCCATTGTGGAGCTAGCCGCTCCAACTCAATCTCATGTGCATATTGGCATTAAAATGGATTCATGTCCGGCAGTATGATTGTGTTTGTCTTGGAAAGGTTTCCCATGCACATAAAAGACATGTATGGCAACTCATGTTTTTGAAACAATTTCCAATATTTACTGTTGTCCAAATGGTAAAGTTTGATTAGATTGAGTGTATGATGCTATTCCTCATGCTCAGTTTGTAATGGCTTGGATGGTGTATGCTCCTAGAAGGAAGATTTCAATTATTTGTTAAAACATTGAGGTTCAAAGTTGTATCCAAGGCATTGGTTGAATGCCCATGTCTTAAATGAAGGATTTCCTGTCGTTATACATGTTCAGTTCTATCCTTGGCTTGGGTAGTTTCAACATTTATGATGAAATTGTAGCCTGTTAAGCGGGTTGTTTGGCAACCTTATAAAGCTTAGTCATAAGGATGATGTTCTTCATAATACTTGGTGATGAAAACCATTAGGTAATGTGGACCTACTAGTTTGACCCTGGTTCTACTCACAATTTTATATCTATAGAGTTGGCCACCAAGCTAGGAATACAATCCTACGAGATGGGAGATGTCCTACCCGCAGGCAGTGCCTTCAAGGGGCAAGAAGCTTCAGTCACTCCCTTAATTGGTAAATTGAGGCTTCATGTCCAAGGCTATGTGGACAAAGAGGACTTCTTTATCTCTCCTCTCAAGCATGAGGATGTAATCCTAGGGGCACCATGGTTTAACCGCCTGGCTACCGATGTTAAATTTCCTGAAAGGAGAATCTCCTTTAAGTTCAGGGAAAAAGACATGTATATAGATGCTAAGGAAATGGGTAACACCATCCCCATTGTACATACACCAGCTTTCAACAAGTCAATAAAGAGCTCTATTTCCGTGTACATGATTTTTGTTAAAGACTCTCAAAATGAACCTAATGCTTTAGCAAAAGAAAATAAAAGCAACCAAAAGGAATTAGAGTTATCCAATTTTCTCAAGGGGTTTCAAGATGTTTTTATTGACGACATCCCTTGTGAGCTACCTCCTAAACGAGGTAATGATGATCATGCAATTGAACTTCTTCCAGGAAGTTCACCGCCTAACAAACCTCCTTATAGAGTTTCTCAAGCTCAACAAGAGGAGATTATGCGGCAAGTGCATGAGTTAGTTGAGAAGGGTATGGTTAGGCCAAGGTCATCTCCATTTTGCTCACCTATGCTATTAGTGCAAAAGAAAGACGGCACATATCGTATGTGTGTCAACTATAGAGCACTAAATAGGATCACTATCAAGAATAGGTTTCCCGTTCCACGGGTAGAATACCTATTTGATAAGCTACAAGGATCGACCTACTTCAGTAGGGTTGGCCTAAAAAGTGGCTATCATCAAATAAGGATAGTTGATCAAGACATTGTAAAGACCGCATTTCGTACTACATTTGGTCTTTACGAATACATTGTCATGCCTTTTGGCTTGACCAATGCACCAACCGCATTCAACCGCTTGATGGAGAAGCTGTTCAGGCCTCATCGAACCTTCACTGGAGTGTTCTTTGATGATATTATCATCTACTCTAATTCATTGGAGGAACACAAGCAACACCTCCAGGTAATATTTCAAGTTTTAAGAGAGAATAAACTTTATGTTAATCGAAAGAAAAGTGAATTTTTTTGCAAGAGATTCAGTATTTAGGTCACATTATCTCTCAAGATGGCATCCAAATGGATCCATCCAAGTTAGAGGTAATAAAAGGATGGCCTAAACCAAGGAATCTTTATGAACTAAGAAGCTTCATAGGTATGTGTGCATACTATAGACGCTTCATAGAAAAGTTATCACAAATTGCGGGACCATTACATGACCTAACAAAGAAAAGCGTTAGGTATACATGGTCTGCTAAGGAGAACAATTTTTTCGAAAAGCTTAAAGAAAAGCTTATCTCTCAACCTATGCTTACACTACCGGATCTCTCAAAACCATTTGAGGTCCAATGCGATGCTTGTGGCGATTGCCTTGGAGCTGTTTTGCTCCAAGAAGGGCACGCCATAGGCTATGAGAGTCGAAGGCTCAACCCTGTTGAGCAAGCTCTAGGCATATACGAAAAGGAACTCCTTGCAGTTCTACATGCCTTAGACTCATGGAAGCACTATTTATTGGGGACTCCTTTCATTCTGCGAACGGATCACCAAAGTCTTAAGTACTTCATGACGCAGACCAAGCTCTCCGACAAACAAATGAGGTGGGCAAATTTCCTTTTGCAATTTCATTTTCATATTGCTCACATTGCTGGCAAGCATAATCAAGTAGCTGATGCACTCTCAAGACGGCCGAGAGTGAATGCGGTTTCCATAGCAACTCACAATGATCTATCTTCAATGATAGATGAGTATGCTATTGATCCCGATTTTAGAGATGTCATTTCAGCCCTTGCATTAGGGAAGAAAGAAGAACCATTTACTTTACAAGATGGTTATCTTCTCTATGGCAATAGACTATGCGTTACTAACTCACTACGTGAGAAAGTAATGTATGAATCTCATGCTCCACCTTATGCGGGGCATAGAAGGATTCAGTCTACCTTAAAGGGAATTGAAACATATTTCTATTGGCCTACCATGAAAGTGAACATACAAGAGTATGTTTCCAAATGTGTGGTATGCCAAAAGACAAAATTTGATAGAGGAAAGAAACTTGGATTGCTTCAACCCTTGCCAATCCCTAATTCACCATGGGAGAGCATATCCATGGATTTTATCTTTGGATTGCCTAAGTCTATCCATGGGAATACGGGAATATGGACGATAGTAGACAAGTTTAGTAAACAAGCTCATTTTATACCTGTCAAAAAGACTATCAAAGCCCATCAAATGGCAACCCTCTTTATTTCACAAATTTTCAATTACCATGGCTTGCCCATGTCCATAGTGTCGGATAGAGATCCTAGAATGACCAGTAATTTCTGGAAGGGTCTCTTTGAGAATTTAGGAACAAGGCTAAACTTCTCTTCGGCCTATCATCCACAAACTGATGGCCAAAGTGAAATAGCTAACCTAACCATTCTCGATCTACTAAAAGCCTATGTAACGGAAGTAGATCAAAGATCCCAATGGGAGAAGTACTTACCCTTAGTGGAGTATGCTTACAATAACATTGTACATACTTCCACGGGAAAAGCACCTTTCGAGGTAATTGAGGGAAGATCAAAAAGTCCCTTGCTACTTAAGGTACATGGGAAGATCTTCGCTGCAAATGAGTATAGCCGAGACCTACAAGAATCTTTCCAAAAGATTAAGGATGCTATCTCTATCTCACAGCAAAGGCAAAAGGCTGCTGCTGACAAGCACAGAAGATCCCAAGCCTTTAAAGAAAACAATTGGGTCTTGTTAAAGTTTCCCAAGGCTCGATTAAGGCACACAACGGGCAAAAATCCTACGGGTCACCAAAAGTACTATGCTAAACTAGCAAAAAGGTACTATGGTCCCTTTCAGATTCTTAGGCCAATCAATGAGATGGCCTATCAACTCAAGTTGCCCAATCATTGGCTCATACACAATGCTTT
This sequence comes from Adiantum capillus-veneris, assembly GCF_014529385.1. Classification (NCBI taxonomy): domain Eukaryota; kingdom Viridiplantae; phylum Streptophyta; class Polypodiopsida; order Polypodiales; family Pteridaceae; genus Adiantum; species Adiantum capillus-veneris. Next base: position 135,731,137 of record NC_140931.1, on the reverse strand, counting down.
TCATGTAAGCCTATTAAAGCCTTACAAAGGAGAGCCACCTCAAGAACCAACTATTGAAGACCCACCGGAGATCGAGGACCAAGAAGAGGTGCTGCAGCCCGAGTCCATTCTCCGACATGAAGACAAGGTACTAAGAGGCGGTAAGACTATCCGACGATATCTTATTAAGTTTAAGAATTATCCTTTTGAAGATGCTAGATGGATGCAAGGCATACAATTAAAGGATAACCTAAACCTTGTCAATGCTTACAATGCTTCCCAAGAGTAAGCAAATGTACAAAATGTTAAAAAATGAACAAAATTTTTGTCTTATAAGACTCTCTTTTTCTTTATTTGTGCACAAAAATGAAGTAGTATGCATGCTTAGATCAAGTTTGCGGAGACGACGTCTCCCAAACACCAAGTAGAGCTTGGTATTATGTAACTTTGGCCTGGCGTAATTTGGCAACAACCAGAGGCTTGATTCTTTAAGGTTTGCTCTTGCAAACACTGGAAGTTGTTAATGTTGGCCTCTGGTTAAGTTAAATATGATGAAGTAATGTCATTAACACATAGGGAAGGAAAATACTTGATGGTGTTAACCCTCGGAGAGACCATTACCTATTAGTTAACCCATATACTAGTATACAAGGTAAATGAATATTAGTATAAGCAATATAGCAATATCAGTACTAGTACTACGAGCACCAGTACTAGAACTGATAGTCTGAAACTAGTACCATTACTAGTATGGCAGTATAATAGTTTTTTCAATACTAGTACTACCAGTACCAGTACCAGTACCAATACTAAGATTAAAAACCTAAAGACTTGTACTAGTACCAATACCAATATTTATATCAATACACCGGCTCTTAGCAAGACTCTTGTAGAGTTACCTATTTCCTTGGTTTAATATTTTCTCTGGTATTCGCGGCATGACAAACTATCTAGGAAACAGTTTACCAGTAAACCAGTAGACTAGTATAGCAGTACAGCAGCACCAGTATCAGTACTACCAGAACCAATACCAGGGTTGAAAATCTAAAAATTGGTACCAGTACCAGTACCAGAACCAGTATACCATACCTATATCAGTACCAGTACACTAGCAATTTGCAAAACTCATATAGAATTACCTATATCCTATTTTCAAGTATAAAACTATTGGTTTTCTTTATTTTTTTGGTACTCTTGACATCGATAAATGTTTTGGAACTGATATACTAGTATAGCAATATAGTAGTATTGCAGTATTAGTTTCAGCACTACCAATACTAGTACCAGTATTGATGTACTAGTATACCAGGAAAGCGGTATAGCAATACCAATACTAGTACTAGTGTACTAGACTGGTAAAGGTTTGTTAATGATAGTGTAGTGTAGTTGGCTACCAAAGTCTCTTGAAATTTCTGTTACTTGCACAAAAAAGTTTTACCTTTGTGACATGGATAACAACTAGGTGCTAAGGCAAACCCACCCATAATGAAGACCGGTGTGCTATGACCTACAACATCCCAAAACATAAGCTTTGCCTCAATTGTTCTTACAAACTATATGAGACATCTATTCGCATGACCCCCAAAGTTCAAATGGTGGTTTTTCAAACTTATCTATAAAACCTTTGACGACATGGTCCAAATACTTTTAAAGCTTTTGCAAGCAATAAAACTACTTTCAAAATGAAGGGTCACATTCTTAGATAATCTTAAGTCTCACTTGTATTTCTTGACTGCCACCTTGAAAATAGGACTTTAGTGGTGTAGTGAAATTCTTATAACACCTTCTAGACCGTTGTTTGGACAAACAATTTGGATTGTAGAGTCTATAGACATGTGAATCCTTTGTAAGCAATGGAAGACACAAATAGTCTATAGACATATGAGACCTTTGTAGATAATGGAATACACCAATAGTCTTACATGGTCACAACATTATCATGAGCACGTAACTGTTTCCCTTTCCTTAGGCCATCAAGAGTTACCTAAACCCTTTCTTACCATTTGTAGCTATTTTTGCCCATATAAGATTTTGTACACGTGAGGAGTGGCTTATGTGCTAGTTTCATCAAAGTCCTGCAAAATGAAAAACCAACAAAAGAGGGTGATGTAAATGCTCAGCAAATAATAGGAAAATTTTTCTCATTTTTCATCTTCAATAAATATACAGAGTAAGAACTTTTATTGACTTTAGAGAAATCCGCTTTGCTACACCCAATCACTGCATGTCGTATCAACAATTGAATGATTGCATGGACTTGTGGTTACATGCTTGACTGCAGCTTTGTGGGGTTAGAGGATCAAAGCTTACCCACCATGAGAAGCACGAAAAAGTGCTCATCGAAACAAGTTTTTCTTTGTTTTGGGGGGGGGGGGGGGGGGGGGGGGGGGGGGGGCACCCATCCTTTGTGAGGGGGGGAAGTACGCCCATCCTTGTGAAAAGATCGAAAATGTAGCTCATTCTAGTGCTCTTTTGTGTGACAATTGCACCAATCACTTTATGCCATCTTTACAACACACTCTTGCATGTGCCTTCATTCTAGGCAGGCTAATCAACCCACTATATTTTCACATCTTTGTGAATAACATAGTAAAATGGAAATACATTTGAAAGCAAAAGATGTCATAAAATCTAATATCTAACTAACCCAAATGATTTTCTCATATTAAACTGATCATTTAATGTGGGATAATAAACGAGAACAAGAGTTAGAATATAGACATGTGCTTATGGATCTATCTCAACATGGGAACAAAGTCAATGGGTCCAAATGGGAGATGGTATGTCAAAGAGCAATGCTAGAAAATGGAGCTTGAAAGACTTTAGGGTTAGCTTCATTAAAGACCTCCAAGGGTTAGTGCTAAAAGTCCTTAGACCTAGGACCTTAAGCAAGCTAGGACAGAGATTGAGGTGGGAACCTGGCCCAAGCTTGAGGTTCTTATCGTGCTGGCTAACTAAGGTGCTTGAGATGCCTGTCATGCTTATGGGACAAGGTGCTTGAGAAGCTTGAAGTCAAACCCTTACAAGTAGGGGATGTGAGAGACTACCTCTCAAGGGTCACCCTTTCTAAAAGAGGCAACATGGACACATGTCAAGCTCCTCCTCATGTTGCCCTCATGGTGTGCTTGAATCCTATTGGCTAGGCTTTAAGGGGGTCCAATGAGCATTTAGTTTAATTAAATAATTATCTAGGCATTATCAAGCCCTCTCTCTCAAAGGGGCAGGAGGACACTTGTCCAAATGCTACCCTTGTTGCTTGATATGCAGTAAGCATGTGATTGGCTAGGCTTGCATGGGTCCAATCAAATTCAATCAGGAGCTACAAGGAGGGGTCGGACCAAGGCAAGTTGGGGGTGTGCTTGGGGGTATACTCTCTCTCGCACACACTCACATGCTCTCATTCTCACTTTGTGAAAGTGCAAGAACATCATCTCCTTCTCCAAGCTTGAGAAGTGGAGAGCCTACACCAACACTCTTGGCTATGGAATGCAAATCCAACCAAGAGACATCATCTCCTTCTCCAATCTTGAGAAGTGGAGAGCCTACACCAACACTCTTGGCTATGGAATGCAAATCCAACCAAGAGAGATGCTTAAATGCTATGCTTAACGTCTTCTTCACATCCATTACTAGATATGCTAAACTTTATGAGTAATGGTATGAGAGGACACTACTTCTTTCTTGTAAGAATACATATTCTTCCTCTTCCCTACCCTCATTCCCTGCTAGCTCTCCACCTTTGAAGGTGTTGGAGGTCTTGGGACTGAGGCCGAGGACAAGTTAGTGCTTTCATTTAGCTAAGTTACGGGGATAATTGTGGTGCATGAAGCTCTCTATCTTCATTGCACCATCAAGGTCTCAAGGAACAGAAAGCTTGTATTGTACCAAGTCTCTCTTTAAGGGTGAAGCTATAATACAAAAGCCTTTTGGAGGGGGGACCGACTCCACATAAATCCGGTCCTCAACTGTTGTCAATTTCTCTAATTCTCTCTCTTGCAAAGTATTGTTCATGCCAAGCAAATTAAGTATGATGGTTATGTTGCTACCTCGAATCAAGTTCTCTCTCTATTTTCTCAAAAGTATTCTCATAAAAATGCTCACTACAGTTCTTTAAATCCCGCTATTCTCAATTTTCATAGTCCAATTCAATTACTTTGGTATCAGAGCTATTGGTTTCTCTTTTCTTGCTTAAAAAGAGAGGTCCTTAAGTTGTCCATGAAAGGTTGGACCTATTCATTACAAGAGGGTAAGTGGGATAGAAATCTATTATCTTGGTTGAAAAGGAATTAGTTCAAGGTACACTATTGGGAACTATAGACTTATAATGGAGTCTCTCGGGGCTTACCTATGGCTTAACCATTATTGAGCTACTAGAAAGCTCAATGAAAACCATAATCAACTGAGAAATGTTAGACCCTCTCCACTACTCTTTGCAATAAATAGTCTCTAAACCATGGGTGTGGATGTTTGAGAGCTAATTTTCAAAGGTAAAAAAGAGTAGCAACTAAGGTTTTGGAGGGAACGAAAGCACAAAGTAGCATATACATAAGTTTAGTTAGAATGGCTGACAATAATAAAGAGAGTAGAAGGAATATTGACAACTTTGATTTTGCACATGAAGCTGCTACTGATGATGCCCCAATGTTTGTGAACTATCTTGTTACTAGGTTGTAACAAGCTATGGGAAACCCTGCCTTGCAAGCCAAAGTTTCCCTACCTCTCCAAGAAGAGAGAGAGAGAGAGCGTAGGAAGCCTCTTGTTGAGACTTCCAAAAGAAGACTCTCTCCGATAAGAGAAGAGGAGGAATCCAATGAATGAGAAAGAAGTGAATCTCAGAATTCCTCTGAAGATGTGGCTCCACAAAGACAGCGGTCTCGACGATCTCCAACTCCTCCAAGAGGAAAATATCATCCTATAGTCCATCTCCTAGTCACTTTGAAAGGAAAGAGAGGAAACAAAGGATGAAAAAGGCGAGAAATAGGTCACCCTCTTCTCCTTCTTCATCACCTTCCTCCTCTTCCGACAAAAGCAATGGTTATTCTCCTAAAGAATACAAGAGAAGAGGACATCGCAAATCCTACCCTACTTGGAGAATGTCCCACAAGCTTAAGAAGTTCAAAGAGGGAGGAAAAAGTATCTTTTTTCTCACCTATGATGGCACCTTTGGTGCTACTGACAAAGTATTGGCCTTCATCCAGCAATTTGATGCGACCTTTGGATATGAGGGCTTCACTGAATCCTCCAAGCTACGTCATGTAGCTATGCACTTTCAAAAATCTGATCGTCAATGGTGGGCTAGCCTTCGTGGCAATGACAAAGCTCCAAAGACATGGAAAACTCTACGAGTTTCCATCATGAAGCAATTCCTTGCAAGCGACGCCAAAGATAAAGTGCTCACCGAATGGTGGGGTTTGAAGTTACTTTTTTGACGAGTCTATCCACAAATATGTAGACAAGTTTTGGGATTTACATCTCAAAGCTACACTCTTTTTGAAGATAGACTTCGCTAAGCAAAAGCAACACTTTTGTGTGGGATTACCTGAAGAAATGGCCGAGTATGTCAACTCCCAATGGCCTGGTTCTATCACCAAAGTCATCCACCACACTATGGTTGCATCTCGTATCAATTTCCAACAAGGGGCTAAAAGGAATGCCAAGCCTATGGAAAACAAAGAGCAAAATGATGCAAAGGGGAAGAACAATGCTCAAAGTTCTTTCCAAGGCAATTCCAACAACAACAACAAGACCAAAGAGAAAGGAGTTTACAAAGTTAAAAACAAACTCTCTCCTAAAGAGCTAGAGGCTTTTCGCAAAGATCACAAATGCTTTAAGTGTGGGGAGCAAGGACATGGCTATCGTTCTTGCCCCAAAAGAAATTCCTGCAATGAGACTCCTAGAGCTTCCGCGGTCGAAGCTCCAAAAGAGGATTCTCATTGCAAAGGATCGTCCTTTTCATATGCTTGGGGGAAGGTGAGGGAGCATGATGCCTTCATCCTATTTGATCCTGGCTCTACTCACAATTTCATATCAACAAAGTTGGCCACAAAGTTGGGCATACAAGCTTTGGAGATGGGAGAACTATAATTGCGGATGGTGCTTTCAAGGGACAGCAACCCTCCGTTACTCCCTTGATTGGGAAGTTGAGGCTTCATGTCCAAAGCTACGTCGACAAAGAATATTTTTTCATCCCTCCTCTCCAACCTGAGGATGTTATCCTAGGGGCACCATAGTTCAACCGCATGGTTGCCAACATGAAGTTTCTTGAAAAGAGAATCTACTTCACCTACAGTGAAAAGAGCATGTACATAGATGCTAATGAGTCCGGTCGCACTATACCACTTCAGTGTAGATTCACCCGCTTTTGATAAGTCAATGAAAAGCTCGGTTTCCTTGTACATGATTTTTGTCAAAGAGTCTCTAAATGATGCTAATGGTTTAACAAAACAAAGTGGTAGGAATCAAGAAGAATTAGACTTGTCTAATTTTCTAAATAGATTCCAAGATGTATTTATTGATGTTCCTATGGAGTTACCTCCAAAATGAGGGCATGATGACCATAAGATAGAGCTTCTACCTGGGAGATCATTGCCTAATAAACCTCCTTATAGAGTTTCTTGAGCTCAACAAGAGGAGATTATGAGGCAAGTGCATGAGTTGGTAGACAAGGGGATGGTAAGGCCTAGCTCCTTTCCCTTTTGTTCATCAGTCCTTTTAAATGCAAAATAAAGGTGGCACATACCGCATGTGTGTGGACTATCAAGCACTAAATTGTATCACTATCAAAAACAGATTTACTGTACCGTGGGTAGAAGATCTGTTGATAAGCTACAAGGTCCGACCTACTTCAGCAGGATTGACCTTAAAAGTGGCTATCATCAAATAAGGATAGTGAATGACGATATCATAAAGATCACTTCCGTACAACGTTTGGTCTTTATGAATATCTTGTCATGCCTTTTGGTTTGACAAATCCTCCAACCACATTCAACCGCCTAGTGGAAAATATCTTTAGACCCTACCGCAAGTTCACTGGAGTGTTCTTCAACGATATTATCATCTACTTCAAATATTTGGAGGGGCATAAGCAACACCTCTAGGTAGTCTTTCAAGCTATGAGGGAGAATAACTTCTCATTAACCAAAAGAAGAGTGAATTTTTCCTTCAAGAGATTCAATACTTAGGTCATATTATCTCTCAAGATGGTATCGTATGGATCAAACCAAGCTTGAAGTAATAAAAGGATGGCCTAACCCAAGGAATCTACATGAGCTACAAAGCTTTATGGGTACATGTGCATATTATAGACGCTTCATAGCTAAATTCTCCCAAATAGCAAGACCACTACATGACTTGACCAAGAAAAATGTTAAGTACATATGGACTGCTAAAGAGCAAAGTTCTTTTGAAAATCTTAAAGAAAAGCTTACCTCTCAATCCGTGCTTACACTACCGGATCTCTCAAAACCATTTGAGGTCCAATGTGATGCTTGTGGAGATTTCCTTGGAGTAGTTTTGCTTCAAGAAGGGCATGCCATAGCATATGAGAGTCGAAGACTCAATTCTGACGAGCGAGTATTGGGCATCTACGAGAAGGAGCTACTATTTTTACTACATGCCCTCGACACATGGAAGCACTATCCTTTGGGGACTCCATTCATCCTACGCACGGATCAAATGAGGTGGGAAAAATTTCTTTCGCAATTTAATTTTCATATTGCTCACATTGCTGGCAGGCACAATCAAGTAGTTGATGCACTTTCACGATGGCCAAGAGCCAATGAGGTGTCCATAGCAACTCACAATGATCTATTTCTATGATAGATGAGTATGCTATTGACCTCGATTTTAAAGATGTAATTTCAGCCGTTGCCTTAGAGAAGAAAGAAGAACCATTCACCTTGCAGGATGGTTATCTTCTCCATGGCAATAGGCTATATGTTAATCACTCTCTTCGTGAGAAAGTGATGTATGAATCCCTTGCTCCTCCCTACTCGGGGCATTGAGGGATTCAGCCTACCCTTTGCAGAATAGAGACGTATTTCTATTGGCCTACCATGAAGAAAGACATACAAGATTATGTGTCAAAATGTGTGGTATGCCAAAAGACAAACTATGATAGGGGGAAGCAACCAAGATTGCTCCAGCCTTTGCCAATTCCTAATTCACCATGGGAGAGCATATCCATGGATTTAATCTTTGGATTGCCCAAGTCCATCCATGGGAATACGGGAATATGTGTAGATTAGTAGACATGTTTAGTAAACAAACACATTTTCTACCTGTCAAAAAGACTATTAAGGCACACCAAATGGCAACCCTCTTCATGTCCTAAATTTTTAAACACCATGTCAATAATGTTGGATAGAGATCCTCAAATGATGACTTATTTATGGAAGGGTCTCTTTGAGAATCTAGGTACTAGGCTTAATTTCTCTTCGGGCTACCACCCACAAACGGATGGCCAGAATGAAATAGCCAACCTTATGATTCTAGATCTACGTAAGACCTATGTTACCAAAGTAGATCAACGTTGCCAATGGGAAAAGTACCTACCTCTTGTAAAGTATGCGTACAATAACATTGTCCATACTACTATGGGGAAAGCACCTTTCGAAATCATTGAAGGAAGACCTAAAAGTCCCTTGATACTTAAGGTACATGGGAAGATCTTTGCTACTACCGATGAGTATAGCCGAGACCTACAAGAATATTTCCAAAAGATTAAGGAGGCTATATCCATCTCGCAACAAAGGCAAAATGTTGTTGCTAACAAGCACAGGAGGTCCTTAGCTTTCAAGGAAAATGATTGGGTCCTACTCAAATTTCCCAAGGCGCGATTGAGACAGACTATGGGCAAAAATCCTACGGACCACAGAAAGTATTATACTAAACTAGCAAAAAGATACTATGGTCCTTTTCAAATCCTAAAACCAATCAATGAGAATTTCATAAAATATAATATCTAACTTTACCAAATGATTTTCTCATATCAAACTGATCATTTAATATGGGACGATAAAAGGGGAACAAGAGGTATGATGTAGATATGTGCTTCTAGACCTATCTCAACAGGGTACCAAAGGATAAATAATGGTTGCATCTCAATAGGGGTTCAAAAGGAGACGGTCTACCAAAGAGCAGTGTGCAATAAGTGCTTCTAGATTTACCTCGGCAAGGGACCAAGAGGAGAGATGGTTACATCTCAATAGGGGTCCAAAAGGAGGTAGTTTATCAAAGAGCAACGTGCATCTAATGGAGCTTAAAAGACCTTAGGGCTAGCTTCATTAAAGACCTCCAAAGGTTAGTGTTAAAAAGTTCTTTGACCTTAGGCAAGCTAGGGCTGACCTTGAGGTGGGAATCCTACCAAGCATGAGGTGCTTGTCGGCTTGCTAACTAAAGTGCTTGTGGGAACCTTGCCCAAGCTTGAGGTGATTCTCATGCTTAAATGACTAAGGCTCTTGAAGTGTTCAATTCAAATTTAACCTCTCAAGAGCCATAAACGGTTTCCATGCTTAATTGACTAAGTGCTTGAAGTGTTCAATTCAAACCAAATGACTTAAGAAGTATAAAAGACACATGTCAAAATCCTCCACATGTGGCCCTCATGATGTGCTTGAATCCTGTTGGATAGGCTTTAAAGGGGTCCAATGAGTATTTAGATGCATAAAAATAAATAATTAAGTTCTTTCTCTCAAAGAGGAAAAAGACTATACGTGTCCAAATGATATAGTTAAATAATACGAGAGAGAGAGAGAGAGAGAGAGAGAGAGAGAGAGGTGGACCAAGCATGAGAGGGGGTATACTCTTCCACACACACACATACACACATTCTCTCATTGTGTGGAGTGCAAAGTGCAAGAGCTCCATCTCCTTCTCCAAGCTTGTTGAGAAGTTGAGAGCCTACACCAACAATCTTGGATATGGAATGCAAATCCAACCAAGAGCCATGCTTCAATGCTTAAGCTTGTCATCTTCTTCATCTTCATTACTATGCTAATATGCTATGCTAAGCAAGAAGAGTGATGATAAGTGAGGAACTATTTCTTTCTCCTATGAATGATTCTTCTTCCTCTTCCCTACCCTCATTCCCCGCTAGCTCCACCTTCGAAGGTGTTTGAGGCCTTGGGACTGAGGCTTGGGATAGTTAATGCTTTTTGCAAATTTTATGTTATACTTGTGATGCATGAAGCTTTCCATCTTCATAGCATCACCAAGGTCACAAGGAACACAATGATTGTATTGTACCAAGTCTCTCTTGATGGGAGAATCTATAACACAAACACCTTTTGGAGGGGGGACCGGCTCCAACTAAATCCGGTCCTCAACTATTGTCATGTTCTCTAATACTCTCTCACTCTTGCAAAAGTATTGTTCATGCCAAGCTAATTAAGTACCATGTTCATGTTGCTACCATCAATTAAGTTCACCCTCTATGTTTTCAAAGTAATCTGACAAAAATGCTCACTCTAATTCTCTTAATTTTGCTATTCTCAAAGTTCATAGGCCATTCCCATTACAAAGATGGCCTATTAACTCAAGTTGCCCAACCATTGGCCCACTCAAAATGCTTTTCATGTGAGCCTACGCCACCACAAGAGCCAATCATTGACCCGCCCGGAGATCGAAGATCAAGAAGAGGTGTTTCAGTCCGAATCCATTCTTCAACATGAAGACAAGGTACTAAGACATGGTAAGATTATCCGACGGTATCTTATTAAGTTTCAAAAAATTATCCTTTTGAAGATGCTAGATAGATGCAAGGAACACAGCTTAAGGATAGTATGAGCCTTGTCAATGCTTACAATGCTACAATAGAGTAAGAAAATGTAAATACTTTTTAAATGTTTTTTTTTTGTCTTATGAGACTAATTCTCTTTTTATTGTGCACAATAGTCATCCATTTTGGAATGATGTCATAGGGTAAAAACAGGTCCTCTATCCGCTAAGAAACATAGACTAATGACTAAGGCTTTATATCGTCTACCTCATAGTCGAGGACGACTATGATATCAAGAGAGAGGTAATGTCATAAAATCTAATATCTAACTAACCCAAATGATTTTTTCATATTAAACTGATCATTTAATGTGGGAGAATAAATGGGAACAAGAGTTAGAATATAGACATGTGCTTATGAATCTAAATCTATCTCAGCACGGGACCAAAGTCAATGGGTCCAAATGGGGAGTTTTACCAAGCACCGAGCAAGTTTTTTAATGAACAAACCAAAAACTAAGCGTATTTCACCAAAATAATAGCCGTTGTCTATCAAAATTTGTACCTTTTTTGTGGGCACCCGTTGCCCTAGTAAAAATTTCCCATTCATCTTTCTTCCAAAAACAATTAGAATTTTAGAACGATACATCAAGATGCTAGAGTTGATCACAATTAAAATATGATCTGCCCCTCCAGGAATATGGAACCTATCTATTTTTTTTGTGGCCTTATCGACTCTCTCTCTCTCTCTCTCTCTCTCTCTCTCTCTCTCTCTCTCTCTTGCATGTGCCTCCTAGAAAGGGGAATGTGTCGACAAAGGTGTGCACTACTATGGTGGCAAAGTACAACTCTTGCTAGTACCCTTCTCTCTCCGAACAAGTATGTGAGGCATAGTTGGATGCTAGTATCCTAGCGATTTCCTTAGAAAGGACTCATCATTAATAGAGATTTTTAGTAGGGCAAAACAGGAGATATGCATGCATGATCTTACATAAACCTCAAAACATAGAATCTATTGAGGATGATGATATTTTTTAGGGAAAATTACCAAAATATTCATCTAATTTGTTGGAAATTCGCAAAGTACCCCTCAAATTCTAAAAATTCCTAATATACCCTTGTACTACTTGGGACTCGGTTAGCCTCGATTTTTGCATGAAACTATTTACTAATGTGGTCACAAGTAGGGAGATTAGTGTCTAAAAAAGATGAGCAATTTCATTTTAAGAGACCACAATACCATATCAAATCCTAGTTATATCATCTTCTATTGAGGAAGAACCAATTTCCTATGAAAAGTTGCAAAAAGACTTCGTTCTTAGAGATGTTTACTAGGTTATAAATGTCATGGGCAGTCGTGACAAGAAAACATTGTTGGCCTAGATAAATTTCAAAGCAAGGAGTATCTTGGGAAATTTGAAGAAATTGAAGGGTATTTTGGGAATTTTTGGTGGCGTATATCGGGGTTTCGAAATTAGAGGGGTATTAGAGGGGCATTTTGGCCCCCCCCCCCCCTTTTCTGTCTCTCTCTCTCTCTCTCTCTGTTGAGGCATGACAGGCCAAGAGGGCATCATAATGCAGAGCAGGATGCAGGCAGGGTAGCATTGAGGTGGGACAGGGCAAGTGGGTGACGGGACAGAGCAGGGGGTGACGAGAGGGGCATCACAATGCTAAGCAGGGCGCGTAGAGACGGAGAGGTGACACGAATGCAGCATGTGGTAGGGTCAAGGCAACACGAGGTCGGGACAAGCAGCAAGAAGGAGAGGCAACGTGAGGGTCTGCAGCAGCTTTATGCAGGGTAAAAGCTCCCAAACGCCACAAACAACACTGATGACTCCGGTTGCTTGTCCAGCCACCTTTGGCCAACGACCTGGGGTCTCTCTCTTTCAGCACGGGCTGGCTGCTAACGATGAGCGTCAAGCAGGTACACGCAAGTGAAGGACCGAGAAGACCCAGGAAATGCAGAGCCTGCGGCACAAGCACAAGCTTCACAAGCTCAAATCTCGTCAAACAACTCCGAAGCAGATGAAGTAGCCCGCATGGGAGCCCAAACCCTAACAGACAAAGTGGAAGAGAAGGGATTGCCACTTCTCTCTCTCTCTCTCTCTCTCTCTCTCTCAGCAAGCCCCACGTTTTCTTTTTATAAAAATGACCCCTCTCTAGTTTGTTGTTGTAACCAGTCCGAACCGATGCGGAATGGTTGCAGCAGCAAACCAGGGAAGGGTAGGGTCATGCGGGTATGGTTGTTTCTTTTTTTTTCAAATGTCAAGTAGATCAGGGAGCTATTGTAGCAGGCAGTACCACATGCAGATAAAGTGGTGCAGGTGATGGTTTGAGGCAGGAGATCAGATAACTACGTGTCCTTACAAACAATTGTGAGGCAGCATAATATTGAGGTGTTGAGGACGGATGACAGTAAAGGCCCCACTGCAATGTGATGGCAAGCAATGCAAGGCCTTTTTATTTCCATGATTGTAGGGATTGGGGCATTAAATTGTAGCCACGGACGTTGGCGTGTAGAAGAAACAACTCTGCTCTTGCGATGGCTGCTCTTCTTTACGTGCTTTTGCAAAGGATTTGGAAGGCTCTGGAAGCTTATATTTCCATTATGTGATTTAGACTAAGAGATTCTTTAATCTTGGCTTGGATATCTTAGGACCTTGGGTGTTTTCAGCAGTGAGAGCACTCACAACATAGGAGCTTTTAAGAAGTTGTTGCTTCATGACTTTACCTCTCCATCTAGCAGGAAAATGCACTTGAGACTTGGACCTTTCCTGTGCAAAAGAACTTGCATTTGGCTCTGGATCCGATCGCTTCTATTTAATGATCACGAAAGGCTAGTTCGGTAAGAAATTGTCCTCACGGAAAGTGGTTCCAGAAGCAAAATGAGTAGATCAAGCATCCTTTTGGAGGTCCCTACAAGGAACCTCTTCAAGTTTTATTTTATCCTTTAATTTGCAATTAGGAGGTCTTAGAGGATTAAGACGCATTTTAGAAGCCAATGCTGCACAAGATGCCATGGAACTTAAGCGAGACAAGAACTTTTGGTAACTAGTAAATTAGAACTTGCCACAACCCTTTTACTAACTCTTCTTGAAATACCTTGCAACTTCGCTTTGGTCTTGGACTCCTCCCTTAAAATATGTTCTAAGACCTCATGCATGTCAACAGCTATGTTCACAAATCCTGAAGACAACAATCAGTTACCACAAGGTTAGGCAGATCTATGACAGATAGATATGTTTATAGCCTCTAAATCAATTTAACTCGCTTGTATAAGCACCTGCTAAATTCTTGGAAATGAACTCCATTTTACTTAGATTTTTCACTTTTGTGGATTTAAGAGGCTTTTGTAAAAAAAAAACTCAATAGCTATTTAGATGTCTAAACAAAAAACCCTCTTAGAGAAATTTGCACACACATAGTATGAATTTATAGAAAATTTCAAGAAAATAAATCAAGGGTTGAAGTTGTCTTTGCTGCATGGCCATCTCTAAAGACTAATTTAATAAAATGCGTATAATTTTACTGGATTGAATTACAGACTCACACTTCTTTGAAAATTACCTCAATACGTATGTAATGAACCTATCACACTTCTATATTGCTTACATAAAGACTCTCGTGTCTTAGACACATCCTAACAAGATGCTCAAAGAGTTTCATGAAGTTTTTATGCCATATGCAAAAGTTATGCTTAAAATACTAGAATCAAGGCATGAGCCACTTTAAGGGCACCAACCACTTTTGTGGCCCATTACAATACTAGTGCTAAAAACATGGATTAACTGTTAGTCAAGTCTAGTAAAAAGTAGTAGACAACTCATACCTCAATACTCACGTTGAGATGGTCATGAGGCAGCTGGGTATGCTTGAGCTCATTATGCATTGGACACATCATCATTGCCACTGCATACGTCATAGATGTAGTTGCAGTGGGTGCATCCATGGCTTGTTGGCAAGGGGAAAGGGAGGGCAACTCAAGGATGTTGCACTGCAAAGTTGATAGGAGAGAGAGTGAGAGTGCGCTTGTTTTCTCTTGCTTTAGGAACTTGTTTTTTCTTGCTTACAAAAGTGGAGTTGTTTCAAGCTTTAGGAGGCTCTCATATGGCATTGTAGGCTTACGAGGTTGTGTGTTGACGTTTGCAAAATCTAGGTGCCAAATTTTTGGTGGGCTATTTTTGAGAGGATGCCACATGAAAATGAATTATATACGTTTCAAGTATGAAGAGATTGCGTGTGTCTCGAGTATTCAATTTTCATAATGGTTCTAAAATATCTTTTTTTATCGATTAAGTGTCAGGTTCGTGGTAGTAAAAGTAATGTGCATGGCATAATAATATTCTTTTACCATTGTTATCTTGTATCAATCTGCTCGGATTTATCTTCGCTTGATTTTTTTGCTCGATGATTAGAAACCCCCCAAATGGGAGATGGTTTGTCAAAGAGCAATGCCAGCTAATGGAGCTTGAAAGACCTTAGGATTAGCTTCATTAAAGACCTCCAAAGGTTAGTGTTAAAAGTCCTTAGACCTGGGACCTTAGGCAAGCTAGGACAGAGATTGAGGTGAAAACCCGGACCAAGCTTGAGGTGCTTGTCGTGCTTGCTGACTAAGGTGCTTGAGATGCTTGTCATGTTTATGGGACAAGGTGCTTGACAAGATTGAATTCAAACCAAGGCCTACAATGAGGGGGAGAGCCCTACAAGTAGGGGATGTGAGAGACTACCACATGCACCCTCCCAAGGGTCACCCTTTCCACAAGAGGCAACAGGGACACATGTCAAGCTCCTCCTCATGTTGCCCTCATGGTGTGCTTAAATCCTATTGTCTAAGCTTTAAAGGGGTCAAATGAGCATTTAGTTTGATTAAATAATTATCTAGGCATTACCAACCCCTCTCTCTCAAAGGGGTAAGGAGGACACTTGTCCAAATGCTACCCTTGTTGCTTGATATGCACTAAGCATGTGATTGGCTAGGCTTGTAGGGGTCCAATCAAATTCAATCATGAGCTACAAGGAGGGGTCGGACCAAGGCAAGTTGGGGGTGTGCTTAGGGGTATACTCCCTCTCACACACAGTCACATGCTCTCATTCTCACTTTGTGAAAGTGCAAGAACTTCATCTCCTTCTCCAAGCTTGAGAAGTGGAGAGCCTACACCAACACTCTTGGCTATGGAATGCAAATCCAACCAAGAGCCATGCTTCAATGCTATGCTTGCCATCTTCTTCATCTCCATTACTATGCTATGCTAAGCTCTATGAGTAATGGTATGAGAGGACACTACTTGTTTCTCGTAAGAATACTTATTCTTCCTCTTCCCTACCCTCATTCCCTGCTAGCTCTCTCCACCCTTGAAGGTGTTTGAGGTCTTGGGACTGAGGTTGGGGAAAAGTTCTGCTCTCATTTATCTAAGTTACGGGCATAATTGTGGTTCATGAAGCTCTCTATCTTCATTGCACCATCAAGGTCTCAAGGAACGCAAAGCTTGTATTGTACCAAGTCTCTCTTTATCGGAGAAGCTATAATACAAAAACCTTTTGGAGGGGGGACCGGCTCCACATAAATCCGGTCCTCAACTGTTGTCAAGTTCTTTAATTCTCTCTCTTGCAAATTATTGTTCATGCCCAGCTAATTAAGTATAATGGTTATGTTGCTACCTCTAATCAAGTTCTCTCTCTATTTTCTCAAAGAATTCTGAAATGCTCACTACAGTTTTTTAAATTCCGCTATTCTCAATGTTCATAGTCCAATTTAATTAGAAAAGATGGACAAGGTTGGATGAAGTGGGTAGAGAAATTTCACAATTAACTACCATCGACTAACAGATCTCAAGAAGATCTCTCACATAAATAATCACCATTGACCACAGTAGATCTTAGGCAGATTTCTCACATAGGCAATTTTTACGAAGCTTTTGCACATTTGATGAAACCATTATTTTGGGCTTGTCCCATGATACTTTTGACTTGCTAAGGATGGTAGCCGTTGGCATTGTTACTACTCAAATATAATAAAACATTGTTATGTCAAAATGCAGCTTACCTTGTAGAACTGAGATATATCCACCCTTGCTTTGAACACTATTTTGCTCTGAAATTGGATCATGATCTATAGTTTGGCATTAGAGCCCAACAAAAAAAAAAAAAAAAGCAGCCCTGGAATCATAGACATTGGAATCATACACATTCACCCTATCAATAACTATGGTTATCAATGCGGTTGAACCACCAATGTTGAGCTTTGCTATTGACTAATGTAGGAAATTTGCATCAGTATGTAAATATCCATTTTTGATTGCTAAGAAAGGGTCTATCCAACATGTTCGCTTGACAAAAAAAGAAGACACCGTTGAGCTTTATCTCAAAGAAAACATAGCACCTCTAACGTTTGTAAATATTGTTGCATATTGTACCAGGTGTCTCTAAACTTTGAAGGCTGCAAACACCCTTCCAAGGGGGTTTTATTCTTCAAGAGAAGAGGTAGATAAATGTTGTGCTTCAAAAGAATTTTAGGAAGTTTGAAAAACTAGTTGTATGCCCTTCCACTTTTTGTGGAAAGAAAAGGGGACTTGTTCTTTGCCTTTAAAATGAAAACAAGAGTCACACTTCAAATTGGAGGGTTGAATGCGAAGTTCAAAATATCAAAGAAGAGGTTGGCTCAGGAGAAAACACAGAAGGTGAGAGAGGCGATAAGAAGTATGTGCACAAGGTAGAGTAGACAGTGTTGACAGAGTAGAGAACGCTCACCGTGTCCATTTTTCTAAGAATTATGAAATCAAAAAACCCCTTCTATAAGCAAAAGCCAAAAAATTGTTAAACCCCTTTTTTAAAATGAATTATGTTACTATACTTTAACTAAAATACCCTTATGTCATTTTCACGTTCTATCTTACATACTTCTTGGTGGATGCCCCGGGTTTTCAACCAATGAAAAGCGAGGCCA
Organism: Adiantum capillus-veneris; assembly: GCF_014529385.1. Lineage (NCBI taxonomy): Eukaryota > Viridiplantae > Streptophyta > Polypodiopsida > Polypodiales > Pteridaceae > Adiantum > Adiantum capillus-veneris. The sequence continues at coordinate 135,713,499 of NC_140931.1, read as the reverse complement.
CCTTTCTTTATAAAATCACCCATACTTGTAGCTTGAAGACATGTGGCATTGTGCATGCCCTCAAGGAATTTCTTTGGCCAACATGTATGCCAAATGGGATGTACTTTAGAAAAGACAGAAAGGGCTTGAGAACTTGTTTGGAATGTCGACTCTTGAAACATATTGATTGTAGCACATGTCATGTCGAATAGGGGCAATGGCAAGAAGCTCTTGGGTCTTTTCAATTGATGCAAAGTGGGGGCCGATGCAATCACCTACACTTGCATCTTGATGGCATGTGGTACTATGCAAAACTCCCCTTGTGAAATATGCTAAACAGGGGCCCGAGATAAAAAAGCACTAGATTGTTTTCAATGGATGCAAAGCAAGGCCATCTCTCTCAATGAAATTACCTTTACTTGCAGATTGAAGACATGTGGCACTGTGCAAGATGTTGAGGCATTTCCTTGGCCAAAATGTATGTCAAATGGGTGTATTTTAGAAAGGATAAAAGGATTCTTGTTTAGAATGTGGACTCTTGAAATGTAGTGAATGCAGTAAAGGGTACAGGCAAGAAATTCTAGGTTGTTTTCATATGATGCAAAGCGAGGACACCCACCCTTGCATCTTGAAGGCAAGTGGCAGCACACAAAATGCCTATTATTGCAGGAGATGCTAAAAAGGGATAGGATCCAAAAGCGTTGAGTTGTTTTCAATGGATGCAAAGTGAGGGAATCCTCTTTATGAATCAACTATACTTGTAGCTTGAAGACGTGTGGCATTGTGCATGACATCGAGACATTTCCTTGGCCAACATGTATGTCGAATGTAGTGTACTTTAGAAAGGACAAAAAGGGATTCAAGAGATTCTTCTTTGAAATCTTGACTCTTGAAACACACTCATCGCAACAAATGTCAGGCAAGGGCTTCCCTTGGACTTTGTGTTCTTTGTTCCTCTATGTCATCTTTTTGTTGAATCTTGAGTTCCATATCCATAGGCAACTAATCTTCTCGGGGGTCCTCTTGTATTGGATACAAAGCTGACTTCTTTGTCTATACTACAATGTTTGTTGTAAGTGTTGTTATCGCTTCAAATGTTATTGCTTTTGAAATAGACCTTGGCTCATTTGTAGTGCCAGCAGTGGTGGCTACCTTGGCCTAATCAGTTGTGTTCTTCGGCTTCAGCAGTTGTTTGTGCTCTTGTTTGTTCTTCAAGGCCAGAGAGATTCTCAATCCCTGTCAGTGGATCATATAGTGTCTGGGCATAGGGTTTTTAGTGTGGAGCTTTTTGGGGTCAGGTTGCCAATATTCTTCAAAATCACCTTGCAACCCCCTTTCTAGCTCGAAAGCTTCATGTTCCCTTTGTAGTCGAGATTCCCTCTAAGATGGTCTTCAATGTGGACTAGTGGGGGTACTTGTGCTCTCTTGCTTGCCTTTCCTCCAACTTTTGCTTGCCTTTAGCTGCTATTTTCTTCTCCTCTTTTGATTTTGATGGGGCAAATTCTTCCTCTTTATCCTCCTGGTCTTCCTCATCTAACTCCTAGTTTTCTCTTTGATCTGGTAGTAGCTGGGGACTTGGTAGCTTCAATCTCTTTCCTCCTCGTCTTCTTCGTTGCCCACACCAGCAATTAACCATGCATTCTAGTCAAGTGCGGATGGTAGGTTCTCAGTCATGACCACAACATGCTAAGCTATCTGTGTAAGCACTTCAAAAGGCCCAATATAAGATACACCCTTGCTATCTCTTTAGAATTTTGAGCACGTATTGGGCGTGGTCAATAGCCATTGGTTGCTTGAACGTCAGGGCAATTGTAAATGCTATAGCCACCACATGGCTTGGTGTAGTGTACCTTGGAGGCCTCTTGGCTGTAAAGTGGAAGTGTTGGGAGGTATAACCTAGTAGGATCTTTAGCTTGCTTACGTATCATATCCCTGATTGTAGAAGCTATTGAATTCTTGGTGAAGATGCCGATGCACTTTTTCTCTTTAGACCTCATTGAGTCCCCTGTGGTACGTAGATTTAAAGCTTCAGCTACAATTCCTTTGGTGATGTTAACTTCTATGGCTTGCCTTATGGGTTGATGATTCAGGCAGTTTCATCCTCCTAAATGGAGCTCAGAAGCTCATAAGATCTTTGTAGGTCCACCCCACACGGCTCCGTCTCATAATAAACTAGTAACCCTAGCCGACGGTTGGCTTCCCATATGGCTGGATCCTTGGCCACATCCTAGATTTCTTTGGGCAGGAGTTGAAGCTCCAATGCCTTGTATCTACACTTTTGAATCTTCCCTGAAAGATTGCAACATGGTTCTCTTGCAAGGTTGGCCTCTGAGATGTAGCCCTTCTTGGGCACCTTGATAGATTTGTCTTCTAACTAGTAAGTTGGGAGCTCTTGGAGCCACTCCTTTAGGGTCTTCTTCTTTTGGGCAAGCCTTGGTGATGTCTGCATTGAACATGTAAGTTCAAACATAGTAGTCTAGAAGCACGACCACATGGACGATATGCACAAGGGCTCTCTTTTGGACAAGGTCTATAAGTATAGAGAGGGGATAGTTTGGAGGAGTGTTAGTCATCACCCTACAAGGTTGATGGTCTTTCAGTGGTATCAAAGTAGGCATGGTCCTTTTGGACCCACACACAACCATTGCACAATGCTGAATGGTGGGTGGGAAATGCTACTTACACACAAGCAAGGGAGGAATTGGGGTGCAACGAGAATAGCTATGAATCTCATCGCACAGGGCCTACAAGAAAACTTTGCTTCATGAGCATCTCCAACCGCGGCTTGTAGCGCATGCTACGAGAAAGACTCTCTCCCTCGATGTTGTTGTAACCTTATCACACCATAGCTTGAGCTTCCCATTCTCACTTGGGCAACCCTTTGGGGATTATTTGGTCACCAAAGTGGTCAACCCCTTCTAAGGAGTTTATTCCCACATTCAAGGAGGCTTTGGAGCATCCATAAGCTCAAATATTTGGCAAGGTTGGCTATTTGGAGATTGATCTCAAGAAGCAAACAATCAATAAGCATAATTTCAAGAATTTTTAATTTCTAATTCGTTCAATTTTTTGCACATACAGGTAAATCAACCTTTTCCATCCAATCACTACTTCAATTTTGAAACCACTCCGCCTTCAAGAACGGATGCGGCAATTGAGGATGTGCAGGTTGAGGATAGTGAGGTCTTCATGACAACCATGTGACCATCCACAAGTTTAACACGCTTCATTGATGTACGGATCAAATGGAGAAGAACCCTATGGCCATCAACTCAAACTTAACTACACTCATGCATCTAGTTAACAACTTCATGATGCAAATGGTAAAGGACTGGTCACAAAATCTAGTTGTGGCAGTCAAGGAGCCAACAACGAACCACCACCGTCCCATGATGTTTCCAAAATGAATCATACCTGAGACATCTTTTCAATACAAATGCTCTTGTCTCACTATATGCCACTTATGCACACAATTGGATGATAGATTCTAGGATGAGTTTCCATGACTGGTTTTTCTCTCATGCGAAGGGCTATCAGAGTATAGTTAAATTGAGCGATTTTCATACGCTTGAGATCATTGGAATTGGAGATATAAAGCTAGTACTTCTAAGTAGCATGCAATTAATGCTAGAAAATATCAAGCATCTTTTTGAGTTAACTAAGAGTTTTTAATCTCATTTGGATAGCTATATGACTTGGGGATGTGCAACTATGTTTGAAAACAGTACACAGATTGTTAAGAAGGGAAATCCTATAGTTCTCAAGGTAAAAAACATGGTATTTTGTACTTCAAGCATGTGTCTTTTGTAAAAGAAAGTTTTATTCCTATAATGAAATATTATCTACTGAGTTGTGGCATAGGCGACTAGCCCATATGAGACTAAAGGGAATAAAAACTTAGCATATTTTGGTTTTTAGCCAGTGTTAAGGTTTATTGATTTTCTAACGTGTGAACATTGCATCTATGACAATCAAATTGGGAATGGTCATTAACCATTGAATAGAAGGTGTGTTGAGCCACTAGAGCTTGTACATAGTGACGTATGTGGTCCTATGCCGACCAAATCTTTTAGGGGGAGCTATTTGCTTTGTAACATTTATAAATAACTCTACGCAAAAGATATGGGTTTTACCCTTTGAAACATAAGGATAAGGTATTCCTTACATTTCAAAAGTTTCATGCACTTGTTAAAAATTAGCCATTCAAAAAGCTTAAGAGCTTGACAACTGCGATGGAGAATATTTTTTGAAATACACGATAAGACTTTTGCACAGGGAGGGATTCGACGACAATTTACTAGCCATATAAACCCGTCCAAAATGAAGTACATAAGCATATGAATTGCACAATTCAAAAAAGAGTTACAACTATGCTTTTCATGGAGAATTTAACACAAGGTTTTTTAGCTCAATTTATTTTGACAACAATTCACATTATCAACAGATCGCTTAGCGAATTTGTGGTCATGCAAGACACCACTATAATCATTTACGTGCCTTTGGTCGTGCAACACAAGCTTTGGCAAAGATTTCATGTTTCATTCCAAAATAACACTTCGAAATGAGGTATCACTTTATACCGGACGTGTTGGCAGATAAACGAATAGAGTTAATTTAAGTACGTACAGATAACAAACCTACGAATGCTCTTACGAAGAGTTTAACTACAAAGCTCCTTACATATTGCATAGAGTTACGAATGTGGTCCTTGTCATGCTTCACAATTGACCAAGTTTCGTACACAGTTTTGTTTTGATCCACTTAAACCACATTGATCGTTAAGTGGGAGATTATTAGGACAACCGCCAAGTGGCCGGCTAGCTGGACAACCATTAACCCATATTCATATTATACTTAAAGAAATAAGAAGTCAATGAGATATCCCTCACTACTGCACTCCACCCACATTCTATAAATCCTGCTTTCCCTCAAAAAACAAACCCCACCCCCCCCCCCCCCCCCCCCCCCCCCAACCACACATTTTCAATCATAAGCAAAAATTGTATGAGAGGGTGGCATCACCCCAACCGTGGAAATACATCAATGTACCATGATGGCTGCAAAGGCGTCTGTGCAAACTTTGTCCTTCTACACTCATACAGCGCGCTTGCAGTGAGAGAGAGAGAGAGAGAGAGAGGGGTAAGCTTCAGTCAATTGAGGAAATCAAGTCGGATTGCCCATTTTGAAGCGCCAGAACCTTAACATAACTGAAGCTTTTTTGACACCTGATTCAAAGCATTGCACTGCAACAACCGAGGTGTAAAGAGTTAATGCAACGAAACCTCGTAGAATTTCAAATTTTGAACATATCCGGAGGGTCCAATATGCCACTCCATGGCCTTTGGCAAAGCTACCATGATGGAAACCTCATAAACAAATACACGCCTATCAGCAGCTTCTTTTTCATTATTCTGCCAGGGAGATGCTCTAATGGCCACTCATTACAATACTTGATCACACAATGCAAGTGAAAAACCCTCTACACAACCGAGGTTATGAAGATGCATAAATCATGGGGCTTACTCGATATATCCCTAAGAACTTTCATGCTGCATTGAAAAGCGACTTCATTTAAGTAATTCTAGTGTGCTAGTTCATTGTTCACAATATCCGACAATCAATTCCAATGGGAAAATTTGCCAGTACAGTAAATGGTGTTTTTACTCACCAACCAGTACCTCGCATGACATTTGTACATGCATTTGACAACCCTCAATACACAGATTTCACCTCTACTAAGCTGACAGCCTTAGGTACGTGGCTGCTTAAAGGCTTTATCCTTAAGCAGCTCAAAGAATTCAACAAATCAACAGAATACAGAAGGTGATAGGACCACAGATTATCAACCAAAGCCATGTCCAACGCCTGCTGCTCTATAGCCACCTTTTGCAAGTTGCGGAAGCTTAACCCATGCAACCACCCCTGCAGTAAATGCGAATAGTGCAGCAAAGCCAAAAGCAGGCTCATTGCCACCTCCAAAAAGACCATCCCACGGACCAGCCCCCAACGCCACAATCATCTGCAAACATAATCAATGAGCACAACTCCCAACAGGTTCTACCAAAAAAACTATGCATATCAATTGTAAGGCCTGACACTGACCTGAGGTACAACAACCGCCAGATTTAAGACGCCCATGGCCAAACCTAACAAAAAATGAGTAATGGGTCATTTTCCTGACAACAATTCTACCTTCAGTATTCACGTGAGCCCAGTTTGCAAGTTACTCCTAACCAGGCTGCATGTATTACATACCTTGTCCACCTCCAGATTCCGATGCCAATTCTGCAGTGATGGAGTATGGCACACTATATGTAACCTGTAGGACAAAACCTTATCAACACATCTTTTGAGGTGAAAATTTGTCACATTTAAAAGAAAAAGAAAAGAAGTTTCTGTGAGAGCTATACCGCTAATGGTAAACCTAGTACCGCAAAAACCGCAATAGCTGCAGATTTGGCCCAATTTTCATACATGTGCTGTCCTCGGCGAGCCGCTAATGCACTGATGATGGCAGTGCTACCCATACCTATAAAGATCATGAAATTGCTTATTGCCCAGACAAGCTTTGGTCCAAAGTGCTTGCATAATGGATCGATTAAAAACGATCCAGCTGCCAGGACAATCTGCATTGCAACATCCGAGGTGTCAGAAAATATATAATGAGAGCGAACTGCTGTCTAAGATCACAGCTTGCTTACAGAATTCAAAAGTAATCCAATCGCTCCTCTCTGAACACCTTGTTGATAAGCATTAGCTTCCTCAGTATCACCTAGAGGATCGCCTTGAAAAACCTCTCGACCCATCCAATCGGTATCAAATAGAAAGAAAGGAAACCAAGAGAGCTGTAAAACACCCCATGAGCAGAAGTATGCAGCTAATGTAAGTTTAACATAAATTACATGTTTGCAAGAAGGTGAAAATGAGATCTAATTGCTTAGCTTTCAAAGTAGACAGATCATTAGTGTCCTACAAACTTGGTATACATGAAACAGTCACAGGTTTTGAAAAAGCGAGCCTTAGCAACATACAGAATGTGTCAAACGACTCAGGTAGGTGTATGCATGTGCATGTGCATGTGCCTGTGGGAATTAGTGTCTCGTGTGTGTGTGTGTGTGGATGAATTAGTGTCACCGGTAAGTATAAGTATGCATGGGAGTGTGCAGGCGCTTAGTTCTGTCTCACTTTTTTATCTTTTTTACTTTTTAACTTTTTTGGGCTAGAGCTGGCAAGCCTCCAGCCACCAGCAGGCCAGCGGGGGCAGGAAACAAGTTTCCAACTCATGCGAGTAAAAAATGGCATTTATTCCATGTCTCCTTGTTAATCACGCCATCCGGGGGTTGACGCTGATTCCCCGTACCCTTTTCGTTCCACTCACACCGGATCTGCTGTAACAAACTTGGACACTCCAAGTCAAGAATCAACCGCGACAGCACCAAATAACCACTTCAAAACAATTCACAGATCACAATAGATTTGCACTGGCCCGGCCGAGTTCCGTGCCTAGAGATATTGGCCCCAAAGACTGGCGCCCCTTTCGGTATTTCTTTTTGTATTAATCAATCATCGAAGTACAAGAGAGCGGTTAGGGTTTCACTCTCAGACTCTGCGTCCAGATGCTCTGAGAAGTGAGGCCCTCACCACTAATTTAAAGGTTACAAGGGATGCCCAAAAACAGAGCCCCAAAAGCTCTTAAAATCAAAAGCATCAATTCTCTCTCTCTTAGAGAGTCTTTTCTCTTTTTTTTTTTTTTTAAAAAGCAAAAGCAAAAAAATTCGCATCGCTCATCATTTTCCAAAATAAAAAATTAAAAAATATATATATATATATATATATATTTTTATAATAATAATCCGTCTCCGCGATTTCCGGAATTTAGGGTTTTTGGCAAAAATTAGGGTTTGCAGGAATTTTAGGGTTTCTGGCAGAAATTAGGGTTTCTGCTGTCCGCCACGTCATCACTTTGTGACATCTGCCCTGGTACTTCGGGATTCTCACCCAGTAGAAAAAGGCCCCCATCCAGCAGATGTCCCATGCCCAAGGGGGCGTCGGCTTAGCACTTGGGAAAACTATATGAGAATTTAGGAATGATTAAATCCCCTCCTCTTCCTAAAATCCAAGAAAAATAATGTGTAAGCTCAACAACTCTGCATGGCTCTCTCCTTCCTTCAAATGGTTGTCTCTTATGCTGGAAAGCCATCTTTTCCTTTGTCAAATCTAAGTCATCAGAAAGTCTAAAAAGTCAAGACACTCACACTTGAACCACTCCAATCTCCATCATCCACCAACCTTCAAAATGGGTGCAAACAGACATGGAACAGACAATAACTGCAACTAAACTTCAAATGATATCGGAACTAAAGAAGGAGATGAACTCATAGCTGGTGGTGTTCCTGTCCACATGGTTCATGTGGTGGCTACCTTTCAGAAGCTGTTCTCTTCATTAGTGATCATACTCCCTGCACATACAGATTTCATACCCCTAAACCTAGGGCTACATTCCTTTCATGATACCCCTTCCCCACCTTTGTTTACAAACACCATCCTCGTCTAACAGCTGAGGGATTTTCTCTAGTAGCAGTTTCATTTTGTACCTATTGTCATTTTCCTAGATATCAAGAGGACACACCCATGTCCTCCTCCTCCATCCACTTCGCATCCAATGCAGGATAGTTCTTGAATTTAACCAAGAACCGCCTTATCACTTTACCCTTAATCTTTCTTTCTTTCTTTATTATGTGCCAATATCTGTTCTAGAACAAGGATCTCCTCGTTTACTTCCACTTCAGGTTGCTCATCAGGCTCCCCATCTTCGGGCACATCGCCTTTAAAAGGCTTCAAGAGACTCACATGAAAAGCATTGTGAATCCTCCAAGTGTCAGGCAGCTTCAGTCAGAAGGAGACATCATTTATCTTTTCAGAGATCTGGAAAGATCCGTAGTATCGCATACTAAGCTTTCCAAAAAGCCTCTCCTTTCCCTTTTTCTTTCTCAGGTGTGCCTTCTCAAAACGTAAGAGCACCCAATCGTTCCCCTTCAATTTCAAATCGCGACGATGGCGATTTGCTGCCTTTTTCTATCTTTCTTGAGATTTCTGCAAAGCCTCGCGGACCTTGGCAAAATCCGTGTCCAAGTCACGCGTGTACTCATCGGCTTCAAAAATCTTATCTTTCATGCTTAGGAAGGGTGGCACCTTCGTAGCACCTTCAATAATCTCAAATGGCGCCTTCCTCGTCGAAGAGTGTATCGTGTTATTGTAGGCAAATTCCACCAAAGGTAAATACTTTTCCCATTGAGTCTTCTGATCCGAGATGTAAGACTTCAATAAATCTAGTACCACTGAATTAGCAATCTCTGGTTACCCGTCAGTCTGCGGGTGGAAAGATGACGAGGACTGCAACCACGTGCCAATGTTCTCCCAAATAGCCTTCCAAAACAAACTCGTGAATGTTGTCGGAAACAATCGTCTTGGGCATGCCATGTAATCCTGGGCCACAAACAATCTCGCTAAGTGATCCGGCTTGACTGTTTTCTTCACTGGAATGAAATGAGCTTGCTTGCTAAATCTGTCAATAATAATCCAGATACCATGGTGACCACTCTGTGCTCTTGGGAGATCAAAAATGAAATCCATTGCAATACTTTCCCAGGGGCAGGTGGGTATGGGTAAAGGCTGTAACAATCCCTGTGCTTTATGCATGTCAAACTTGACCTTCTTGCATACCAAGCAACTGCGCACAAACTCGTCCACATCCTTCTTGAGTCTCGGCCAATAGAATATCTCTCTACCCCTTTCAAGGTGGTAGCAATACCGTGGTGACCCATAAAAGATGGACAGTGGCATTTGGTCATAACCTTTTCCCTCAACGGCTGTGTAACGCACAACATGGTTTTCCTCATCAAGTAGCCATCCCTAATAAAATATCCCGCTACTATCTCCCCATTCCGTATTCGGGCGAAAATATCTGCAAAATTTGTATATGTGGCATACTGATCGACCAGAACCAACGGCTTCCGAGACAAAGCATCCACCACCAAATTCTTGTCCCTGCACATGGACAATTTGGAAGTAAAACTGTGACAAGATGTTCGCCCACCGCATCTGCTTTTCCGATAGCTGCTTCTGTGACAAGAAGTAATATAAACTATGACGGTCTGTGAAGACAGTAAAATCCGCTCCAAGTAGGTAATATCGCCACTGAGTAAGAGCATGGATAACCGCCAAAAGCTCTTTCTCATAAATCTGTGCTGTCAATTCCGGCCTTGAGAACAATCAGCTCTCGTAGGCAATGACATGGCCTTCTTGCATTGAGACCGCACCCAGACTCCGACCACAAGCATCACAATATACTTCAAATGACTTCTGCAAGTCCGGCAAAGTCAAAACTGGTCCTGTAGTCAATTTCTCTTTCAATGTCTGAAAGGCAGTCACCTCTATGGGTCCCCATGAGAAAGGGACTCCTTTCTGTGTCAAGATATGCAAAGGGGAAGCAGCCTTTGCAAACTTTCTAATGAACCACCTGTAGTACGAACACAAGCCCAAGAAGCTTCTAACTTCATGGACATTCTTCAAATCGGGCAAATCACAGATAGTCTCTATCTTGGCCGAGTCCATCCGCACTCCTGCTGCTGAGACAATGTGTCCCAGAAAGTGTATGTCTAGTAGGAAAAATTCACTTTTCTTCGCATTAATCACCAACTTGTGATCTCGTAATGCCTGAAAGACCTGAAGCAGATGTTCTCTATGTTCTACCTCATCCTTGGAGAAAACAATGATGTCGTCAAAGAAAGTGCCAACAAATAGTCTGTACTCTCAAAAAATCCTGTCCATCATCCGGTTAAATGTCGTAGGAGTATCGGTTAGGCCAAAAGGCATCACCAAAAACTCAAATAACCCAAAAGCCATCCAAAAAGCTGTCTTATAGACCTCTCCCGGTGCGATTCGGATCTGATGATATCCGCTCTCCAAGTCGATCCTATCGAAGCATCGCTATATCAAGAAAACGTGTCAAATTTAATTGACTGTCTACCTTCCTTAAACTCTCGAACTTTCTTGCTTTTATCTTCCAGAAAGTCATACTGATTGCCTTTATAAAAATTCTTCTTCTTTGCATAAAAGCTGTTATCGTCAGAGTCCGAACTATTCGAAGACGAGTCCTCTATAGCACTGTCAACAACTGGGCGAAATTTAGACTCCTTAGCCTTTTTCTCGCCCTTTCCGAAGTTTTGCTTTTTGCTTCGCTTTTTCCCTTTTTTGTCTTCTTCGCTCGAGTCAGAGGAGCTAGAAGAACTCTCAGAAGAAGAAGAAGAAGAGTTGAGTACTCCTTCAAATCGAACACGCTACTTCTGCTTTCTTGCTAATGCAAATGTAGACTGACGACCCAGATAACCCGGGAAGTCAATTCCTTTCTTCTGCTTTTTTGTCGTGCTTTTCTGCTTTGTTCTGTGCGTCAAAAAGCTGAGAAATTCGTGCATCAACCACCTCTTCTAATTCTTGCTCTGTATACATCCTTGGAGTAGGAGGTTTCTTGAGTGCCAGTTTTGAGGGGTGGTTCTATGGTTTGCCGCCACCTCGTCGAAGGAGGTCTGGCTCATAAATTTTGCAAATTTCGGGTCCTTCGCCAAATCTAGCATGATCTTTGTTGCATCGTCGATCAATCGTTGACGCTCCATCTCTTCAAGCTCCACCTGAGTAGGCCGAGGTGGGCCGTACTCGCGTGAATCTTCTCCGTGATCTCTTCCCGCATCTCCAGATGCAGAGGAAGTCGACTGATCTCTGTCTGAAGCCATAAGTGCCGCGTAAAAGGATCGAATTTTCCGATAGAAGAGAAATCGGCCGCGCTCTGATACCATTGTAACAGACTTGGACACTTTAAGTAAGGATTCTACCGCAACACGACATGAATTCACTTCAAAACAGTTCACAGTTTACAATTGATTCGACACGGCCCGACGGAGTTCCGTGCCTAGAGATATTGGCCCCATAGACTGGCGCCGCTTTTGGTATTTCTTTTTGTATTAATCTGTTGCCAAAGTACAATAGAGTGGTTGGGTCTCACTCTCAGACTCTGCGTCCGAATGCTCTAAGAAGTGAGAGACCAACTCCACTTATAAAGAGTTACAAGGGATGCCAAAAGCAGAGGCCTAAAAGTTGAAAACTCAAAAGCACTTTTTAAAAATAAAGCTCGCTCTCTCTCTCTCTCTCTCTCTCTCTCTCTCTCTCTCTCTCTCTCTCTCTCTCTCTCTCTCTCTAAATTGCGTAAGATATAGCAAGTCCAAAAAGAGGCGTAGGATTTTTCCAGCCCCTGGCGTAGAAAAACAGCCCACGCAAAAAGCCTGCATTCCGTACATAATGTGCCACGTCAACAACCTCCGCAACCCTATACAGACCCACGTTTTCCGGCATTGCCTGCATTTCCGGGAGCTCCCACAAGGGAACATGTGTGTGTATGAGTGTACCGAGCAGCCATGTCACCAATTTGTGACAGAATGCATTGTGAATCTTCCAAGTATCGGACAGATTGAGTTCAAATCTTTTCTTTTATCTGGAAAGGGCCATAATACCTCATGCTAAGCTTTGAAAAAAGCCACTCCTTTCTCTTTCGTTTTCTTAGGCGTGCCTTCTCAAAACGTAAGAGCACCCAATCGTCTTCCTTTGATTTTAAATCTCGTCGATGTCGATCTGCTATCTTCTTATGTCGTTCTTGAGATTTCGCTAAAGCCTCCCGAACCTTGGCAAAAGCAGTGTCGATGTCCCTAGTGTACTAGTCGGCTTCAAAAATCTTGTCTTTATTGCTAAGGAAGGGTGGAACCTTCGGAGCACCTTCAATTATCTCAAATGACGCCTTCCCCATCGAGGAGTGAACCGTGCTATTTATTGTAGGCAAATTCCACCAAAGGCAAATATTTTTCCCATTGAGTCTTCTAATCCGAGATGTAAGACTTCAATAAATCCAAAACTATTGAATTGGCTCTCTCGCATTGTCCATCTATCTGCAGGTGGAATGATGACGAGAACAGCAACCGTGTGCCAATGTTCTCCCAAATAGCCCTCCGAAACAAACTCGTAAATTGAAGATCTCTGCTGGAGACGATGGTCTCAGGCATGCCATGTGACCGAAATATCTGAGCAATGGAAAGTCTCGCTGAACTGGCTTGCTAAATCTGTCAATGACAGTCCAAATACCGTCGTCGTGTCTTGGGGAGATCAAAGATGAAATCCATAGCAATGCTTTCCCAGGGGCAGGTGGGAATGGGTAAAGGTTGTAGTAGTCCCTATGTCTTATGCCTGTCAAACTTGACCTTTTGACATACTAAACAATTGCGAATAAAGTCGTCACCATCCTTTTTGAGTCTCGGCTAATAGAAGTAACGCTCCACAAATGTAGGAATCTAACATCCCAAGGTGTGCAAGTACATTAAACAAACTATTGAGGAGTAAAGAAAGAATGATCAAATCCGTAGGAATCTAACATCCATGCTGTGCAAGTACATTAAACAAAATAACAGGAAAGTAGAAACATAAACACATACCCAACAAAGTGCCATAACCATAAGCACGCTTTTCATTTCAGGAGGTAGTTGTCTGATGCTAGTGAGAAGGTTCACTAGGATAGCTCCAGGTCCAACACCAAGATTCTCCCCCTCTTCGTGGTCTGATGCCTGTTGAAATTGAACCCTTCCATTTACGTCACCATCATGTGTATCATGGTCGAGCTCAACAGATAGTCGGACACCTTGCATTTCTACTGACTTTTCTTGCTCACTGAAAAGCAATGGAGAAGCATCCTCCACACGTCTAGACTTGCTGCTGACAAGAGGAATTTCCTTGGCAAAAGAAACTGTAATCAAGGTGCACAACAGTAAAAATACCTGTTCAACGAGCAAAGTCCACATCATTAAACAACTCAACAGGAAGAGCTGCATGATAACAAGAATATAGAGTTCTGTTTCTTACAACTGCTACAAGAAAAGCTGCCTTCAGGTTCCCACAAGATATACAACAGGCCTGAGTTATAACAAAGGGAAACACTCTGCATTTTTGGACCGAGATAAATATCAAAAAGGAAAAATTATGGCTGCAAATTTATGCCTAAGCAGCATGCAAAAGTGCAGTTATACCTGTACCAGCTACCACTTGCTCCAGTAGAGAACCCTATAATGTTACCGATGGCCATCCACAAACAAAAAATTGCATTTGCTGTATCCCGTTGCTCTGGACCTGCACTGAGAAGAGAAGTTGATTGCATAGTCAAAGCCAAAAAAAGTTTCTCAAGAAGGGTATCATTAAAAATCTACCTGCAAGATCTGCTAGCAGTGCACGTGCGGGACCCTGCAAAACCATAGGCCAAACTAAAAACAAAATTGAGTTTCAAAATAAACCAATGAATACACTAAAACATTTGAAATCCACCTGCACAGTGTTGTTAGCAAGGTCCAAAAGCCAGAATCCAATAATAAAGACTCCTGCAGCCCGAGGTCGTTTCACTGGATAACTGAATACGACAACTATTAGCAATTATGTATTGAAAGTGTGTTAGTACAAGCGAAAAGAGGTACTTGAACCACTTTGAAAAGCACCGACTCGCAATTTTTGTGGCTATCTCCCAAAAAATAGCCAATATCTGCAGCAAAGCCTATAATGGTCACCTGATTTTTCAACAAAAAAAAAAATCAGCTGGCATCACAAACTTAACAAAACCGTGCAAACCAGAAAAATACAAACCATGGATATGCGGTGAACAAACCATGGATACACTCACCGCAAAACAGATTAATAAAGCTCCACCAAGAATAAATGGGCGCCTTCGACCCAATCTTAACGTGCACTTGTCACTCCAAACCCCAATACAAGGTTGCACCTTTATTCAACAACATGAAATATCATGCATTTGTTATAAATATCAAGTAAATATCAAAGGATGTGAGAAATCTTACCACAAAGCCTGTAATTGGACCACATAGCCATATGAATGAGGTAAACGCATGTTCTATGCCTAATGTCTGCTAAGAATACATTCACCACACAAAATGTAAGAACAAAGCAATTATAATTTCTGAAACACCAGTGAGCCATCAGGTAACATCCGTTTTGAGTAATTAACATTTGAAGCATGCATGCAACACAAATAATGCTAGATGAGCCCTACATAAGGTCTTTTACACACACAGAATTACTGCTATTAGATTAAGCAGCCTGGTGAATGAGAGAGCACGCTTGCTTATGCACCCAAAAATAATATCGTGCTTCCTAGAGCCCAACTATCTACATTTTGTACGTCATGCACGTAGATGGTACGGGCCCTGCAGAGCTTTTGCGACGCGGATCTCTTGATCTGTGATAAATTACAATGGTTGCATGAAAGAACATAATTAAAAAGCATAATTTTGTACTTTAATCTGAACAAGGATGCGTGCAAAAACTAAAAGGAAGACGTCAAAATGAACCTGGATGTAAGGAGTGAGAAGAGAAAGCTGAAGAGCCCATCCGAATTGGACGCCTGCAGCAACAATAGAGGAGAGGGCAAGGGTGAGGAGTGGTGTGCTGCGAGGAGAGACGGTGGCATAGCCATTCGAATGTCGCCTGCTTTCTGAAGGGTAAGAGTCAGGCAATGGCAAGGGATCCGAGAAAGCTGGCAGATCGGGAGATCCTGCAGAACGAAAAATAGGGTTCTGCTTCTGTGAAACCATAGCCTACCCACATGCGGCAATGGTCTGCGGTGGTGACGACCAGCTCCAAACGGACGGGAGCTATAAGCTTCTTAATTTGCGGGCTGTCGGCTATGGCTACCCAACTCTGATTGCAGAAAGAAACAGCGGCTCTCAAGCCCTTTTCAGGGGACCAAAGGAAAATGCAACGTGGCATTCATAGATACTTCCACGTGGAATTTTGACTCCGATTTTAGCAGCTATTAAAGCTACTATATATAACATTGGCCTTTAACAATAACGAGTGAGTGACCCGTCCTCCTCACAAAAAAAAGAGAGAAAGGGGGGGGGGGGGGGGGGGGGGGGGGGGGGGTGTTGAGCTCTTAACCGTTTTTTGGTGGCTCACCATCGTTTATTATACAGAGGGATACCTCGACGTCGATTTTTGACTCCTGTTTTTAGCAACTATTATATTACATTGGCCTTTAACAATAACGAGTGTGTGACCCGTCCTCTAAACAAAAGAGAGAGAGGGGAAGAGAGAGAGAGCTCTCAATCTTTTTTTTGGTGGCTCACATTGTTTGGTATATAGAGAGATATTAGGGCACCCAAATCTTTGACAACCCAAACTTGCAAATTTTTAAGCAAACAATCTATACTTACTCTTTACTAAAGAGCTTGAGAAAAGCTTTTAAGTGCTCAATGCTTCAAACAATCTATACTTACTCTTTACTAAAGAGCTTGAGAAAAGCTTTTAAGCGCTCAATGCTTCCACGCGTCATGCGTTGGACTCTCCCTTTCAAACGTAGATAGCACCGCCAAAATTGGCTCGCCCTTCTAGTCTTGCACGTGTGTTTTTCCCCACTTGCAACGCTCAGTGAGATCAACATCAGTCGCCGCAATGGTGGGACACAAGTCGGTTGGTCTCGTTTATCATCTTGACGTGAGAACACAAAATAGAGTATTTTTTATATGGTTTTCATTATCTTTGACAAATATGATGCATGTATTCTTGCTCCAAGTATTGTTTACAGGCTTTTGACCATTTGATGTTGGATTTGCACCGCTTTGCAATTAGTCATGGTTTATTTATCGCATATTTGTTAGAACACATTTTTGTCAAATGATAATATGGTTCTTAATTCAAGTCGTCAATTGTTTATGCATATGTATATTTTTGGAGATATATATGTATATGCCTTGCCATTGTACTTGTACATTGTGGTTGCATTTTTTATGTGCATTGCAATTGATAGTTGACTATTTGAACAAAGTAAAGTCATCAAACTTTTGAGGATTAACTGTTTATGGTCAGATTTGGTTTGTATGGAAAGATTTGACATACGTTGCTATGGTTATGGTTATTATTTTTTGAACCGAATTATCACCAAGCTTTTGAGAATGTTAGTATGGTCGCATGATGTTACAGTCTTTACCTTCTGATTGATTTGAAAGAGGAGTTTGTGGGTACCGGCTAACAAAATGTTTATGGCTTGTTTCTTTCACGATGTCATAAGTATCAAGTTAGTTGTGAGAGAAAAAGTTATAGATCGCTCAGTTTTTTTGGGCAAAGTGTGGGTTCTTTGCTAGCTATTGAAAATGGTTGTCAATAAGTCATTTGTAAAAGTTGTAGCAAAAAAACCTACACTCTTTTCAAAAAAAAAGTTTTTTTTTTTTTTTTTTGCGGTTGTTAAGGCGGTTACGCCGCTAGCGGAAGCTAAATAGCGAGAACTCAACCAACAACAGAATTTGTCAGACGAGGACGGAGCTTGACCCGCAGGCGCATGGAAACAACTAGGTGGGTGTCAAATCACCTACTCGACCTTCTAATGACAATCACTACTAAGGAAATCAAATCTAAGTTCTAAAATACGCAAGTGACTGAAATCCGTACTACGAACGAATGCTATACGAAACAAGATCTAGAATCATTGAATCGATCTCAAACTCAAGGGGAAGTCTATACACTAGGTAAGAACAACACCCTAAAGACTTGAACTGCAAACTCAACCTATAACCACTCCGTGCGGTAAACGCGTATGAAGACAGGCCGAAATATACAGGTGACCGAAACTTGACCCCGATGGTACTAATGTGTAGCTCTACTCATTGTGGTTCTATAGATATGTTGCACGCTCAATTCCGACACACGAGTTGGAAGAAAACTCACACCAAAGCTCGTAGGAACTTACCACACATAGAAGCCGATAGCGCGCACTCTTGGTATCTGTGCGTAGCTCTCGCCGTTGCTAACACAATGGCGGTGTCGCTTCTCCAATGGCGGCTCCGAAGCTCGCGTAGCAAGTAGATAAGACTCTCTCTCTCTCTCTCTCTCTCTCTCTCTCTCTCTCTCTCTCTCTCTCTCTCTCTCTCTCTCTCTCTCTCTCTCTCAGACACAGTCACGGCGCTCAAAAACTCACTTTGATTAATAATCTCCTCCTTTAGGTTACAAAAACTTTGGCTTATATACCTCAGCCTTGGAGGTGAGAACATCTCTAACTAATTACATCAGCAAGTGAAATTACTTCGGGATTACAAGCTGGAAACTCAATTGAGTCCCGTTACTTAATGAATGGCTCAAATCAAAATTAATGTCGGAAAGACATTTATTACAATCAATGGTTACAAAATGATGAGTGTGAGCAAAAATATGGGTGTGATCCTCTGCTGGCTCAACACTCCCCCCCCCCCCCCCCCCCCCCTCGCGTTCATGTCGTCCCTGACATGACTTTTATGCTTGGTCAATAAAGTCCTGTCGTCTTGAGCATCTGCAAATGTGATTCGTATCGTAGGTTGCCGATGGTCAAGGTTGGGCCGAATATTTTGCTTTCGTGGGTGAAAAAGCCGGTGTAGAAAGCTTCTTCGAATGTTTGCATGTGGAAGCTAGGCAAAAACATAATCCTTTGGTATAGGAGGTGCAACACTTTTGGAGAAGGCTGCAATGAAAGATCGTACATCATATCAGACACCGTGTCGGCCGTCGATAGTAGACTCGAGGTCGTGGCTTTATCTGGCGCGAACACTTCAATGCAAGCTAAGAGAGTCCTGCAGATTTTCTTGAGCATCTGACATGAAAGGTCAGGAGAGCCAGTAAAGAGCTTGATGGTGCCCGTTAGGGTTTTCACCATGTAGGCTTTACCTATTCTCTCTCCTGCCTTTGGTCCTGGCATCCTGGGATAATTACGCTAATTTGGCTTCTTTTCTGCAATCCTGCCATGCTCTTTCCAGTTTCTGACTCTTGGCACCGGGCAGAAGGTTGCATCCTCCCGGATCTCCTTTGGTGACTCCACCAAGTAAATGAGGTAGGCTGGGTATTTGTTCAGCCAACCTTTCCTCCATCTAGGTTGTGAATCTACTATCTTCTTTGATTGTTCCTCCTTTGTGATGTCGCCTTCGTAAAGAGCGACATACTGCTCTCCTTCTAGTCTCTTTTTCGTCTTTAGCACTTCAAATTTCATCAAAGGGAAAGGCAGACTGGGTTGCATCCACTGTTCATGGAGCACTTTTGTGTCTAGTCCCTGAAGTCTAATGGAGATTAGGAGTCTCCTCTCCCATTCCATTTCCGCCTTGGCACTCTCCTCTGCTGACTTTTCTATTTGGTCATGGAGCCTTTGTTCTTCTTCTTCAGAGATTCTTGAAGTCGAGGCCACCTCTTGAGCTGGGGCTGGATCTTCAATTGTGGTTGCCTCTCCAGTTTCTGGTAGCTCTATGGCTGCTCCACCTGATTCTTCGTGTGGTGTCTCTGTCTCTCTTCTTTGTTGCTCTTGTAGATCTTGGAGCTGTTTGCGGAGGGCCTCATTCTCTGTCCGTAGTGTTTGATTTTCTAATGTGAGCCTCTCCTCTGCGGCCAATGATCCCTCCGCAATGTGCAACCTTTGCACTTGCTCTAATCTTAGCTCTCTTTGTAAGCTTCGGACCTGGTCTTCCAAAACTGGTACGATAGCTCCCTCTTGTTCGGTTCTTGCTCTGCTAGCTCTAGGGGTAGACCTGAGTCTAGTGATTGTTCTTTCTTGGAGCTCGACTCTTTCCCTTAGCTCAATGAGCTCATCCTTAGCCGCCTCCAACTCATCCTCTATCCGCTCCCTTGCTTCCTGTGCACTTGTTACTTCTCTTGAAGCCTCGGCTAGTTGGAGTATCAAGCCGTCTCTCTCGTTTTCCGCGTCATAGAGTGATGCTTTATGACTTTCAGATTCAATCATAGCATTCTCTAAATTTCTCTGCAACTCCGCTTCCCTTTGTTTGGCTGTCTCAATCTCTACTTCCTTTGCCTTGGACCTTTCTTTTATCTTGCTGAGCAGTTCATGCACCATGTGCATGTCTTTTTCATCATCATCTGTCAACTCTAAAGCTCTTTCCGCCACCACCTCCACTGGCTTTGGCTCTTCTAGTACTTTCGGTTCGTCCAGTTTCTCTTCACTTTCTTTTTTACTCTTTGTCTTTTTCTCCGTCCCTCTCCGTTCATCTTGTTTTTGTAGGGTGATCCCATAAACTGCCTCAAGGGCCTCTTCTTCGGTGTATCCTATCTCTACCAGATCCTCATAATCATTTCTCTTTTGCTGAACTGGATCTATCTTCTTTTCTTTGGTCTCGGCTTCTGTATGATGTCTTTTGTGTCAAAATGGTGCTTTTTGGTTCCAGATAGCTTGTAGATGTGTTTAACAACAATCCTACAAAGTTTCAATGAGTTTGGAGTTATTTTGACAAAATTAGGACCAAAAATCAATTTTATGGCCTACTTTGCGTCTTTTTGGTTTTCCTTGGGTTTTCTAACTCCAATTCTCATGATACTTGGTTCATAGGATGTGATTAACATGTGGAATGAGGCTATGCACTCAAATGTTGAAATGGATGTGAAATTCATGCTGTGAGACATCATACGCGTATGATGTCTTTTCTTGAAATGTTGGTCTTTTTGTGCAAAGAATGCTTTGTGCTAGTGCCCTAAGCCCTGCTAACTAGTTTTCAACTTAAATAGTCATCAATTTAGCTAAAAAGCCCCCTTATAGGCATTTCAGTCTCCGAAGTCGTCTTTTTGCCTTGGAGTTGAATTTCTTCAACTTTTTTTCTCGAGAGTTGCATTTCCAGCTTATTGGATATGTTGTGAAGCCATCTATTTGGTTGAACTTGACTTTGGCTCCCCGTTCTCCATCTTTCTCCTTTTGGTTGCCCAAAAGCGTCTTTTTCACCATCGGTAAGTGAATCAACTTTCTTTTGGGTTTTGCTTGCAAACATAAGTCATCGATAGTTACTTGAAGCTGCTTGTGAAGTTTCATTTCATTCGGTCGTCAATTTCAGCCGTTATGCCAAAATGACGCTTTGTGTGTTCGCAGCCAAATCGGTTGTTCCGACCTACTTTTTGTGATTCAAACTTGGAGATATTCTATGGTTGCATTGTCCTTGATGTGGTTGAACTTCCTGTGAAGTTTCGTGTTGTTTCGACAACTTTTTCCTGTTTGCCTCTTGCAGGCTCTGTTGACCTAGGGTTTTTCCAGTCGTTCTTTCTCGAGCTTTGAGTGTTAGAAACCCATCTTCTGTACTAGGGTAACCCACCTATAAGTTCTTGCAAGGTTTGGTTAGGTGGTTGTGCCACTACCTAGCATTCTACCTCATTCCCCGTCTGCTCTTGTTTCTTGGTTTTGGTCAGTTTTCGCGACAAAAGTTAATGATAAGCATCAAAAGCTTATGGCAACGAGTCTACCTCTCATGTCTGGTGTCCTCTGAGCTCTCGTGGAAGTCGTAGAAGGTCGTAGAAGATCTGTGCTCCTGTGGCTCTCTGCTCTTCTCTAAGAAGGTAATAGTGTGAATAAGCTTGAAAGTGATGTGAAAAATACTTGACTTCGGACTTCCCGGTTCACTTACCACCAAATTTGTCATGTGCTCCTATCTCGTTGTGAGATACGTTTTAGGATCTGAAATTTCCCAAATCGGACTCCGTTTGACCTGTTTTCTTAGAATTCCGTCCACTTGCCAAAATTCTGCCGTTTCGGACTTTCCGCAACTTTTTCAGAATTGTACCCAATTTTTACCATGGGTTGCCCTTGTCATTAGGACCATCACCGTCTATTCTTTTCTTTTTTCCGATCTCATTTCACTTGCTTTTTTTATTTTTCTTTTACTTTTATTAAGAAAATCATAAAAAATAAAGGAAAATAGCAAATTGAAGCCAAAAAATTCCAAACATACACAATAAATAGCTGGTAACCCTGTGTATATGAATATACACTTATTTGTGATTTTTGGACTTGGATTACCACTTTTTTCCACCTTTTAGCTCCAAAAACACTCTTATTTAGTGATATTTACACGTCTAGAGACCCAAATTCATCATTTGATCTCTTTTTGTTGCAAAACAAGGTATATAAGGGCATAAATATTATCAATATCCGCAATCAAACATAAAAATAACAAAATCATGTAAGACACTGCCCTTGTAATATTATTATTTTTTTTGTCGCTTGTAGCTGCTTTGTAGCTCCTGTATACCTGTATACCTCCCCCCCTCCTAGTCTGAGTCCTCCCGGACAACTATGAAGAGTCTGTGGGCGAAGCATTGTAGTTGTTTGGGTCATAAGTTCCCAATGCAATTGTAGAGCGATGATACAACAGTCTTTCCACTAAAGCTGCTCTTTGTTTGATTGAAGGATTGGTGGTCGGGTTTTGGGTTGGTTTTGGCACTTCGGTAGTAGAATCAGTAGATGGATTCTTCTTTACCTTGTTGTTCTTTTTCACAATCCAAATCTGCTTCCGCTTCGCTTGTGCTTGCCACAAACTCTTTGCGACCAAAACCTGCTTTGTTCTTTGTGTTGATTTCCTCGCCTTGAAATACCTAGGATTTTCCATGGATTGTACTGAAGGGAGTTCCTGTTTACAAATCCTTGGGATCCAAATTTGCTTGCTATAGCTTTGTGCCGTCATGAACTTCTTTGGAATCCAGATCTGTTTCACTGTCCTTGATTGTCTGGAATCACTCTTTTGTCTGGTATTGAAGACTCTGTTTTCCACCTTTGTGTTCTCTGGCACAACCTTTTTTGGTCTCCATACCAACTTTGACTCCGTTTTTTCCCAAGGTTGAGCTGTTATATTATTGCTTGTCTTCCTTATCCAATGTTGAGAGTTCCTCGTCGAAGAGCAATCCAGTTGTATAGAAACTTTTGGTTGCCATTGCTTCTTCTTTTTCTCTGGTTGTTGTTTACCTTTGTTCTTGGATTCTTCCTTTGGAGTTGGCACTGCTCCTTTGGTGAACTTAACTGATTGACTTTCACCTTCGTATTTGATAAGTACTGATTTAGAACTCCAGTCAATCATTGCATTGTATTGCTTCTGCCATGGTTGTCCTAGCAATAATGGATGTTGTGTAGCTTGGTCTTCAACCACGTAAAACATATGAGGATACACATACTGGTTAATCTGTATATGTAAAACTGTTCATCCGACAGTTTTGATTGAATTCTCAGAGTAACTCTTTAACTCTTGCTTGGCAGTTTGTAATTTAGTGTCATTTGTCAATTGTCTATACAAACTGAGTGAAAGTAGGTTAGTTTGAGCTCCTGAATCCAATAGTGCTCTGGCATTGATTTGGTTGGTTCCTACTTTGCATTCAATGATGGGTTCTTCTTTGTCATTATCCATTTCTGTCATACTGACTGCGTTTATTCGTATTGCTCCTTCATTGCGCTGTTTCTGACGCAGTAGTCTTCTTTTCTCCATTCTTTCCTTCGCCTCGGCTTGCCCTTCCTCCACAATCTTTTTCTTTTTTTGGACACACATCTTTTCTTGATGTATTTTGAGAAGCATGTCTTGGGTTAGCGGCAAAAGATACTTTTTCACTCTGCATCCACTAATCCAATTGGGCATTTCTTCTCCGTCTAATGTAGCAAGCTTGACGGCTCCACTTGGTGATAGATCTTTAATCACCAAAGGTCCCATCCCTCGCTTTTTAAGCTTCTTAGCATGCTGTTTCAGAGTGTAAACTAGGACATGGTCCCCAACCTTAAACTCTTTAGTCCGCACATGCTTATCAAAAAATTCCTTTTGTCGCCTTTTTTTAGCGTAGATAGAAGCTACCGCTTTTAGGCGAAGCTCGTCTAGCTTTTCCAGGTCATCTATTCCATCAGAAAGCTCGTGCCCTGTCCACTCTAGATCCTTAGCCACCCTTAAGGTTGAAATCAAGAATTCTATTGGTAGGATAGCATTTATCCCAAAAACCATGTTATATGGGGTCGTTCCTATTGATGTTTTATATGCTACCCTATATGCCCATAATGTTGAATGCAACTTCTGGTCCCAGTCAGTTCTCGACTCAGATACAATCTTCGTAAGGACCGTGCATATGGTTTTGTTTGTTGCTTCAGCTTGTCCGTTTGCTTGTGGATGATACGGGGCTGATTTCCTATGGATTACCATGAATTCATCTAAAAGGATCTCTATCTCCGCTATAGCTCACAGGCACTATGTCCTTGAACTCACTAGGTCTATCTTCTATCTTTACACAATAGCGGTCCATTCCATCTTTGTAGATCTTGGCACCTTGCTCATTGTCGTACTGGTATTTTATGAACAATAGCTTCATTGTGGCGGAAGGGTTTGATGGTCCTGCTGCCATATTTTCTCTGTTGTTCAGGTTCAAGTGTTTCAAGTGTTCGGTGAAAATCTCGTAAGATCTCTCCGAAGAAGTATCAGAAACACTTTCTTCAAAGATCGGCTCTAATGGTTGCACCCAACTTTGGTTTACACTTCCCTCGGTTGATATGACACTTGCTTGTTCCCCTTGTTTTGGTTGGTTATTCTGGAGATTCCTGCCCGATCTCAAATTCATCAATTCTGTCATAATAATCAATATCTAATTCTCCTAAATGATTTTCTCATATTAAACTGATCATTTAATGTGGGGAAGTGCCAAGGGAGAAAAAGCTAGAATATTGGTTAAGCTAGCAGACCGGCCACAGTAGGGATCCAAAGGAGGGAAAATAGGGATCCAAAGGGGGGGCCATCTGCAAAAGAGCCATGTGAAACAATGGGCCAAAAAGACCCTAAGGTTCAGCCCATTAAGACTTCCAAAATGCTAAGGTTCCAAAATTCAAAGGTTGTGTCCAAAGGTCAACCCTAGGAAAAATTGGATGCTTTGTGTGTGCCCTAAAAGTCTTTGCACATCCCTACATGGGAGGGGGCGAGCCCCAAAGCTAGGGGATGAGAGAGAAAGCCACACACACACACACAGGCTCCCTTTACACAAAGGGAATGAGGGACACATGTCAGCTCCCTAGGCCAGATGCCCACAAGGTGTGCCCAGTTCCTATTGGAAGACCCTTGAAGTGGACCAATGAGAATTAAGCTAGAGTAAATCTAGTTTAATTAATTTAAAAACATTTAATAAAAGAAACCAATGAGAATTAAGTCTCCTAGAAGACTATTGGGTAGTCTCCCAAGGGGTCCAATGAGCATTCAGGAGCCCCATGGCTTGCCTGATTCCTATTGGCCAGGAGGCAAAGGGGTCCAATGAGAGTTTAGTTTAATTATTTAATTACCTAAAGCTCTCACAAAAGGGGAAAGGGAGACACATGTCAGAAGGCTATCACCTATGCTGCTTAATTCCTATTGGCTTGACCTGGGGAGGTCCAATGAGGCAAAAGCCAGACCTAATTAGCAGCTAGGGCTCGCCCAAGAGAGAGGGGGGGCTGATTTTTGCTTGGCATTGACACACACACTCTCACACTTGACCATGTGTGAAGGGAAAATACTCTATCTCCTCCCAAGCTTTAATGGAGAGCTCATCACCTACTCCAAGCTTGTGAGATAGAAGCCTACATCAACACTCTCTTGGCATGTGGATGCAAATCCAACCAAGAGCCAAGCTTCAATGCATGCTCATCTTCTCTACCAAGATAATTACTAAGCTAAGCTATGCTAATATGAGTGATTATGTGAGGAGATGTACATCTTTCTCGTAAGATACTTCTTTTTCTTCTCAATCTACTCTCATACCCTGCTAGCTCTCACCATCTTCGAAGGTGTGTGAGGTCTTGGGTCTGAGAACGGGGATAATTCAAGTTGTGTTTGATTAAGTGTTTTGCTTGGTGTATGAAGCTTCCATCTTCATTGCACTAGCTAGTCTTGAAGGAACACAAAGAATTGTATTGTACAATGTCTCTCTTGATGGGAGAAACCATAATACAAAGCCTTTTGGAGGGGGGACCGGCTCCATGCAAATCCGGTCCTCAACTGTTGTCAATAGCTTAATTTCTCTCTCTTTTGAAAGTATTGTCGATGCTATCTAACTAGGTGTTATGCTTTTTGTTGCTCTCTCCACCCAAGCACTCTTGTAATTCTCATTAGGAATCTATTCTAATGAAATGCCCACTATGTTCATGCTAATTTCCGCTACACATAAGATTTTAGGCCATTAAATGTTACAAATTCCCCTAAAGGACTTTAACTTTTCCGTCTCGGCAATTTGTTTTCCCAAGTTTTTGTGGTCAGAATTGATCCAAACTGATTGATACTTGGTCAATTGTTTAATCTTGTCAGTTGGACAACTTCTGTTTCATCAAGTGAGAATTTTGTTGCAGTTATGCTGAAAAAAACATTATACGCGTATGATGTCTTTTTCACAAATTTGGACTATTTTGGTTATGCTCACTCTCGGTAGCCCCCTTATGCTCTGTCCACTCACAAAATTCAGTTTGAACTCTGTTTGAGCAAGTTATGGCTAATTTAGGCTTTTCTTGGTAATTTTTCCGCTTTTGACTTGTTTTGGGTCAATTATGATCCAAATGGGATGAAACTTGAAATATAACCTCTAGACAGCTATTACAATGGATCTGTGTTGGCAAAGTATCAAAATATGTCCAAAATTAGGTCAAAGACATCATACGCGTATGATGTCTTTTTCATCAATTTGGGTCAAGATTTGATATTTATGCTTTCTACAGTGTTTGCAACAATCTTGTCAGGTCAGATATAAAAAATAAGCAGTGGATGTGCTAAAAGACATTATATGCGTATGATGTCTTTTGTCCCAGATTTTGACTATTCTTGGTTTTAAGCCTTCTCCAATGTTTATAATTGAGTTTCAAGTGTTTTTGTCAAGTTTGAATGTAAAAACAAGATCTGAATCCAAAATTTCCTATTCTTTGCGTTTCTTGGACTCCGACTTGTCTTTTTGGGTTTCTTTGAGTGTTAATGCTCTTGTTTTAAGTTGAAATTAGGGTATAACCCCCCTTTTGAACACTCTGGTAAAGTCAAAATTTCTTTTTTGGTCTCTGTTTGGTCATTTAGATATCATACGCGTATGATGTCTAAAGTTGCAGATTTCCAGTTTTTTGGCACAGAATCCTTCCTAAAGCTTTCTCAAGTGCTCAGCAACTCCCAGATACACAGAAAATTTCTCTGACTTTTGTTTATTGCAAGTTTCACTACTAACTCAACGGTTTAGTGATCTAACATGCAATCAACCATATCAAGCAAATACTCCAATGATTACTAGCTCTAGATCAGGATCAAATGAAGTCCTACCTAAGCTATTCCTAATCATAAAATGGGTTTGGTAATTGTGATTTTAAAGAGATCCACTGCCACTCACGGACTAGCAAATTTTTCTTCTATCAACAACTACTCAACACCAACAAAACAACAAACAAATCTAAGCTAAACTAAAAATACTGTCAACACGGAAGACCCAGGAATACCCCACTTCCTAGTATCTCTCGAGATCTTCGGAGTCCACCACTCCTAGATCTTTTCTAACTAAAGTATACAAAGTAGTTTATACGACTCACCTCGTAGGATTAGTCTAAGGTCACCTACTTAGGGCTCTCGTCCCCGGCAGCGGCGCAAAATGTTAAGACGGTTACGCCGCTAGCGGAAGCTAAATAGCGAGAACTCAACCAACAACAGAATTTGTCAGACGAGGACGGAGCTTGACCCGCAGGCGCATGGAAACAACTAGGTGGGTGTCAAATCACCTACTCGACCTTTTAATGACAATCACTACTAAGGAAATCAAATCTAAGTTCTAAAATACGCAAGTGACTGAAATCCGTACTACGAACGAATGCTATACGAAACAAGATCTAAAATCATTGAATCGATCTCAAACTCAAGGGGAAGTCTATACACTAGGTAAGAACAACACCCTTAAGACTTGAACTGCAAACTCAACCTATAACCACTCCGTGCGATAAACGCGTATGAAGACAGGCCGAAATATACAGGTGACCGAAACTTGACCCCGATGGTACTAATGTGTAGCTCTACTCGTTGTGGTTCTATAGATATGCTGCACGCTCAATTCCGACACACGAGTTGGAAGAAAACTCACACCGAAGCTCGTAGGAACTTACCACACATAGAAGCCAATAGCGCGCACTCTTGGTATCTGTGCGTAGCTCTCGCCGTTGCTAACACAATGGCGGTGTCGCTTCTCCAATGGAGGCTCCGTAGCTCGCGTAGCAAGTAGATAAGACTCTCTCTCTCTCTCTCTCTCTCTCTCTCTCTCTCTCTCTCTCTCTCTCTCTCAGACACAGTCACGGTGCTCAAAAACTCACTTTGATTAATAATCTCCTCCTTTAGGTTACAAAAACTTTGGCTTATATACCTCAGCCTTGGAGGTGAGAACATCTCTAACTAATTACATCAGCAAGTGAAATTACTTCGGGATTACAAGCTGGAAACTCAATTGAGTCCCGTTACTTAATGAATGACTCAAATCAAAATTAATGTCGGAAAGACATT
Organism: Adiantum capillus-veneris; assembly: GCF_014529385.1. NCBI lineage: Eukaryota > Viridiplantae > Streptophyta > Polypodiopsida > Polypodiales > Pteridaceae > Adiantum > Adiantum capillus-veneris. The sequence continues at coordinate 135,685,144 of NC_140931.1, read as the reverse complement.
TATTACAATCAATGGTTACAAAATGATGAGTGTGAGCAAAAATGTGGGTGTGATCCTCTGCTGGCTCAACAGCGGTGAAAGTGCCAGTATATGCGTCGAAACTACGGACGCTTATACCGATGATTATATCGGCACAAATACTAGTGGTATGATATTGGCACAATACACCAATGGTGCACTAAATTTGTAGCCGTTTTAAAGCACCAATATGAGCGATTTTTGGGAAAGCTCTTGTAGTGGTAGTGGATTCATTCTCTTCTGGTGTAAATTGAGACAAATCATTAGATAATTGCGTGAAACTTGATTCATTAATAAAATGCATTCCCTTGAGAGCATCATCCACAATTGTATCTTCTCATTGCTCATCTAGATTAACAACCATCAAGATTTGGTTGATCATTAACCCGTATGACAAACAAAGTCATTTCTTTTACACCACACAAATAGTGCCTCCATTTCTATGATGCAAGCATTACGTAGGGCTCCCTCTCATATTGGAAAAAACTCTATTGTGTATTAGAATTATGGAAGAAGAGATAATGAAGAATGGCACAACAATGCTAATGATAATCAATAATGAGAGGATGAAAGAAACAATGTACAATAAGGGTACATCTTATATATCCCAAGAGGGGTGATAGTGACCGCATTGCCTAAGTCAATGAGTGTCATCCTAGTATGGAGAGGTTTCTCACCAAGAGGGTAGAGACCTAGCGAACATTCCCGCTTCACCTCATAGGTGAACGTAACCTATGAGATGCTCTCTAGGGTAGGGAGAGAAAATGTACATATTTGTTCAAAAACAAGCCATGGAATTCACGATAATGGCAAGGCCAAGGCTGTAAGTATTAAATGAGACTTGAAGTATCCACAGGCTGCTAGAAATTGCTTCAGGAGTTTTGATGGATCTTTTTGAAGACGAAATGACATCAAGATGACACTTTTATTACTCGAAATATTCTATAAAAGGGAGAATGGGAAAGAAGGAGTCAAAAGCTAACATGCTCCTCAATAGACTATGGGAAATATTTTAGATTATTGACGTAAGTTTTTGGGATCAAAATGGCTTTCTTTACCATATTAAGGTATCGATGTGTATGAATACACTTAACAAGACCACCGAGATACTTTTTTTCCTTCTGAGGAGGTCCCCCCCCCCCCCCCCCCCCCCCCCCCCCCCCCCCCCCCCCCTCTCTGCACGGCTTGTACATATGTCGTATTGGCACACACTCAATAATATTAATTCTTGTATTGTGTGCTCTTGAGCTCCTCCTTCATCTTCTCCTTCTTCGTATACATTTATGCAACTATATTTCCAACTATTGGTATCAGAGAGCTTTGACATCCAAGGTAGCATTGCCACCAACCTTCTACCTCGTCTTTTGCAATTGAAGTGATTTTTTGTGAGAATTTGCAAGGTGGCATAACATTCGCAAATAATCTTTCATCCCGGGGCTGTCAGATTTTTTATTTGGGCTCATTTTGACCTTCGTTTCCACTACTAGCAGTACTATGCAAGCAATTTCGTTGTTTTGTGCAAGTTTCTTAACCATGCAATTTTTTTGCAAAACATGCACCTTGTAGTCTGCTGTGGATTGTGCTACATAGCATAGGTAAATTTTGTGCAACTTTTCTTCATTACATGCAGTGCTTGCATCAAGTGGAGTCACCGGCTATGGTTGACAGCAATGATGTTTTTTTGCATGTTGTCTACTAAGGACAAACTGCATGGGGACTACTACCCACTTTGGGCTTACATGGTACAACATGTCCTTGTTGTTGCAAAGGGCTTTTGAAACATTATGCAAGGTTTAATGTAAGATTAGGTTCGGTGGATACAGGTTCCAAGGAGGATGGTGCAAGTTTAAGCAATTATGTTGCTAGAGTTTTTTTGCCTATTGTTGATCAGGCATATTGGGATACTAAGGATGCAAAGGGTCATGCATTGAATGTGTTTTCCGTTAGGTATTCCATACTCCACACATTCTCCCGACATGAACAACAAAACATGCATGGGATAGGCTAATCTATTTGTATGTGAATACGAATTTGCCAAAAGTTGCTTATTTATGTAAGGAGCTACACTCCAAGGTTATGTAGAAGGAGGAGGATATGGATTCTTACAAGGATCAAATATCTCAATGAGTAATTAATTATGATTGGTGAGATTATTCTTGTTTGGCAGTACTCATGTAGACAGTCTTGATGCTTTACTAGATTCTTATTAGACTTTTGCCTTTGCCTTTAGGGCTTGTGACAAAGTGTAAAGATGACATGAAACTTGATCGTCTTGTCTTTGAATTTTTGCAAGAGGCCTGATCAAGAAAAAATTAGGGCTAAGTAGCATGTTGTTGAACAGACATTTGTAGTCTCACAACAAACGAAGAATGCCACTTGAAAGGCCATCGGCCTTGTAGGGTGACAATTGATACTCCTCCCAGCTATCCCCTCTCTATACTTATAACCCTTGGTGTCATAAAAACTAATATCTAATTCTCCTAAATGATTTTCTCATGTTAACTGATCATTTAATATGGGGAAGTACCCGGGGAGAAAAAGCTAGAATATTGGTTAAGCTGGCAGCCTGGCAGACCGGCCACAGTGGGGATCCAAAGGAGGGAAAATAGGGATCCAAAGGGGGGGCCATCTGCAAAAGAGCAATGTGCAACAATGGGCTTAAAAGAACCTAAGGTTCAGCCCATTAAGACTTCCAAAATGCTAAGGTTCCAAAATTCAAAGGTTGTGTCCAAAGGTCACACTCTAGGGAAATTGGATGCTTTGTGTGTGTCCCAAAAAGTCTTCTCAAATCCTCCATAGGAGGGGGCGAGCCCAAGAAGTAGGGGATGAGAGAGAAACTCTCTCTCTCTCTCTCTCTCTCTCTCTCTCTCTCACACACACACACACACACACACACACACACACACACACACACACACACACACACACACAAGCTACCTTTACACAAAGGGAATGAGGGACACATGTCAGCTCCCTAGGCCAGATACCCACAAGGTGTACTCAAATCCTATTGGATGGCCATGGAGGTGGACCAATGAGAATTAGGCTAGAGTAAATCTAGTTTAATTAATTTAAAAACACTTAATAAAAGAACCAATAAGAATTAAGCTCTCTAGAAGACTATTGGACAGCCTCCCAAAGGGTCCAATGAGCATTCAGTAGCCCAATGGCTTGCCTGATTCCTATTGGTCAGGAGGCAAAGGGGTCCAATGAGAGTTTAATTGCATTTATTAATTACCTAAAGCTCTCACAAAAGGGGAAAGGAGGACACATGTCAGAAGGCTATCACTCATGCTCTTGAAATTCCATTGGCTAGGCCTTGGGAGGTCCAATAGGGTTGCTGCATGAGCAAATAGCAAGAGGGGTCGACCAAGAGAGAAGGGGGGCTGATTTTCTCAAGGATTATCCACACACACTCACACAAACTCATGTGTGAAGCAAGAAGACTCTCTCTCTCCTTCTCAATCTTTAATGGAAAGCTTATCACCTACTCCAAGCTTGTGAGAAGGGAGGCCTACACCAACAACTCTTGGCTTTGTGATGCAAATCCAACCAAGAGACAAGATTGAATGCATGCTCATCTCCTCTACCATGCTAATTACTAAGATAAGCTATGCTAATATGAGTGATTATGTGAGGAGATGTACATCTTTCTCGTAAGACTACTCCTTCTTCCTCTCAATCTACTCTCATACCCCGCTAGCTCTCACCATCTTCGAAGGTGTGTGAGGTCTTAGGTCTGAGACCGTGAGGGAATTGATGTTGTGTTTGATAAGTGTTTTGCTTAGTGCTTGAAGTTTCCATCTTCATTGCACTAGCTAGTATTGAAGGAACACAAAGAATTGTATTGTAAAATGTCTCTCTTAATGGGAGAAACCATAATACAAGCCTTTTGGAGGGGGGACCGGCTCCATGAAAATCTGGTCCTCAACTATTGTCAATAGCTTAATTTCTCTATCTTTTGAAGTATTGTTCGTGCCTATCTAACTAGGTGTTATGATTTTGTTTCTCTCTCCATCCAAGCGCTCTTGCTATGCTCATTAGGAATCTATTCTAATGAAATGCTCACTATGTTTATGCTATTTTCCGCTACACACAAGCTACTAGGCCATTAAATGTTACATTGGTATCAGAGCACAAGGTTTCTCTTTTCTTGCTCAAGGAGGGAGGTCCTCAAGTTAGCTATAAATGGTTGGTATTATTAATTGCAATTGAGTAAGTAGAAAAGGGATTTTTCAGCCTTTTGCAGTGTGCCTGCTTCGTGCAGATAACGGGGCATCACCATCGAGAGCTATGGTCTTAATAGTGGAGTCCTACGGGGCTTGCCTATGGCTTAACCACTATTGAGCTATTAGAAGCTTGACAGGAGCCGGTGCTGTTTTGGTGTTGAACGACCCTCTCTTCTATTCCTTGCAATTAATGGTATTCGAGCCACGGGTATGGTAGCTTGAGTGCTTTTTCTAAAGGGGTAAAGAGGAGTAGCAACTAGGGCTTGAAGTGCCAAAGTACACCTAAAAAGTTTACACCTAAAAGTTGTTAGAATGGCTGACAATAGTAAAGAGAGTGAAATTAATGTTGATAACTTTGATTTTGCTAATAAGCAGTCTACTAATGATACCCCGATGCTTGTTAACTATCTTGTTTCCAGGCTTCAACAAGCTATGGGCAATCCATCCCTCCAAAGTGAAGTGCAACGGTAGCTTTGTGCTCATAAGATTCTCCAAGCTCTCCACCATGATGAGAGAGTACCTATGAAGCCTCCTTGCGAGACTTCCAAAAGAGGCCTCTCTTCGATTCGGGAAGAAGAAGAGGATCCATAAGAAGGGCTAAAACAATTGCTTCTTGATGATGCATCTCCTTCCCAAAGGAGAATTCAAGAGCCTCCACTGAAGTAGAGAGAAAGAAGTGAGTCTCCTGCCACCTCGGCGGAGATGGCTCCACGAAGACGGCGGGCTAAACGCTCTCCATCACCTCCAAAATGGAGAAGACCATTGCATGCTTCTCCACACCATAATTCAAAGAGGGATGACAAAAAGCAAGAGAAGAAAAAGGCAAGAAAGAGGACACCCTCTTCTCCATCTTCTTCATCCTCTTCCTCTTATGAAAGTGATGGTGAAGACAAAGAAGATAAAGGCAAGAAAAAGGCGAGAAATAGGTCACCCTCTTCTCCATCTTCCTGAAGTTCTTCATCTTCTGAAGAAAGTGATGGTGCAACCTTTGAACCATCAAAAAGAAGAGGCCATAGGAAATCCTATGCCACATGGAAGAGGTCGTCCAAGCTCAAGAAGTTCAAAGAGGGAGGGAAGAGCATCTCTTTCCTTACCTGCGATGACACCTTTGGTGCTACGGACAAAGTCTTGGCCTTTATCCAACAATTTGATGCGGCGTTTGGAGATGAGGGCTTCACGGAGTCCTCTAAGCTACACCATGTAGCTATGCACTTTCAAAAGTCCGCCAGACAATGGTGGTCTAACCTATGGGCCAATGGTGAAGCTCCACGAACATGGAAAGCTTTAAGAGCTTCCATATGAAGCAGTTTTTGGCCACTGATGCCATAGACAAAGTACTCACCGAATGGTGAAGCTTGAAGCTCTCTCCCTATGAATCCATTCACAAATATGTAGACAATTTTTGGGACCTACAACTCAAAGCCATTGTCTTCAAAAGGTTGGATTTTGGAGAGCAAAAGCAATAATTTTGTGCGGGCTTAACTGAAGAAATGGCGGACTATGTCAACTCCCAAAGGCCACGCACCATATCGGTGGTTATACACCATACTATGGTGGCTTCTTGAATCAATTTCCAAACGGGGGCTAAAAGAAATTCTAAGCCCATGGAAAACAAGGGTTTCAATGAGCCTAAGGGGAAGGACAATGCCCAAAAGTCTCCTAAGGGAAATTCCAACAAAGCTAACGAGAAGGGAGTTTACAAAGGCAAAAAAAAACTCTCTCCTGAAGAGCTTGAGCGTTATCGCAAGGATAACCGTTGTTTCAAGTGCGGTGAGCAGGGGCATGCATACCGCGCTTGTCCCCAAAAGAACACCCGCCATGAACCTCCTAGAGCTACCTTGGTCGAAATCCAAGAGGAGGAAACTCACCACAAAGGATCTCCTCTATGCCATGCTTGGGGAAAGGTAAGAGAACATGATGCTTTTATTCTCTTTGACCCTGGTTCTACTCACAATTTCATATCCACAGAGTTGGCCACCAAGCTAGGCATACAAGCTTACGAGATGGGAGATGTCCTACCCGTAGACGGTGCTTCCAAGGGGCAATAAGCTTCAGTTGCTCCCTTAATCGGGAAATTGAGGCTCCATATCCAAAGCTATGTGGACAAAGAGGACTTCTTTATCTCTCCTCTCAAGCATGAGGATGTAATCCTAGGGGCACCATGGTTTGATCGCATGGTTGCCAATGTTAAATTCCATGAAAGGAAAATCTACTTTAGGTTCAGGGAAAAAGATATTTACATAGATGCCAAGCAAATGGGTAACACCATACCCATTGTACATACACAAGCTTTCAATAAGTCAATAAAGAGCTCTATTTCCGTGTACACAATTTTTGTTAAAGATTCTCAAAATGAACCTAATGTTTTAACAAAAGAAAATAAACACACTCACAAGGAATTAGAGTTATCCAACTTTCTCAAGGGGTTTCAAGATGTCTTTATTGACAACATCCCTTGTGAGCTACTTCCTAAACAAGGCAATGATGACCATGCAATTGAACTTCTTCCAGGAAGTTCACTGCCTAATAAACCTCCTTATAGAGTTTCTCAAGCTCAACAAGAGGAGATTATGCGGCAAGTGCATGAGTTAGTTGAGAAGGGCATGGTTAGGCCTAACTCATCTCCATTTTGTTCTCCAGTGCTAATAGTGCAAAAGAAAGATGGCACATATCGTATGTGTGTCGACTATAGAGCACTAAATAGGTTCACTATCAAGAATAGGTTTCCCGTTCCACGGGTAGAAGACCTATTTGATAAGCTACAAGGATCCACCTACTTCAGTAGGATTGACCTAAAAAGTGGCTATTATCAAATAAGGATAGTTGATCAAGACATTGTAAAGACCGCATTTCGCACTACGTTTGGTCTTTACGAATACATTGTCATGCCTTTTGGCTTGACCAATGCACCAACCACATTCAACCGCTTGATGGAGAAGCTATTCAGGCCTCAACGAACCTTTAATGGAGTGTTCTTTGATGATATCATTATCTACTCTAATTCATTAGATGAACACAAGCAACACCTCAGGTAATATTTCAAGTTCTAAGAGAGAATAAACTTTATGTTAATCAAAAGAAAAGTGAATTTTTCTTACAAGAGATTCAGTATTTAGGTCACATTATCTCTCAAGATGGCATCCAAATGGATCCATCAAAATTAGAGGTAATAAAATAATGGCCTAAACCAAGGAAACTTCATGAACTAAGATGCTTTATATGTATGTGTGCATACTATAGATGCTTCATAGAATAGTTCTCACTAATAGCAGGACCATTACATGACCTAACAAAGAAAAATGTTAGGTACACATGGTCTGCCAAGGAAAACAATGCTTTCGAAAATCTTAAAGAAAAGCTTATCTCTCAACTTGTGCTTACACTACCGGATCTCTCAAAGCCATTTGAGGTCCAATGTGATGCTTGTGGTGATTGCCTTGGAGCTGTTTTGCTCCAAGAAGGGCACGCCATAGCGTATGAAAGTCGAAGGCTCGACCCTGTTGAACAACCTCTAGGCATATATGAAAAGAAACTCCTCGCAGTTCTACATGCCTTAGACTCATGGAAGCACTATTTATTGGGGACTCCTTTCATTCTGCGAGGATCACCAAAGTCTTAAGTACTTCATGATGCAGACCAAGCTCTCCGACAAACAAATGAGGTGGGCAAATTTCCTTTCGCAATTTCAGTTTCATATTGCTCACATTGATGGCAAGCATATCAAGTAGCCGATGCACTCTCAAGACGGCCGAGAGTGAATGCGATTTCCATAGCAACTCACAATAATCTATCTTCTATGATAGATGAGTATGCTATTGATCCCGATTTTAAAGATGTGATTTCAGCCCTTGCACTAGGGAAGAAAGAGGAACTATTTACTTTACAAGATGGTTATCTTCTCTATGGCAATAAGCTATGCGTTACTAACTCACTCCGTGAGAAAGTAATGTATGAATCTCATGCTCCTCCTTATGCAAGGCATAGAGGGATTTGGTCTACCCTAAAGGGAATTGAAACATATTTCTATTGGCCTACCATGAAATCAAACATACAAGAGTATGTTTCTAAATGTGTGGTATGCCAAAAGACGAAGTTTGATAGAGGGAAGCAACCTGGATTGCTTCAACCTTTGCCAATCCCTAATTCACCATGGGAGAGCATATCCATGGAGTTTATCTTTGGATTGCCTAAGTGTATCCATGGGAATACGGGAATATGGACAATAGTAGAAAGGTTCAGTAAACAAGCTCATTTTATACATGTCAAAAAGACTATCAAAGCCCATCAAATGGCAACCCTATTCATTTCACAAATCTTCAAGTACCATGGCTTGCCAATGTCCATAGTGTCGGATAGAGATCCTAGAATGACCAGTAATTTCTGGAGCCTATGTAACGCAAGTAGATCAAAGATCCCAATGGGAGAAGTACTTACCCTTAGTGGAGTATGCTTACAACAACATTGTACATACTTCCACGGGAAAAGCACCTTTCGAGGTAATTGAGGGGAGATCAAAAAGTCCCCTGTTACTTAAGGTACACGGGAAGATCTTTGCTGCAGATGAGTATAGCTGAGACCTACAAGAATCTTTCCAAAAGATTAAGGATGCTATCTCAATCTCACAGCAAAGGCAAAAGGTTGCTGCTAATAAGGACAAAAGAGCCCAAGCCTTTAAAGAAAATGATTGGGTCTTACTCAAATTTCCCAAGGCTCGATTATGGCACACGACGGGCAAGAATCCTACGGGACACCAAAAGTACTATGCTAAGTTAGCAAAAAGGTATTATGGTCCCTTCCAGATTCTTAGGCCAATCAATGAGATGGCCTATCAACTCAAGTTGCCCAGCCATTGGCTCATACATAATGCTTTTCATGTGAGCCTATTAAAGCCTTACAAAGGAGCGCCACCCCAAGAACCAACTAATGAAGACCCACCGGAGATTGAGGACCAAAAAGAGGTGTTGTAGCCCGAGTCCATTCTCCGACATGAAGACAAGGTACTAAGAGGCGGTAAGATTATCCGACGATATCTTATTAAATTCAAGAATTATCCTTTTGAAGATGCTAAATGGATGCAAGGCATACAACTAAAGGATAACCTAAACCTTGTCAATGCTTACAATGCTTCCCTAGAGTAAGCAAATGTACAAATGTTAAAAATGAACAAATTTTTTGTCTTATAAGACTCTCTTTTTCTTTATTGTGCACAAAAATGAAGTAATATGCATGCTTAGATCAAGTTTGTGGAGACGACGTCCCCCAAACACCAAGTAGACCTTGTCACTCTACTATGGAAGATTGATAGGACTAATGCGCAGACATGCTTGCGGCAGCTTAGGCTCTCAAGCGCCAAATGAACTAGTCATCCATTCTGGAACGATGTCGTAGGGTAACATAGGGATCCTCTACCCGCTAGGAAAAAGGACTAAAGAATATGCTTTATCTTCTCTACCCCATAGTTGAGGACGACTATGATTTCAAGAGAGAGGTAATGTCATAATAACTAATATCTAATTCTCTTAAATGATTTTCTCGCGTTAAACTGATCATTTAATATGGGAAGTACCAGGGGAGAAAAAGCTAGAATATTGGTTAAGCTGGCAAACCGGCCACAATAGGGATCCAAAGGAGGGAAAATAGGGATCCAAAGTGGGGGCCATCTCCAAAAGAGAAATGTGCAACAATGGGCTTAAAAGACCCTAAGGTTCAGCCCTTAAGACTTCCAAAATGCTAAGGTTCAAAAATTCAAAGGTTGTGTCCAAAGGTCACACTCTAGGAAAATTGGATGCTTTGTGTGTCTCCCAAAAAGTCTTCTCAAGTCCTACATAGGAGGGGGCGAGCCCAAGAAGTAGGGGATGAGAGAGAAACTCTCTCTCTCTCACACACACAAAGGGAATGAGGGACACATGTCAACTCCCTAGGTCAAATCCTATTGGATGGCCATGGAGGTGGACCAATGAGAATTAGGCTAGAGTAAATCTAGTTTAATTAATTTAAAAACACTTAATAAAAGAGCCAATAAGAATTAAGCTCTCTAGAAGACTATTGGACAGCTTCCCAAGGGGTCCAATGAACATTCAACAGTCCAATGGCTTGCCTGCTTCCTATTGGTCAGGAGGCAAAGGGGTCCAATGAGAGTTTAATTGCATTTAGTAATTACCTAAAGCTCTCACAAAATGGGAAAGGGGGACACATGTCAGAAGGCTATTATTTATGCTCTTGAAATTCCATTGGCTAGGCCTGGGGAGGTCCAAGAGGGTTGCAGCATGAGCAAATAGCAAGAGGGGTCGACCAAGAGAGGGGGGGGGGGGGGGGGGGGGGCGGGGGGCTGATTTTCTCAAGGATTATCCACACACACTCACACAAACTCATGTGTGAAGCAAGAAGACTCTCTCTCTCCCCTTCTCAAGCTTTAATGGAAAGCTTATCACCTACTCCAAGCTTGTGACAAGGGAGGCCTACACCAACTATCTTGGCTTTGTGATGCAAATCCAACCAAGAGACAAGCTTCAATGCATGCTCATCTCCTCTACCATGCTAATTACTAAGCTAAGCTATGCTAATATGAGTGATTATGTAAGGAGATGCACATCTTTCTTGTAAGACTACTCCTTCTTCCTCTCAATCTACTCTCATACCCCGCTAGCTCTCACCATCTTCGAAGGTGTGTGAGGTCTTGGGTTTGAGACTGTGAGGGAATTGATGTTGTGTTTGATAAGTGTTTTGCTTAGTGCTTGAAGTTTCCATCTTCATTGCACTAGCTAGTATTGAAGGAACACAAAGAATTGTATTGTAAAATGTCTCTCTTGATGGGAGAAACCATAATACAAGCCTTTTGGAGGGGGGACCGGCTCCATGCAAATCCGGTCCTCAAATGTTGTCAATTGCTTAATTTCTCTCTCTTTTAAAGTATTGTTCATGCTATCTAGCTAGGTGTTATAGTTTTTGTTGCTCTCTCCACTCAAGCACTCTTGTTATTCTCATTAGGAATCTATTCTAATGAAATGCTCACTATGTGCATGCTATTTTCCGCTACACACAAGTTACTAGACCATTAAATGTTACACTTGGCCTAAAGAGAGTCCATGTGCATGTCAGGCAAGTGGTTGAGCCATTGGGCCTTGCCCACTTAGCCTTGCTAAACTCTTAAGACCTTTGTTCTGAAAGTACTCCCCCATTGGAAAAGGCTTTTCATCCTCAAAAACATTGAAAAAAAAAGTAGGATATATATTATGAAGTACACTAATATTTTCCTAAGTGGCACCTTTTTCTTGCCTATATTTCCACTTGACAAGAACTTGTTGGTAAGCATGGTTTCTTGTTTATAAACTCTAATGATCCAAAATATTTTTTGCCATGTGAAGTTGAGCAACCATATTATCACGATCAACAACATTGTCTGCATGTCCTAACGGCTTACATAAACAACTAACACAAAAGACAAGATGAACTCATGAATGTGCTCATAAATCTAATTTGTAGCTCGCCAATCCTCTTAAGAATTGTGAATGGACCACAATACCTTGGTGAAAGCTTAAGTGTAGGGCCATTTTTTTAATACTTTTTGAATGCTCTAGAACCTTCAGAAGTGTAGGGCCATTTCTCATACTTTTTGAATGTTCTAGAACCTTCAGTAACACCCACTTTCCTTGCGTGAAGGAAACTTGTCGGCGTTTCTCATTTGCAAACTTTTTGTAAGTATTTAGTAAGATGTATGCCTTCATTGGCTAAACCTACGATAATTGGATACCAAGGTTGCTAACCATACATAAGCATAAATGCGCTAAATCCTATGGAAACATGCTTTGCACGATTGTAAGCAAATTCCAGAAAGGAAGAGGTCTTTCCAATCTATCTATTCCTTACTTAAATAGACTCATAGCATATCTTCTAGTACTTGATTTACCTGCTCACTTTGTCCATATGTCTTAAGGATAATCAATTGTACTTGAGTTAAGAGTAGTTCGATCTTACGGGGTACTTCTCTGCAGAAGTGGCCATCAAATTTTTTGTCTATATCACTAACAATATCAAACAAAAGGCCATACAACTTCTACACGTTCCCCACAAATAGCCTTTCCAATTTTGAAGCTTTGGATGTAGTCTTTGTACGAATAAATCTACACACCTTGGCCATCGGTTTACTACTACCCAAGTAAAGTCGTTGCCATGAACTATCATAAGTAGTCCAAAAATGAAATCAATAGAAATGCTTTTTCATTTTCTGTAAGGGATTTGTAATGGATGTAAAAGTCCCCCTATCTCAAGACACCTAAATTTTTTCACTTGACGCTTTTGGCAATGTAACACGTACTTGTGTATGCCCTTACATAAACCTGACCAGTAAAAATGCCTTCTAACTAATGCATATGTCTTGTTAAGGTCAAGATGACCTACACTTGGATTGGTACGACACTCAAAAAGTATCTGATGTCGAGTGTCTAAGTCCATGGATACACATTACCTCCCCTTGTGGAGTAGATATCCATCTTCGATAAAAAAAATCTTCCATCAATGTATTTTGTTTGTGAAAAAGTAGAACTATGTGTAAAGTTAACACTTGCACTTGGATTAGAGGAAGAAGAATCCCTCATTTCTACAAGACTCCACACTCTACTATACAACGGATCGTGATCACACTTCCCTTGAAGAGAGGCCCATATATCACTCTTAATTTTCATGAAAGATACCATATAAGAAATCATACTCTTCAAGGATCTCTCACCATCTAGCCTTTTGACCCTTCAATTATGTTTGATTTATAAACCATTTGATGCTCTCATGTTCAAACACAATCTCAAACTATGCATCATGTGAGTAATGCCTCCATCTGTCAAGGGCATGTATAATGGCATATAACTTGTACTCATAGAACGAGTAGTTTTAATTAGCATTGTTTAATTTCTTACTTTCAAAGGTAATTGGTCTACCATCTTGAAGCAGTGTTGCACCAATAGCCTTATTACTAGCATCCGTCTCCAAAGCAAAATGTTTGGTTGGATCAACGATGTTCAATAGAGGAGTAGTAGTTAAAGTTGTCTTAAACTCTTCAAAGCTACTCTATTGCTCAACTTGCCAATTAAATTGATTCCCTTGAATCTTCAATTAGTCAATCATAGGCATAGCTATCCTTGCATAGTTATGAATAAACCTATGATAATCTAGCCACACCCAAAAAATTATGAAGCCCTTATAAATTTTTGGGAGAAAGTTGTTTCAAAATAGCTTTGAATCTTCTTGAATAAACGCGCGTTTCTTCTTGGCATATAAGGCTATCTATGCTATTCACTAAATAATATTCCATAGGATGTCTATAAATAAGTATATCATCCAAAAAGACAAGTACAAATTTACTCAAATAAGGTTGTAGGACCATGTTCATAAGTGCCATTAATGAGTTTGCATTTGTTAACCCAAAAAAGGGAAGAACAAGAAACTCAAAATGTCCAAACCGTGTTTAGAAAGCTGTTTTAGAAATATTACTAGAGTCTTCGTAATTGATGATATCTAGATCTCAAATCAATCTTTGTGAAGTATATAGCCCCATAGAGTTGATCAAAAAGCTCGTCAACTCTAGGCATATGATACTCATTTTTTATGGTAGCTTTGTTCAAACCTCAACTGTCTACGTACATGCGCATAGAACCATCCTTCTTCTTCACTAAGAGCACTAGAGATGCCATGGAGAAGAACTCAGACTAATGAAGTCCTTAATGATATACTTAGTTAATTGGAATTCTAATTCCTAAATGGTCTCAATAATTCAAGCAATTGATAAGAGCTTATATCATAAATAAACTTATGTGTACGTTGCCCAATGAATGTCTTCTTTTGTATTAGGGTAGAAATACTCGAACTTTAATACATGCGCATTTTCTTAAAGTGATCTTTAGATACATATATATGTTGTTCGAGAAAAATGTGTCATAGCTTACATCTCTCCCTATTGAAAGTACAATATTTTCATTGAGAGCAAAGAAAGGAAAAATAGCAAGTCTCAACTTGACAAAAAATAGTGTGAAAATATGATAAATATAGCTTAAATGTAATATCACTTCCTTGAAAATGGAGGAAAGGGATTTGTGTAAATTTGGGAAAAACAAATCTCAAATACTGCATATATGTATATATTGTCTCTAGAGGGATTAAATATTCACTAAACAAGGGGTTTATTTCATGATTGATGGATCCAACTAGCCAAAATGACGAGGGATTGCATCTCTCATTTTTAAAATAAGGGCCCTCAATGAGTCGTAGGGAATGTTTCCCTTTTGAAGGAGGGATAAATTTTGATGTGAGGAAAGATGTTGGCAAAAATAATGGGAACAAGCTTACGAATACTATCTATCCAACAATACCATGTGAAAGACACAGAGACCTTGGTGGGAGGGAGAGAGAGAGAGAGAGAGAGAGAGAGAGAGAGAGAGAGAGAGAGAGAGAGAGAGAGAGAGAGAGAGAGAGAGAGAGAGAGAGAGAGAGAGAGAGAGAGAGAGAGAGAGAGAGAGAGAGAGAGAGAGAAACAAGACATAAGAATGGAAACATGTTCTATTTATGTTTCATAGGTAGTTTTAACTCAGAATGTGTGTGCAGCTAAGCTCCATTTTGCAAGATTAAGGATGAATTCAAGGAAGTTCATGGTTGGAACGATGGGATTGTGAAAGGAGGAGACGAGAGAGAGAGAGAGAGAGAGAGAGAGAGAGAGAGAGAGAGAGAGAGAGAGAGAGAGAGAGAGAGAGAGAGAGAGAGAGAGAGAGAGAGAGAGAGAGAGAGAGAGAGAGAGAGAGAGAGAGAGAGTCTTGAACCAATCAACATGGGGAATGAATAATTGAATGTGTGATACAATGGAGGCAAGTGGTTGCATATATACCAACCTCAGTAAATTGCCCTACCCAAATTTTGACAAATAAGTAAAATAAATACCTAAAATCCAAAATAAATAATGGGTTCACATTGGGCAGTTCACTTGAGGTATCAAAACTCTAACACCCTCTCTGCAGCTCATAGTGGACATAAATAGTGAGACCAAGTCGATGAAGAAGCTACCATGGATGCCCCAGCTCCTTTTGCTGGAAGTTGTAAGATCTAGAAATTTGGTAGTCCTTCTCGCACTCCAAGGGTGGCAACACTAAACAAGCCATAAAATCTCCAAGCTATTCCACTCCTTTGCTACTCCCAAATGGATCCATGATATCTATTATCCCTCTCTGAAGATTGAGACTCCAAACTACTCCCAAATCCCACCGATCGGCCTCTCAAAGCTCGGCACTGCCCATCTAGTTTGATCCAAGCCAATGACAACAAGCCCATCATGGTTTCCTTAAGGTGCCAACCACTCCTCTGTAATAGCGTCTCAAAACACAAAAGGGAATGGGAGAGGGGTGGCCGCTATCTTTACAAAAAGAGGGGAGGGGTGGCGGGGAAAGCATTCCAAATGCTAGCCATAAAAGAGGGAGTAGGGGAGGGTCGTCGACTCCAATGAGGGGTTGCAAAGAACATTGTTTTGAAACGTTGTGTGGTCGCCTTTGCCAAAGGGGGGAATTGCCTTTTGCTATCAGTGTTTCAAAACACACACAAAAAGCGAAATGGGGGACTTACACCGAGTGCCATCCAGAGGTGCTAACGATAGCGTTTTGAAACACTATCTGCAGGGAAGACCACAATGCTCTCCACCGCACAAGGCTTTTTGGCACCCAAAATGGGCTGTGTTTTGAGATTCCGTTGTAGAGGGTGGGGAAGGAAAGATGGAGGTGACGGGGGGGTTCTACTTCTTCTCAACTTTCCCTTCTCCATCAAAGCTCTTCAACAACACGACTCTGATAGCATGTCAAAGTTGACAATGCATAAGCGTAGAGACTAAGGAGAGTGAGCATGAAAGAGAGAGAGAGAGAGAGAGAGAGAGAGAGAGAGAGAGAGAGAGAGAGAGAGAGAGAGAGAGAGAGAGAGAGAGAGAGAGAGAGAGTCTCTTGAACCAATTAACCTTGGCAATGAATAACTGAACATGTAATACAATGGAGGCAAGGGGTTGCATATATACCAACCTCAATGAATTGCCCTACCCAAACTTTGACAAATAACTAAAAGCCAAAATAAATAATGGGTTCACATTGGGCACTTCACTTGAGATGCCAAAACTCTAATAGGTTGACCATCTATTTGATCATATGCAAAACTATAACCAGGAACAAAGATCAAGTGTTATTCAATACAGTGGCATCTATATGTTCAACTCATGGAGTTGCACCTCAAGGTCCAAGAGATGTCATTTGATAGAAGTTGAATGCGATTATGAGGGGCTCTATATGGGAGTAGGGCAAATCTATACGATATAGTCATGAGAAGTTCAACTAGGCCAATGAAGCTAATATCATTATGTGCACTTGTGATGTCTAGGGAGATATTAAAGCAAAGAGAGGAAGATTGCTAAACCAACAAAACAGCTCGATGACTTAAAAGGGTGTACACCATTGTACCATCTTTTCCCCGAAGCACAATCCTTTTGGCAATCATGATGATGCTCTGCCAAACCTATGAGGCTTTGTACGCTATGAGAGTGCATGTCTAAGTGCAATTTAGGCATTGCATTAAATCATCCAAAAAAGCATCTTTATACTCAATAAAAAACTTGATTAAGTTCATCACTTTGAGAAACAAAATCAAACTTTTAATCTTTATGTACAAAGAAGTTAGACAAGCAATGACACAAATAAATATTCTCTATGTCATTTGCTTTATACAATAACTGCATCTCGGTTGTACATATGAGAGGATAACACGGGACATCCCACTCTCCAAAGGCTAAACATGATTACCATCAACCTCAAATTGAAAAATGTTATGCTGATAACTATGCTTCAAAGTAGGTCTTAGGCTATACAAATCATTGAAGATGCCTTGCATTTATGGTTGTTGTAAGAAGAATATTGATTATCTCCTGTAGAGTGCTTAGCTAATAGCCATTTCTCATCCACATCATAAACTAATGCTTCAAAAACTAGCATCTTCCAAAGTTTTAGGATGCAGGTGAGTAATATTTGCTTTAAATTTTAGATGTAATCCTTGTAGGTATCCCCTGCACTTTGTGAAACTCCTTGAGATTATCGAGCCTGAGAATCACTTCTTGATATAAAGGAATATAATTGATCCCAAGCTTGCCAATTCCTGTGGTCCTCATTGCTGGAAAGGAATTTCTTATAGAACATAACTTGAAATCACTGCTAGGTTGTAGGCTTTTTGTCTATCTTCAACGACATCCACCACTTGTAGGCCTTGCCTTTAAGTGCTAAACTCATTTCACAAGGACAAATGATGTAGGCTTTTTGTCTAGCTTCAGTGATGTCCACCACTTGTAAGCCTTGCCTTTAAGTGCTAAACTCATTTCACGAGGAAAAAATACATATGGAGTTGCACGCAAATGATGGACATATGTCCACTTGTGCAAAAATGTAATCACAACATCTTTGTTCCTCTCTTGATCCTCTTCTTTGTAAATCGATGGTTTTAAATGCTTCATCCATGATGAAGTATTGGTTCTCATGCTCCACATGGAGAGATTGAGTCTTAAGATACTTTGCAACGTTGATTTTGTGAAGATTTGCCTTGCCCTTTGCATCAATGTTATTCTTAGGCTCTTGAGACTTTTTGTCTCTTTGTGTAGCACGGTAATCCTTTTTTATATGCCCTTTCTTATGGCAATAGTAGCACTGAACATTATGTTCATGAAACTTACTATGAAAATTCTTGCAATTTGTAAACTTGGCACGATCATAAGTGTGACCTCTCTTTGCAAAAATGTGCAATATAAGCATCACCACTTTTCGTAGGCTCAAGAGATTTCCTACAAATCTCATGGGTTAGCAAACTACTGACTACATCATTGTAGAACAACTCACCTTTAAACGTAGAGTTACCTATGGATGTGTAAAAAGTATCCCATGAGAAAGATAGAGAGCATAACACGAAGATAAACTGAACCTCTTCATCAAAATTGAATCCTTGTGAGATCAACTGATTGAAGATAACACTATTGAAGATAACAATGAGCTCATTCAAGTGTGGAGAAATGGTGCTACCTTCTTTCATACGAAGCTTAAATAGCTTCTTGATCAAATAAACTTGATTACTTGCACTCTTGCTCTCATATGTATTGCATAACTTCTTTCATAATACTAAGTTGATAACCTAATATGACATAAAGTGTACTTTCACGGTTTTGTAAAAAACTCTGTTTTTTCTAGTAGACTTGTTCGCTTTGTAAAACTCTTTCTTGAGCTTGAGATTAAGAGGCCACTACTTATGAAAAAAATGAGTAATCTTCAAAATTCCTCACCATTTAGTCATAGTAAGCATCCAAAAGTGATATATTGCCGCATTTTACTCAAAAAAACTATTTCTTGGGGTCAATCACGTAATAAGAATGATACGATTTTTCTAAAGCATAAAACTAATTTTCCCATAAACTTTCTGTCATAATAACTAATATCTAATTCTCCTAAATGATTTTCTCATGTTAAATTGATCATTTAATATGGAAAAGTACTAGGGGAGAAAAAGCTAGAATATTGGTTAAGCTGGCATACCGGCCACAGTAGGGATCCAAAGGAGGGAAAATAGGGATCCAAAGGGGGGGGCCATCTGCAAAAGGGCAATGTGCAACAATGGGCTTTAAAGACCCTAAGGTTCAGCCCATTAAGACATCCAAAATGCTAAGGTTCCAAAATTCAAAGGTTGTGCCAATGGTCAAAGCTTAGTTAAAATGGATGCTTTGTGTGTGTATAAAAAGTCTTCAAAGGTTCCTACATAGGAGGGGGCGAGCCCTGGAAGTAGGGGATGAAAGAGAAACACACACACACACACACACACACACACACACACACACACACACACACACACACACACACACACACACACACACACACACACACACACACACACAAGCTTCCTTTTCACAAAGGGAATGAGGGACACATGTCAACTCCCTAGCCCAGATGCCCACAAGGTGCACTCAAATCCTATTGGATGGCCATGGAGGTGGACCAATGAGAATTAGGCTAGAGTAAATCTAGTTTAATTCATTTAAAAACACTTAATAAAAGAACCAATAAGAATTAAGCTCTTTAGAAGACTATTGGACAGTCTCCCAAGGGGTCCAATGAGCATTCAGCAGCCCAATGGCTTGCCTGATTCCTATTGGCCAGGAGACAAAGGGGTCCAATGAGAGTTTAGTTGCATTAATTAATTACCTAAAGCTCTCACAAAAGGGGAAAGGGGGACACATGTCAGAAGGCTATCACTTATGCTTCTTAAATCCTATTGGCTAGACCTGGAGGGGTCCAATGAGGTGCCAGCATGAGTAAATTCCATGAGGGGTCGACCAAGAGAGAGAGGGGGATGATTTTGGCCAGGCATTATCACACACTCACTCACACAATCTCATGTGTGAAGCAAGAAGACTCTCTCTCTCTCCTTCTCAATCTTTAATGGAAAGCTTATCACCTACTTCAAGCTTGTGAGAAGGGAAGCCTACACCAACAACTCTTGGCTTTGTGATACAAATCCAACCAAGAGACAAGCTTCAATGCATGCTCATCTCCTCTACCATGCTAATTACTAAGCTATGCTATGCTAATATGAGTGATTATGTGAGGAGATGTACATCTTTCTCGTAAGACTACTCCTTCTTCCTCTCAATCTACTCTCATACCCGGCTAGCTCTCACCATCTTCGAAGGTGTGTGAGGTTTTGGGTCTGAGACCGTGAGGGAATTGATGTTGTGTTTTAAAAGTGTTTTGCCTAGTGCTTTAAGCTTCCATCTTCATTGCACTAGCTATTATTTGACGGAACACAAAGATTGTATTGTAAAATGTCTCTCATGATGGGGGAAACCTATAATACAAAGCCTTTTGGAGGGGGGACCGCGCTCCATGTAAATCCGGTCCTCAATTGTTGTCAATAGATTAATTTCTCTCTCTTTTGAAGTATTTTTCATGCCTATCTAACTAGGTGTTATATTTTTTTTGTTGCTCTCTCCACCCAAGCACTCTTGTTATGCTCATTAGGAACCTATTCTAATGAAATGCTCACTATGTTCATGTTATTATCTTAACCCCCATATTTTCTTCCTAGACATAGAATCAAGTATAAAAATTTAGCATTTTTCTCATTTTGCTGACCTATCATCAATATTTATATAGTCGCAGTCATTAGTACCATGATTGTAAGGTTTCTTAGTTCACGTTGGACTTGTAGATATATATATAGACCTCAAACCTGTCAAAAGCATTAAAAAACTCCCATCTATGAGAATATTTGGCACATTAAAGAAGTACAAAAATAGCAGACATGCAAAAACTAGGTTTAACATTATGTTATTTACAATCCCTTGGAACACCATCCATCTATAAACAAAATTGTACAGTATGATTAGATATTTATAAATACTACAAATCTAACACATTTGTTCTACCACAATAACAATGTTGAACGAACTATACTCGCTAACCCAAAATGACTCTTATTTAAGTTGAATAAAAAAACTTTTCCATCGTTGTATTGTTAGCTATAAGGGGTATATTAGGTGCCCCAAAACTCAATGAAGAATGAATATATATTGTGGAAGCCACCCGTAGAATAGAAAATGTCTATAGATTTCATTTAGCTACCAAAAAGATCTTGAAAGTTCAATTTTAGCCCAAAAAAAAATAGTATTGAAAAATTTTCATAAAAGGCCATAACTTTTAATATGATTATTTTTCTCTCCTAAAAAGCATGATAGTATGTCAAGAACTAATAACGCTACTCATTTTTCTCTCCTTAGAAGCATGATAGCACGTGGAGAACTAATAAGGCTACTAATTTAACAATCTAGCCCTCACTAAAATGACTTATAGGGTGGTATATTGCAAAAACTTTAAAAATGATTTAAAAAATAGCCCTTGTTTTGTGACACAATTCACATTGAAAAATCATTTGCAAAAACAAGGTTAAACGTTAAACTAATAGCCCAAAAAAATGCCAAGTTTTTTTCACCTCATAAGCCAACTTTGAAGATACAGAACACTTACAATAAGTTTTTGAAACTCTTCAAATGATTGAAGGAAATTGCCCACTTAGAAGCTTCATTAACAATTGTAAAATACAGTGATTTTGCTAAATGTAAGTAAATAGTGGATCTAGCTTTAGTACCAACTGATTTCCATTGGGTATCTGTGTACATATCACCCTCTTGGCATTCAAACAATAGCTTCAATTTATCTTTTTGGATCAAAAAATTATGAATATGCTCTTTCTAGATATTAAAGTTTGTGCCATTGCACTTCTAAATATTATAAATGTCCTTCTCAAGACTAAAAGCCATAACTGCAAATTGTCAAAACTATGGAAAAATCTTGAGGAGATAGAGGGAAATTGGGGCCCAAGGGGAGAGAGAGAGAGAGAGAGAGAGAGAGAGAGAGAGAGAGAGAGAGAGAGAGTCTGTTATACGTGTCAAAGCAAGGGACTTGTTGTACACTGTGTGCGAACCACAAATGGTTGCAAGCACACAACCAAACTAATCTAGCAAGCTCAAGAGAGCAAGGGTGTGTCACTCACCACCCTACGCTCGCCTTCATGGAGGATTCCTTGCCGCGAAGAAGAGGGAGCTACCACCATGCCGCGCTCAACCGCCTCACCGTCGCCGTGCCGTTGCAATGCTCAATCACACTCTCTCTCTCTCTCTCTCTCTCTCTCTCTCTCACGGATACACACACACACACAAGGAGATGAAGAAGAAGAAGATATAGATGGAGCAAGAGCACTCTTCAATTGCACAAATGAGAGAATGAGCAATTTTTAGGTTTAGGTGACTTTTATATGAGCTCGCCCATTCACACTTGGGCGCCCATGCTTAGCTAACTAACCCTTGAATGTTCCAGTTAGAGTGTGCCTCTCATCGGCGATCACTCTTACCCTTTTCCTATTGGACCGACAAGCCCGGCCCATGACTACTAGAAGTGGACGCCGGTGGTTAAGATGCCCCCCTTCCTTATGTAGATTCCACCCTTGGAATATAACAGTGCAGTATTGGGATCCATGATAGCAGTACCTGTAGTAGAAGAAAAACAACATTGTGAAAGCTCAAAGGCAGCATGTGCAGGCATGCAATAAGTGAGATTGATACATGATATTCTAGAAAATGCAAAAAAAATTATGAATTGTAACATTGCCAACTAGAACAAGCGTAGTACCTAAATGGAATGCAATTGAGTTAAGGTCTATTAGGTTGACTCTAAGAGAAGTACACAAGAGCTAGGGCTAAAGTAAGTACTAGATTGACCAACGTTAATTAAAAAATGTCGACTAAAGAGTAGTTAACCCTAGGAATGCTTGTCGGGGTCTAAAGACTAGTGATTTTGTCACTTATACCACTTAAGTGTGATCAACATAAAATACAAGGAAGTTTGTGCTATTTGCTTTCTCTTTTTTCTTTTTTTCTCTTTTTTTTTGTTGTTGTCATAGTTGCTACAAGTAGCTGGGGGACTCGAGGTCTCAAATACCAGCAGCTGGGAGACTTGAGGTCTCAAATACCAGCTTGAGCATAAACTAGCAGACTCGAGGTATGAAATACCAGCTTAACACATGGACTTCCACAACACAAGTCACACTTAGGTGGAATAAGCTAGAGAGAACTATATCCTCGTAGCCTAAAACATTACTAAAGTTACTACAATTAATAGATTATTTAGGAATTAAAGTCAGCAATTAAGTGGCTTAGTTTAGCCTAAGGTCCTGATAACCTACTTAAAGCCAACTAATAGACCAAACTCAAAGAGAAGAACAAGGTACTAGAAGTTTGAAAAAATTATAGCATCTAAATTGGCAATGTCATAACTTCATAAATTTTATGCATTGTTAGAAACTCAAATGATGAAATGCAAACATGTAAGTATAGAAAGCATAGATAAAAGAAAATAGTACACTTGATATAATGGAGAACATCCGTTGTAACATGTAAAATCCATTGTCGTTGTCCTTAGAAGCCATCCTTATGTAGTCATAAACTGCACAATAGTCACCACCAAACATCCACCTTCCAGAGGCACATCAGTGGGAAGAGGTACCAACCCTTATTGAACACAAATTACAACATAAGGAACCCTAACCTAATTATTTACACTCCCCGTAGAGAGTCAAGGGAATAGGATATTGTAGAGATTAGGGAGGAACCCTAAGGCTAAACCCCTATCCTCGTCGTCGAGAAAAACAAAGTCATCATCCGTGAGACCATATGTGCCATCCGTGTAATCATGTAAATCGTCTTCATGATTAGAGGCATCAATGTTTACTAAGAAGGTCACTAGACACCTATAGTCATCTTGGTCAAGAGGGTAGTCTTGTGTAATGGGAGAGACGCTCTCTACTAAGTATGGATCAGTCGTGGTCAAGAGACGTATCAGCCATTCTAACTCCTCGAAATTCCTCTCACATGCTAGCGTACCTATCAAATCCCATTCACAGGCAAGCACCGAAAACACCATGTGAAACACTTGTGAAAAGTAACGAGGGTACCTCTCACCCAAGGTAGAAGTGGATGACTCTAGCGTACTAAACATATCTGTACACACAGATAGATGATGATTAGAGTGCAAATATTATAAGAGTCGTGTCAAAATGTCGTGTCTTTGTGCATAATGTGTTTTTATGATTTTGTGTTATGTATAGAACTCGTAGGTTTTCAGATTTTTGTTTGGTGGCTCTTGCTCTCTTACTTTCTTATTTTTGTTTTTTGAGAGTATAAGGCTTTATATATATATTCCCTAATATTGGGAGATTGAGAGGTCAGGGAGAAAGGTTGAGAGGGAAGCAAGTGAATGATGGACGTCTGTAAACACTCCCCCCTTCCTTGGGTAGATCATACCTTTTGGAATGATGTCGTCACCTTTTGAAACCAATTGTTCCAAGTTGTTATGGGTGAAGGCTTTAACCAATAGTTTTTTACCACCCTATGCGTTTCATCTAGTTGCAAGGGTGGTAAGGTACTTTTCCATGATTTTATTTGCAACATTGTTGTAGGTGGTGAACTTACAACGGGAGGTGCAAACTCTTTCTTGTTTGTATGGATATTACAATGGTAGGTGGAGGTTGTGTCGAAGCTTCTATTTTCGTATAGGAACTACATGCATAGCAAGAAGCTTCATTTGACTTTCTTATTCCTGAGCTAGGTGGAACAAATCGTTCTTTCTTTGGTACCCAAACTAGCTCTGGAGCTAGTATGTAACATTCTGTGATTTTTTTCTTTCCGCGATCGTCAATTTGTTCTGGAGCTACAAGATTGGGCTCACATAGGTCAGGTGACAGGTAAGAGCACAATTTACGTTTTGGCACGCAGATTTGATCATTTCCTTCATAGTAGCCTTGGGCTTCCAATAGTTTTTTAGGAATCCAACGCAACGTTTCTTTATAATTCTTGGGGCAAGTGGAACGTCTCTTACCAGGATCCTGTCTTTTAGCACTAGCTATGGTTGCCAAAGAATCTTTAGGGACCCACTTGTATGTTTTCTTTGTTATATTAGGATGGGTCTTGTGTGTCTCAAGCTTTACTTCAACTACAACAGTTGAAGATCTAGAGAGTTGGGCTATGGGGACATATGGTTCAACCTCTTCAACATGCAATGTTTTGGGTTTTATTTCCTTAAGAGGCAATATCTCAAGGACTATGGCTTGAGTGGCAGGGCTAAGAGTTGGTTTTTGCGCTGTGACACCCCTGGTCCCCCAATCAATAGTGCATTTGGTGGCTGTCATCCACGTGCGTCCTAGGTTTATATTACCCTCCATAGTTCCAGCAGGCATGATCAAAAAGTCTTCAACTACAACCCCATTGTCATAATTTACAGAAGTGTGCCAAATGCCAAAAACAGTGGTCTTCTTCTTATTGATATCCTTGACTTGGATGGTGCTTGTGGATAGGGGTGGTTTTCCTAGCTGACACCAAACTCCATAGGATAAAAAATTATGTTGAGCTCCTGTATCCAATAATGTGTTATATAGTACTGTCCCATAGAGGCTATTTAGTTCAACTAGATATCGTAGAGGTGGCTCAGATTCCAATGAATCATCATCAGTGTCTTCAAAAAATTCTTCCGTGATTCCTAGATTAGCCTCTCGTTGCTGTCTAAGACAATGTTGTCTTTCTCGAGCCTCAACTCTTGCTTGGATCTTTTTAAGCTCTGCCTGTTCTTTGGCAGCTTTCTTTTGATGGCGGCTTGTAACTCTTCTTGGCTTAGAGGATCATGATACCTTTTGAATTCACTCCCATTGAGAAATCCAATGTTTTCAACTCCATCTAGAGTCTCGCGATATCGTCGCCTCTTATATCTCTTACTCTTCTTGTCTAATTTTTTATTACGGCTGATCTCTAGTGAAGAGTCACTAGATGAATTGCTACTTGTGTCTTTTGCTCCCTTGGAGAGATTGTCATCTAGGGTACCATTGGGCCCTTAATAGTTTTTCCCCACATTTGCACTAAGATTTAACTCAGATTCTTCATCCTCAGAGTCAATTTCAATTGATGATTCTAACCCCAAATCCTGTGGGCTATAGTCTTGTGAGACACTACTGGTTCCAATGCCAGTCAAACCTTCATCTTGTAGTTCATCAGAAGCTATATGCATTGCTTCTAGCATATTTAAGGGTACGAGTGGTGGCATTTCATCCCCCTCAGGACTGCAACTACCACATGCAAGAATTACTTCTGTGAATCAAGTGGGTTGTGAGTCATCTATTGCTTGTTTGGAAGGCTGTGAGGAAGATATAGACCCTAATATTGCCTATGGGATTGATGTGCTTGAAGAAAGTCCACAATACTACATGCAGGACTATTGGGGACAAGTCAAACATGTCTATCAAGTAGTTGCTCTTGCTGCAAGAGGCCAAAATATCAATTACACTGCCAAGAGACCACCTCTTCAATGCTATGAGTGTGGCGGTCCAGATCGTGTGGCCGAGTGTCCTATTAGGCTACGAAACAATGCCACACTAATGGAAACCAATCAAGCGAGCACATTCATAATGCCGATACTCATGTGTAATCGATGTGGCATAGATCATTCGATTGCCCAATGTCTGAATAATCCAAATGCACCAAAGATCACGCCATTAAACTTAATTGAGGTTACCAAGGAGCCATCACAAAGTACACCTCTGGTACCAGTAAACGTACTCACACGATTGATGCTCCAAAAACAAAATTATATTCTTGAAGAAAGAGACACGGCATCAATTGCCCAATCTTAGAAGAAGAAGAAAACACGAAGGAAGAGATCACAAAAAGCAGTGAAGTCAGACCCCAATTCAAATACCAATATAGGGACTGGTGATGACCCCGTATATATGAACGACGCCGAAGAGGATTCTGAATCAAGTGAAACCATGGAGACCAAAACGACCACTAAGAAAGAAACGAACAAGGAAGATCGTCATGAGCCACAATGGCCAGGATCCATGAAGAAGATAGGAACTTATCTAAACACTACAGAGGAGATCGAGTGAGTCAAGCAATTAAGGAGTTTGGTAGAAGATACCTAAAGGGATCTAGAACCAGCACCTAGGCAGATCCAAATTACAAACACATTGTTTCCTATGCAACAACAAGTCACAAAGTCCATAGACCCCTAGCCATACCTAGTGTCATCCAAGAAGAAAGTGACTTAAAGTCATGGGAAAGTGGACGTACTCACTTCTTACAGAGGGACTACCTGACCCTATCGAAGAGATGGAGATCCCATCTTCCCCACGTTAAGGGACTGAAGCCCAAAAGGTGCCATTAAATATTGCCAAATTGAAAGGTTTCATGGCTTCAGAAGTTAGAACCACCATCATGTCCAAACTATATGGAGACCCTGAGCTATTCTGAGCTCTTTGAGTTTTCCTTAATGGAGAACTGAAGGTCGGGCTACCACAATTTGCATAGATGGATGGAGCTAGGGAGATGCCAATAGAGGAGGAACACTTAGATCCACATCCCAACCTAGATGAGAACTCTGTTGTAGAATTACATGTTAACAAGTTGGGACAATACTTTGAGGGCAATGAATCCAATGCAACCATACCAATCACTACCAAGGGATTAACTGTGAAGGGAATCCTTGATGGTGGCGTTGGGGTTAGCATTGTGACTAAAAATTGATGGAAAAATATGGGAAGACCTCACCTTGGGACCACAACCATAATAGTAAAGATGGCCAATGGGTCTATTGTTAAACCTATTGAGATGTTAGAAGATCTCAAGATCAAGGTCTTTGGACATAAAATAAGAAATACCTTCATTGTTATGGATTTCTCCAAGGACACTATGACATCTAAGATGATCTTAGGACGCCCTTTCATGAGGGAAGCAAAAATGGTGCATGACGACTGGTCTAAAAACCATGTCTACTTGCAGTTCCAAGATTCTATCATTCGAGTGGATCTTGTAACTGGTCAAGCACATCCTCTAGGAAACAGGTTTATAATTGATCATAGATCTGACACTACAGTTCACTCGGCCCCATTGCAATATTGTTACATATTTAAAATGGACACTGATGTTGGGGAATATTCTCCTTATATGAATGTACTACCTGGGATGATTGAGTTGGACAATGTGGATTGGGTCCACTAAGCAGCAACCATAGATACTTGGGGAAACAGAGGGACGACCTGGGTAACACCTAAGGGGGATGAAATGCCACCACTTGTACTCTTAAATATGCTAGAAGCAATGCATATAGCTTTTGATGACCTACAAGATGAAGGTTTGACTGGCATTGGAACCAGTAGCGTCTCACAAGACTATAGCCCACATGATTTGGGGTCAGAATCATCGATTGAAATTGACTCTGAGGACGAAGAATCTGAGTTAAATCTTAGTGTAAATGTGGGGACGAACCATTTAGGGCCCAGTGGTACTCTAGATAACAATCTATCCAAGGGAGCAGAAGACAGAAGTAGCGATTCATCTAGTGACTCTTCACTAGAGATCGGCCGTAATCGAAAGTTAGACAAGAAGAGTAAGAGATATAAGAGGCGACGATATCGAGCAAATGTGCATGCTATAAATGAAAAGAAATCTACCGCGGGTTCATGTGATGCTCATCAGAAGTTGGTAGATAACTAGGGTGAATACCTTCAAAGAGTTATGTGGTGTAGTCCATAACCCATTGACATCACACAACTAGAGGCTACAGAGAATCCAAAGTTGATCCGTACCGTAATGAGACGACAAAATTGAGAGTTAGCTCAACAACAAAAGGAATCGGAAGGGAAATCATAGTCCACAGAACAACAGGACCCCACAAACTTACACCCTGCACACCTGAACATTTCAAATCCTACACTACAGAGGAACGTAAGGTTGTGTATACAAAGGCTCAAAGAAAACCTATTGATGGAAGCAATGGAGTTTATGATGATCCAGACCGTCATCTAAAGAACAAAGATATCAATGTTGGTGATAAAGTCCTTATGTATGGAGTGCGTAACAAAAAGAAAAACTTGAAATATGCAAGAAAAGGACCGTATCAAGTGTGTGAAATTACCCCGCAAGGTACCATTTGTGTGGAGACTCTAGATGGAGTTGAAACCATTGGATTACTCAATGGGAGTAAATTCTAAATGCACTATGATCCTCTAAGCCAAGAAGAGTTACAAGCCATCCATCAAAAGAAAGCATCCAAAGAACAGGTAGAGCTTAAAAAGATCCAAGCAAGAGTTGAGGCTTGAGAAAGACAACAACGTCTTAGATGCCAACGAGAGGCTAATCTAGGAATCATGGAAGTGCGTTTTGAAGACACTGATGACGATTCATTGGAATCTGAGCCACCTCTACGATATCCAATTGAACTAAATAGCCTCTATGGGAGAGTACTATATAACGCATTATTGGATATAGGAGCTGAACATAATTTGTTATCCTATGGAGTTTGGTGTTAGCTAGGAAAACCACCCCTATTCACAAGCATCATCCAAGTCAAGGGTGTCAATAAGAAGAAGACCACTATTTTTGGAATCCTACACACTCCTGTTATTCATGACAATGGAACCATGGTTCAAAGATTTTTGGTCATGCCTGTTGGTACTATGGAGGGTAATAAAACTTGGGGTGCAAATGGATGCCTGCAGTCAAATGTAATATTGATTGGGAGACCGGGAGTATCAGACACAAAAAACAACTCATGGCCCTACGGCTCAAGGAATAACACCTAAAATCTCATCTCTTCATAACACAAAAACAACAAATATTGCCAATCCAAAATGTCACAACATCCTTGCCAATAGCACAACCCTCTAAAGCTTCAACTTCCATGGCTACGAGAGACAGTGCTACATCAAAGGCTCCACGTGATCTGACCAAGGGTACATATCAATGGGTCCCCAAGGTATCGTTATCGGACCCCCCTATGGTTCAAGTTAATTCACAAAGGAAACCTCGAAGGAAGGAATCCACTTAGGTTAAGAAGGTGAAAACCAAATCATGTTAGATTCCCAAACAACTATTAGAAGCCCAAGGCTACTATAATAAAAATGATCGAATTTGGGTACCTAAACGTAAATGGTGTCCTTCCTATCCACTATGAAACCATGTGAGTCAAACCTTGTGATTCCAAAGCTAATGGAAGAGTGTGGGAAGGGAAAGATCAAAAAATGCTACACACCTATTCCAGAGCTAGTTTGGGTTCCAAGGCAAAACCAATCTATTCGGCTTAGCTCGGGAAAGGGGGAGTTCCATGAAGCTTCTAACTCCTCATGTAATGCATCCATAGAGGTAAAAGCTTCTACACAACCTCCACCTACCATAGGCAGCCTCCATGAAGCTACAAAAGATTTGACACCTCCCATTGTTCAATTACTACATGATGCACTACTTCAAGTTCGTTCATGGTAGAGTACCTTACCACCCTTGCAACTCGATAAGGCAACGAAGGTAATAGAGAACTATTGGCTAAAATCCTCACCTATTACCAATTGAAATAACTAGTTCCAAAAGGTGATGACATCCTTTTAAAGTATGATCTACCCAAGGAAGGGGGGAGTCTTCATTCACGTCAGCCTATTGAATTATTTTCCTCTTACCCTTCTTTCCCTGACCCTTGAGATTTTCGATTTTAGGGATTGTATATATATAGATATATAGTAACTAACCACCCTAGTTTTTTTTAAAAAAAGAGCAAGAGCAAACGAGTGTGCACAATACTAGTCAAAATCATTGACCCAGACCTACACATGTCAGATCAGGTACACTAAAACAGAAACCTATGCCATCAAATACCTAACCATCCTCTATTTGTGTTCACAGATATGGCTGATTCTTACAAATATTCTTTTAACCTGTCCCAAGTAATGCATTTATGTTATCATCATATTTCCTGTGAATGGGATTCGGTTGAAATACTCGCTTGTGAGAGAAATGTTGAGGAGTTAGAGTTGTGGGTCCACCTCTTGACTACGACGGATCACGAGGAAGTTCTTCCAATTGCCCAAGTTTACCCTTTTTCCCAGGCTGAGTATGCATGCCTCTTGACATTCCTAATACTATTCTGCATGGAAGAGTATAAGGAGGATAATGGTGATTGGACAGACGAGACACACGGCCTTATCGAAGAGGATTACACCTACCTGGATGATGAGGATGGAGGTTTAGCCTTAGAGCTACCGACCAAGCTCTCCAACCTCCACTTACTTTGATCCTCATCACTCAAGTGATGGAGGGTAGGTAGGATTAGAACGATAGGAGTGTTTTTATTTTAGAGTTTAGTGATTAGCAAAGTTCTTTTTTCCCATTGATGTGCCTCTGGAAGGTGGATGTTTAGTGGTGACTATTGTGCAGTTTGTGACTACATAAGGATGCCTTCAAAGGACAACGACAATGGATGTTTACATGTTACAACGGATGTTCTCCATTATATCAGGTGTACTATTTCCTTTTATCTATGCTTTCCACAGTTACATGTTTGCATCTTGTCATTTGAGTTTCTAAGAATGCATAAAATTTATGAAGTTGTGACATTGCCAATTTACATGCGATAATTTTTTCAAAGTTTTAGTACCTTGTTCTTCTCTTTGAGTTTGGTCTATTAGTTGGCTTTAAGTAGGTATCAAGACCTTAGGCTAAACTAGGCCACTTGATTGCTGACTTTAATTCCTAAATAGTCTATTGATTGTAGTAACTTTAGTAATATTTTAGGCTATGAGGATATAGTTCTCTCTAGCTTATTCCACCTAAGTGTGACTTGTATTGTGGAAGTCCATGTGTTAAGCCAGTATTTGAGACCTCGAGTCTCCCGGCTACTTTATGCTCAAGCTGGTATTTGAGACCTCGAGTCTCCTAGCTGCTGGTATTTGAGACCTCGAGTGCCCCAACTACTTGTAGCAACTATGACAACAACAAAAAAGAAAAAAAGAAAAAAAGAGAAAAAAAAGAAAAAAAAAGAAAAAAAAGAGAAAATAGAAAGCAAATAGCACAAACTTCTTTGTATTTTATGTTATCATACTTAAGTGGTATAAGTGACAAGATCACTAGTCTTTAGACCCCGACGAGCATTCCTAGGGTTAACTACTCTTTAGTCAACATTTTTTAATTAATGTTGGTCAATCTAGTCCTTACTTTAGCCCTAGCTCTTGTGTACTTCTTTTAGAGTCAACCTAATAGACCTTAACTCAATTGCATTTTATTCAGGTACTACGCTTGTTCTATTTGGCAATGTTACAATTCATGATTTTTTTTTGCATTTCCTAGAATATCATGTATGCATTTTACTTATTGCACGCCTGCACATGCTGCCTTTGAGCTTTCACAATGTTGTTTTTCTTCTGCCTACAGGTACTTCTATCATGGATCCCGATGTTGCACTATTATATTCTGAGGGTGGAAGCTACATCGGGAAGGGGGGCATGTTAACCACACACTGGCGTCCACTTCTAGTAGTCATGGGCCGGGCTTGTCGGTCCAATAGGGAAAGGGTAAGAGTGATCGTCGATGAGAGTCACACTCTAACTGGAACATCCAAGGGTTAGTTGGCTAAGCATGGGCGCCCAAGTGTGAATGGGTGAGCTCATATAAAAGTCACCTAGACCTAAAAATCACTCATTCTCTCATTTGTGCAATTGAAGAGTGCTCTTGCTCCATCTATATCTTCTTCTTCATCTCCTTGTGTGTGTGTGTGTGTGTAGGCGAGAGAGAGAGAGAGAGAGAGAGAGAGAGAGAGAGAGAGAGAGAGAGAGAGAGAGAGAGAGAGAGAGAGAGAGAGAGAGAGAGAGTGATTGAGCATTGCAACGGCACGGCGACGGCAAGGCGGTTGAGCGCGGCACGACAGTAGCTCCCTCTTCTTCGCAATGAGGAATCCTCCACAAAGGCGAGCGTAGGGCGGTGAGTGACACACCCTTGCTCTCTTGAGCGTGCTAGATTAATCTGGGTGTGTGCTTGTAGCCATTTGTTGCTCGCACACAGTGTACGTCAAGTCCCTTGCTTTGACACACGCGACAGATGCGCACAAGTATGGATTCAAGCATGGACTGTCAGCTCTTCTGTGCTAGCTTCAGGATTAGGGAGAGTCCGTTGATTGGGAGGCATTACTTGACGAGTATGGTTCATGTATATGTTCTCTTTGAGTATAGTTGATGTATAGTTAGTTATGGTTATGCTTTTGGTTCATGTACACTTAGACATTGGTTATGGTTATAGTTATATTCATGTGTACTCGGTTTTGGTTTTGGTTATGATTATCAACATTGTTATGGTTATGGTTATGGTTTTGATCATGGTCATGGTTATGGAATTGCTCTTTGGTTATGGTTTTGGAATTTTGTTATGCTTATAATTATGGTTTTGGAATCTTGTGATGGTTATGGTTATGGTTTTGTAATCATGTTATGGTTATGGTTATGGTTTTGTAATCATGTTATGGTTATGGTTATGGCTTTAGAATCTGCTTAAGGTTACGGTTGTGGTTTTGGAATCAAGTTTAGAATCCTTTTAAAGTTATGGTGATGGTTTTGGAGTCATGTTATGGTCATGGTTATGGAATTTCTCTTTGGTTATGGTTTTGGAATCATGTTATGGTTATGGTTTTGGAAAAATGTTATGGTCGTGGTTATGGAATTTCTCTTTGGTTATGGTTTTGGAATCATGCTATGATTATGGTTATGGTTTCAAAATTTTGTGATGGTTATGGTTATGGCTATGGTTTTGGAATCATGTTATGTTCATGGTTGTGGTTTGGGAATCTTGTTATGGTTATGGTTATGGTTTTGGAATCTTGGTATGATTATGGCTTGCAAATCTTGTTATCATTATGGTTTGTGAATCTTGTTATGATAATGGTTACATTGTCAGTATGTACTCACAATGCTGCTTAATTTTCAACCAAAATATCGGTAGAGCGTGGTTGATTTTGCACTCTTCCTTTTGAGCAGAGAGAGTTGGTTTTTGGTGCTATACTACATGCATCACTAGTTGCCAATCCTCTCTGCTAAAAACTTTTTTGCAAGATTTGGTGTCGATATAGGCATCGGTATGAGCGCTAATATATGCATGAGTATGTGCGTTGGTACTAATGCTTGTAATTTCCAGTGCATAAAACGATGCCTAATATACCAATGCACATATTGATGGTACCATTTGATGCCTATATCGACGTTTTGGAATTTTAAAAGCCGTTTATTTGTGTCGGTATAGGTGCCGACTTTTACGTGACATGTTATAGTGTTCTTGAGAGTCTTTATGCCAACATTTATTTGATTTGCCTACAAGAAGCACTCTTCTTTGCTTCTACACATTGTCTAAAGTGTTTTCAAAGCTCCGATACCATTTTTGGCTTCCTGAAATCTTTCCAACACTTTCAACACAAATTTGATTCATTAAATAAAAATAAATTTAGCAAAACAATTGATTGAATAATCACAACACACAAAGAGAGAAACATAAACAAGAATCAAAACACAAGACACCATACTAGGTACCAACCATCCTCCCCAATCAATACGACTGAGTATTTGCCTTTTGCCTCTTTCTACATCTCACGGAGCATGAATTACAATAAGATAAATATATGAAAGATAAGAGAACATGAGCTATGCAATCAAGAGAGTGTATGCCATGATTAAGAGAGAAAATTAGCATAAAAAAGGACAAAAGTGTATCTTCTCAAAGCGATCGTCTTCGCATGCGCTGCACTTTTTCAGTAGGAATCAGCTTCTTGACTCTTAATGAGGAAGACTTTTCATTTAAACTCTAAGAATAGTGAATAAAGGAGAGTTCTATTTACATTGCTTCTTTTGAATGGTCTTTGAGAATAAAACATAAGAAAATTTGATAAAAATGTCCAAAAGTAGTAATAGTAATAATAATTATGAACCAAATCTAGAGGATTTCCTAACTCTCCATTCAATGGCAAAGTGGTAAGATTAGTCTGCTTCCCGTATAGGCAATGCTCGCACAAACTGAAACCAAATTTTTTTAACAAAGGGATATAGCCAAAACGTTGTGTTTCATTTCCTTCTAACTCATATGATCAAGCTGCTTGTGCCATAATTCAGTAGAAGGCAACTTGGTTAAACATAAAGAGAGTTCTCTTGCACAAAAGAGACATGCAAAAAATATAATGAGTCAAAATTTTGGCATTTGAGCATACCATTTTTTATCATCCAGGAACCATTCCCAAACAATGTAGTGTATCCAAGATCATCAAGTTGTCCTGCTAAAACCTATCTCTTAGTTAGCTTTGGCATATGTCTAACACCTCGCAACATGAACCCAGTACTATTGCGCATACACAACTTCACATCTCCAATGCCACATATATCAAGCTGATGAGATTCACCCACCTTAATTGAACCACATGTAGAAGCATAATTGGAGAACCCCTCCTCGTAAAGAGTAACATGAAAACTGGCACTCGAGTCACTAGTCCAATTTTGTGCATAGCATTCATCAAGAGCTAATAACTTCTCTCGACTCAAATCAAAAGTGAAGACTAGTACATCCGCTGGCTGCAACACGTCAATAACAACATCAATTTGTGAGGACTCAATGACATTAAGATTTTCTATCTTCACACTACTCTTAAGAGGTGTAGAACTTGTGACAATGACTTTGCCCTTCTTTGTTTGCAACAAACAACAATCTTTCTTCATGTGTCCTTTCTTGCGAGCAACAATGGTAGCATTCAATGTTCCTTGTATCATGTTCATGACTCTTGCTACGTGCATTTTTTCAATCCTGAGAATGACCCGCGACTCCGACTCCAACCTCTCTATCTTTGATTTTTTCTATGGCTACTTGCACTTGCCATATATGCATCATTATGTCCACTACTGTAAAGAGACTGATGTCAAATCTCTTTTGTGAGCAAAGCACTAATAACATCACTAAACACAAGCTGGCCCTTAGGGGTGGAGTTACTAACGGCAATGTTAAATGTATCCCATGATCATGCAAAGAACTTAGCAAGAAAATGGATTTTACTTCATCATCAAAATTAAGCCCCTTTGATGTCAACAAAATAAACACATTGCTAAAGTCATTCAAGTATCAATTGACACTGCTACCTTCTTTCATGTTAAGACGCATAAGCTTCTTTATAAAAAACACTTTGTTCAATGCACTCTTACCATCCCATGCTAATCATAACCCCCATAGTTCATTAGCATTGGTCTTCTCCATAATCGTGAAGAATATAGACTCACTAAGATGCGACCTAATAGTTTCCATGGCACGAGCATCAAGCTTCTCCCACTGATTCATCAATGTACAAATCCTCTATGCACTCTTTTATTGGTGCTGCAAGGCCTTTGTTGATGAGCACATCAAGCATTCTCTACTTTCATAAAGTGAAATTTGTGCCATTACACTTGTTAATATAGTAATCTTCTTTTCAGAAGATCCAGTCATACTAGCAAGAGCTAATTGCAAGAGAGTAACCCTAAGAACTTATGGTGACAAATTTTTTTGACAAAAAAATTGTGTAGAATCTCTCTGTACGAAGATCAAAATCTCAACTAGAAACTCAACAAAATCATTGCAATGTCCGTGCAAAAGAGTTTTATAGGAAAACTAGAGGACTCATAGGAAAAAGTCTGATAGTCTCCTCTGTAATACAAAGATCAAAGTGTCAAGAAAAACTCAAGAAATCAATGCATAAACTGTAAATAGAGTACTAATAGGGCATAAACTAACATCTACTGCTCAAAAAACTTGTCAAAACAGTGCCAACTTGGCATCAAAGCATCTATACCTGTCTATACATGTCCTATGGTGGCAAGGCCATGAATGGTGCTCTCCAGCAACATATAACTCGTCCCCCAGTGTTTGGCTTCAAAAAACTTCACACAAAAAATCTTACAAAAAGCTATGTAGACACGACTAGCTACAGTTTCAGAAAGGGCTCTTTCGGACCGAGTTAAAAAAATGACGAGACTACCAGAACAAGCCAAAATTGGCTCCACAACAATGTACACTGGTAGTATCTGCACCACAACAGACATGCAAAACATAAAACTACCACTACAAGATCGCATGACACGTGCAAGCAAAGTCGCAGAATTCAGCTCCCTACAGAGAGTAGAACACTCTCATTAGAGCACAAGAACTCTCTAGTGCTAGTCAGCATAAACCATATGCATCCGATATCCAACCGAAACTCAAATGTGTGTAAACATGTCACTATTGAAGATGCTTGTAGATGTGCTATGTCAAGAGAACCTATGACTATTCTTGTGCATGTATTGAGCTATTTCTGAGAAGTTTTCAATGGCTACACAGAGGCAATACCACAGAGAACATACATCATGACCAAACGTATATGGCAATCCAAAATAATGCTCTCTAAAAACGCATAGAATTGCTGCTAATGGTAAACTGTAACCTGCCTCCCACTGCCAACGAACTATCTCTCTATCTTGCTCTCTGCAATACCAGAGAGCATGTGAAAATTTGTAGTTGATGTCACCAAAATCAATGCCAATGCCGAGTGTCATTCCTCTTTGAAAGAGACACCTCATCCGTGCGCACTGATGTTGGAGGATAAGCCTATGCTGCAAGCCGAAAAACTGGGTTGTTGATGCCAAGAAAACTGAGTGTCGATGCCAACTTTTGCCGCACCGGGCGAAAGTGTCTCCCATGCTCAAAGATGCCAAAGTCACTGAAGCCAAATATTGAAGTGTGTATGTGTGTATCCGGATGCCAAGAGGAGAACTCCAGTTTTTATGTGTGTGTGTGTGTATGTGTGTGTGTGTGGGTGTCAAAAATCACACACCCTACTTCTCTTTCTCCGATGCTGGAGAAGAAGCACCTAATGTCTCTATATCGCCAAAGCCAATGTTTAATGCCAGAGAAGCATCGAGAGTTGACTCTGACGTCGAAAACGTTGGCTGAAAACTATCTTTAGTTGTGGTGCTCAAATGGAGATCTTGAGTAGCACAACAAAAGATTTTGATATCGAAAACATCGAGTGAAAACTATCTTCTATTGTGCTTCTCAAATGGAGATTTTGAGCCCATAAACGGCTTTGAAAGGGGGGGTAAACTAGAGGACGCTTGATGGAAATACTCCCAAGATGGCAAAGAAGCTGCAAAAACAACTAAAATTGAAATCCGGCCTAAAATTGTGCACATGTGGACACAAATTTCAGCTCTTTATCTCTCACCTGCTTTGAGCTCTCCACTTCACTACTACTGTGTGTTGGATTCAAGCTCTAAAGCTCCTCTGTTCAAGCTTTTACACACTCTATAAAATCTTTGCATAATGTACAATATTTGATGTGTCCTTTACCTAAGGCTACAAGCCTTAGCTCGTTCTGAAACCTCATGCATGCACAAGGAAGGAAGGCACCACCGTAGCTCTAATACCATTTTCGAGTGTGTAGTGCGCGCACAGTACCAAGGAGAAGAAGAGTAGACACAGTGTCTTGGCGGAGCTCAGCGTGAGGATTAATGATTTACCTCTTCTTATTGATCTATATGATCAACATAATAGATAAGGTTAGTATGGTCAGTGTGATGGGTGTCTTATGAGTTGGCCTAAATCTTGACAAGGCATGCA
Source organism: Adiantum capillus-veneris (assembly GCF_014529385.1). NCBI lineage: Eukaryota > Viridiplantae > Streptophyta > Polypodiopsida > Polypodiales > Pteridaceae > Adiantum > Adiantum capillus-veneris. Next base: position 135,646,852 of record NC_140931.1, on the reverse strand, counting down.
CACACAGATCCCGCCACACATTACCAGTGGACACACACCAGAACATAGCCAAAGGTAGTTGAGAGCGTGCATGGACAATGGATTCGACATCGAGTAGCAGGGTAGAGAAAGAAGCACGCAATTCAAGGTTGGAGGGTCAAACGCAACTAAGGAGAGAGTCTTTTGGTATTTACATATAGTAGGAGTAGGAGTAGAAGTTGACAAGGGCTACACATCCGACCTCCACGGGCATGCATACAGACATAGATTGCCTATAGTGGATTATGCTCAAATAATCTTTTGACATCCATATGTTGGCTAATGTATGCCTATATGTGGATGAGAGGCCGAGTATTTGAGTTTGTGCATATCCATAGATTGGCTTATTGGATTGCTTCTACAGGTTTACAAGTACTGTTGAACATATGTCCTAGCTATAGAGACAAGTTATAGGTTTTATTTTTGACAGTTACAGGGGGACAGGTATGGAGAGAGCTTTTGAAGGAAGCTTTTGAGAGAGATTTTTCCTGTTCCTCTACTTGGGTAATTTTTTCTAGCAAAAAGCTCTCTACCTTGTCGCTGGAGAGAGCTTTTTGGAGGGAGCTTTTTTTGTTATTTATCAATCCCTTAGAATATTCAAACTATGGTTGTCTTTGATAAAACTGATGTTGGAAACATATTCAAAGGACAATAAGATACAATCCACACTTTTAGGACATGTGAGCCCCGACACAAATCACAATTTTAGTTTAGTACACATCATCTATTAGCAAAGAAATATGTTATGCACGAAGCAGACGAACTGCAAAACAACTTCAACCCAGCACATAGCATATACAAACAAAGTAACATGGTAAGCTTCAAGTAGACAAATGTAAGGTTTTCAGTTTCTGAAACCTTAGAAATTGTACAAAGCCTGATCAAATTAACTTGGTTGTTAAGAAAATACTGTAGAACAATCCAACTATGGAAAATATTGGTATTTTTGGAACCGTAACCAGGGCTTTACCGTGGTTAGAATTTTTCAGAACAGAATTCCGATAAAATCTGGAAAAGTTACGGGCTCTGAAAGGTTACATTGTGAATTTAATTAGCTAAGTAAAATTGAAAGGTTTCAGTAATTATTACTGCTAAAAACTTTTTATCCTAAAGTTCTAGAAACTACAGATATTTCCAAAGCTAATCATTAAAAGTCAAAGAAAATGGCAGAAATTGATTTCTGGAAGCTGGGGGGCTGTGTGGGGGTGTGATGAACTTGCCCAAGTTGATTTTAGCAGTAGTTGGCACTAGAGGGAAGTTGGGGGCCTGCTTGAGGTGCCAGGACCTGCCAGAAATAGCCCCGGGACCCTGAAAAACTATAAATAGACCCCCCCTTCTTCACAAAAAAATTAGACTCGGAGTCCTCAAAAATTCTCTCTCATCTAGAGGGATCTCTACTCAAAAATCACAAGAGAGCAAAGCTCTAGTTGATTAATCAATGGTAATTAGCACTAAACCTTTTTACTTAGTAAAATTATGCTAATCTATTTACATTTTCTTAATTGATTCAATTAATTAAGAAGATTAAACTTACTTACACTCTAAAATTCTCTCTTAATTCTTAATTCTCTGTTGATTATTGAGATTAAGCTTAGGGATATTAATCTAGTTAATTATTATATTATATTAGGGTTGAAATTAGTCATTTCAACCATAAATTAATGATAATTATACTAATTAAACTTAGATTAAGATAAGATAAATATTAGAGCTGTGTTAGACTATCAAGATGCTAGAAAAATTATCTTTTAATTTTTTGAATAATTTTTGTACTTATTTAAGCAAAAAAACACTATTTTTAAGGGAAAATAAACAAGGGAAAATAGCAAATTAATTTAAAAAGATTTGGGATAATTATCAGAGGTAAAACACATCTTTAGAACCGAGTGATAATTATCTTAACCACAGATAATTAGTTTACCTAACTATCTCAATAGAAAAACATTGTTTTTAAAAGAAAATAAAAGGGGGAATACAACAAATTAATCTAAAAAGCTTTGAGATAATTATCAGAGGTAAAAAACATCTTAAAAAACCCATAATAATTATTTTAATCACAAATAATTAGTTTACTTAATTATCATAGTTAAAAAATATTGTTTTTAAAAGAAAATTAAAGGGGAAAAATAGCAAATGAATCTAAAAAGCTTTGAGATAATTATTAGACGTAAAACACATTTTAAGAATTTTGTGAAAATTATCTTAACCACAGATAATTAGTTTACCTAATTATCTCAGAAGAAAAACACTGTTTTAAGAAAAAATTAAAGGAAAAAAATAGCAAATTAATTTAAAAAGATTTGAGATAATTATCAAAGGATGAAAGTAGTCTTACAAACTTGAGATAAATAGATCATATTCAAATAATTAGTTTAGCAAATAATTTTAATTAATATTAACAGTTTTGGTGTATAAATTGGGGAAAGGAAATTAGTAAATGAATTGATATAATTACGTAATAATTACCAAGGATCAGAAACAACTTTTGAAGGTTGGAAAAATTACCTTAGCCCAAATAATTAGTATAACAAATTACTGTCACCCAAAATTGTCTAAATTAGACCATGAATCTAGAAGGGAAATTATAAATCAATTTTATGAGTTAGCCAAAAAATTATTAGAGATATAACATATCAATCTCCATTTAGGGTAAATATCCCACTAGCAGATAGGTAACTCATAATTTACTAAGGCCAAAATAGGGTATTTTGGAACATAAATTAAAAGAGAAATTTAGTAAAGTTGCTCCAATAATTATACAATAATTATGGGAGAATACTAGTAGTACCAAGAAGCTACAAGAGAAATATCTCATCCAAATATCTAACAAGGATACATATTTCCTCCGAAAATCCTTATTTTTGGATAAAAGGAATAAAAGAGATTATTCATTTAATTCTCTAATCGACTAAGTCCTTTTATAAAGGCTGTCAATATGGCTCCAAAAAGAACCAGAGGAAATCCTCTTTCCGATGAAGAGGATACAATCAACAAAAGAAATAGAGCAACTCATGACCATGAGGCTGTGCCTAGTCATAGGCCTACGGAGGAAAGTCTGCAGGCGCCAGCGCAGCAGAAAATGGCTGACTAGTCACACAGGTGGATTTCCATTTGTTCAATTAGTCTTTAAATAGATTAAAGTTTGTTTATAAATTAACATTGCATACGTAAGAACTAGGAAGGATTAACTGGCCGTAAACGGAAGGTGACTTCCAAGAAACCAACGAGCAATGGTTGTAAATAGGAAAGAAATGATTGGGCTATGACTGATTGACCTAGGAAAGAAATGTTTGATCATCCTTAAGACAGCTTGTCTCAAGACACCTCTGATTGCTTGAAATATTTTACTCCAGGTAATGAGTAATGATGGCGACTCCGCCATGGATGAGTCGGTTTCTTCAGTGCGCACGGAGTCTTTACCCCGTGCTTGTCTATGCTTGTGGATATTACTTAGGATATCGAGTTTATCCTAGAGGAACCGCCCGGTTGGCGTATGGGCGCCCAGACTTTGGGTGATGACTTTTCTCACCCCGATTTTTATAAATAAGGAATTGGTGCCGTTTTTTTCACCCTTGTATAGGTGGTCTTGAGACAAGCCAGTACTGGTCAGAGTTACTCCAGAACGACAGTACCTTGTCTTAAGTCTAAATTGTTTGTTTGCTAAAAGAATGTTTTCAATACTGTTTTCAAGGGCTGTTTTAATGAAATTCATTATGAAAGTTAAAAGAAATCATTATTTTAATTGTGACAAGAATGTGGTAGTAATTTTATGAAAGCCAAGGAAAAACTTGACTAGCTATAACACTGAGCGAGCGATACGTTTACTTAGCCAAATTTAGAAAGGTGAGAGAGAGGAGAGAGAGGAAAGGTACATGGTTTAAAGAGGAGGAGGCCACTTTAATAGAGGAGAATTAGCTCTTTAAATGGGGTAGGGAAAGGAGGGAAAGAGGGAGGTTTAAAGAGTGTTTACTTGGGGGGTACAAAGAGAAAGGGACTTGGACCAAAAAATTATGGAGGAAAAGGAGGGTGGTATGGGGGGGACTATGACAAAAAAATAATGGAGGAAAAGGAGGGTAGTAGTAGGGGTGGGGGGGAGGAAATTTAAGGAATAAAGGGGAGGCAAGGGAAAGGGGGAGTGGGGTTTCTTTTGAGAGAAGATTGTCCAAACTAGGTGCATTTAGCCAACAGATGACCGGTTTGGAAATAGGGGGGAGTTCGGAGTTGTTTACAAGAAGCTTAGAAAGAGGTTGGTTAATGTAGCGGGCTAAGTTGAGTTTGCGGGTGAAGGGTGAAAAGGGGATTTTGACAATGGAAGGTGGGGCATCTTGTGGTTACCCTTTAGAAGGAGAGAGGGCCTAGATGCATAGATTACATAAAGAAAGCACGCTTTCAAAAAGGGTGTCGGGTATCCTTTGGCCCTCAACCGATAGAATAAGAGGTTACAAATGGAAATAAAGCCCTCAAGTGAGTTCTCCCTAATGATATACCTCTTGAGCTCCGATAAGACAAGGCAATTTTCTGGTGGGTAGGGTGCCAAGATTGCCATGGGATATAGTTGTAACAGTTAAGAGGTTTTTGGTGGCAATGCGTGTCCAAAATCCCTTCAGAGGAAAAGAAGGTCCCTTTAAAAAAGTGTATGTCCAAGATAAAAGCTTCCTGCGAAGAGATGAAGGGAGTGATCTTTATATGCTCTTGGAGAGGATGTCCATACTCAAGGAGGTGTTTTTCTAAGATGGCGGGGGGCCGTCCCACACTCCAAAAGCTCGTCTATGAACCTCTTAAAGTTTAGGAGAGAAGGGGAAGAGACAAGGTTCCTGCCTTCTTCCAAAGAGCAAAGAAAAAGACATGCGTACACCACCACAAAATTTGACCCCATAGCGGTTCCTTTGACCTGATGCCAGAATTTTCCTTTGAAAGAGATGTAGTGATGGTTGAGAATGCGAGAGGCAAGGGATAGAATGAAGTTGACTTTGGGATAGGGAAAGAAACCTAGGATAGAGCTTTTCAGAGTGTTAAGCCCTTCCTGGATAGGAATGCTAGGATACAAGGATTCAACATCAAAGGTAAAGAGAGTGACATGGGGGGAGAAGGGGATAGAGGCTAAGTCTAAGATAAGAGAATGAGAGTCCTTGAGGTGTTGCTTTTTAGCTAAGAGTATGGGGAAGAGTTGCACATGTAGCCACTTCGAGGCATTTTCTAGGATATAACCCTTGTAGGAACAAATGGGGCGGCCTACAAGGATAGGTTTATGAATTTTTGGTAAAAGGAAGAAGGGACAAGGTTCGGGAGGGGCATCAGAAGAGGAGAGGATGAACGCTCTCTCTTTGGAAGGTAGGAGATGAAAGTTTGTAGCAATGTCAAAAAGAGTGGATTGAACAAAAGGCAAAGGAGGGGTAGCGATGGGGGAGTAGGTGAGAGGGTCCAAGAGGGCGTAGTGCCTCTTTAGTGTACCAAGATTGTGAGAGAATGACGGGGCCAAGGTTTTTGTCGGCCGTTTAATTAAAATTTTATGATCATTTTTTAGGGAAGAAATGGCGTTCAACAAGAAGGTTTTGGGAAGGAAAGGAGAAGAAAGCTTAAGGAGGGGTTTTAAACGAGAGAAAGTAAAATCAAAGGCAAGCCTCAAGGTGATGGAGTGAGAGGCAGGGTTTCAAGAGGGATTAGGGAGAAAAAAGGAAGGAGTGAGAGGGAGCGCTTCTTTGAAAAAAAAATTGAGTTGTAAGCTTCTCTCGAGGTTGGAGTATGCCCCGAAGATAGAAGAAGAAGGTGGAGGAGGGGAGGGGGGAATGTAGTTGAGTCCTAGGCCTAAAACTCTATGCTCCGAGGATGAGATAGAGCGGTTGGTTAGGTTGTGAAAGGAGAGGTTAGTAATCTTATGCTCTAAAGTAAAAAGTGTTTGCTTACCCAAGGCTAAGATTTTGTAGAGACGGGGGTTGGTGAGGGGGAGCCAATACTTAGACCTTTGTCTATAATTATGGCAAGAGAGGAGGAGAAAAAAGGAGTTACATGGAGGAGGGGTCCAAAGGTCAGGATAGAGAGGGGTATGGGAGAAGAGCAAGTGGACCCAAGAGGAAGGGTGCTCAAAGCCTATTTCTTCCTCCTCCATTGCAAGTTTTTTGACCCTCTAAGTTTACAAGGGAGGCTATGCTTTGGGTGGGGATGTGGAGGGTGAGGGAAAGGGGTGGAAGAGGAAGAACGGCCCAAGGGATAATTATGTGTTTTCAAAAGGGGAGGGATAAAGGTGCGGTTGGGAGAGGGGGGAGGAGGAAAAACGGAGCTCTTGGAGGAGGAGATCAATGGCGGTTTACAAGGGATGTAGGGGGAAGAGAGGATCCCTGAGGAGGAGGGTTTAGGTTTTTTGAAGGGTTGATGAAAACCCTCTTCAAGCGAGGCTCTTGCCAAAGGGAGGGTTTTCTTATTGTGGACTACACGATGGGAGTTTTTAAGGTTAGAATTCCTCTTTGGTGGAGGTGAGAGAAGGTTCTTCATTTGAGTGGTAACCTCATGATGCACCAATTCACCAACCGTTTTTTCCTTGGGTAGAGACTCCACTTCCTCCAAAATGGTAGCTTGAGCCCTCTTCCTTGCATTATGAGCTGTCGTTTTCATTGAAGAAGCCAAATGGGTTTGGAGGATTGCATTTTGAAGTTGAGCATCAAACTCATGTAGCAAGGAAAGCTTCCAAGAGAGGAGTTGATTGGCCCATGTCGAGGGTTGGACTCTTGGAAAAGAGATGGAGGCAAGCTTCCTGGTGAGGTCAAGGAGCCTCTCTTCAACTATGTCACGGTAAGAATCAAAGCTTTTTTGAAGGTTGGTGACAAGAATACCTTGGGCGTGAATGTAGTCTTGGGTACAATCCAATTGGAATTGGATGTTAAGAGCTTCTATTTTGGCGCTCAAGAGCGCTTGTGCTTGAGAGTCCTCTAGGGAGAGGCGGGGAGGCTTCATACAAAGACTAAGGGGGGCTTTTTGGTTGGCGAGAAGATTTTGTAAATGAGTGAGGTGTGAAGAGGCTTTGTGGAGCTTATGGTTAAGGGTTTTGATCTCCACTAAAGAAAGGGTAACAATTTTGTCAAATTCCAAGGGCTTGTTGATGGCGGGAAGAATGGGTAGGGTTTCAATAGGCAGGTTCATGGCTAGGGATGGGGCAAAGGCGAAGGAGGAGGAGTTTGCCGAGAGGGAGCCGAAGGTGGTCGGAAAAGTGAGGGGGGGGGGGGGGGGGGGGGGGGGGGGGGGGGGTGGCTTGAGAGAATACCGCCTTGGTTAGACTTGGAGAAGGCACTATTTCGTGATACAAAAGCCACATTAGTGGTGCCAAAGGCTTTGGAAGAGGGGAGGGAGAGTTGATCAAGGTCTTCAAGGGGTAGGTTGGCCGTGAGGCCTCGTAGCTCCTCCAGGCAGACTTCTTGGAGGAGGTTAGGGTAGAGAAGGGGGGTACGCCGGGGGTGTGTTGGACCCAAGAGGGCGGATTGACGAGGGCCGCTGCCGAGGTGAATCTCGGGAGAGAAATGGCAACATTGGGAGGGCACAAGGATGTGCGGGTGCTAGCAGAGAAAAGGGTCTTTGGAGAGGTTGTAGTGGTGGCGGATTGCAAATAAAGGGAGCTCAACCCGCTGCCGACGAATAAAAAACCAACCGAAGGGGTGGTTGGGGCAGCCTTGTTCACAATCGTGGGCTTGGATGGGTCGTTGGGAGAAGCAGAGGCCCCCATATCTCCATTGCCGAGGGTTGAAAGGTGCCGACCACCGATGAAGACACGGGAAGGGAACCCATGTATAAGCAACACCTTATCTGGGAAAAGGCAGTACCCTACGAGGAAATAAAGTCGGGGTCTTCTGTGCTACCAGGAGATGGTTAGAGTTGTGCTCTGGCCACCAATGCTTGACAGAGTCCCCGGTTGCTTGACTGGTGGAGGGGTTGTTGTAGCCACCAGGTAAGCGAGAGAGGTTGTCGTACCTGTAAGCGAGAGGCAGGCACCGCTGCTGTGGCGAAGTCCGCTACTTTGTAGATTTTGAGGTAGCCACCTAGCCGAGCTTCAGAGCATTCGAAGTAGCCGCCTGGCTGTGCTTCAGAGCCGCCGTGGTGCGTAAGGGCCGCCGTGTATGAAGGCCGCCAACTCGTCGCCCGGTGCCCTGCAGCTCCGTCGCTTTGTGCTGAGAACTGAAGAAAGTCGGAGTCTGTTGGGCCCGGCCAGTTCCAGATGCAAGAACTAGGGGGATGTCGCAAGGGTGTGCTACCGCGAGAAGCTTCCTGGAAAAGAAACCAGCGGGTTGGGGGGTGTTACTTGGAGATGAAACCAGTGGGCTGGGGGGTGCTCTACACAGGGAGGTGCCACTCACAGAGGTGCCGTTAGAGCTGTTTGTGCTGGGGATGCTTGGTGTAGTGCGTACGAGGACGCAAGCGGCAACAATAGGCGTTACCAACGTAAGCCGCTGCAGCTCCCGCGCATGTGTTTGGTGTGTGAAGTCCGCTACGTGAGCTGTGTGTGCAGAGTGTAATGCAGAGAAGTAGCAGGTGCAGTGGAGAAAAACCGTTGAGAGCTCGAGGCTCGCAAGGGGGAGAGGAGTAGAGGGTCGCGCCGAGTTAGAGAGCACTGTGGCAATTGCAGAGGTATAGAAGTCCACAGGTACCGCCGCCTACTACGGAAAGAGAGAGACATCGATGTCAATGAAAGTTAACTAGAAGTATAAGGCGAGTTCCCACGTGTACCGGCGGGGCGGGTTGTGAGGGGAATGTGTGATTCCAAGGGAAGGGAAGAGGAAGGTAATGATGGGGGACTGGCAAAACTAAGCTGCGATGTACATTAGAGAATGTCAAACATTTTTGAAAAACTTTATGAAAGCCAAGCAAAAACTTGACTAGCTATAACACTTAGCGAGCGATATGTTTACTTAGCCAAATTTAGAAATGTGAGAGAGAGGAAATTCTCTAGAGTGTAGAGAAGGGGGGAAGGGGGAGGAGATCTTGCAAAAAGAGGTTAAACACCAAACGCGTTTCGCAATTAGCTCTTCAGTGGTGTCAACCATACAAGAGGAGTAGGAGGGATTAAATAGGTATCCACTTGAGAGAGGAGGGGTTCCCAAGGTAGGTACACGGTTTAAAGAGGAGGAGACCACTTTAATAGAGGATAATTAGCTCTTTAAATGGGGTAGGGAAAGGAGGAAAAGAGGGAGGTTTAAAGAGTGTTTACTTGGGGGGTACAAAGAGAAAGGGACTTGGACAAAAAATTTATGGAGGAAAAGGAGGGTGGTATGGGGGGGACTATGACAAAAAATAATGGAGGAAAAGGAGGGTAGTAGTAGGGGGGGGGGGGGGGGGGGGGGGGAGGAAATTTAAGGAATAAAGAGGAGGCAAGGGAAAGGGAGAGTGGGGTTTCTTTTTGAGAGAATATTGCCCAGATTAGGTGCATTTAGCCAACAGATGACCGGTTTGGAAATAGGGGGGAGTTCGGAGTTGTTTACAAGAAGCTTAGAAAGAGGTTGGTTAATGGAGCGGGCTAAGTTGAGTTTGCGGGTGAAGGGTGAAAAGGGGATTTTGACAATGGAAGGTGGGGCATTCTTGTGGTTACCCTTTAGAAGGAGAGAGGGCCTAGATGCATAGGCTACATAAAGAAAGCACGCTTTCAAAAAAGGTGCCGGGTATCCTTTGGCCCTTAGCCGATAGAATAAGAGGTTGCGAATGGAAATAAAACCCTCAAGTGAGTTTTCCCTAATGATATATCTCTTGAGCTCCGATAAGACTACTGTTAGGAACCTAAGATAAATAGATCATACCCAAATAATTAGTTTAGCTAATAATTTTAATTAATATTAACAGTTTTGGTGTATAAATTGGGGAAAGAAAATTAGTAAATGAATTTATATAATTACCCGATAATTACAAAAGATCGGAAACAACTTTTGAAGGTTGGGAAAATTACCTTAGCCCAAATAATTAGTATAACAAATTACTGTCACCCAAAATTGTCTAAATTAGACCATAAATCTAGAAGGGAAATTTATAAATCAATTTTATGAGTTCGCCAAAAGATTATTAGAGATATAACATATTAAACTCCATCTAAGGTAAATATCCCACTAGCAGATAGGTAACTCATAATTTACTAAGGCCAAAATAGGGTATTTTGAAACATAAATTAAAGGAGAAATTTAGTAAAATAGCTCCAATAATTACACGATAATTATGGGAGAATACTAATAGTACCAGGAAGCTACAGGAGAAATATCTCATCCAAATATCTAACAAGGATACCTATTTACTCCGAAAATCCTTCTTTTTGGATAAAAGGAATAAAAGAGATTATTCATTTAATTCTCTAATCGACTAAGTCCTTTTATAAAGGCTGTCAATATGGCTCCAAAAAGAACCAGAGGAAATCCTCTTTCCGATGAAGAGGATACAATCAACAAAATAAATAGAACAACTCATGACCATGAGGGTGGGCCTAGTCATAGGCTGACGGAGGAAAGTCTGTAGGCGCCAGCGCAGCAAAAAATGGCTGACCATTCACAGGTGGATTTCCATTTGTTCAATTAAGTCTTGAAATAACTTAAAGTTCATTTATAAATTAACATTGCATACGTAAGAATTAGGAAGGATTAACTGGCCGTAAACGGAAGGTGACTTCTAAGAAACAAACAAGCAATGGTTGTAAATAGGAAAGAAATGATTGGGTTACGACTGATTGACCTAGGAAAGAAATGTTTGATCATCCTTAAGACAACTTGTTTCAAGACACCTCTGATTCCTTGGAATATTTTACTCCTAGTAATGAGTAATGATGGCGACTCCGCCATGGATGAGTCGGTTTCCTCAGTGCGTGTGGAGTCTTTACCCCATGCTTGTCTGTGCTTGTGGATATTACTTAGGATATCGAGTTTATCCTAGAGGAACCGCCCGGTTGTATGGGCAACCGGTTGGCGTATGGGCACCCGGACTTCGGGTGATGACTTTTTCACCCCGATTTTTATAAATAAGGAATGGGTGCCCCTGTATAGGTGGTCTTGAGACAAGCCAGTACTGGTCAGAGTTACTCCAGAATGACAGTACCTTGTCTTAAGTCTAAAATGTCTGTTTGCTAAAAGAATGTTTTCAATACTATTTTCAAGGGATGTTTTAATGAAATTCAGTTATGAAAATTAGAAGAAATAATTATTTTAATTGTGACAAGAATGTGGTAGTAATTAAATAACAAAGAAACATGTGTGAGTGCAGGGTGGTAAGTGGGGATTGACTAAGGTTTTCAATCATGGACGGGTGGACCTGATTAGTCAGGTAACTATCCATTCCCGCGCACTAAAAGCGTTTAGAAACTCTCCACTTGGAAGAGGAGTCCACCAGCGGCTATGCCCTCACATATGTTAGGGGGAAAAAAGAATTGGCTAAGGAAACCTTAATCCGAATGATGGAAGTTATAGGGCCGGATAGTTATCTTTTTTCAACAAGTTGTCCCGTTTCCACTGCGAGACAGGACTAGGTCTCCTCCTAGGGCTATAAACCTAAACCATTATTAATGGTAAGGTTAAATTCCCTGGATTCTTCTTGTTTAGGGACTCAAATTTTATTAGGCCTAGAGACCTGTCAAGGATCCCATCCCGCGTTTTGGTGTCGGCGGGTTTGGGGACCTCACAACAAACTGCAAAACAATTAGCATCCACCAACAAAAAAACATGTTATGCACAAAGTCGACGATTTTCCAAAAAATTGACATGACATCATCTCAAAGATGGAATTATCATTAAAAGAGTTTCAATACAAAATCATCTTGCAATTACATACAAAGTTGCAAGTGCTCAATGGCAATTATATTGCACGTCTACAATTGAACACACGTAGAAGATATTCATTTGTAAGCTTGCTCTGATGGACGAACATATTGTGGTTCAAATCCAAGCCAAAATAGCGTAGGAAAATGTAATATATATTCTTACAGACTATATATGGTTTAGTTTGCGCCACTCTTCCTGCAAAGTCTCCACATGTACACATCGAACTACTGGCAACATGCACTTCATACCTCTCTCCTTGAACTTGAGAAGAAGATGTCTCCACCATGAATTTTTCATGCATGCCTGCCTTCACAACAATGTGATGAATAACATGTGCCTCCATGGCGATGGCTGATTCAATCCTCTTAGAGGCCTGAATTGATACTCCTGGACGATAGTGCTCATTCCTAGTTTTCCTTGCTATGATCTTATTTATTGTGAAGCCCCTTGTCTCCAAATCCAATAGCTCCAAGGCATTTATGTTTGTTCCCTTCTCCACAAGCCAAGTTTTAGGTACTCTTGCAGGGCATTGAGTGATTGTGTTGTAGATTTTGCACGTGTGATCCACACTATCATTGCAAAACCACATGAATTGTGCCTTTGAAGCGCTTCCTTGACCAGTGGATCCCCTCTTTCCCATGTACGAGTCCCCCAAAAGGATGGTGCAACTACACCTGCACCTGTGTGCCGTATGTTTTTCTTGCATTTACCAAATCTAGATCCCAACCACCCTTGACATTGAACCCTAATACCCTTTGGTATACGACGTAGTGCCCACATTGTCTTATGAATATCCGTCTCTTCTACTATTAGACCACCCTCGTTATCTTCGACCTCGGGAGCTACCATTGTAAATGTTGTTTGTGGTCCTCGACGATTGTGAGGAACTAATTGTGTAATATATTCAGGTTGGTACAATCCATTGTCCTCCTCACAATGTACTGTACCGGCATTTTTGTGCCTTCTGGCTACGATAATATTATCTCCCTCCATTGCTGGTCTTTGATATATTCAGGTTGGTGTAATGCATTCTCCTCCTCACAATGTATTGTATCGGCATTTTTGTGCCTTCTAGCTACTGTAATATTATCTCCCTCCATTGCTGGTCTTTGATATAGGGGTGTACCTCCCAGCCCATCTTCAATCTCTTTAGCAATGGCTGCCGGACCTAGTGCTTTTCCTTGTTGTGCTCGCCGACCAAGGTTTTCTATTGAAGGACTTGCTCTATGATATCTACCCTTGACAAAAGCAAGCATACTCACACTTTGCAACAATGAGTTTCATAAATTGGAAACGCATGCATCGTACAAGCTAAACAATTCTTTGTTTCCCTCGACAGCAAGCCAGCTTGCATGCTTTGTTTCTGCAAGGTTTGTAGCTGGAATGTATGACAAACCATCTACTTCTTGCAACATAAAAAAGTCTTGTAAATGCATTGAAGCAAATAATTATACATGCCACTAAGACACATTCCATATAGTTTTACCCCAACAAAGTGCTTTCTCCAGCGAGGGTAACGCACGTGCCACCAACTGAGCCATCAATCCATATGGGACAATTTACTATCGAATAATTTACCAGTTTCCCACCAAGCTCAAATAGTCATTTACAAGCTTGTTACATCATCCTCGCTCCTTGCACGTCGCCAAAGTTCACACAGACGCTTGTGCTTGTCCTGGAAATTCTTATGCACGTAATGCATGGTGTGAATTTGCAAACTTTGCTCCCAATGAAATAAGCAAGAACGTTCTCTTCCCTCCATCGTATTGTCAGGCCCTCCATTGAATACAGATCAAACAGCTCTCCAATTTGCCCCAGCCTCATCTGCCATGAATCCTCTAAAATCTGTTGAAAGGTGCCCACTTTCCAAAAGCACTGAATTCATCATTTCCCAAAACATGGTTTGCACTTGTGTGTCTTCTTCTTTCATCTCGCAAATGGCTATTGTCGACATTTCTTGGATCCTATAGAGTGCATTGCTTAATCTTTATTACGAACAAAAGCAAAAGAAGAGGATCAATATGTCAGCAGGTCTTATGCAAGGTCGTAGACATGGGGCTGCCATTGTTGTCCGCCCTGCTACTTTACGAACATGATCAAAGTAAACCCAGCTTTTTCGGAGGTCTCCACTATCATCTTGCTGCATTCTATTTACAAGCTCAATACCAGATCCTGGGCCATTGACTGAAGTTTTGAACACATGACATCTTTTGCTTTGTTTTATGGATTGTCCTGGAAAAATAAAACCGTGAAAAAACTTGTAGTCGCAACTGTTTTTGAGCCGAATCAATTGGGACTATGCACCAACACCAATACATGTTGTTGTAGCTTCTCGCATCCAATGTTTGAATTTGAGTTAGAAACAACAAAGATGCAGGTAAGAACATCCAGAGGGAGCACACATGATACATATATTAGACAGGACAGAGCTTTACCTCTGTGTATGAATTAGTGGCCGCATCTCCTCTAGTACAGAGAGGAGCTCAATACTATTCAGTGCTCCCATTTTCATGCACCACTTCTCCCATAACCATCTGCTTTGCAAGATTTAATTACAAATGCCTAGGTCCCATCAATGGGCTTTTAGACAAGACACGTGACACAAGCTCTCTAGTTTGTCTGATTGTTTTGTTGATTGTAAAACTCCCTTGGCCACGGGATGATTATGCCTTCCAAGATGGATAAATAAACGGGTCTAGTTGTAATCAGCCAGTAAGTAATAGACAATGCATGGACGCTCTGAAGAAGAATTGGACAATTGCCACAATGAAAGCAATGAAGTGTTCCATTTTTGGAGCTAAACATACCAACAGAAGCAATTGATGTTAGTAATTTCCCATTCCAAGAAGTCTCGTTTGGCAACCCGTTCATTGCATTTATTGAGAACGAGCTATTCTTACAAATGAGGTGCCCACCACATTTACTTCTCTTGATCAATGATGGATACCTCATTCTAGAATGAACAGGCTTAACCCAACAATGGCCATCATACTTCTGATCCATTCCCATCATGTTTGGAATGTCATCTGGCATAACGTCTAGCTCATAAACGCAGTCCCCATTGTATATTTGAGGAAGTTCATCCGCACGCTTCTTAATTGAACATTTAGAGATCATTCGGCTTAACTTGGGGTACTTGAGGCTATTCAATGCAATATACTTTAATGTACTTTGGTGTTTTTTCCACTTGCTCAAAATCTACCCTTTTTTCTGTCTTTTTGGTATGTTCCTCACTTAAGGTGCTTACCTTTTCTTCATTATAGGCATGAAAGGAATCCTCAATCTTACCAGATGAAATTTGGGAAACCTTAGCTGTCAGAAAATTCTACAATTACCATCTTTGGTGTTGATGATATTTTCACACTGTGGTGCGTGACCAACAGAAACCTAGAAGAAAAGGTTGAATCCATCACAAATTGAAACTATTGACCTACTTGCACACCATCTGCCACCTCCATTTGAATGTCACCATCTGGAGTTGAAATGATGGAAAACATCTAACTGTCACCACAACCTCCATAGTCCCCAAGATTCACCATCGAATATCTTGCTAGGCAATCAAGCAACAAGGGGACATTGTCAACATTATTTAAAAATAAACTCACCTTGCTCAATGAGGATGAAGCCGTTGCCCAACAAATCAAGTATAAGCAGTTGGATATATGTGAATTTCCAAGCTAACCCCTGATCATATATTTATAAGCATCCAAGACACTCTATATATCTATCTCCCTCACTATGTCTATCATTTTCTTCTACCTCTCACTCTATATATCTAACACTCCTATTTGTTGAACCCAGTCTATTTCTCTTCAAAATATACTATGTCATTTGGCCTTATCTTTACAAAATTGGGTAGCTTTCCACAAGAAGACTGAGTGCTTTATTTCTTCTTGGCAATAGTGCCTTTGTAACTCAAAAATTAGGGATAAATTACGTGCTAAGCACTCACAACAGGTTATCAATTTTTAAATAAGAAAAAGAATAGATACCCTTGAACACTGTAACAAAAATAGATACAACGGTAGATTGAAAAATTTCAAACCGTCGCCACTATTTTGTCATAAATTCCCAAAATTCCATTCCAATTTTCCATAACTCCCAAAATAACAGTGAACAGGAGATTATATATTTTTAAAAAGACAAAAAGTTGATAAGAAGATTGTTTGTCTATCATTAGAAATCTATTTCTCACCACAATATACTATGTCATCTTGTCCTATCTTTAAATTCTGCTATATCTCTCCACAATACACTTGATTCATCTGTCAATATCTTTACTAATACACTACTTTAGAGTCCTATAATCACCCAATATTCCCTCCAATTTTCCTTAGTTCCTAAAATACCTCGGGTTGTAAAATTATATATTCCTATTAATATAAAAAGTTGTAGTTGCTTCATTACTTCTTGGCTATCGATTTATCAATTTACTTCATTACTTCTTACCCAAAATCGAATATCAATTTATTTTTTTAAAAAGTTGTAGCTTTTGATAAGAAGATTGTTTGTCTATCATTACAAGATGAGTGAAGTGGTATGTTTGTGGGCTACATAAGTGGATGTTTTCAAAGAGATAGCTTTCTGATTATTCTACTCATACTAGGTATGTCTTTTACTTGCAAAAGGGTCCAACAACAACCCTTTCGAGAGGGAATCCATTGTAGATCAATAGGTACTTTATGTCAAGGACAATGTTGCAATGTTGTTGTGTATCCGACACAAAATGCTCATCAGCGGATCAATGGACGCCTTTGCATATTAAAAGAAGGCCACTCAATTTTTATGGTATGAATTTTTGGTCTATTTTTGGGAGGCACATGTTGTAACAATGCCTTAAGTCATTTGCAATGGATGGATCAAAGATAAGGTACAAAGGTAGAGCCTAAGAGACAATTGTAAAGCTCCATCTTGATGTCTAGGGACGTATTACTTTCGGCAAAAAAATTGGGGAAATGAATTTTAAGAAACTTCATCAACTCCTTGGTGACTTAGGATGATACTTCTACTCGTTCAGGCTATTAAATAATAGTTTTCTTGCTTTGTTTACTACAGGAGGGCCCTACTAGTTCCTCTTTATTTGTATTATAGGGAATCTCTATAGATACATTTTATCCCTAAGCTCCCAGCACTACAATGAGCAAGCCAAAGTGCCAACAAAAAGTTGGATTTGAACCCATTGCATTCATCTTCGCATCACAGGTCATCTGCCCGTCAATAGCGTAGCCCCTCTACTATTAAAATACAACCCTCCCCTAACCCCTCGTCTAGTCATGTGGTGGCATGGCTCCCCCTCAGGACTTCCTGTTGATGTCGATGAGCACGAGGCATGTGCTGCACGCGACACCTCCATTCCTACTTCTAGTCGTCCTCTTTTTGCTCATGCATTGCTTCCCCCCCCCCCCCCCCCCCCCCCCCCCCCCCCCCCCCCCCCCCCCCCCCCCCCCCACTCAGGTGATTAAAAGATAGCTTTTCAACTAGGTGATTTTCCACGCAAAGCGATATCGCAGAGGAGGGATTGCCAAAGAGAGTGCAAATAGACTCCAGGAGCTGGAACAACACGTTCTCAAGGTAGGCCGCTTGTCGATCTCTCTCTCTCACATGCTTGCTCATCAAGCAATCCAAGCGCTAACGCTCAGTCCGTCGCTATTGGGGAAGCTTAGAGGGGTTTGTGCTCCTTGGATTTTGTCATTCAATTTAAATGTTCTCGCTCAAGCCTAAGGAAGGGATCTTATATTAATTCCATATGTTCAATCTGTGTGTGTGTGTGTGTGTGTGTGTTAACCACCGGCGTCCACTTCTAGTAGTCATGGGCCGGCGGACTTGTCGGTCCAATAGGAAAAGGGTAAGAGTGATTGCCGATGAGAGGTACACTCTAAGTGGAACATTCAAGGGTTAGTTGGCTAAGCATGGGTGCCCCAGTGTGAATGGGCGAGCTCATATAAAAGTCACCTAAACCTAAAAATCACTCATTCTCTCATTTGTGCAATTGAAGAGTGCTCTTGCTCCATCTCTATCTTCTTCTTCATCTCCTTGTGTGTGTGTGTATGTGAGAGAGAGAGAGAGAGAGAGAGAGAGAGAGAGAGAGAGAGAGAGAGAGAGAGAGAGAGAGAGAGAGAGAGAGAGAGAGAGAGCATTGTGACGGCACAACGACAACGAGGCGGTTGAGCGCGGCAGGGTGGTAACTCCCTCTTCTTCGCGGCGAGGAATCCTCCATGAAGGCGAGCGTAGGGCGGTGAGTGACACACCCTTGCTCTCTTGAGCTTGCTAGATTAGTCTGGTTGTGTGCTTGCAGCTATTTGTGGTTCGCACAGAGTGTACGGCAAGTCCCTTGCTTTGACACGTGTGACAGACATGCACATTTTTGGCGTTGTTGTCGGGGAAATGCCTTGCATTAAGCTCGAATAGCACTCTATGCTGGTTTGTGGTGCAATTTGAAATGTAGGAAAGGTAGAGAAAGAAGGTGTGTGGTTTGTTGAGAAGGATTTGTGACCTTTGTTTTTGTTGCAGTGTATTGTTTTTGTTAATAAGGTGTTGCAATGTACTATGATTTCTGTTCATAAGGTGTTAGCTTTAAAGTATTAGATCTATAATGTTAGATCTGTAAGGTACAATAAGTAGATTTGTTAGTTAATTAGTTGATGTAGTATTGTGTTAGTGTGTAACAATAGCTCTGTTAGTTGCAAGTAGGTAGGTTAGGTGTGTGTGTACTAGCGCGCGAGGCGCGATCGCAGCGGCCTTATATAAATTTATTTATTATTTTTTTAAAGTTAAAAATTAAAAATTTTAAAGGTAGGACCAAGATCAAGAATATTCCCCAAGCCCAAGCCCACGCTCAAGCTCAAGCCTCAGTCACCCTTTAGAATTACTTATTTTAGCCTCACGTCTAAGTAAAAGTCGACCCTTTTGAGGACCAATGGAGCTTCGGGTAACCGAACGCTGTGTTGTAAATCACACCACGACCCCCTGAGCGATATGCTTGTTTTGAGCTATCACACGCTCTAATCCAAAAATTGGTCATCAAAAGACATTAAAAAACATCAAAAAACGATTGAAAACGGGGTGCAAAACGCCCAAAAAATCAAGCGGTTAACTTTCGAGAGTATTCGCCGACACGTGTAGGGTGCCAAAGGCACATGCATCTGCACTCTGGTTGTGTGCTAGAGACCGAGAAACTAGCGAGCACTTTGACTTACGCGGGTTCTCAATACCCACCTACCTTAGG
Source organism: Adiantum capillus-veneris (assembly GCF_014529385.1). Lineage (NCBI taxonomy): Eukaryota > Viridiplantae > Streptophyta > Polypodiopsida > Polypodiales > Pteridaceae > Adiantum > Adiantum capillus-veneris. The sequence continues at coordinate 135,627,841 of NC_140931.1, read as the reverse complement.
TTTCGGGCCCTCGGTGGGGACCCAAGGTAGTACCAATCAGGACTCGCATATTGCGTCGAGTGACTCTTCCTCTAACTATGACATCATGGAGGGTTACCCAATGCCTAATCCTGATAGCTCAATCCAAGACATGCATGCCTTGGGCCCACGGTCCGGGCCGAGCGTGCTTAGCCGCTTGAAGGAAACCTTTAGTAGAGCCACTCGCTCCGAACATGGAGCTAATGATGTAAATGAGGGGGGTGGGGAAGTAAATTCTCCATTTTTGACCAATTTAGATCCCATCCTCCTGCAAAGTGTTCAAGTGAATACTTCGTTCACTACACCCCTTGACTTTTCAGAGCTATTCCCCTCCGAGGTTATATTACATGATGGTAGAAGCCTTGCCGAAGTCAAGAGGTTGAGCGATATATCATTGCGGCTAGGAAAAAGGAAATGAGAGATTACGCAAGGCAGAGCAATGGAGAGAACTTAAGGCAAAGGCCCCTATGTCACGAACCATGCTAGTCGAGCAATCGAGTGCTCCTGACTTAGCAACCACTAAGGGCCAACCCATAGAGAGCCACATTGCATCTAGCTCAAAGGACATCCCTAGCACCTCAATCCTAGATGGAGTGTTCCTAAATGAGAACTGGGAGTACGAACTACAAACAAAAACTCTAACCGACCTATACACAGGTCACACCTGTCACGTGGGTTGGTTAGATGTCCTACAATCCACAACGGGTGCTACTATTGTAGAGGATCAACAACAAAGAGTTTCTGAGGTCATCCATAGGGTTATTGAGCTAGAGAGACAGAACAAGGGGATCCACATGTCTTCAATGGGTCTCATGAGATTCTTGGATACAGGGAAGGCTAAACAACCAACCTTATCGAACCAACCTTATCACAAATGGAGACTCCCTCGGTAAGTCCGATGGATCCTCCATATGTTGTTTCTCCAGGGATCTCAGTACAATCTAAGTCCACAAGTAGTAGTTTTACTTTTCCAAATCTAGCTCATTTTTCCCTTGATGACACCATGGCTACCATGCCTACCCCAATGATGGGCATGCCAAGAAACACGCCATGGACCTCATTTGTTAGTAAAGCACCGCTACATGGTAGCTCAATGCCTGCAACAGTACCTACAAGTGTGTACCAATCGTATACACCTATGGGTCCTCATAATCATGTACCAATCGTATACACTTATGCAACAGTACCTACAAGTGTGTACCAATCGTATACACCTGTGGGTCCTCATAATCATGTAGTCCCTACCCCTCCAATTGTTTCAACAACCTATGCTCCACAACCACACCACCCAAGCTCTTATTTCAATGGGACCATACCGGCTAGCATTAGCATGTCACATCCGACTTCTGCTATGCCTAGGCCACACATATGAACTTTGGGCCACCACATGGCACAACATTGTACCAAACGTTGAACCCAAGGGCTTCCTATGCGCCAAGCCCAATGCCAATACCTACTCGACATGTAGTCTCAGAAGCGCATACACTTGTGGCCACTATACCTGCTTATTTAGGAGATTTGGTAGCATTTGCTCAAACCATCAATCGATCTATTGCTGAGAATATGTGTAACACTCCTGATAGAGAGCCTAGAAGTAAGGCAGTATAAATAGCCAAGCTCGCACAAAAATTTAGTGGAGACGGGGATGTGAGAAAGTGTTTGAACAAATATGCGATTCTCTAGGAGAACACAATGACCTGCATAAGAGTAATGCTTTAAGCCTAACCTTAAGTGGGAAGGTTGGGGATTGGTATAGAACCCTAAGGGTGGAAGAAAAAACGATTTACCCTACTCTTAGGAGACTGTTCTTGAAAGAATACATACGAGAGGGAGTGCTTTGGGCTGTAGCCTCTCAGCTCCAGAAAGCCCAACGAGAGGAAGGAGAGTCGGTGAGAGACTTTATTAGTCGCTTGAAGCATTTGAATTCTTGTTGTAATCCAAATGAGCTCTTCAATAATAATAATATCTTGATAGATTCATTAGGGGATTACGACATGAGGATATCTACAATGGCCTAGTCATTAGAGGTATCACCACTTGGGAAGTAGTCACCACCAATGCAATCCAATTGGAGGATAATTTAATGATTCAAGGAGAAAGAGTGTCAGCTGAGCCTAAATATACTAGCTCGCAAGCATCGGGCCATCGGCCAATAACCCTAAAGCCTATTGCTAAGGAGCCAAAGATATTTGAGATGACTTTAGCAGATCTCACCAAGGCCATTCAAGAGAGTCTTAGAGACAATCATGCTCCACAAAACAATCATATGTATACAAGTAGGGAGCAACAATGGTGCTCATTATGCTATGGTCCACATAGTACCAGTGAATTCCCTACTTTAGAGTAAAATTCAATGGGAATTGCAATGCCTATGGGAGGTATGGTCATCAAGCTAAGGATTGCATAACATTTAAGCATGCAATGGCCAATAGACCAACCTTAGTATGGAAAGACACATCTTGAGTGCATGCTAGATGCCGGCTCCACCTCTTGAACAAATGTCACAACACATGGTCCCTAGGGCTCAAAATGTTGTTCAAACAACACCCTTACCACCTCCAGTGCTAGGACCGCAACTACCACATCCGAGAATCACTTTTGTAAATCAAGTGGGTTGTGAGTCATCTATTGCTTGTTTGGAAGGCTGTGAGGAAGATATAGACCCTAATATTGCCTATGGGATTGATGCATTTGAAGAAAGTCCACAATACTACATGGAGGACTATTGGGGACAAGTCAAACCTATCTATCAAGTAGTTGCTCTTGCCGCAAGAGGCCAAAATATCAATTGCACTGCCAAGAGACCACCTCTTCAATGCTATGAGTGTGGAGGTCCACATTGTGTGGCCGAATGTCCTATTAGGCTACAAAAGAATGCCACACTAATGCAAACCAATCAAGCGAGCACGTCTACAATGCCGATACTCATGTGATCGATGTGGCATAGATCATTTGATTGCCCAATGTTCGAATAATCCAAATGCGTCAAAGATCGTGCCATTAAACTTGATTGAGGTTATCGAGGAGCCATCACAAAGTACACCTGTGGTACCAGTAAACGTACTCACATGATTGATGCTCCAAAAACAAAATTATATTCTTGAAGAAAGAGACACGGCATAAATTGCCCAATCTTAGAAGAAGAAGAAAACATGAAGGAAGAGATCGCAAAAAGCAGCGAAGTCAAACCCCAATTCAAAGACCAACACAGGGACTAGTGACAACCCCGTATATATGAACAATGCTAAAGAGGATTTTGATTCAGGTGAAACCATGGAGATCAAAATGACCACTAAGAAAGAAACCAAGAAGGAAGATCATCATGAGCCACAATGGCAAGGATTCAAGAAAAAGATAGGAACTTATCAAAACCCTACAGAGGAGATCGAGCGAGTCAAGCAATTAAGGAGTTTGGTAGAAGATACCCAAAGGGATCTAGAACCAGCACCTAGGTAGATCCAGATTACAGACACATTGTTCCCTACACAACAATAACCTCACAAAGTCCATAGACCCCTAGCCATACTTAGTGTCACCCAAGAAAAAAGTGACTTAAAGTCATGGGAAAGTGGGCGGACTCACTTCTTGTTGGAAAGAATGTTTACAGAGGGACTACCTAACCCTATCAAAGAAATGGAGATCCCATCTTCCCCACGTCAAGGGACTAAAGCCCAAAAAGTTCCGTTAAATATTACGAAATTGATGGATTTCATGGCTTCAGAAGTCAGAACCATCATCATGTCCAAACTATATGGATACCCTGAATATTCTTAGCTCTTTGAGCTTTCCTCAATGGAGAACTGAAGGTCGGGCTACCACAATTTGCACAGATGGATGGAGCTACGGAGATGCCAATAGACGAGGAACGCTTAGATTCACAACCCAACCTAGATGAGAACCCTGTTGTAGAAATACCTGTTAACAAGTTGGGACAATACTTTGAGGGTGATGAATCCAATGCAACCATACCAATCACTACCAAGGGATTAAATGTGAAGGAAATCCTTGATGGTGGCGCTTGGGTTAGCATTGTGACTAAAAATTACAGCGAAACTATAAGAAGACCTCACCTTGGGACCACAACCATAGTAGTAAAGATGGCCAATGCGTTTGTAGTTAAACCTATTGGGATGCTAGAAGATCTCAAGATCAAGGTCTTTGCACATAAAATAAGAAATACCTTCATTGTTATGGATTTCTCCAAGCACACTATGGCATCTAAGATGATCTTAGGACGTCCTTTCATGAGGGAAGCAAAAATGGTGCATGACTGGTCTAAAAACCATGTCTACTTGCAGTTCCAAGATTTTTTCATTCGAGTGGATCTTGTAACTGGTCGAGCACATCCTCTAGGAAATAGGTTTATAATTGATCATAGATCTAACACCAGAGTTCACTCGGCCACATTGCAGTATTTGTTACACATGTAAAATGGACGCTGATGTTGGGGAAGATTCTCCTTATATGGATGTTCTACCTGGGATAACTGAGTCAAACAATGTGGATTGGGTCCATTTAGCAACAAGCATAGACACTTGGGGAAACAGGGGGACAACTTGGTAAAATGTTGTTTGAACACATTTTGGGCCCTAGGGACCATGTGTTGTGACGTTTGTTCAAGAGGTGGGTCCAGCATCAATGCAGGCACCCGAGGTGTGTCTGTCCATGCTAAGGTTGGTCTATTGGGCCGTCGTGTGCTTAAATACTATGCAATCCTTAGCTTGATGACCATACCTCCCACATGCATTGCAATTCCCATTGAATTTTACTATAAAAGTAGGGCATTCATTGGTACTATGTGGACCATAGCATACTGAGCACCAATGTTGCTCCCTACTTGTATACATATGATTTTTTTGTGGAGCGTGATTGTCTCTAAGACTCTCTTGAATGGCCTTGGTGAGATCTGCTAAAGTCATCTCAAATATCTTTGGCTCCTTAGCAATAGGCTTTAGGGTTATTGGTTGATGCCCGATGCTTGCGAGCTAGTAGATTTAGGCTCAACTGACACTCTTTCTCCTTGAATCATTAAATTATCCTCCAATTGGATTGCATTGGTGGTGACTACTTCCCAAGTGGTGATACCTCTAATGACTAGGCCATTGTAGATATCCTCACGTCGTAATCCCTTAATGAATCTATCAAGATATTATTATTATTGAAGAGCTCATTTGGATTACAACGAGAATTCAAATGCTTCAAGCGACTAATAAAGTCTCTCACCGACTCTCCTTCCTCTCGTTGGGCTTTCTGGAGCTGAGAGGCTACAGCCCAAAGCACTCCCTCTCGTATGTATTCTTTCCAGAACAGTCTCCTAAGAGTAGGGTAAATCATTTTTTCTTCCACCCTTAGGGTTCTATACCAATCCCCAGCCTTCCCACTTAAGGTTAGTGTTGAGCCAGCAGAGGATCACACCCACATTTTTGCTCACACTCATCATTTTTGTAACCATTGATTGTAATAAATGTCTTTCCGACATTGATTTTGAATTGAGCCATTCATTAAGTAACGGGACTCAATTGAGTGTCCAGCTTGTAATCCCGAAGTAATTTCACTTGTTGATGTAATTAGTTAGAGATGTTCTCACCTCCAAGGCTGAGGTATATAAGCCAAAGTTTTGTAACCTAAGGGGATTCAGATTATTAATCAAAGTGAGTTTTTGAGCGCCGTGACTGTGTCTGAGAGAGAGTGAGAGAGTCTTATCTACTTGCTACGCGAGCTACGGAGCCGCCATTGGAGAAGCGACACCGCCATTGTGTTAGCAACGGCGAGAGCTACGCACTGATACCAAGAGTGCGCGCTATCGGCTTCTAAATGTGGTAAGTTCCTACGAGCTTCGGTGTGAGTTTTCTTCCAACTCGTGTGTCGGAATAGAGCGTACAGCATATCTATAGAACCACAACGAGTAGAGCTACACATTAGTACCATCGGGGTCAAGTTTCGGTCACCTGTATTTTTCGGCCTGTCTTCATACGCGTTTACCGCACGGAGTGATTATAGGTTGATTTTGCAGTTCAAGTCTTTAGGGTGTTGTTCTTACCTAGTGCATAGACTTCCCCTTGAGTTTGAGATCGATTCAATGATTCTAGATCCTGTTTCGTATAGCATTCGTTCGTAGTGCGGATTTCAGTCACTTGCGTATTTTAGAACTTAGATTTGATTTCCTTAGTAGTGATTGTCATTAGAAGGTCGAGTAGGTGATTTGACACCCACCTAGTTGTTTCCATGCACCTGCGGGTCAAGCTTCGTCCTCGTCTGACAAATTCTATTGTTGGTTGAGTTCTCGCTATTTAGCTTCCGCTAGCGGCGTAACCACCTTAACATTTGGCGCCACTGCCGGGGACGAGAGCCCTAAGTAGGTGACCTTAGACTAATCCTACGAGGTGAGTCGTATAAACTACTTTGTATACTTTAGTTAGAAAAGATCTAGGAGTGGTGGACTCCGAAGATCTCTAGAGATACTAGGAAGTGGGGTATTCCTGGGTCTTCCGTGTTGACAGTATTTTTAGTTTAGCTTAGATTTGTTTGTTGTTTTGTTGGTGTTGAGTAGTTGTTGATAGAAGAAGAATTTGCTAGTCCGTGAGTGACAGTGGATATCTTTAAAGTCACAATTACCAAACCCATTTTATGATTAGGAATAGCTTAGGTAGGACTTCATTTGATCCTGATCTAGAGCTAATAATCATTGGAGTATTTGCTTGATGTGGTTGATTGCATGTTAGATCACTAAACCGTCGAGTTAGTAGTGAAACTTGCAATAAACAAAAGTCAGAGAAATTTTCTGTGTATCTGGGAGTTGCTGAGCACTTGAGAAAGCTTTAGGAAGGATTTTGTGCCAAAAAACTGGAAATCTGCAACTTTAGACATCATACGCGTATGATGTCTAAATGACCAAACAGAGACCAAAACAGAAATTTTGACTTTACCAGAGTGTTCAAAAGGGAGGTTATACCCTAATTTCAACTTAAAACAAGAGCATTAACACTCAAAGAAACCCGAAAAGACAAGTCGGAGTCCAAGAAACGCAAAGAATAGGAAATTTTGGATTCAGATCTTGTTTTTACATTCAAACCTGACAAAAACACTTGAAACTCAATTGTAAACATTGGAGAAGGCTTAAAACCAAGAATGCCAAAATCTGGGACAAAAGACATCATACGCGTATAATGTCTTTTGGCACATCCACTGCTTATTTTTGATATCTGACCTGACAAGATTGTTACAAGCACTGTAGAAAGCATAAATATCAAGTTTTGACCCAAATTGATGAAAAAGACATCATACGCGTATGATGTCTTTGACCTAATTTTGGACATATTTTGATACTTTGCTAACACAGATCCATTGTAATAGCTGTCTAGAGGTTATATTTCAAGTTTCATCCCATTTGGATCACAATTGACCCAAAAAACAAGTCAAAAGCGGAAAATTGCCAAGAAAAGCCTAAATTAGCCATAACTTGCTCAAACAGAGTTCAAACTGAATTTTGTGAGTGGAAAGAGCATAAGGGGGCTACTGAGAGTGAGCATAACCAAAATAGTCTAAATATGTGAAAAAAGACATCATACGCATATAATGTCTTTTTCAGCATAACTGCAACAAAATTCTCACTTGATGAAACAGAAGTTGTCCAACTAACAAGATTAAACAATTGACCAAGTATCAGTCAGTTTGGATCAATTCTGACCACAAAAACTTGGGGAAAACAAATTGCCGAGACGGAAAAGTTAAAGTCCTTTAGGGGAATTGATGAATTTGAGATCGGGCAGGAACCTCCAGAATAACCAACCAAAACAAGGGGAACCAGCAAGTGTCATATCAACCGAGGGAAGTGTAAACCAAAGTTGGGTGCAACCATTAGAGCCGATCTTTGAAGGAAGTGTCTCTAATACTTCTTCGGAGAGATCTTACGAGATTTTCACCGAACACGTGGAACACATGAACCTGAACAACAGAAAAAATATGGCAGCAGGATCATCAAACCCTTCCGCCACCATGAAGCTATTGTTCATAAAATACCAGTACGACAATGAGCAAGGTGCCAAGATCTACAAAGATGGAATGGACCGCTATTGTGTAAAGATAGAAGAGAGACCTAGTGAGTTCAAGGACTTAGTGCCTGTGAGCTATAGCGGAGATAGATATCTAGATGACGAGGGTACCATGTACTTGGTAGTCCTAAACCCTAACATTGTGGACAAGTGGGGATTGATGGGCACCAAAGCCAAAGTAGATGAAGAACTTGAGGAGAAAGCACCAATAATGAACTTCCCTGATGCGAGGTTAAGAAGAGAGAATGAAACTACAAGGATCAACACTGATAACATCTATGTGGGGCTATACAAATATAATAATGGGGAGCAGGATCTCTATTATAGATGTGAAGAACCCTACACTGGAGAGTTGACAGACCAAAAAAGACTTTATGTCTTTACCTACACAGAGGGATCGGAAGTGAAAATTGCCGCTTACGACAAGTATGGCAGGCAATACTCAACAATGGGCAAGAAAGAATTAGAAGGATATACATACTTTGGGGGACCACTACATCAGTATTATGTTACTTCTAGCTCACAAAGACCAGCACCAACAAATGGAGGGCAAAACCCAATGACGACAGGAGGACAAAGAACTCAGGCTGCTGACTCTTTCAGTCAACCTCAGTACTCGAAGCCCGGACCAATGGGATCATTACATTCCAGAGAGTCAATGGATACGAATCGAGGTAGTGCAGTTCCAATCCCCACGTATACCACTCCAGGTCCAAGGTTCGAAGCGGAACCATCACATTTACCTCCTAGTAGTAGATTCAGGGCGGGGGAACCGACAAGGGTAACCCATGAAGTCCATGATGCTAGAGAAAGCTTTAGCCGGGACACAGGAGCAATGAGATTGGTAGCAGACCATAGACGTATGAGACCATCTCAAGTAGCGAAGTGTATGCCAAAGAAGTATGGTGGTTCAGGAGATCCGTATGCACATGTGTCACTCTTTAAGCAAGTCTTAAGAGCTGAGCAGATAACAGATTTCCATACACAATACGAGGGATTTGGTCTTACTCTAGAAGGTACGGCATTGACATGGTTTCAACCACTGAACATAGGGGGATTCCATGACATTGACCATTTGCTAAGAGAGTTTGCTGAGGAATTCTCAAAACGAGGGATTAAGCACAATACGGTCTCACAAATATATGCTTTTAAACAGAGAGAACACGAAAAAGTGAAGGAAGCTTCACTTCGCTTCAAACAATACATTGAGAGATGTCCAGTACGTGAACGACCACAAGATGACAGACTATCTGTTCTCTTTATTGAGGGATTGAGAAACGACACTCTCAAGAAGGACTTGCACTTGAAAGCTTGTACAAGTTTCGAGCAAGTAACGAGAGAGGCATTGTACTTAGTGGATAACTGTACGGTTTATGGAGAGGTGTCAGCGGATACAGATTTTGCATCCAGTAGCTCCTCCTCCGTAGCGAGCGAGACTACCACTAAAAAGAATGTTCAAACAACAACCATGCCAAATGTAGAGCAAATGATAGAAGATGCTCTAAAAAGGATGGCACCATACCAAAAACCATTGCCAAAAACACTGAAATGGTGTGCTATTGAACAAAAATGGACAAACCATCCAACAGAGGAGTGCTATTACAACAAAGGGTATGTAAGGGAGCGTCAGTATGCACCTCCTGCTCAATTAGCACCACCTCAAGTACATCCAGTACCTCGATACCCAACGGGAAATGTACCAGGACCTATGGGGATAGAAAGACCGCAACCGGTATTGGGACAACAACCACCTTTACCAGGAGCAAGACCAGTAGGCATTAGATATGCACCAACCTTAGAGAATCAGGAAGAACAAGCCTTAGTGCCTGTTCAAGCCTATTATGAAGAATCTGGTGCACACATGTCTCCAACTGTGTATTACCCACCAGAAGAACCCAAACAACCAGAACCATGGGGCATGATTGGGAATGTTGGAATACCAACAGTTACAAGTGCTTCTGATGAAGAGAGATACAATTTGGACGCAAGAACATTGATGTTCATAGCTCATGGAGGGTTAACAGGACAAAGACCATCCTATCCACAAAGGACGAATCAAATGGGACCAAGACCAGCACTAGGACCCTGTTACAAGTGTGGAGGTGACCATCTGATGAATGTTTGCCCACATACGGAAATCATTAGAATTAACGCTTATTGCACTGAGTGTGGGGTTACTCACTTCATTGAGGATTGTTCAAAGAATCCAAACAAAGTGCAAAAGACGACATTGAATATGCTAGAAACTATTCCTACCAGCAGTGGGTCTGAAAATGAAACTCTGATACCAACGCAAGTTGTTACTAGAGCTCAAGCTAAGAAAACACTAGAGAACCTGAGAATGGAAAGTTAGCGACTGAAATGGTTAGTCCAGGACCGCGGAGTCAGAAAAACACATGGAAAGCTAGAAAAGCACGCATGAAGTTGAGAAAAGAACGTGAAGACGCTATTCTAGCTGAGGAACTAAAGCGAACTAAAGATAGATTAGAAAAACTTGAGAGTCAAAACGGGAAACGAGAGATGAGCCCGGAAAGAACGAAACAAAAGAGTATCAAAGAAACAACGAGCTTAAGCTCAGGGGGATCAGTGCTAGTCGACAAAGTACACGAACCATTGGACGCACTGATGAGAGCTTACGAAGCTAGGTTAAAGAACAACCAAACACAAGAACAGAGGTGGATGACATACCCAAACGCGGAATTGGAAAAGCAGAGACTTGAAATGTGCCAGAGAATGATCGAGACTGCACAAGCCTTATTAGAACCACCAAAAGAAACAATGAATTGTGGAAAGGAAAACCCAATTCAGCAAGAGACTATCGTTTCACGGGTAGCTGAAAAGACTCCCAGTGCACAAAAGCCTGAAAATACACACAAGGATGACCGCATAGTGTTGAACACAACCGATCAGGAGATAGAGAGTTTTCATCCAGTCATACAGAGGTCTTACGGAAGAGATGAGGATTACAATGAATTTTGGAAACAAGTGAGAGAGGCAAACTTTGCAAACGAGCTAAGTTGCCAAGCTAATCAGACAAATTGGGAAAAGGACATCAGGAACCCTCCCATAGTGGAATTTGAGGCAGGATCTCAAGTGGACTTGGATCTGCAATCTTACTGGGGAGATGGGGGCTCTGTTAGAACAATGGAGAGCAAACCTCACTCACTGAATACCTTACCTTCATACTTAGGAGAGTATGAAGCAAAATCCGAGACTAGAGCACTTCCCTCACGAAGAATCTCATCAGAAAAAGTCATGGACTCGCAAGGATTGATAGAGATCTTGTCAACACCAGTGACATGCACTATCACTCTAGCTGAGCTTTTGAGGCTAAGACCACATATGTGGACCACTGTAGGAAAATGCTTGGAGAAATTCGGGATAAAAGACCCAACATCGAGACTGAAAGAGGGTATACAAGAGCTGAGTAAACCACAAAAGAACGCTAAGCCTGTACCCTTAAACAAGGTCGGAGAGTATTGCGAAGGTGAAGAGGGGAATACAACCTTACCAGTTGAATTCCAAGGAGTAAACACGATGGCAATACTAGACAGCGGAGCTGGGGTAGCCATTGCTACAAAAGAAATCTGGAAAAAATGGGGGAAACCAGCAATAAGGAAGACTAGGTTGAAACTCCAATTAGCAGATGGACACATGGAGAAACCTATGGGGTTATTAGAGAAAGTTTAGTGACTTCTTGCGGCATTGAATACGAACATACTTTTGCTATTGTCGATTTTGGCAAGGAGAATAACTATGATATCATATTGGGAAGACCATTCATGAGACAGTTGAAAATGGTCCAGGATTGGGGCTACGATCACATATACCTGAGAAATATGGAAACCACTACACGTGTGAACCTGAAAGACCATAGCTACAAAGATGTGAACCGAACACCGGTAGAGGAGTTTGATTCAGCTACTTTGGCGGGATCCGAATTTCCAGCTTGGTTAGGTAAACCCAAGGAGTTATGGATGTGTGGAGCCTCGAAATGTGGAAGTCTGAAACGAGAAGAATATGTTTTAGAAAGGGCTATCGAAGACGAAACTTATATAGGAGAACCCTTTCCAGAGGACACGCTTGAACCATTAGAATGGACACACATTCTAGCAACCCTAGATGTTTGTGCAATTCCGGATGGTCCCACAACGAAATTTTGCGACAAGGACGGGTACGACGTGGTTCCGTATTTCATGTTGAGAACTGTACTCGAAAAAGAAACTGAAAAGAACGATACACTGGAAAAGGAAGATGAAGAAGAGGTGTTTCACGACATTCCCGATCATCCTGAGTGGGGAAATGAAGCAGACAACGAGTCAACGGACAATTCAAGCGGAAACGAAGAAACCATAACGGATGTCCGATTTTATGATTTTCCGAACCAAACTAAACAACGCCAGAAACGCTATAGAGCAAAGAGAAAAACAAAGGGGGTTAGAACCAATCCGATGCCTAGAATAAGAGGAAAAAATCAATTCCTAATGCTAGTAAAGGCGGAAGATTGTGTTAAGGACAAGGTTTCTGGAAGAATGAGAGGCAATGATCAAAAGAGCTTACGAAAAAACAAAAGAGGCTCAAGAAATCGAGTTCAAAGGAATGAAACGAAAACAGAAACAGAAAAATCAGAAAAGAACAAGCGCAACAGAGAACACACGGAGTCCAAGTTAGAACGTAGAAACAAGTACAGAGAGCTCAAGAAAACTCTGAAAGAAGTTTGGACGACAGAAATTGAGAGTGGAGAGGACGAAAACGCCAAAATCAAGGAAAACATGGATGTTCCCTCTCACTATAGGAAATTCACAATAGAGGATAGGAAGGTGGTATTAACCCCACCTATTCGAGAGAGGAAGGAGAACGAATCTTATGACGGACCGGAGGATGCAAAAAAAGTTGATTTAGCAGCTCCAGGTGAGCCACCTAGACCGGTGTACATAGCCACAGATTTGTCTCCAGGCGAGGAAGAGAGACTTTTGAGTCTTCTCAGAGAGTATAGGGATGTGTTTGCATGGTCTTATAAGGACTTAAAGGGAGTTGACCCATCGATATGCCAACACACAATCCCACTGAAACAAGACGCAAAGCCTAGCAGACAGAGACCATACACATATAATGATACGTTTGCTAAGCGAATCAAAGAAGAGATAGATAAGCTAATGGAAGCTGAATTCATATACGAGATTGAACACACCGATTGGGTATCTCCAATTGTGGTAGTACCCAAGAAGAACGGAAAACTCCGAGTGTGTGTCAACTTAAAGAAAGTGAATGCTGCAACAATCAGGGACAATTATCCCTTGCCGATAACTGATCATGTTCTAGAGCGTGTATCAGGGAAAACAACATACTCTTTTCTTGATGGTTTTTCAGGATATAACCAGCTAGCCATAGCACTGGAAGATCAACATAAAACAGCTTTTGCAACGGAGTGGGGAATTTATGCTTATCGGGTTATGCCTTTTGGTCTAACCAATGCTCCCGCAACCTTCCAGAGGCTGATGACGCATGCTTTCAAAGAATACTTAAGGTTGTTTCTAGAAATATACATGGATGACTTATGTGTACATTCTCTTCTGAGAGATGAGCATCTAGAACACCTAAGAAAAGTATTTGAGAAATGTAGGACATATCGCATTTGTCTCAATCCTGAGAAATGTGTGTTTATGGTCCGACAGGGCAGAATTCTGGGACATATTGTCTCACAAAACGGAATATCCACGGATTTAGAGAAGATAAAAGTTATAGTGGATATGCCTAGACCAACCAATGCGAAACAAGTACAGAGCTTTATGGGACATTGCGGATATTATAGACGATTCATTTACATGTACGCTATAATAGGCCAACCACTTTACAGGCTAATAGTGAACTTTGAATGGACAGAGGAGTGTGAGGAATCGTTCAAGAAATTGAAAGAGGCACTCATTACTGCTCCAGTCTTGAAATCACCAGATTGGGAGAAGATATTCCATGTGCATATAGATGCTTCGGCATATGCAATAGGATGCATTCTGGCTCAGCCAGAAGAAGGAAACATGGATTTTCCTATCTGTTACGCCAGTCGACAGCTCAACAATGCAGAGAAGAATTACACCACAACAGAGCGAGAAGGATTAGGAATGATATATGCTGTGAAGAAATTTGGCATTATCTTCTAGCCAACAAGTTTGTGTTTTTTACGGATCACCAAGCCTTGCTCTACCTAGTGAATAAACCATGCAATACCGGGAGAATAGTGAGATGGTTCATTATCTTACTGGAATTCGACTTCACGGTAGTAGTAAAGAAAGGAAAAACACATCTTAGAGCTGATCATCTTTCGCGATTGACGAATGGAGAAGACCCTATAGGAGTAGATGACGACATGCCAGACGCGTACTTGTTCAACATAGAAATGATACCGAAGTGGTCTCAAAATGTCGTTAACCTATTAACCTATGGAGGAGAGTTCGATAGAAGAGAATACAACCAGAAACATATTGCTATTCAGCAATCCAAGAATCTTCAATTGGTTGCAGGAAGGTTGTATCAATTGGGAAATGATCATGTTTTACGACTATGCATCAATCCTGAGGAATATAATATATATCTGCGCGAAGCACATGTTCAGGAATGTGCATTTCATTGTTCAAGAAGGAACACATATAGGAATTTGTTACAATTGGGAGTCTATTGGCCAGGAATGAAAGAAAGCGTACATGAATATGTCACTGTATGTATTGTATGTTCATCAAAACCGCCAGCAGAGTATTCGACATTATATCAGATAATGATCGCTCCAAATGGAGTCAGTATATTGTTGAATATCTCACAAATAGAACTTTCCCAGAAGGAACGTCAAAAGCTCGTCAGAAATCTGTAGAGACAGAAGCTAGAGATTACGCTTTAATAGGAGATCAACTCTATAAGAGAGGTAAAGACAACCAGCTTAGGATTTGCGCATCAGAGTCTGAGTATGTGATAATCTTGGAGCAAGCTCATGGAGGAGTAGGTGGAGGCCATTTCTCAGGTGATAAGACAACAAAACTTGTCTTAGCCGCAGGAATATGGTGGCCAACATTACATATGGACGCTGAGGAATACGTTAAACGGTGTGATGACTGTCAGCGGACCAAAGTACCACTTAAAAGAGATGATATGCCGCTTAGACCAATGATGGGGGCAAGAGCTTTTGCAAAATGGGGGATTGATTATGTCGGACCCATTTCACCTCCTGCATATAAGACTCATGCACAATACATCATTGTGGCTACAGACTATCTAACAAAGTGGGTCGAAGCAAAGGCAACTCAAAAAGCAGATGCCAGGACCACGGCACAATTTCTATATGAATACGTCTTTGTACGATATGGATTGCCAATAGAAATTGTGAGTGATCGAGGCACACATTTTATAAATGAAGTGATAAAGATCCTTCTAGATGAATTCATGGTAATCCATAGGAAATCAGCCCCGTATCATCCACAAGCAAACGGACAAGCTGAAGCAACAAACAAAACCATATGCACGGTCCTCACGAAGATTGTATCTGAGTCGAGAACTGACTGGGACCAGAAGTTGCATTCAACATTATGGGCATATAGGGTAGCATATAAAACATCAATAGGAACGACCCCATATAACATGGTTTTTGGGCTAAATGCTATCTTACCAATAGAATTCTTGATTTCAACCTTAAGGGTGGCTAAGGATCTAGAGTGGACAGGGCACGAGCTTTCTGATAGAATAGATGACCTGGAAAAGCTAGACGAGCTTCGCCTAAAAGCAGTAGCTTCTATCTACGCTCAAAAAAGGCGACAAAAGGAATTTTTTGATAAGCATGTGCGGACTAAAGAGTTTAAGGTTGGGGACTATGTCCTAGTTTACACTCTGAAACAGCATGCTAAGAAGCTTAAAAAGCGAGGGATGGGACCTCTGGTGATTAAAGATCTATCACCAAGTGGAGCCGTCAAGCTTGCTACATTAGACGGAGAAGAAATGCCCAATTGGATTAGTGGATGCAGAGTGAAAAAGTATCTTTTGCCGCTAACCCAAGACATGCTTCTCAAAATACATCAAGAAAAGCTGCGTGTCCAGAAAAAGAAAAAGATTGAGGAGGAAGCGCAAGCCGAGGCGAAGGAAAGAATGGAGAAAAGAAGACTACTGCGTCAGAAACAGCGCAATGAAGGAGCAATACGAATAAACGCAGTCAGTATAACAGAAATGGATAATGACAAAGAAGAACCCATCATTGAATGCAAAGTAGGAACCAACCAAATCAAAGCCAGAGCACTATTGGATTCAGGAGCTCAAGCTAACCTACTTTCACTCAGTTTGTATAGACAATTGACAAATGACACTAAACTACAAACTGCCAAGCAAGAGTTAAAGAGTTACTCTGAGAATTCAATCAAAACTGTCGGATGCACAGTTTTACATATACAGATTAACCATTATGTGTATCCTCATATGTTTTACGTGGTTGAAGACCAAGCTACACAACATCCATTATTGCTAGGACAACCATGGCAGAAGCAATACAATGCAATGATTGACTGGAGTTCTAAATCAGTGCTTATCAAATACGAAGGTGAAAGTCAATCAGTTAAGTTCACCAAAGGATCAAAGACAACTCCAAAGGAAGAATCCAAGAACAAAGGTAAACAACAACCAGAGAAAAAGAAGAAGCAATGGCAACCAAAAGTTTCTATACAACCGGATTACTCTTCGACGAGGAATTCTCAACAGTGGATAAGGAAGACAAGCAATAATATAACAGCTCAACCTTGGGAAAAAACGGAGTCAAAGTTGGTATGGAGACCAAAAAAGGTTGTGCCAGAGAACACAAAGGTGGAAAACAGAGTCTTCAATACCAGACAACAGAGTGATTCCAGACAATCAAGGACAGTGAAACAGATCTGGATTCCAAAGAAGTTCATGACGGCACAAAGCTATAGCAAGCAAATTTGGATCCCAAAGATTTGTAAACAGGAACTCCCTTCAGTACAATCAACGGAAACTCCTAGGTATTTCAAGGCGAGGAAATCAACACACGGAACAAAGCAGGTTTGGATCGCAAAGAGTTTGTGGCAAGCACAAGCAAAGCGGAAGTAGATTTGGATTGTGCAAAAGAACAACAGGGTAAAGAAGAATCCATCGACTGATTCTACGACCGAAGTATCACCAACCCAAAACCCGACCACCAATCCTTCAATCAAACAAAGAGCAGCTTTATTGGAAAGACCGTTGTATCATTGCTCTACACTTGCATTGGGAACTTATGACCAAAACAACTACAATGCTTCGCCCACAGACACTTCATAGTCGTCCGGGAGGACTCAGACTAGGAGGGGGGGAGGTATACAGGTATACAGGAGTTTAAAAGCAACTACAAGCGCCAAAAACAAAGAAAAACAAAAATTATATTACAAGGGCAGTGTCTTACATGATTTTGCAATTTTTATGTTTGATTGCGGATATTGATAATATTTATGCCCTTATATACCTTGTTTTGCAACAAGAAGAGATCAAATGATGAATTTGGGTCTCTAGACGTGTAAATATCACTAAATAAGAGTGTTTTTGGAGCTAAGAAGTGGTAATCCAAGTCCAGAAATCACAAATAAGTGTATATTCATATACACAGGATTACCAGCTATTTATCGTGTATGTTTGGAATTTTTTGGCTTCAATTTGCTATTTTCCTTTATTTTTTATGATTTTCTTAATAAAAGTAAAAGAAAAATAAAAAAGCAGGTGAAATGAGATCGGAAAAAAAGAAAAGAATAGACGGTGATGGTCCTAATGACAAGGGCAACCTATGGTAAAAATTGGGTACAATTCTGAAAAAGTTGCGGAAAGCCCGAAATGACAGAATTTTGGCAAAGTGGACAGATTTCTCAGAAACAGGTCAAACGGAGTCCAAATTGAGAAATTTCAAATCCTAAAGTGCATTTCACAACAAGATAGGAGCACATGTCAAATTTGGTAACAAGTGATCCGGGAAGTCCGAAGTTAAGTATTTTTCACATCACTTTCAAGCTCATTTCCACTATTACCTTCTTGGAGAGAGCAAAGAGTACACAGGAGCATCCGACCTTCTACCGCCTTCTACGACTGCTACGAGAGCTCAGAGGACACCAGACATGAGAGGTAGACTCGTTGCCATAAGCTTTTGATGCTTATCGTTAACTTTTGTCGCGAAAACTGACCAAAACCAAGAAACAAGAGCAGACAGGGAATGGGGAGGAACGCTAGGTAGGGGCACAACCGCCTAACCAAACCTTGCAAGACCTTAGAGGTGGGTTACCCTAACATAGAAGATGGGTTTCTAACACTCAAAGCTCGAGAAAGAACTACTTGAAAAACCCTAGGTCAACAGAGCCTGCAAGAGGCAAACAGAAAAAAAGTTGTCGAAACGACACAAAACTTCTCAGGAAGCTTAACAACATCGAGGGCAATGCAACCATGGAGTATCTCCGGGTTTGGATCACCAAAAGTAGGTTGGAACAACCGATTCGGCGGCGGACACACAAAGCGTCATTTTGGCATAACGGCTAAAATTGACGACCAAATGACATGAAACTTCACAAGCAGCTTCAAATATACATGGATGACTTATGATTGCAAGCAAAACCCAAAAGAAAGCTGATTCACTTACCGATGGTGAAAAAGACGCTTTCGGGCAACCAAATGGAGAAAGATGGAGAACGGGGAGCCAAAGTCAAGTTCAACCAAATAGGTGGCTTCACAACATATCCAATGAGCTGGAAATGCAACTCTCGAGAAGAAAAGTTGAAGAAATTCAACTCCAAGGCAAAAAGACGACTTCGGAGACTGAAATGCCTAAAGGGGGCTTTTTAGCTAAACTAATGACTTTTTAAGTTGAAAACTAGTTAGCAGGGCTTAGGGCACTAGCACAAAGCATTCTTTGCACAAAAAGACCAACATTTCAAGAAAAGACATCATACGCGTATGATGTCTCACAGCATGATTTTCACATCCATTTCAACATTTGAGTGCATAGCCTCATTCCACATGTTAATCACATCCTATGAACCAAGTATCATGAGAATTGGAGTTAGAAAACCCAAGGAAAACCAAAAAGACGCAAAGTAGGCCATAAAATTGATTTTTGGTCCTTATTTTGTCAAAATAACTCCAAACTCATTGAAACTTTGTAGGATTGTTGATTAACACATCTACAAGCTATCTGGAACCAAAAAGCACCATTTTGACACAAAAGACATTATACGCGTATGATGTCTATTTGCACTTACAAAGCCAAAATTGCTCATTTGTCATCATACATCCATTATATATATCTAATACCTGCTACATATGAAGTTTGGAACCATTTGGTCAAGTGGATCACCCCATTAGCCCAATTGAGGGAAAATCCTTCATCCAAAGCCTATTCTTGGCCCAAATCCAACATACTCAAGTCCAAACCAAGATTTGAGTAGAGACAGTCCTTCACTAGTACATGGGGAGTCCACAGAATCAATCCCATGAAAAATTGATGAAAAAGACATCATACGCGTATGATGTCTTTAGAGCCATTTTTAGCCCAAAATATATCCAAAATTCATAAATCCACTGAATAAGCCTATCTAAAGCCATATCCAAGCTTATAGAGGAATTTGGTCCAAAAATACACTAAAAGACATCATACGCGTATGATGTCTCACTTTGGCACCTCAGGGCTTCAACCACCAAACAGAAGTGATCTACATGCCATATGAAGGTGAACCACCAAGTTTTATCCAATTTGGATCATAAAATCCATTTCCCTTTCAAAATTTTGCCAAGAGCCTGAACTGGACTAAACTAGCCAAAACTTGACCAAATGGGATCCAAACTCAAATCCAAGCATATGATACTCATGTATACACTATCAGCTACAAGCACAACCAATATGAAGTCATTTTGACACAAAAGACATCATACGCGTATGATGTCTCCAGCATGATTCTGAGCCCAGTTTGCATATTTTTTCACCTACCCTGCATCCTTAGGCCCTGAATAGCTCATGTTTCAATTTTCAAGTCATTTGAATAGTTAAAAGCTTCATTTCGGCTTTCAGTACTAAAAAGACGCTAACTTTTGAAATTGGAGTTACAGGATCCATGGATTCCGCCAAGTTATCGGCAACGAAGAGAAAAAGACCGACAATCAAAGATGCTCTTGCAGAAGCGGAACCCTTTGACATTCTAGCAGAAACCCTCAAGCCAACCAAAACTTGGGTGGAGGAAGCAGTACTGGAACAAGAGGGAATAAAGATCTACCAGGGGACTTTCAGAGACCCTCAAGGGCAAGCGGTGGATATACCGATGATCCCACAAGAGTTGGTGGATTATAGCAGGTCAGAGAACATCAGCAGGTACCTGGAAAGGGCAGACTTGCACAGATTCTTCACCTCGAGACCATCAGGTGTAGATACAAGAAGAGTGTATGAGTTGGCAACCTCCATTCAGAAGGATGGGAAAGCCACATTGACAGCAATAGATGGAGAGAAAGTAGAGGTACAGATCACTCCACACCTCATTGCAGATACATTGAAGCTGAACAACAAAGGGAGCTCTGTCAGGGAAAGAAGGGAGGCTATAGAGGTTTATGGGTCCAAGAAACAGAATCCAACTTATGGAGATATGGCAGACCAAAGAGCGGCAACCCTTTGCCGACTATACAACCAATTTCTCCATATTTGCAGTAAAAGACCGCAAAAGTATACGACACCGCCCCATGCCATTGCAACTACCATCACATGGGCATTGAAGAGCAATATGCCAAAAGAGGTGAATTACGCTCAACACATCCACGAGCAAGTAATTGCCATGCACAACGAGAAGCCAAAGTATATAGGAGGAGCTGAAGTTCTGACAAGAATAGCTTATGAAGCTATTGGAGCCAGAGATCAATGGCCAAAGGTTCCCTCCCAGAATGAGTGGCTTAGAGAAGCAGATGAGGAGGAAGAACAGCCTGAAGTATCCAAGAGGGCGTCCACAAAAGCACGCAGGAAACTAGAAATAGTTTCAGAACCTGAAGAGAATGTGGATAAGCCAATTATGAAGAAAGCAAAGAAGAAGGTTGCTCCCAAGCAAACCAAAAGTCAGAAAGCGGCACGAATGGAAAGACTAGTGGAACAGTTTAGAGCGGAAAGAGCTCTAAAGGGGGACTTTGAAGAAAAGTGGGTGCCAGACCCCACTAAAGTCGGAACTAGCTCAGCCAGGCCACATGTTGATCAATATGATCAATATATTAGAGCTTATGAGGAGTCAGAGGCAATACTGGAGTAGCAACCTATCGATCCATACACTGAAGAGGAAGTACAGCTTTTAAAAGCTGAGCTGCAAAAGGACGACAAGGGGAAGAAGAAAGTAGATGAGTCTACTGAACCTCAAGAGAAAGACGGGCAAGCAAACAAAGGGAAAGCCAAGATGACTGAGGACAATCAGCCCTCCTTTATTGATGTACCCAGCCCGAAGAAGACGGAAATCATTGTGGAAGAGACCACAGTAGAGATGGACACGGCTGGTATGGAAAAGCCGGAGGCCGGGACCAAGGAAAAGGAGATAGATCCAATTCAGCAAAAGAAAAACGATTATGAGGATCTGGTAGCGATAGGGTACACTGAAGAAGAGGCCCTTGAGGCGGTTTATGGGATCACCCTACAAAAACGAGATGATCGGAGAGGGACAGAGGAAAATACAAAGAGTACAAAAGAAAGTGATGAAAAACTGGACGAGCAGAACGTACTAGAAGAGCCGAAGCCAGTGGAGGTGGTGGCCAAAAAAGCTTTAGAGTTGACAGATGAAGATGAAAAAGACATGCACATGGTGCATGAACTGCTCAACAAGATCAAAGAAAGATCCAAGGCAAAGGAAGTGGAGATTGAGACAGCCAAACAAAGGGAAGCCGAGTTGCAGAGGAAATTAGAGGATGCTATGATTGAATCTGAAAGTCATAAAGCATCACTCTACGATGCGGAAAATGAGAGAGATGGCTTGATACTCCAGCTAGCTGAGGCCTCAAGAGAAGTAACAAGTGCACAGGAAGCAAGGGAGCGGATGGAAGACGACTTGGATGCGGCTAAAGATGAGCTCATTGAGCTAAGGGAAAGAGTCGAGCTCCAAGAAAGAACAATCACTAGACTCAGGACTACCCCTAGAGCTAGCAGAGCAGGAACCGAACAAGAGGGAGCTCTTGTACCAGCTCTGGAAGACCAGGTCCGAAGCTTACAAAGAGAGCTAAGATTAGAGCAAGTGCAAAGGTTGCACATTGCGGAGGGATCAGTGGCAGCAGAGGAGAGGCTCACTTTAGAAAATCAAACACTAAGAACAGAGAATGAGACCCTCCGCAAACAGCCCCAAGATCTACAAGAGCAACAAAGAAGAGAGACAGAGACACCACAAGAAGAATCAGGTGGAGCAGCCATAGAACTACCAGAAACTGAAGAGGCAACCACAATTGAAGATCCAGCCCCAGTTCACGAGGTGACCTCAACTTCAGGAATCTCTGAAGAAGAAGAACAAAGGCTCCATGACCAAATAGAAAAGTCGGCAGAGGAGAGTGCCAAGGCGGAAATGGAATGGGAGAGGAGACTCCTAATCTCCATTAGACTTCAGGGATTAGACACAAAAGTGCTCCATGAAGAGTGGATGCAACCCAGCCTGCCTTTCCCTTTGATGAAGTTTGAAGTGATAAAAACGAAAAACAGAATAGAGGAGGAGCAGTATGTTGCTCTTTACGAAGGCGACATCACAAAAGAGGAACAATCAAAGAAGATTGTAGATTCGCAGCCTAGATGGAGGAAAGGTTGGCTGAACAAATACCCAGCCTACCTCATCTACTTGGTAGAGGCACCAAAGGAGATTCGGGAGGATGCAACCTTCTGCCCGGTGCCAAGAGTCAGAAGCTGGAAAGAGCATGGCAGGATTGCAGAAAAGAAGCCAAATTGGCTTAATTACCCAAGGATGCCAGGACCAAAGGCAGGAGAGAGAATAGGTAAAGCCTACATGGTGAAAACCCTAACGGGCACCATCAAGCTCTTTACTGGCTCTCCTGACCTTTCGTGTCAGATGCTCAAGAAAATTTGCAGGACTCTCTTAGCTTGCATTGAAGTGTTCGCGCCAGATAAAGCCACGACCTCGAGTCTACTATCGACGGCCGACACAGTGACTGATATGATGTATGATCTTTCATTGCAGCCTTCTCCAAAAGTGTTGCACCTCCTATACCAGAGGATTATGTTTTTGCCTAGCTTCCACATGCAAACATTCGAAGAAGCTTTCTACACCGGCTTTTTCACCCACGAAAGCAAAATATTCGGCCCAACCTTGACCATCGGCA
Source organism: Adiantum capillus-veneris (assembly GCF_014529385.1). Lineage (NCBI taxonomy): Eukaryota > Viridiplantae > Streptophyta > Polypodiopsida > Polypodiales > Pteridaceae > Adiantum > Adiantum capillus-veneris. Next base: position 135,604,442 of record NC_140931.1, on the reverse strand, counting down.
ACCTGCGATACGAATCACATTTGCAGATGCTCAAGACGATAGGACTTTATTGACCAAGCATAAAGGTCATGTCAGGGACGACATGAACGCGGAGGGGGGGAGTGTTGAGCCAGCAAAGGATCACACCCACATTTTTGCTCACACTCATCATTTTTGTAACCATTGATTGTAATAAATGTCTTTTCGACATTGATTTTGAATTGAGCCATTCATTAAGTAACGGGACTCAATTGAGTGTCCAGCTTGTAATCCCGAAGTAATTTCACTTGCTGATGTAATTAGTTAGAGATGTTCTCACCTCCAAGGCTGAGGTATATAAGCCAAAGTTTTGTAACCTAAGGGGATTCAGATTATTAATCAAAGTGAGTTTTTGAGTGCCATGACTGTGTCTGAGAGAGAGTGAGAGAGAGAGAGAGAGAGTCTTATCTACTTGCTACGCGAGCTACGGAGCCGCCAATGGAGAAGAGTCACCGCCATTGTGTTAGCAACGGCGAGAGCTACGCACTGATACCAAGAGTGCACGCTATCGGCTTCTATGTGTGGTAAGTTCCTACGAGCTTCGGTGTGAGTTTTCTTCCAACTCGTGTGTCAGAATAGAGCGTGCAGCATATCTATAGAACCACAACGAGTAGAGCTACACATTAGTACCATCGGGGTCAAGTTTCGGTCACCTGTATTTTTCAGCCTGTCTCCATACGCGTTTACCGCACGGAGTGATTATAGGTTGATTTTGCAGTTCAAGTCTTTAGGGTGTTGTTCTTACCTAGTGCATAGACTTCCCCTTGAGTTTGAGATCGATTCAATGATTCTAGATCTGTTTCGTATAGCATTCGTTCGTAGTACGGATTTCAGTCACTTGCGTATTTTAGAACTTAGATTTGATTTCCTTAGTAGTGATTGTCATTAGAAGGTCGAGTAGGTGATTTGACACCCACCTAGTTGTTTCCATGCGCCTGCGGGTCAAGCTTCGTCCTCGTCTAACAAATTCTGTTGTTGGTTGAGTTCTCGCTATTTAGCTTCCGCTAGCGGCGTAACCGCCTTAACAGTTAGGCTTAAAGCATTACTCTTATGCAGGTCGTTTTGTTCTCCTAGAGAATCGCATATTTGTTCAAACACTTCGATATGCTTTCTCACATCCCTGTCTCCACTAAATTTTTGTGTGAGCTTGGCTATTTGTACTACCTTACTTCTAGGCTCTCTATCAAGCATGTTACGCATATTCTCAACAATAGATTGATCGATGGTTTGAGCAAATGCTGCCAAATCTTCTAAATAAGCAGGTATAGTGGCAGTAGGTGCAGGCGAACCTGGAACTACATGTGGGACGGGAATTGGCCTTGGCCTTGGCATATGCGCGGCCCTCGGGTCCCATACCTCATATGGTGGTGTACCACGTGGTGGTCCAAAGTTCATAGGTGAGGCTCTAGGCATACGACATGTTATTGCTAAATGGTATGGCCCCACTTGAATAAGAGCTTGGATAATGCCATTGTGGAGTGTAATCCCTTGGCATAATTGGGGGTGTGGGAGCTACGTGGGCATGAGGTGCGATAGGTACATAGGCTTGATGCACACCTGTAGGTATTGTTGGGGGACACTGTGCTACTGGGTAGCAGTGCAGTGCTAACAAACAAGGTCCAAGGTGTACCTTTTGTACTCATCATCGGAGTAGGTATCGTAGCCATAGTGTCTTCGAGAGATAGATGAGCTAGATTTGGAAAAGTAAAACTACTACTTGTGGGTTCAGACTGTACCGAAACTCTAGGCGACACAATATATGAAGGGTCCATTGGACTCACTGAAGGAGTTTCCATCTATGATAGTGTTGGTTGTCTGGCCTTGCCCGTATCCAAGAATCTCATAAGGCCCGTTGAAGGAATGTTAATCCCTCGGTTTTGCCTCTCCGATTGGATGATGCTATGGATGACATTACAGATCATCTGTTGCCACTCCTCTGGACTTGTGGCACTAGAAGTAGATTGTACAACTTATAACCAACCTATATGGTATATGTACCCCGTGTAAAAGTCAGTCAAGGTTTCAGTTTGTAGGTCATATTCCCAATTTTTGTTGAGAAAGAACCCTTCTAGGCCCGGCGTACTAGAGGTTTCCCTTGAGGTGGAAGCATTGTTGTTCCCCACAGTTTGACCCACATTGCCTCTACTAACTCAGGAGCACTCATTGCTCAATTTCTATGCCTTTTGTCCCAGGGGTCTTTCCCTTCATGGCTCGGCGTTGTTCTAGGAAACTCTCCATTTCCCTCTCTCTAGCCGCTTGCATATAGCGCTCAACTTCTTGCACCTCCGCAAGACTCCTACGATCGGGTAGTAGAACTTCGAGGGGTGATTGCTTTGCAGGGTCTTCCGTGAAAGCAGGGGAAATGATAGCGACGTGGACACTCTTGGGGAGTATAGGCTCACCCTGAGATACCAAAAGTGAATCTACCTCTCCCTCATCTTTGTTAACTTCACTAGCCGCAGGTTCAAAGCGACTAGCTCTACTAAAGGTTTCTATAAAGCAACTAAACACACTAGATCCAGGCTGTGGGACCCAGACAGGTACATTTTTGTTTACTTGCTCGGGGTTTGGTGTAGGATTCCCTTCCATAATATCATAGTCAGATGAAGAATAACTAGCCACTATGTTTGGGTCTTGGGTTGTACTACCTTGGGTCCCCGTCGAGGGCCCGGAACTTAAGGTAGGTGGGTATTGAGAACCCGCGTAAGTCGAAGTGATTGCTAGTTGTTCGGCCTCTAACACACAACCAGAGCGCAGATGCATGTGCCTTTGGCACCCTACAAGCATCGGCAAATACCCTTGAAGGTTAACCGCTTGATTTTTTGGGCGTTTTGCACCACGTTTTCACTCGTTTTTAGGACCGGTTTTTGGATTAGAGCGTGTGATAGCTCAAAACAAGCGTATCGCTCAGGGGATTGTGGTGTGCTTTATAGCACAATGTCCCGTTACCCAAAGCTCCGATGGTCCTCGAAAGGGTCGATTTTTACTTAGGCGTGAAGCTAAAATAAGTAAGTCCAAAGGGTGATTGAGGCTTGAGCCTGGGCTTAGGAAATGTTCCCAATCGTGGTTCTTCCTTTTAAATAAATAAATTATATGTATATGTGTATATATATATATATATATATATATATATATATATATATATATATATATATATATTGGAGGAGAAGGTCACCGCGGTCGCGCCGCACGCACATACGCACGCACCTAACCTACCTACTTGCAACTAACAGAGTTATTGTTGCACACGGTTTAACACAATACTACGGCAACTAATTAACTAACAGGTCTATTTATTGCACCTTACAGATCTAACATTATAGATCTAATACCTTAAATCTAACACCTTATAAAAAAAAAACAGTACATTGTAGCAAAAAAATCTAACACCTTATTAACAGAAAACAGTACACTGCAGCAAAAACAAAGTTCCCAAATCCTTCTCAACAGCCACACACCTTCTTTCTCTACCTTTCCTACATCTCACATTGGACCCCAAAGCAGCATAGAGTGCTATTCGAGCTTAGTGCAGTGCATCTCCCCGGCAATGGCGCCAAAAATATGCACATCTGTCGCACATGTCAAAGCAAGGGACTTGTTGTACACTATGTGCGAGCCACAAATGGATGCAAGCACACAACCAGATTAATCTAGCAAGCTCAAGAGAGCAAGGGTGTGTCACTCACATCCCTACGCTCGCCTTCGTGGAGGATTCCTCGCCGCGAAGAAGAGGGAACTACTACCATGTTGCACTCAATCGCCTCGCCGTCGTCGTGTCGTCGCAATGCTCAATAGCACTCTCTCTCTCTCTCTCTCTCTCACACACACACACACACACACACACACACACACGCACGCACACGCACGCACACGCACACGGACATACACACACATACATGCATACACACACGCACAAGGAGATGAAGAAGAAGACGAACAAGATCACTCTTCAATTGCACAAATGAGAGAATGAGTGATTTTTAGGTTTAAGTGACTTTTATATGAGCTCGTCCATTCACACTTGGGCGCCCATGCTTAGCCAACTAACCCTTGAATGTTCCAGTTAGAGTGCACCTCTCATTGACGTTCACTCTTACTCTTTTCCCATTGGATCGACAAGCCCAGCCCATGACTACTAGAACTGGACGCCGGTGGTTCTTATCGATGTTTTGGAGGATGCTTCATGGCAAGTTCATGTAATACAAATACTTAACCATAAGATAAATATTAGAAAAACATATGCACATACATTATTTAAATAGTTTATGATACTTACAAACTCATGTCAAAGAGTCTCGTAGTCTCCACTCCCAAGATGAGATGATCCTATAGACTCCAAGCATACTCTAGCTGCATGTCTCTACTACATAAACCTGTCAAGATGCTCGCGCATCTCACGTAAAATCTATGCCCACTCCTTTGCACCCAACCATTCCGGCTTTGGCTCATTATTCTTCTACATGTCTCTTGCCTCTAATCGACAAAGTGACATCATCGCAATAGCCACGCTCATGATTCAGTCTCATTAGAGATTGAATTGTACCCACGTGTTGGCCTGTATTCTCTACGAATGGCCTCAATGAAATAATTGTTCCTCTCCAAATCCTGAGCATGCTCCATCACAAAGTGCTCAAATTGCACCGTACAAAGCCATCAAACCCTTGTTGCATGGTCTTTTCAGCCCTATCCATAATCAATGTCCCATCCATACTCTTGTACACCTTGCCAGGATCATACTCATGTGATCCTCAAGGTGTACATAGTGTGCTAAGTGTTTACTCTCTACTGAAGAGAGAGGTGGATGCTCTCTTGGTGGTGTGGATGCATTGGTAGCACTTACTGCAATAACCACCACCTGAAGAACGTGGACGAGGCCTACGTCATCTTTAAGAAGGATGAGAGAGCACAATCTCCGGTGTATATCTTGACCCGTTGGTGTGACTCTCACACTCGTTGTCATTGTGGCACCACCTGTCAATGTAACTGGCACACTCGTTGCATGAGTTAGAGCAGTTGCATCTAGTATAGAAGGACTAGCTCTCCAAAATGCTAGTGTGTATGCACACTGCTCATGGAAAAACTATGAGAAAAATGTGGCCATCTGCTCAGGTGACTTGCCAGCCAAAATAACTGGAAAATAAAAATTAATAAAAATTATCTCTCATCTTCTATGAGAGTCGATGCACCAAAGATATATATCTCAATCTAAACTTCTGCATCTTTGTCATCAAACTCCACGGCTACATCCATCTCTGCATCTATCTCAGTATTTGATCGCTCATCTCTAGTTTCATGCATCTAATCACCAAGTGCACCGACTTCAAGCTCGAAATCCTCATCCATATCACCCGCATTCATGCATGCTACTCACGTGTCTCTTTGTCCTCAACCTCCAATCCTCCTCACACTTGTTTGCTCCATGGAGCAACTTGGACAACAAAGAGCCACACAGTATAGTCAAATCATCTCCATCTTTTTCATTCCATAGTGGATCTATGATAAACACAACCTGTTCACCATGCTACAAAAGTGCAAATGTATCTGCAACTCCTCACGTGCTAAAGTGTACCACTTTTTGGTACATGTTTTGCCAAAGCATCTCCAAGCACAACAAATTTCCCATTAGCATACAACAAAGTCAACATCAATTGCCAATAATCCATATGAGGGATGATAATGCCCAAAACCTGCATCCTCTTTGAGTTTCTCCTTGTGGATGCGGAGCGTCATGACAATGGTGATTAATGAGTACCTCACTTGACGGTGTGAATCTATGGCTCTCCTAGATGCTTCAACATCAATAGTCACCAATTCCCTATTGTAAAAACTCACCTTTAGTCACGATTGTCCTATGGAGCTATTGTATGACCAAGGATCACAGTTCAAAGGAGAGGTGTTAAAGATACTAATCCAAAGTTTAGGATGTAAGCAACTATTCACCTTGCCTTACCACCCATGATTGAATGGGGTAATTGAACACTTAAACATGACCATTAAGCATGTAATTGCCTCATATGTGGATACCTTACATTAGGAATTGGACCCGCTACTCCCATTCATAGTGCATGCCTACAACGCATTTGTGCAGACATTCACCAAGATTAGTCCCTTTTGAGCCTTGTATGGGTGATATCCTCACATGCCACTAGATCTCAAAACCGTGCACATTCAAACAGTAAAGGCAGATGCAACCAATTGTGTTACCATATACATGTGGTAGTGATGTGAACACACTTAGGACCGTTGGAGCATTTTTTTCCTCACTAGGAGGTTTTTTCCCCCGTGCATTGTATATACACCCATCACTCTAGGGCTATCTTATCTTTCCATTGTGCACTAAGTAATACACTCTCTCTTGTGTGCCTTGAGCTTCCTTCGTCTTCTCCAAGCTGTGTGTGTTTTCTACAACCCTAATTCCAACTATTGGTATCAGAGCATATTGCATTCTTTAGGGCTTCGTCACCAATTGCTCCAACACATGCTTGCTCATGTTTGCTCAGAAATTTCATTTGGGCTCATTTCAGCCGTTTCCATTACAGGCGGTACTACATAGGCTATTTTGTCATTTTGTGAAAAAATTTTGTCAGTGTCATTTTTTGCATAACGGGTTGTGCTATATAGCACGTCTTGTTATCGCTTAGTTTCTCCTCTTTTCGGGTAGTTTTCACATCAGGTGCAACATTTTCTTTGACTGACAACAACACAGATGTGTTCAAGATGTTTGTTGTTGAGGATAGATTGGATGGAGACAATTACCCTATGTGGACTTATATGATGCAACATGTCCTTGTGTCAAAGGGCATTTGAAATATTCTGCAGGACATTGATGTACGTCCTAGTTCTGAGGATGTAGGTGATGTTGAGGATGTTGCAGGTTTTGGTGGCAGGATTGCTGCTGCCAAAGATGTTTTGCCTACGACTGAGCAAGCTTGTTGGGATGTAAAACATGCACAGGCTCATGCTTTGATTGTGTTGTCTGTGAAGCGCACTATTACTCCTCATATTTGTTCAACAAAATCTACAAAACAGGCTTGGGATATTCTACCTGGTCTTTATGCAAGTTGCAATGAGGCTAAAATTGCATTGTTGTGCATAAAGAGCTGGACTCGAAGATTATGCATGAGGAAGATGAGATGGACACTTTCCTTCGTGGTGTCAAGGATATCACTGAGCAACTGATTGCTGCAGGCGAAGTCATTTCTGACAGTACCCTTGTGCAGACTGTTCTTGATGCTTTGCCAGATTCTTACCAGACTTTTGCTAGTACTTGGAGACTTATGACCCAAGGAAATTCAGAAGTTAAGTTTGATGTATTATGCACATTGCTGCTACAACAGTCACTTCCCAAAAAAATATGACTAGACAACGTGTAGTTGAACATGCCTTTATTGAACAGCACTGTAGCCAATCATGGTTCTTCTACGAGTGGTAAATCACATGTTCCTAATGCTTATGTTGGCAGCAATTCGTCTAGAAATTCTGGTGAAATGGGAAAAAAGAAACTGTGTTGCCATTATTGTAAAGCTAATGATCACTTGATCGAGAAATGTCCAAAATTTAAGCCAAAAGAGGCTAAGAAGAAAGAGGCTGGATCAACTACAGGGTCCAATACAAGTCCGTAAACAAAGTGTATCTTTCTTTCACAAGATGTTGTGTTTGTGGAAGATTCTATTCAGCCCTTGCTATCATGTACTAGAGACAATAATGTAAGTTCACATGACATTTATGAAACTTTGTTGCCTCTTTTTAGTGGTAAAAGTTTGAATGTAAATTCCAATGAGACAAATGTATAGTTGTGGTGGTTTTCAAAAATGTTACAGATGAACCTATTACTTGTGTAGATGTACATGATCTACTTGATGACGAAAGAACTGAGAATGAGCAAGCTAGAGGTATGCCAAAATGAATGGTGCATACTTTGCGTGACAGTAAATTGGATGCACCTTTGTCTAGTCGTACTCATTCAGGTTCTCGCCATGCATCTTATGCATCAGATTGTTATGCTTTGGCTGTGTCTATCCTATGTGATGTTGAGGAACCTCTATCTTTTGATGAAGCACAAAATTCAAAAAATTGGATGGCTGCCATGCAATCATAATATGATTCACTTATAGAAAATGACACATGGACTTTATGCGATTTTCCTCCATGAAAAATGGCCATTGGTACAAAGTGGGTTTACAAGTTGAAACGCAAGCCGGATGGTGATATTGATCACTATAAGGCTCGAGTTGTTGCAAAGGGTTATGCATAGCAAAAAGGCATAGATTATGAAGAGACTTTTGCTCCAACTTGTTGTATGACTACTATGTGCATTGGCAGATCATTTTGGATGGTATGTACATCAATCATACACTGCTTTGCTTTCTTGAATGTTGACATATTTGAGGAAGTTTATGTAATGCAGCTTCATGATTTTGTCAAAAAAAGACAAGAGGATAAAGTGTGCAAATGTAAGAAAGCTTTGTATGGGTTGAAGAAATCTACTCGTGCTTGGTATGAGAAAGCTAACCCTCAATTGGTGAACGAGGCTTCGATAACAGTCCAGCAGAAAGCACTTTGTATGTACAGCATGAGGGTGATGTGCGTCTCATTGTTGTTCTATATGTGGATGAATTGATGATCATTGGTCCAAATGAGACACATATTGCTGAATTTAAGGCTGATTTGAATGCTACTTTCAAGATGAAAGATTTGGGGTTGTTGCATCATTACTTGGTCATACAGGTTAAGCAATGTGATGGTGGTATTGCCTTGTGTCAGACATGTTACATAGAGACATTGCTATGTAAGTTTGTACTTGAGGACTACAAGCCTATTTCCCCTCCCATGGAAACAGGTTTGAAGTTGAGTCTTCATGGTGCTGATGATCCTGTCAATGTCACTCTTTACTAGACGGTTATTGGATGCCTTATTTATGTATACAATATGAGGCCAGATATTTAGTATACAACCTCGCTTATTAGAAGATTTATGCATAACACATGGTATAAGCATTGACAGTCTATCAAGAGGATCTTTTGCTACTTAAGTGGCACTTTACATCTTGGGTTGTTTTATCCCAAGGGGGATCATTGCCGCCAGATTTACATGTTTTTTTGAACTCAGATTGGGCTGGTTCTTATGCACACAAGTGTCCACGAGTTGTTTTTGTTTCATGCTCGGCATCTCATTATCATGGTTGAGCAAGAAGCCACCTATTGTGGCCACTTCTTGTTGTGAGGTTGAGTACATACCAGACTTCATAGCTACGGTTGAGTGTGTATGGCTTAGACGCCTTATGGGGCTGATTTGGGTGTTGGACAAGAAAGTGCCGACACTATCTGCACTGACAGTTAGAACGCATTAGAAGTTGCAAGGAACCCAATTTTTCATGCTTGCACAAAGCACATTTAGGTGCATTACCACTATGTCAGGAAGAGGCTCTCAGTAGGAGAGATCAGCTTGGCTTATGTGCCAACATAGGACGACCTTGCAGATCTTTTCACAAAGGCATTGTCTCATGAGAAGTTTGAAGCTTTCTGCAAAGCTTTGGGATTACTCCCCTTTGTGGATTGATCATGTCCTCAGGGCATGGCACTTCCCTCCCTATACTCTATGTGCTAGCTCTCGTTCGCTGCATCACTCCCATGGGGGATTTTTACCATATACATGTGAAAGTGATGTGTGTGAACACACTTAGGATCGTCGGGGCATTTTTTCCCTCACTAGGAGGTTTTTCTCCCGTGCATTGTGTATACACCCATTACTCTAGGGCTATCTTATCTTTCCATTGCACACTAAGTAATAAACTCTTTGTTGTGTGCCTTGAGCTTCCTTCATCTTCTCCAAGCTGTGTGTGTTTCATTGCAACCCTAATTCCAACAAATTTGTGGTTTTATCTTCAGCAACACCAACCTCTTTGATGGAGAGTTGTACATCATAACCTACACATGGCCAAGTAGTGACAAAAGCGAGCCTACAATAAAACTTTCCAAGTGGTTGAGAATGAGGAACTACAAAGAGAAAGACTCTCAAAGTCCCTTCCCTCATATGCCCTCTAAAGGTGCTTTTGAGGGGCCCTTTGAATCCTAAAAGGTAGCCCTATACACCTCTTAGCCTTTCCAAATTGTAGGGCATTTTCTAAATGCCTTTAAGCTAGGGGGTCTTTCAACCACCCTCTAGATACAAAAGGGCCCTCTTTTTCAAGGAATGACTTGGTATTTTAGGTGACACTACCTTTTGACTTCCTACTCTAGGTTTCCCTCATTGTCCTTTTCCCAATTTGAACCTTTCAAAAAGTGACTTGCTTCCTATGGGGATGTGTTGTTTTTAAAAGGCAACTATTAAAACTTTGAGGGCTCTCCGTATAAAGAGCCTACGGGACTATAGAATAGGTACCCTTTTTTTTGAGGGGGGAGTTGTAACAGTAGGCTCCTTCGTAAAGGTAGCTCCAGATCAACAAGGTAGTTAGGAACCTACAACTAGGGTAGACTCCTTGCAACCACCTTAGAAGGTCAGTTCATGGGCTCAATCCAAGAACCAAAGCATCTTCTAGATGTAACAAGCATGCTCCTAATACAAGCAGAGCATTTCCAAGGAGTAAGGTAGTGATTAGTCGTAAGAGCAAGTAGTCTCTACAACACACACACACACACACACACACACACACACACACACACACACACACACACACACATGGAGTATATCCCTATAGTAATTGATATGCTTCAATTGATTCACTTCATCACTCCAAAGTGTGAAAGGTATGAGGGGTATCTTAAAACATTGGCTTTCAACAAGAAGTACCCTTTGTTCATCTTGACTCTACAAAAGTGAGTATAGTGTTTACCTCAACCTTAAAAAAGAGACTTCATGGATCTTGTCATACCAAGAGTTTCTTAAATATTTAGCCAAGGGCTACTGTACTATATTGCAGTATCATGGCCTATACAATGAAGGAATCCCTACCTTTGTAGCTTACTAATTTGTTCATCTAGCCTCGGTATGGCACAAGTATTCCCCAGGTTTGCTCATGCTCATTCTTGACTTGATACCTAATGTAGTTTACTATAACATATTGCTTCTTTCAGTTAAGTAAGGTATTGTCAAACCTTACTTGTGCTTGATACCTTTTAGCGTGATACTTAAATTTGGGTACTGATAAAAGGAAAACAATTGCACGAATATTTATAATTATTCTTCTGAACATATTTTATGCGTAGATTAGTCCTCAAAGCACTCATTGTCCATTTTGTAAAGAGATAGAGACAAAGAGAGCTTCGCTCTTACATACACACATACACACAACCAAGAGAGCACCCAATGGAGATGGAGGCTAAAAGCTGCTTCTTTTTCACCATTCAAATGATGAAAAGGTCCACTGAACATAAGTAGGAAATACAACATAATAAGAACTATGCACAACCATCAATGTGTAATCACTATTGAGTGAGCTAGTAAGATAAGTAGCCATCATTGTCGATAGGTAGACCATGTCAGTGAAGTCCGATTGTAGTACCACTAGCAATGATCTTTCTATCGGCTACTTGGTGTTGTTGATAAATGTAGACAAAAAGTCATCCAAGCATACCATGTGTGGAGCTTAATATCTCAACACACCCCCTCAAGCTCAATGCCATCTCTCATACTCCAAGCGTAGCTCAAAAACACCTCATGTTCTCTACTTCCAGGCCCTTTATGAATATTTTTGCAACCTGCACATGCATCCACACGTACTTAAGGTTGATATTTCCATCCAAGTCCATGTTTCTAATGAAATGGTAGTGCACCTCAACGTGCTTTCTCCTCATGTGGCACAATGGGTTCTTGCACATTGTTTTTACAAAAGTTTCCATGTCATCTTTGATACTTCCTACCTTGACTTCCACTTGGATTTTGCCTTTGGTCATCAAAAATTTGATGATTGGGCCATGATTTTGGTTTCCACGACCACCATCACCTCCTTACCATGCACCATGTCATGTACCTCTACCTCAGTTATTGTAGAAGAGTTGTTCAAAATTACCAACAACTTCATGAAGATGAATCTTCACCAATGTTTTTCTCTTCCATAATCTTGTCCACTGGACCTAAACCATGCAAGTATGCTTCCACCTTGTCATCATCATTGACCGTGACACCTTTATGGATACAAGAGGCTTAGATATATTCTTAATCTTCAAAACATAGTCACTCTTTGAGAGGCCCATTTTCTTCACAGTACTTAAGCATTGTGTTCAATTGTATGGTCCTTACCTTATCGTAGGTCACCTCTAGTGAGACTAAATTCTTATATGCCGCGGGAATTGGCATCCTGTATATGCTAAATTATGGTATTTTCCACACTGATAGACAACCAATAATTGACCTTCCATTCCAATAACCAACCTTCCATGCTTCTTATCTAATCTTTAAAAGCTTTCATTTGTTGAGTAGTAGGATTCTCGTCGGGCAACACTGGTGTGTCCTCTTGTTCACCTTCAATGTACTCTTAAGAAACTTTACCTATCAAAAAAATTGTCATTCTAAGCTGTTAATCATGGAAGTTGTTCTTGCCAAGCTTCTCATCAACAATATTGTTGATTCCATCATTGTTAGATATGTGTACAAAAAAATCAAAAATTTGCACAAAATCTGTAGCATACGAAAGATAGCAAGTACCAGTGTCACAAATTGTGACCACAATATGCATATATCATCCAATACAATTCTTCACACTATTGTATAGTAGTTATGAAATTTGCAGCACCAATCAAGCTTCCTACAACACCAAAATGAAATATTTGTAGAACCTGAACATTTGCATTCCTACAGGTGAATGCACTCCAACTCCATAACAAAGGCTGTAACATGCTTGAAATGGAAGTCCGATTGCACAAGTATAATCCAAAGAACTATATAGAATATCAAAACACAAGATCTCCCATAGAAAGCGTCAAAATTGGAGATCACTATGGATGCCTCCCAAGAATCTAGAATTGAGTGTAATACCAACACATGAGGGCAGAGAATGTAATTCCAACAGACCCTTAACCTCAATTGCTTTTGCCTACCACTCACAACTCCTTATCCACAATCATGCTTTGAAACCATGCAAAGAGATAAAGAAGGAAAGCTTGAGCTCTTGCAAGCACACATGCATGCATACAACCAAGAGAACACGCAATGGAGATAGAGGTTGGAATATTCTTTGTTTTCTTCTCTATTCAAAATGATATAAGGTCTAGAAAATAATAATGAGACATGCAATATAAGAAGGCTTATGTACAACAGCCAATGTGTAACTACTAATTGATGAGTTGGCAAGATAAGTAGCCATGACTCTTGGTAGGTAGACCATGTCGGTGAAGCCTAGCTCTAATACCATTGGCAATGATCCTCTTGTCTGCTACCTCATGCCAATGATAAATGTAGGTGAGTAGTCATCTAGGCTTACCATATGTTGAGCTTGATATATCAACACATTTACATACCATGTGTTCTTTTTTGAAACGCTTGAAATTTTTTTAGGGTCAATTTATTGAACATAAACCAAATTTGTAGGGTGACATGGCTAAGTTGTTTAAACCTGAAGACAAAAATACTACTAGTTCAAGCAAATGTTTAAATTTTGATGGGCGTATATACAATGCATGAGGGAAAAAATCGCTTAGTAAGGGAAAAAGTGTCCCAATAGTCCTAACTGTGTTCACACATGTCACTACCACATTTATAGTAACAAATCCCCCCTCGCAGTGATGTGGTGAATGAGACCTGACACATAGTGCATAGGGAAGTGCCATGCCCTAAGGACATGATCAATCCACAAAGGGAAGCAAGCCCAAATATTTTTGGAAAGCTTTGAACTTCTCACGAAGCAATGCCTTTGTGAACAGATTTGCATAGTTGTCCTATGCTGGCACATAAGCCAAGCTGATCTCTCCAACTAAGAGTCTCTCCCTGACATAGTGATAATGCACCTCAATGTGCTTTATGAGAGCATGAAAAATTGGGTTCCTTGCAACTGCTAATGCGGTTTGACTGTTAATGTAGATGATGTTGGCAATGTCCCATTCAACACCCAAATAATCCATAAGGCGTCTGAGCCATACACTCTCAATCATTGGTGTGAAGATTGTCCTATACCCAGCCTCACAACTCAAAGCGGTCAAGGTAGGCTGCTTCAACCATGATATGCATGAACTACTGAGCATGAATAAAACCCCTTGTGGACACTCGCGTGTCTTAACAACCAACCCAATCTAAGTTTGAAAAAGCATGAAAATCTGGTGGCAACGACCCCCCCTTGGGATAAAACATCCCAAGATGTAAAGTGCTACTCAAGTAGAAAAAGATCCTTTGAATAGCTTGCCAATTCTTAGACCCTGGGCTATGCATTAATGAGGCCAACAATTGAATATTTAGTCTCGTATTGCATACATAAATATGGCATTTAAAGAGTGACATTTGCAAGATCTCCATCATGTTAGCTTGACAACATGATTGGTCTCTATGCTCTTAAGACGTCTCTTTTCAATGAGAAGCATCATAAAATCTCCCTCTTTGAATTCCATGGGTTGTTTCTTTTTATTTTCTTGTTTGATGTATGCATGTTGTGCTTTGTGAATTTCTTGTTTCGCTTGCTTCAAGATTTGGGTGTGTTGTCGAGTGGTTTCATTAGCATGTGGTACTCTATGAGAAATGTGAGACAAAGAAGTAGGCAATGAGTACCCATATACAATTTGAAATGATGATTTTTCCATGGATGAATGAGGAGTGTCGTTGTATACAAATTAAAGCAAGTGAATGTGTGTGAGCCAAGTTCCTGGTCTCTCATGAGTTTATGTTTGTAAAAGATCTAGAATGGTGATATTGGTCACTTCGGTTTGTCCATTAGATTTTGGATGAAATACAAAAGTGAAGTCTATTTAAATTTGTGAAGTGCCACTCAAAAGTCATTGAAAAAATGTCTATTTGGATCAAATATGATAGATTTAGGCATTCCATGCACAATAAATATGCTTAAGAACAATTGAGCCACTTGCTTAGTTAAGCGGGTCTTCTTACATGGTAGAATGTCATAATAACTAATATCTAATTCTTGTAAATGATTTTCTCGTTAAACTGATCATTTAATATGGGGAAGTACCAGGGGAGAAAAAGCTAGAATATTGGTTAAGCTGGCAGACCGGCCACAATAGGGATCCAAAGGAAGGAAAACAAGGATCCAAAAGGGGGGGCCATCTGCAAAAGAGCAATGTGCAACAATGGGCTTCAAAGACCCTAAGGTTCAGCCCATTAAGACTTTCAAAATGCTAAGCTTCCAAAATCCAAAGGTTAAGTTCAATGGTCAAAATCTAGGAAAGATTGGATGCTTGTGGGAAGACTCAAAAGTCTTCCCACATCCCTATCTTGGAGGGGCAAGTCCTTTTAGTAGGGGATGAGAGAGAAACACAGACACACTCTAGCAGGCTCCCTTTGCACAAAGGGAATAGGGGACACATGTCAGCTCCCTATCCCAGTTGCCCCCAAGGTGCATTCAAATCCTATTGGATGGCCAAAGAGGTGGACCAATGAGAATTAGGCTAGAGTACATTTAGTTTACTTCATTCTAAAACACTTGATAAAAGAACCAATAGAAATTAAACTCTCTACAAGACTATTGGACAGTCTCCCAAGGGGTCCAATGAGCATCCAGCAACCCAATGGCTTGCCTGATTCCTATTGGCCAGAAGACTAAGGGGTCCAATGAGAGTTTAGTTGTTTTATTTAATTACCTAAAGCTCTTACAAAAGGGGAAAGGGGGACACATGTCACAAGGCTATCACTTATGCTTCTTAATTATCATTGGCTAAGCTTTGCAGGGTCCAATGGGATGTCAGCATTAGTAAAAATCATGAGGGGTCGACCAAGAGAGAGAGGGGGCTGATTTTTGCAAGGCATTATCACTTACACACTCACACAATCTCATGTGTGAAGTAAAGAAGACTCTCTCTCCTTCTCAAGCTTTAATGGAAAGCTCATCATCTACTCCAAGCTTGTGAGAAGGGAGGCCTACAACAACAACTCTTGGCTTTGTGATGCAAATCCAAGCAAGAGCCAAGCTCCAATGCATGCTCATCTCCTCTACCATGCTAATTACTAAGATATTCTAAGCTATTATGAGTGATTATGTGAGGAGATATACTTCTTTCTCGTAAGACTACTCCTTCCTCTCAATCTACTCACATACACCGCTAGCTCTCACCATCTTTGAAGGTATGTGAGGTCTTGGGTTTGAGACCATGAGGGAATTGATGTTGTGTTTTATAAGTGTGCACATGGTGCTTAAAGCTTCCATCTTCATTGCACCAGCAAGTTATTGAAGGAACACAAAGTATTGTATTTTAAAATGTCTCCCTTGATGGAGGAAACCTATAATACAAAGCCTTTTGGAGGGGGGACCGGCTCCGTGTAAATCTGGTCCTCAACTATTGTCAATAGCTTGATTCCTCTCTCTTTTTGAAGTATTGTTCATGCCTATCTAACTAGATGTTATGCTTTTTGTTGCTCTCTCCATCCAAGCACTCTTGCTATGCTCATTAGGAATATATTCTAATGAAATGCTCACTATGTTTATGCTATTTTGACATACACACAAGTTACTAGGCCATTAAATGTTACATTGGTATCAGAGCACAAGGTTTCTCTTTTCTTGCTCAAGAAGGGAGGTCCTCAAGCTAGCTATAAATGGTTTGGGTATTATTAATTGAAATTGAGTAAGTAGAATAGGGATTTTTCAACCTTGCAGTGCGCCTGCTTTGTGCAAATAACGGGGCATCACCATCAAGAGCTATGGTCTTAATTGTGGAGTCCTACAGGGCTTGCCTACGGCTTAACCACTATTGAGCTATTAGAAGCTTGATAGGAGCCGGTATTGTTTTGGTGTTGAAAGGCCCTCTCTTCTATTCCTTGCAATTAATGATATTCGAGCCACGGGTACAGGAGCTTGAGTGCTTTTCTAAAGGGGTTAAGAGGAGCAGCAACTACGGCTTGAAGTGCCAAAGTACACCTAAAGTTTTTTAGAATGGCTGACAATAGTAAAGAGAGTGAAATTAATATTGATAGCTTTGATTTTTCTGATGAGCAGGCTACTAATGATGCCCTTATGCTTGTTAACTACCTTGTTTCTAAGCTTCAACAAGCCATGGGCAATCTATCCCTCCAAAGTGAAGTGCAACGGCATCTACGTGCTCATGGGATTCTCCAAACTCCCCACCATGAAGAGAGAGTACCTAGGAATCCTCCCTGTGGGACTTCCAAAAGAAGCCTCTCACCGATTTGGGAAGAAAAAGAGGATCCGTACGAAGGGCTCAAAAATCTACTAGTTGATGACACATCTCCTTCTCAAAGGAGAATTCAAGAGCCCCCACCAAAATAAAGAGAAAGAAGTGAGTCTCCTGCCACCTCGACAGAGATGGCTCCACAAAGACGGCGGGAAAAACGCTCTCCATCGCCTCCTAAACGGAGAAGACCATCACACACTTCTCCACACAATAATTCAAAGAGGGATGACAAAAAACAAGAGAAGAAAAAGGCGAGAAAGAGATCACCCTCTTCTCCATCTTCTTCATCCTCTTCCTCTTATGAAGAAAGTGATGGTGCAGACAAGGAGGAACAAGGCGAGAAAGAGGTCACCCTCTTCTCCATCTTCCTCAAATTCTTCATCTTCTGAAGAAAGTGATGGTGCAACTTTTGAACCACCAAAAAGAAGAGGCCATAGGAAATCCTATGCCGCATGGAAGAGGTCATCCAAGCTCAAGAAGTTCAAAGAGGGAGGAAAGAACATCTCTTTCCTTACCTACGATGGCACCTTTGGTGCTACGAACAAAGTCTTGGCTTTCATCCAACAATTCAATGTGGCGTTTGGAGATGAGGGCTTTACGGAGTCCTCTAAGCTACGCCATGTAGCTATGCATTTTCAAAAGTCCGCCAGGCAATGGTGGTCTAGCCTATGGGCAAACGGTGAAGCTCCACGAACATGGAAAGATTTAAGAGCTTCCATCATGAAGCAGTTTTTGGCTACTGATGCCAAAGACAAAGTACTCACCGAATGGCGAAGCTTGAATCTCTCTCCCTACAAATCTATTCACAAATATGTAGACAAGTTTAATAAAGAGCTCTATTTCCGTGTACATGATTTTTGTTAAAGATTCTCAAAATGAACCTAATGCTTTAGCATTAGAAAATATAAATAATCACAAGGAATTAGAGTTATCCAATTTTCTCAAGGGATTTCAAGATGTTTTTATTGATGACATCCCTTGTAAATTACCTCCTAAACGAGGCAATGATGACCATGCAATTGAACTTCTTCCAGGAAGTTCACCTCCTAATAAACCTCCTTATAGAGTTTCTCAAGCTCAATAAGAGGAGATTATGCGGCAAGTGCATGAGTAGGTTGAGAAGGGCATGGTTAGGCCTAGCTCATCTCCATTTTGTTCACCCATGCTATTAGTGCAAAAGAAAGACAACACATATTGTATGTGTGTCGATGTTGGGGGTTCCCATCATTGCATAGCTCCAATGACCAACAAAATTATGGATCCGGAGGGATGAGCTACCCGGCTAGGGCATGGAAACACTCACACGATTAGTGAGCTAATCATGGCAACACAAATGGTTAACTTTATGAGGTGAGCTTCTCAACCTATGGAGGAACTAAGGAACAATGAAGGTCAATCTCCACATCCACTTCTCTTCACCTTTAATCAACCCAATCACACACACTAACGATTGCAAGATGCACACAACACTAATCCTATCATGCAACACACTAATCACAAGCACACACACATAGATCTATTGGGCACCACACTCTAATCAAACCTACATGCACACACAAGCAAGAGAGGGCAATCACACAAGATTAGAGAGGGATTAACCACTAATTAGTTAAGATCTAGCTAATCTAAGCATCATAAGGCAATCATAAGAAGCATGAGAGAGGCATTCTAAAAGAGAATTTAGCATTGATTAGTGTTAACCAAGTCACATGAGCAAGGAGAAGCTCAAGGACTCCATAGCCACACACCTCAAGAGCTCGCACCAAAGAGTGCTCTCAACAAATGAGCAAACCCCAATTTCTTTTACACACTGCCTTATATACCTAGAGTAAAAATATACAATGTCCGGGCACCCAAGGCTTTTAGGGCTCCACCACTTACTGAATTTGCTACCGAAGCACACTAACTGACCTGTTCTTTATAGCTTGGAACTCCCATGGAGCCCGTAACACATTAAAAATATTACAATGGCTTAAAATAAATCGGGAATTTACAATACATGACCATTTTGGGAAGATGTGTAAAATGTGTATCTCCAATATTTACTGCTTATTTCTGTTGATCTTTGATGTGCATCCGTACGTCTTCAGTCTTTAGCAACTTCTGTTAACTGACATTGACTCAGTGAACATTCCCCCCTTCCAATTTTAGTGCTCGTCCCTTGGGTACTGTTGAAAGTGTCCGTGGAGGCAAGGGAAGGTTTTTGATTGGTTGTTGATGGGCTGATTGTCTTCATTAGTTGCTAAATTTTTTGAAGAGGTTCAATTTGTTGTAGCATCTTCCTTGGTCCACATATGTCTGATGTGAGAGATGATGTGTATTTGTCCATTGTAATAGCATAATAATGACGCTGTTGTTTATTTATGAAAAGTATGTACAAGGGAAGTAGGATGATGAGGTTCTAAATTAGGGTCTAATACCTAGATGACCAAATGGAAAAAAACCCAACGAAAAAAAGTACCTTTGGGATACGCGCATTATTGGCGTACTTATTATTAGCATGGGAAATATTAATAAAGTACTGAAGGGATTATCCACTGATAGATACGGAATTAAAAAATGTGATATTTATGGAAGTTTATTGGGCTGACACCAATTTGCCAAGGTCAGCACCAAGCGATGGGGAGCGTTGGGCAGTCACCAAGCCTATTATTGCTCGGTGCTAACTCCACTGTCGCATGTAATGATTTTAACATTAAGGTCAATACCAAGCAATGGGGAGCGTTGGGAAGTCCCCAAGATTTGTATTCACCAAGTATTGACTTGACTGCATTTTTGTAATCACATCACCATGGTCTTCATCGTCAGTTATACCAAGGTCAACGCCAAGTGATAGGGAGTGTTGGTTAGTCCTAAGCTTCCTATTCGCTCTGTATTGACTTCACTGTATGACATGTTTTTTTGTTGTTGGTTATCATGCCCCAAGGTCTTTGATGTCGCTTGTAATGGCTTTAACACCAAGGTCAATACCAAGCGATAGGGAGCTTTGGACATTCCCCAACATTCCTATTCGCTCACTAGTGACTCAACTGTCATATGTAATGACTTTAACAGCAGGGTCAACACCAAGCGATGGGGAGCTTTGGGCAGTCCCCAAGTGTCCTATTCGCCCCGTATTGACTTCACTGCATGACTTGTCGGTTAACATGACATTGGTTTTCCTGTTATAGTCCACTCGAGGTTCATAGGTGGAAGCAAAACGAGTGTCTAATGCATATGTCCAATGATGGGACATGCTATATATATGCATACATAGATATGCATGGGAAACAATATGCTATGCAAGAAAGATAATGTAGCTATTAAAGCGTATGACATGGCTTTGCAAGCTGACACCCCTTTAAGAATGGTTTTTGTTATCGAGGATATGTGCTCTCATCTTATTGTGCACTGTGCGTGAGTGTTGGACTCTTCAACACTCCACCAACTGTAAGTTAATAGACCTTGACTCTTATGCTCATCTCATCCAGCATGAGTGACATGACTTTAGATATGCTCAACTCTTCCAGCTTGAGCATAAGCCTAATAACTACAATTCTTAGCATAGAGTTTAATATGACTTGAAGCTTTGGGACCAATGCTTGGCTCATTTAATGGCTCAGCAACCCGTCTCTGACTATGCCAAAGAGTGTTTTTTGCACCCTAGCGACTTAACTTTTTACATTCTTGTGCTTACTACAAAAATTTCTTCGGGTAAAAGTAAGCTTAAATCCTCAAAAAGAGGATTAGTGAAGGACCAAGTTGGCATTGAAGGTTTCTTTTTCCATACCTGTATTATCATCTTTGAATATGCATTCGCATTGGTTGAGTTGTTGGTTGACCATGAAGACTCCATTATCTGTTTGATTCTCAAATTAGGCATGTTGATAGGAGTCTTTGATGTTGGTGTAGGCCTCTTTTGGCTGTTGACCTCTAGCTTTTGACTCGGTTTATTGGAAGACTTAGGAATCCAAATCTCCTGATGACCTTCGTATCTCCTTTATTGAATTTTCTTAGCTCTACGTCTTGTTGAGTTCTTGAGATCTTCATGCAGGTCTGGTGTAGTTGCAATTGGCTTGTGGTTGACTAGTAGCCAAATCTTTGTATATCCTATGTAGAATCCTTGTCTAAGAGAAAGATTCTTTGAGATCCATCTTTTTTCTATATCCCCTTGAGAGTTATGGTTGACTTTAGCATCTTTTGATGTTGTTTCATTGTATACCTGCTTCTTAGGTATCTTAGGATATTGTCGAGGTTGATACCTAATGGGCCTTCTTTCTTGGGAGGGAGTTGACATTACTTCATATGCTCTAACCTGCGGTTTTGGTACCCATATATGTCTATTACCTCCATAGTACTCATGTTATTTTAAGCTCCATTGTGATGCTATCCATCCCATGTGTTTGTCTTTCTGTGTTGATTTCCAGTCTTTAATCCAAACCGGATCATTGACTTTGACTAAACTGCTCGAAACAAACACTTGCTTGACTTTCCTTTGCTTTCTTGAGTACTTTGGCTGATATATCTTTGCTTTTCCGGGTGTCCCCTTTGAGGTTTCAGTTGGGTCAGCAATTGACTTGAAGTTTTGAAAGCCTGACTTGCTTGAAGAAGCTGATCCATGAGGGTTCTTTGATGTAGAGGCATATGCTGTCACACTTTTCGTGCTAGTCGGTGGAAATTCCACTTTAGCTTTACCTTTGTCTACAAGATTTGTCTTTGATCCTTGTGACTTCTGCAACTCTAAATCTAGCATTATCGGTACCTGTAAATGTTGTTGGCTACCTCCTGGAGAAAATAATATAAGCATTGTATCTTCTTTGTAGGCCTTGTTTTGGTCTAACCATTGATATCCAAGGATGACATCTGCATCCATGTCTTTTGAAAGCCTCACCTGAAACTTCACCTGCTCTTCATGATTTTGGATGCTAAGGGTAGCAACCATTTCTTCTTGACTTATAGCCTTACCCATGATTTTTCTATTATCTGGCTTGCTCTGAGTAATCTCTAGAATGCTCTAAATGTTGTCTGCAACCATATTGCACTTTGCTTCTTTATCTAGTAGAGTATTGCATCTGACACTTGCTCCATTTACACTACTGAGGACTATAGTTATTCTCATTGTTGGTTCTACTAAAGATTTATGTCCTACTTTTGTCATGGTCTCATCTTGATCTAACTGTGTCTCTATGGAGGGTAGCTTGAGACTCTGTTTTCCAATCTGACTTTCATCAGCTGATTTAGTTGGCAATGTCTGCATCTTTGGACTTCCTATTGCTTCCTGGTTGTTTGCACTTTCAAACTTCTTTACTTCTTGTCTTGGTGGCATTCTTTTCTCAATAGCTTTCGTGTTGTTATTGCCTGATTTGCTTTAAGATCTTCTGAAGTTCTGTTTGATGGAGATGAATCATCTTCAATAAGATCTGCTTTAATATCAGTCTCCATTTTAACTTTGCTTGAGGACCTTGTGATGCCGTCCGTGGGTGACCATTGTTGGTCTCTAATGACTCCCTCATGTTTACATTCTGTATCTCTAACATCTTCTGAGCCATTGGCATTCCCATTATGATGTTGTCTGACATATCTTTTGTTGTGATCACGTGACATTGAGCTATAATGATCTGTGAACTTATTTCAATGGTGGTGGAGATGATTCCCCAGCATTCTGCTTGTTTGTCTCCAAATATGCTCACAAATTCGGGAGCATCTTCTAACTGTGGTTGGCCACATCTTTTCCAAGTGCAAAAAGACATGAGGTTCTTGTCTAGCTAAAAATCTAGCTTTACTTCTCTTGACAGCTTTTTTTCGTTTTCACCAACAATGTTTCACTTGATCGTCTCAGGATTTCTTGCTATATTGATTGCTTTTGTTGCGGGAGTGTCCTTTGGTTGAGCTTCATCTGCATTTTCTTTGCTTTGACCACCTACTTCCATCGATGTCTGACTCCATTGGCTGTAAGATTGCACCTTTTTGCAATTGTTGAGCATTGTCTACCTACATCTGAGTAACCTTTGATCTTAATAGATCCACTGTACTTTCTGGCAAAATTTGTCTTTTCGGAGGATGGTGATTTTTATGTAGATTTTTGAACTTTAGCTTTGATTGACTTTGACTTTTCTGTCACCTGTTTTGGCAGCTTGAGGCTTTGCATCATCTTTAGATGGTCTTTGACTTTAGTCATACCATCCATAGGGATTTGTATAAGATCATGGTCTTGTTGATATTCGTTACCATGTGCATCTTGATATGCATATGTGATCTTGGTCACATGTAACTCTTTGAATACTATTGGATTTGTCGGCTTTTGGCTTTGACTTGTAGAGAACAGCTGAAACTTTTGTCCCTGATAATCTTCATAGAGGCATTTATCTATAGACACTGATGGAATCTAGGTCAATTGGAAACTTCCAACAACCATATGATCTTTCAATGGTTTTTGCCTTGAAGGGGTATGTTGGCTAGAAGCTCTAGGGCTTCTAACTGGTGTAGCATTTCCTGGTACATAAGCTGAACTTGATGGATTTATAGCTCCCCCCTTCCTAGGGTGATCACTATAGCATGCTTCATTGTAAGAGTTCAAAATTGTTTGGTTTTGGTTTAGTCTCACCTTTTGGGCCTGTGAAGGTACACTCTGGATAGCCCTATTGATGTTTGGCATCTGTAAGCCTTCTACATAGTTTCCTATGTATCTCCTTGAAACATGACAAATTATTTCCCAAGTCAAGCTGTAGATAGCATTATCTTTGCCCTGATATTGTCTATCCCATGGGTCTCCTATGATATGAGCTTCTGTGTGGTTTCAGGACCCAAGGAATCATAGATGATAGACTCTCGTCTATATCTACGACTGTTTTGATCAAAGTATGTGCTCGTTTGGTCACAACATCGAAGCTTGATTTTCGATGGAGGAGAGTTTGGCTCCGAACATATTTCTGGGTTCACTCGGGTAATATCCTTCACCTCTAGAGCGGATGGGCTATAATAGATTCTTTCCTCTTGAAATGAGCCATCCTTTCTGATTTATCATTGGACGCTCTTTTATCAGCTGGTATGTGGGCCGTTCAAACACTGGTTGATCCTTTTTGTACAGTTTCCCTTTTAGGTCTCCATAGTGTGCATATGAATTATGGGTACCATACAATGCTAATATCATTCTGTTTGATGTGTCCCTTAGACTTGTGAATGATTGCACACTTGTGGTAGTGGATGCAAAATCATTTGCAAACCTAACAGTCTTTTCAACATTCAGTGGTCTCTGGACACCTTGACCAAATTCATGCAAGAATTTGTTATTCAAAGAATCGATTTTAAGCTTTTCAAGTGTCTGTGCATCTTTATGCTGATTTTGAACTTGCAGTGTTTTTGCTGGTGCTTCTAACGATAATACAAAATCATCTGATTGCATTAAAAGTGACGAGTTAAATGCACTTACATCGAGATCCGTGTTTCCAAGTTTCTATGTACCTTGCTTGGCAATTGATATGTCCTTGTTGTCGGGATTTCTTGGACAATATTCATAAAAATGTCCACCTTTTCGTCCACAATCTGAGCAATATGCCATGATTGGTGGTATTTCATTTGGTTCTGTCATGTCAAGCTCATGCTGAGGAGCTTTTGCTTCTATGCTTGCCAAGTTGTCGGCATCTTCTTTTAAACATTGAGCATCAAGCTGTAGATTGCTCCATCTTGATCTTTGTACCGTCTTTGATATGGTTCTCCAATTAGATTGGCTTCAATTGGTTGATTTGTTGGATCTTTCAATTCTGGCTCTTGATTATAGATCTGACCACTGTAATCCATGTACAATGACCCTGATTGCATATGCACCAACTGTATGTTTTGTTGGCTTGTGCAAATTTCTGATAACCACTTTGGTCAATTTTTTGCACTTCTATCTGCACTTCATCTTCGAGCTTGCAATACCTGGCTCCACTGAAGTCTCTGAACATCTAGTTGTTCTCTAAATCTGGCTTTACTTTGATCAATAGGATCGTGGCTCCTGTGTTGCTTTTGCTGCTCATCAAGTATCTATGGCCTTTTGAATCTGCATATAAAACCTTATCTGCATTGTAGCCATATAACTGTAAAATCTGCTCGGTTGCACTTGAAGTCTCGACGAGTCCATGTCCACTAGTTCTATAAAAACTGTCTCCTATCAGATTTTGGTATTGATTAGCAGAATTTTTGCTGCTTGGTTTTGATAAAATTGCTTTAGTCAAAGCACTTTTGTAGTTGACTGCTCTTCAGACTCACAAGAGTTGATTAACTCTAGCTCGACAGTCTCAGAATTGATTTGGGCCTTTGAAATGATGAAAATTTGGGCTTTGAACAGCTTAATCTGCAATCCCCCGTGATTGGTCGATTTTCAGCTTGATTTTGATAAATTTAGAGATTTGTATGCCGCTCACGGCTTCCAGTTGACCAATTTCAGCTTTTTCCGGCTATCCTTCAGCTATTTTTTATTGTTCCACTGTTTGCTCAGTTCTTTCCTGGCTGCCGTTCTTGATTTTTGCTCGCTTTTCGGTACACTTCTCCGACCTTGCTTTTTTCGACTTGGCCGCTTTTGCACTGTTTGCTCAGTGTATGTCTCTTCCGACGGTGTGTGGCTTTTTTTTTTGCTTTTCTGCTTCTTTCTGACTTTTTTTGGCTCTTTTTTATGAGATTTTGAATTTTCTATTTGATTAGTATTTTTATGATTTTTTGTGAATTTTTTAAATTTTTATGGAATTTTTGATGGTTTTATGAATTTTTTGTTCTTTATTGTGTTTTTTCGAACAGCTTTTGATTTTTTATGAATTTGTTTTGAGTTTTTATGAATTTTTTTCAAATTTTTTGATTTATCTGTGTATTTTTTATTTTTTTATGATTTTCTATGAGTTTTTTATTTAACTATGAATTTTTTATGTTTTTTCTATTTTTTTAGAAAATTTTAAACTCTTTTTCGTTTTTTTATGAGTTTTTTCTTTTTTATAAATTTTTTGGTGTGTTTTTTTTTGGTGATTTTTAATTCTCTTTTTTGGATTTTTTTAAAATTGTTTTTATGTTTTTTTTTAAACAAAATTTAAAAAAAAACTTAATAAAGCTAAGTAATGCTTACGTGTAGCACGTGCCGGGAGCGGGGTCGACGGCGGCCGTTTTTTGTCCGTTGACTGCTAGCTCGTGGGTAGCGTTGATTGTGCTGGATAGCGGAGCGTGGAAGGCGGCAACCTCGCGGGTAGCAGCGCGAAGGAGGGAGGGTAGTTGTTAAGTGCACATGCGCAAGGCAAGGCCTGGCGCGCTGCAGCGAGGAGAGAGAGTGGAGAGAGAGTAAGCACCGCCAGCGGCAGTGCATGGGCAGAGGTGACGAGGGACTTTGGATGATGTGGCAGACTACGTCAGCAGTGCGCACTACGAGAGAGAGCGGGCTATCGCGTGCTGTTGCAACACTGGTAGCGGTTCACGACAAAGGGGGGTAGGGGAGTGTGTGTCACTGTGTGTGTAAAAGGACAAAGGGGGAGAGAGAGGGGGGTAGGGGAGTGTGTGTCAGTGTGTGTGTAAAAGGACAAAGAGGGAGAGAGAGGGTCAGCAGGGGGAGAGAGAGAGAGAGAGAGAGAGAGAGAGAGAGCAAGGGAGTTAGAGAGAGAGTGAGGGGAAGAAAGAGAACGTTAATCATCGTGAATTGTGGGAGAGGGGGAGAGAGAGAGATAGAGACAGAGAGCAAATAATCGTTAATGGGGGTTGGGGAGGAGAGAGAGAGAGAGAGAGTGAGAGAGAGAGAGAGAGAGAGAGAGTTGAAGTGGGGTGGGTTCACGCGGAGAGGAAGAAGAAGAGAATTTTAATGTCGACAAAAAACTATCGCAAAAGACCATAACGATCTAGTCAAAGGAAATATTATGCGCCGCACGGCACAGCGTCGAGCTCGAAACCCGTATTTTATCATTTTCTTATGTCCCAACGTCCAAAAATGCCAAAAATAAGCCTAAAATCACCCGAAAATCCAAAAAAATCGCCAGAAAATCCCAAAAATTGCCAGAAATTTTTTTTAAAAAAATCTCTAAAAATATTCCGCAATCACAATCAACACTTCTGACACGCAAAAGCACACCAAAAATAGTAAATTTTATCGAAAAAGCCAAATTCGACAAAGTCATCAATTCGATTCCCGGAAATAGCGAAACGCTCAAAAATCAAGGAATGGAAGCCCAAATGCGCTTGAAATAAAGTTGTAAACATGCACACAAAACAACTCGTAAAGATCTCAAAAATATCAAATTTTTATGAAATTAAGCAGAAATTAATGCAAGAATTAGCAAAAAATTACCAAAAATTTACAAAAATTATCCGAAAAATACCTTTAAATTTTTTTTGAAAATTCTCCACACATAGGGGATTAGTGCAGCCAAATAAAATCACAAAAATCACATCAATTCTAAAATCAAAACTAGCCAATTAAACCGGCAAAATTAGGTCAAAATTTGACGAAATTGAAGTGTGTAAATCCCTGTTTTGAGCTCAAAAATGTAGCAATTAAGCATTACACACACCAAATATACAATTAAAACATTGAATTAATCATACACATTAAGCACTTTTTAGGCACACACACACACTAATAAAATTGGCAGGTTTTACCAATCTTTAGGTGCGCACACAAAAGGGTTGATCTTGTCGAAATTGCAATGTGATTTCACAAATCATTAGTGGGGTATGACCACAACACAAATCAATCATCACAATTGAAAAATCATTAAGCACACATTGATTTTTAGGTGCACAAGTACGGGCAAAATAGTGCACACACCTAAAATTAGGCATGCACACACTCAATTAGAATGCACACACACTTGATTTTAGTGCACACACACTTACAATTGACCATTCAAGCATGCAATTAACTCAATTAGGCACCCAATTAACAATGTACAATCACCAATCAACAATTGAACTTGTCAAATTCATACGCCACCAAATCTTAAAAATTTCAGCATTACGACAGTATGAAACCAAACAATCCAAAAATTTTCAAAGCAACATAGCATTAACATTACATTGCATCATGGTGGAGTCTCTACACAATTCTACACATCTTTTAGATTCTAAGGAGGTTGAGAATACCACCTTGATTACCTTTCCAATGAAGATCGATTGAACGGCTGAAAGCTCCAATCCTTCATAGCAAATTAGTGTGTAAGTTAGCAAAACTAGTGAAATTAGCAAGGGGTTAGTGTGAAATTAGAGTGTGTAAACACACAGTTGGCAAGATACGGTGACAAATTAGGGAATAATGAACACATTGCTTCATGCACACACATCCAAAATCCACAAAAACATAAACACTCAAGTGAAATTAGTAGTGAAATTAGTGAGGAAACACATTCAATTATGCCACAATTACACTAGCGTAGACCCGGAAACGGGGCCAAATGTTGGGGGTTCCCATCGTTGCATAGCTCCAATGACCAACAAAATTATCAATACGGAGGGATGAGCTACCCAGCTAGGACATGGAAACACTCACACGATTAGTGAGCTAATCATGGTAACACAAATGGTTAACTCTACAAGATGAGCTTCTCGGCCTATGGAGGAGCTAAGCCACAATGAAGGGCAATCTCCACATCCACTTCTCTTCACCTCTAATCAACCCAATCACACACACTAATGATTGCAAGATGCACACAACACTAATCCTATCATGCAACACACTAATCGCAAGCACACACATAGATCTATCGCAAGCACACAAACATAGATCTATCAAGCACCACACTCCAATCAAACCTACCTGCACACACAAGCAAGAGAGGGCAATCACACAAGATTAGAGAGGAATTAACCGCTAATTAGTTAAGATCTAGCTAATGTAAGCATTATAAGATAATCATAAGAAGCATGAGAGAGGCATAGTGAAAGAGAATTAAGCATCGATTAGTGTTAACCAAGTCACATGAGCAAGAAGAAGCTCAAGAACTTCATAGCTACACACCTCAAGGGCTCTCACCAAAGAGTGCTCTAAACAAATGAGCTTGAGAATCCCAATTTCTTTTACACACTGCTTTATATACCTAGGGTAGAAATATGCAATGTCCGAGCGCCCAAGGCTTTTAGGGCTCCACCACTTACTGAATTTGCTACCTCAGCACACTAACTGGCATGTTCTTTACAGCTTGGAACTTCCATTAAACCCGTAACACATTAGAAATATTACAATAGCTTGAAATAAATTGGGAATTTACAATACATGACCATTTTGGGAAAATGTGGAAAATTTGTATTTCCAATCTTTATTGTTTCTTTCTGTTGATCTTCGATGTGCATCCGTACGTCTTTAGTCTTTAGCAGCTTCTATTAACTAACGTTGACTCAGTTAACAGTTGACTATAGAGCACTAAATAGGATCACTATCAAAAATAGGTTTCCTGTTCCACGGGTAGAAAACCTATTTGATAATCTGGAAGGGTCGACCTACTTCAGTAGGATTGACCTAAAAAGTGGCTACCATCAAATAAGGATAGTTGATCAAGACATTGTAAAGACCGCATTTCACACCACGTTTGGTCTTTACAAATACATTATCATGCCTTTTGGCTTGACCAATGCACCATCCACATTTAACCGCTTGATGGAGAAGCTATTTAGGCCTCGCCGAACCTTCTTTGATGATATAATCATCTACTCTAAGTCACTAGTCGAACACAAGCAACACCTCCAGGTAATATTTCAAGTCTTACGAGAGAATAAACTTTATATTAATTGAAGGAAAAGTGAGTTTTTCTTACAAGAGATTCAATATTTAGGTCCATTATCTCTCAAGATGGCATCCAAATGGATCCATCAAAGTTAGAGGTTATAAAAGGATGGCCTAATCCAAGGAATCTTCATCAACTAAGAAGTTTTATACGTATGTGTGCATCCCGTGTGCATACTATAGATGCTTCATAGGAAAGTTCTCACAAATCGCGGGACCATTACATGACCTAACAAACAAAAACGTTAGGTATACATGGTCTACCAAGGAGAACAATGCTTTCGAAAAGCTTAAAGAAAAGCTTATCTCTCAACCTGTGCTTACATTGCCGGATCTCTCAAAGCCATTTGAGGTCCAATGTGATGCTTGTGGTGATTGCCTTGGACCTGTTTTGCTCCAAGAAGGGCACGCCATAGCCTATGAAAGTCGAAGGCTCGACCCTGTTGAGCAAGCTCTAGGCATATATGAAAAGAAACTCCTCACAGTTCTACATGCCTTAGACTAGACCAAGCTCTCCGACAAACAAATGAGGTGGGCAAATTTCCTTTCGCAATTTCATTTTCATATTGCTCACATTGCTGGCAAGCATAATCAAGTAGCCGATGCACTCTCAAGACGGCCGAGAGTGAATGCGGTTTCCATAGCAACTCACAATGATCTATCTTCTATGATAGATCAGTACGCTATTGATCCTAATTTTAGAGATGTGATTTCAGCCCTTGCATTAGGGAAGAAAGAGGAACCATTTACTTTACGAGATGGTTATCTTCTCTATGGCAATAGACTATGTGTTACTAGCTCACTACGTGAGAAAGTAATGTATGAATCTCATGCTCCTCCTTCTGCGGGGAATAGAGGGATTCAGTCTACCCTAAAAGAGATTGAAACATATTTCTATTGTCCTGCCCCCATGAAAGAAAACATACAAGAGTATGCTTCTAAATGTGTGGTATGCCAAAATACGAAGTTTGATAGAGGGAAGCAACCTGGATTGCTTCAACCATTGCCAATCCCTAATTCACCATGGGAGAGCATATTCATGGATTTTATCTTTGGATTGCCCAATTCTATCCATGGGAATATGGGAATATGGACGATAGTAGACAGGTTTAGCAAACAAGCTCATTTTATACCTGTCAAAAAGACTATCAGAGCCCATCAAATGGCAACCCTCTTCATATCACAAATTTTCAAGTACCATGGCTTGCCAATGTCCAAGTGTCAAATAGAGATCCTAGAATGACCAGTAATTTCTAGAAGGGTCTCTTTGAGAATTTAGGGACAAGGCTAAACTTCTCTTTGGCCTATCACCCGCAAACGGATGGCCAAAGTGAAATAGCTAACCTGACAATTCTTTATCTATTAAAAGCCTGTGTACCGGAAGTAGATCAAAGGTCCCAATGGGAGAAGTACTTACCCTTAGTGGAGTAGTATGCCTACAATAATATTGTACATACCTCCACGGGAAAAGCACCTTTCGAGGTAATTGAGGGAAGATCTAAAAGTCCCCTGCTACTTAAGGTACACTGGAAGATCTTCGATGCAGATGAGTATAGCCCAGACCTACAAGAATATTTCCAAAAGATTAAGGATGCTATCTCTATCTCACAGCAAAGGCAAAAGTCTGCTGCTAATAAGAAAACAAGAGCCCAAGCCTTTAAAGAAAATGATTGGGTCATGCTTAAATTTCCCAAGGCTCGATTAAGGCACACAACGGGCAAGAATCCTACAGGACACCAAAAGTACTATGCTAAGGTAGCAAAATGGTATTATGGTCCCTTCCAGATTCTTAGACCAATCAATGAAATGGCCTATCAACTCAAGTTGTCCAGTCATTGTCTCATACACAAGGCTTTCCATGTGAGCCTACTAAAGCCTTACAAAGGAGAGACACCTCCAGAACTGACGATTGAAGACCCACCGGAGATCGAGGATCAAGAAGAGGTGTTGCAGTCCGAGTCCATTATCCGACATGAAGACAAGGTATTGAGAGGCGGTAAGATTATCCGACAGTATCTTATTAAGTTTAAGAACTTTCCTTTTGAAGATGCTAGATGGATGCAATGCATACAATTAAAGGATAACCTAAACCTTGTCAATGCTTACAATGCTTCCCTAGAGTAAGCAAATGTACAAATGTTTAAAATGAACAAAGTTTTTGTCTTATAAGACTCTCATTTTCTTTATTGTGCACAAATGTTAAGTAGTATGCATGCTTAGGATTGTGCTTGTGGAGACGACGTCTTCCAAACACCAAGTAGAGCTTGTCACTCTACTATGGAAGATTGATAGGACTGATGCGCAAACATGCTTGTGGCAGCTTAGGCTCTCAAGCGCCAAATGGATTAGTCATCCATTCTGGAACGATGTCGTAGGGTAAAATAGGGATCCTCTACCCGCTAGGAAAAGAACTAATGACTAGGCTTTATCTTCTCTACCCCATATTCGAGGACAACTATGATTTCAAGAGAGAGATAATGTCATAATAACTAAGATCTAATTCTCCTAAATGATTTTCTCATATTAAACTGATCATTTAATATGGGGAAGTACCAGGGGAGAAAAAGCTAGAATATTGGTTAAGCTGGCAGACCGGCCACACTAGGGATCCAAAGGAGGGAAAATAGGGATCCAAAAGGGGGGTCCATCTGCAAAAGAGCAATGTGCAACAATGGGCTTCAAAGACCCTCAGCCCATTAAGACTTTCAAAATGCTAAGGTTCCAAAATCCAAAGGTTAAGTTCAATGGTCAAAACCTAGGAAACACAAAGGGAATAGGGGACACATGTCAGCTCCCTAGCCCAGTTGCCCCCAAGGTGCATTCAAACCCTATTGGGTGGCCAAAGAGGTGGACCGATGAGAATTAGGCTAGAGTACATTTAGTTTAATTCATTTTAAAACACTTGATAAAAGAACCAATAGAAATTAAGCTCTCGAGAAGACTATTGGACAATCTCCCAAGGGGTCCAATGAGCATTTAGTAGCCCAATGGCTTGCCTGCCTATTGGCTAGAAGACTAAGGGGTCCAATGAGAGTTTAATTGTATTATTTAATTACCTAAAACTCTCACAAAAGAAGAAAGGGGACACATGTCACAAGGCTATCACTTATGTTTTTTAATTATCATTGGCTAAGCTTTGCAGGGTCCAATGGATGTCAACATGATTAAAAATCATGAGGGGTCGACCGAGAGAGAGAGAGAGAGAGAGAGAGAGGGGGGGGGGGGGGCTGATTTTTGCAAGGCATTATCACTTACACACTCACACAGTCTCATGTGTGAAGTAAAGAAGACTCTCTCTCCTTCTCAAGCTTTAATGGAAAGCTCATCATCTACTCCAAGCTTGTGAGAAGGGAGGCCTACACCAACGACTCTTGGCTTTGTGATGCAAATCCAAGCAAGATCCAAGCTCTAATGCATGCTCATCTCCTCTACCATGCTAATTACTAAGCTATGTTAAGCTATTATGAGTGATTATGTGAGGAGATATACTTAACACAACACACAAACAGATTTTGGCACATTCTACTTGCTCTTCAAAATGCAAAAAAAATTTCTCACTCTACTTTCAAACACAGATATATTGTTGGCTTGGAGTATACTTTGCGGGTTGAGATCAATAAATTTCATTATCATACATTGGAAAGAGCTATTTATTTAGGTCATGATACTGAAGCTACAAAAGATAAAGATCCAACTCCAAAAGGGTAACCAACTAGAAAGAGTTATTCTTTTCTTCCACCACCACAATGTACAAATCCTACTACATTTCAACCAAGGACCAACAACATCAATGGACAACAATGGAGGTGACATTATAATCAATATGGACCGTAATCAAGCAATTCCAATTAAAATGGTTTTGGACAAAGGAAGACAAATAATAGTGGTTCAATTAATGTTTTTAAACCTTCATCTTTTCCTTTCTTGAAGTCATAGAACAAGGCTCCAATAGTCACAACAACAACAATAATGGCAACAAGATTAATAGAAAAGCTAATGTGAAGGATGTTGTTTGCCACACTTGTCACAAGATGGGATATACAGCTAGCAAGTGTCTTGAAAGCAAGTTAACACCTTCCTCACACTTTATTGAGGGGATTGAACAAGACAATGACCATCAAGTGCACAACATGGAGATGGATGTCAACATTTCCAACACTTTTGAAGATAGAAATCAAGAACCTTAAGGTAACTCAGACTACCAAGATCATACATGTACTCCTACTTCTTAGCTACATATTATTTAATGGATGCAAATTGAGATTGGTGATGATGCTTTTAAGTTATAACATGATGATGATTTCATTTCTACAGGTATTGCATAAGATTTGAAATTGTATAATGACTCCCACAAATTATAAAATAAAAGCAGTTTTCCAAGGAACCAAAATAAACTTTGTGTATATGGTAAAAGATTTGCAATACCAATTAGGAGACTTCATTGAATCACGAGATTTCTTAGTAGCACTATTGCAAAATACATATATAATTTTGGGTATGTTTAAGAGACATCATTGTAATCCAAATATTGACTATGATAAGCATACACTCATTGTCACACATAATAAAAAATCTTTCACGTTACAAGCTAACCAAAAGCAAACCTACAACCTCTTCTTAGTCACGCTCAGGCCAAAAGGCTAGCTCAAAAAAATAACAAACTTTTTTTGGTTCTAATCAATGAAATTAAAACACAGGAAAATCAATTGTATCTTTCTCAAAAAAAACAAATGATGAAATATAAAGAAATTTTTGTTGAAGATCTACGTTCAAGATTATCTTCTTTTAGAGTGGAAGACCACACAATAGAGTTGATTCCAGAGAATGCACCACCTTGTCGAGCACCATATCCTCAAAATCAAATTGAGAAAAGAGAAAGTCAACATCAAATTGAGAAATGATTAATTCGTTGTTTAATGAAGCCAATTAGTTCACCTTTTGGTGCACCAGTTCTCTTAGTCAAAACAAAAAATAATATTTATCGTTTGTACACAGAGGACTTAATAAAATAAAGAGTAAGAATCATTTATATATTCCTTGTGTTGATGATTAACATGATAAATTAGGTGATGCATCCATTTTTAGTAAGATAAATCTTAAATCTAGACATCATCAAGTGTGTACGATAGAAAGTGATGTTCATAAAACTGCATTTTGAACACAAGTTTGTCATTATGAATTCCTTGCAATGCTTTTTGGTTTAACAAATGCACTTGCTACATTTTCACGCATGATGAATTACATCTTTTTGAAGCATCAAGATTGTATTGTGGTTTTCTTTGATGACATTTTGGTTTTTAGTAAGAATGAAAAAGACCATTATGGACATTTGTATTTGGTTTTTAAATTGTTTCATGAAAATAAACTCTATTTAAATCTTAAGAAAAGCTAAAACTGAGATTGAATATTTAGGTCACATTATCTCTGGCAAAGGAATTCGTGTGGATCCTAAGAAGACTCGATGCATTAAGGAATGGCCTAGAGTTCAATACATTCATGAGATTCGTTCTTTTCTTGGTTTGTGTATTTATTATAGAAAATTCATTTGATATTTTTCATACTTGGATTTACCACTCATAAACCTTTTGAAAACAAACACGTCTTTCACTTGGAATGAACAACATCAAAAATCTTTTGAGACACTCAAATATGCACACACAAGTACCTATTTTATATTTTTTTGATTTCAAAAGACCCTTCTTTTTTGTTATGACTGATGCTAGTGCGCATGGTATTGGTGTTATATTAATACAAGATAATCATCCCATTGCTTATGAAAGTAGAAATCTGAAACCCCAATGAGCTCAATTATAGAAATTATAATAAAGAATTGCTAGTTGTTGTGCATGCTTTGAAATTGTGGAAACGTTACTTGATGGGATCTGAATTCTTGATTTAAACTAATCAACAAAGCATTTGATATTTGCTTTCACAACCAACTATCTCTAATCATCACATTAAGTGAGCATCTCCAAAGTTTTCATCCACTCATTCAATATCAGCCAGGGGTTGCAGATACACTAGTTGCATGCCATTGATGAATAATCTTTTTGTTGTGTCTACTGAAAATTTCTCAAAAATGATCGACACATATGCTCATGACTCTAACATTGCTGAAATTCATGCCTACTTTTATAACCGTACATCTTTTGTTAATGCACAATACTCTTTTCATGATGGGTATTTTTTCTTTCAAAAGCAATTGTGTGTAACCATTGCATTTTGTCAACTTGTTCTTAAAGAGTGCCATGAACCACTATATATAGGCCATCGTGGGATTTTTGCAACTATTCACATAGTAGAATTTCATTTTTATTGGTCGTCCCTTCAAAAAGATGTTCTTACATATATTGCACAATGTTTTTTTTTCAACAAATCAAGCGTCATCATGGTAAACAATATGGTTTGTTGATGCCTTTACTTATTCTTGACTTTCCTTGGCAACACATTTCTATGGATTTTATTACTAGATTGTCACTCACTTATGCACAAAATGATATGATTTGGACCATTGTACATAGATTTAGCAAGTAGGCTTACTTTCTATGTAACATTTAATGGCCTAGTAACTTGAGTGTAGCAAAAAATAGCATAAACATAGTGAGCAT